>NC_044986.1:65312128-65981180 GCF_008728515.1 Papio anubis
TTTCTACCACTTAATTTTTTGTTCTGGCTTTTCTGAACTTCTATTTTGTGTCTCCTTTCCTAACTTCTAGTAGAGAGACTCAGTTTTCGTATTCCCCTTCCTCTTTCGAATGACTTGGAGGTTATGGTAGGCTGATCATGGCTCCACAGATACACCCGTGTCTGAGCCCTGGAGCCCGCGAGCATCAGCTGGAATGGCAAAAGACGTGATTAGAGAGACACCCTGAGAGGAGGAGCGTATCCTGAGTCATCCAGGCAGGCCCTAAATGCCCTAGAAGAGAGAGTCCAAGGGAGCTTCGACCCAGAGCTGCACAAGCAACAAGGCCCTGTGAAAGACGGAGCAGGTCTTGGAGATGCAGCCACAGCGCAGGAACGCCAGGGCAGCCGCCGGAGGCCGGAAGAGGCCAGGAGGCTCCTCCCCAAGAGCCTCAGGAGGGAGCATGGCCCTGCCTTCTCCAGGCCTTGATTTCTGTCTTCTGGCCCCCAGGACTGTGAGGGAATAAGTTTCTGTTGCTGTGAACCCCCAGGCCTGTGGTAGCTTGTTACAGCAGCCACAGGAAGCTAACACAGAGGTCGTATTTTCTCTTTTACTTTAATAAACTGCCTTGAACACTTTATCGTGTACATTTTTTCTTTTAATAAACTGCCTTGAACACTTTATTGTGTGCACCAGGACAGGCCCGCTCTTAGTCTAGACACAGCCAGCGTCTCCGCAGGTTCCTCTTCCAATGCATTAGAGCATGCGTTTCTGGCATCTGTGGGGTGCCCGGATCAGGGAGGGGATGCGCCTCCAAGTTGTCCTCAGGAGATTCCCAATTGTTTGTGGATGTTGGATGTGGCGTCCATGGGAGTGTCTGGGATTTTGGTGTCTTGTACATCTAGCAGCATTGTCTCGTGCAGGCTGAGGGAAGTAGGGCCGCTGCCTCCACCTGCCTGCATGTGGCATCTCCCTAGAAGGAAGCCTTTGGTAGGTGGTTGGGAATATTAGGGTGCTTGAATGGATACTGTGAGGAGGTGCAAAGGCACCAGGCTCTAGCAGCCTCCTGCCTCCAGGAGAGGCCTGGGATCACTACAGCAACCAATGCCTTGGATCACTTGAGGGCTAGAAGACACCCACCAGCTACACAGCTCAGGGGTGTCACACATTGGGCATATTGTGGCGTCAGTTTGAGAACCAGCCTGGGTGGAGTTGGACCAGGACACCCAGCCAGGATTCCGTATCGTCGGGGAGGGGAGCGCCCGTGTGGCTTGTGTGAAGGACACTCCAGGGAATGCAAAGGCTCTGGTGGCTGGGAGGAGCTCAGGGATGAAAGAGCCTCCAAGGATTTTACAGAGGTGCCCGGGTTTGCTGTTAGGGAGCTTGCGTATGACTTGTATAAAGATTGCTTCAGGGGACACGAAGACACTGGTAGCTGGGAGGAGCACAGGGATGACAGAGACCCAGGGGACCCTATGGAGGTCTTTGGGACTGATGATGGCTTGGAGGCCAGAGGAGCCGGGGGAGCCTGTGGGGACAACCTGGTGGGAGAAGCTTTCCCACACCGCCCACCAGGCCAGCGAACTCTCCAAGGGCCTCGTTTGAACGACTTCCTCAGGCGGTCTCGGTTTAGAAGGCAATGGAAGCTGCCCTCACCAGGGAGCTTCCTCAGGCACCTGCAGGACACAGGAGGCACAGGCTGCAGCCAGGAGCACTGGGCACCTTCGGCCCAGGCCCCTTCAGGGTACCCCATGCTGACTTCACAAAGCTCTGCCTACCCCTGCCCCAGGGCTTTAGTGACATCACGGCTGTGATCGCCCCTCCCAGATCAGCCCCAGGCCCTGGGGTGGCATCCTAGGCCCTAGTAGGAAGGAGGACATGGGAGAAAACAGGAAAGAGCCTCACTTTGCCAACAGGAAAACTTCCTCAAGTTTCTCCAGTTGTTTCAAGAGCCTTTTGTAATTTGGAAAGCAGGAGATGGGTTATGGTGGCGAGGGAGGGAACTGGGACTTACAGGAGCCTGAGTGCATGTGTCATTAAGGGAGACCCCAGGGATCATATCGAGGACTCTGGAGCCCCAGCATCCCTGTCCAAGGTCACATGGCCCCAAAAGTGATAGCCAGGTGCCCGGAGGGCAGCACTTTGTAATTTACAAAGTGCTTCCCGACACAGACACACCCTATCATGGGGGTCACGACCACCTCCTGGGGAGAGAGGACAGGGGCAGTCTCAAAGAGGACTCAGCCATGTTATACAGCTGCCCATATGGACCTGGGGCCCCTCCGCAGGTCCACGCAGTCACTGGTCCCCTTCCCCACACAGTCCCTCCTGGGCAATACCCACTCCCTGACCCCATGACTTCATCCCGCAGGGAATCGGAGGATGGATCCCGGTTCCACTGCTCTAGCAGGAGCCTCCCCATCAGGCCTCTGCAAAATGACTTTTTTTTTTTTTTTGAGACTTTTGAGTCTTGCTCTGTCACCCAGGGCTGGAGTGCAGGTGCAGTGGCGCCGGACCGGCTCACTGCAAGCCCGCCTCCTGGTTCACCATTCTTCCTGCCTCAGCCTCCCGAGTAGCTGGGACTACAGGCGCCCGCTACCACGCCTCGCTAATTTTTGTATTTTTAGTAGAGACAGGGTTTCACCGTTAGCCAGGATGGTCTTGATCTCCTGACCTTGTGATCCGCCTGTCTTGGCCTCCCAAAGTGCTGGGATTACAGGCTTGAGCCACCGCGCCCAGCTGCAAAATGACTTTCTAGGAGACTTGGTGCTTGTTCCTAGGAACAGGTGAAGCTGTGATCTCTGGGGCTTCGGGGACCCTCAGAGCCTTACCTTTCGAAGTGATATACCTATTTCTGATCCTTATCCATTCCCCCACTTCAGCTCGATCCTGAGAGACAAGAAAGAGTGAGGGTGCAGGCCAGGTCTCAGTCTCCTGTCCCCACAGCTGCGGACCCACAGTGCTCGTGAATGACACACTTTCTCCACTCAGCTCACGGAGCCCTGTGTGCTTCTCTTTCCTTTCACTCGTTTCTGAAGTGCATAATAACCTTTTCTGGCTTCCTTCTTTGAAAAGCACGGAGGGGTTTTCTATGTGAGGCCCACCCTGGGCGTCCTCAGTCCCTGTTCCGCTGCTTGTGAAACACACACACTTGGGTCTGCAGGTGCCTCTGAGCTGGCAGGGAGGATTCTGCTTCCGAGGAGGCCAGAGGCGACTCCAGTCTCAGGTGGGGGCTCTCAGGGGCTCAGCACAGCCGCCAGAGCACCACACACAGAGGCTGGGACCCGAGGCACCTGCCCGGGAAGGCGGCTGATGAGCCCAGGCTCAGGGCCTGTCCTCCCACAGAGACCTCACCCCTCTCATGACCGGGTCCTCGCCGCTGAGTCCCGGGGTTTGTTTTTGCTGTGACGCCTCCTGTGCACCCCCACAGATGGTCTGGGAGCTGGGGATGGAAATCCTATGCCCACTCCAACCCCTGCCTGCCCTGCCGTCCCTAGAGGGATGATGAGATTTCCCATCACAGGAGCGCCTCCGGTTGATTTGGAAAAGTGGAAAAGAGAGCAGGAAAAACAGAATCATTCTCTGCTGGGTGTGGGCTGAGGGCTCCTTACATTCTTGCTGTTCTCCTCTCTGGGAGGCCCTGAGGACGGCTCCCTGGGGGTAAAGTAGGGGCGTAAGATGATCAGGAACATCAGGCTAAACGCAATGAAGAGGATGAAATGGATCATCTCAGGAATGGGGCTCCAGCACAGCTCTGTGTCAAGAACACTGATCAGTCCTTGAACAGTGGACCTGAGCCCTGGGTGTCCCCTCTGGGACTATTTATTGGGGCCCAGGCCCACATCACAGAGCTGGGGCCTCCCCGTCACAAAGGGCTCCTACGGGTGGGTGGGGTGGGCAGTAGGAGGAGGAGACTGAGGTCCAGCCCCACCTACCACCACCCACCCCTGCAATTCCCTTCACCCTCCTGGTCTTCTACATCCCTCCTTCCCACTCCACCTGCTCAACCTGTCAGAGACAGACCTGGTCTGTTTTCCATCCTGTCACCCTGGCACACAGATGGTACCTGGTTCCTTGGAGATCTGCTCAGGCTCCCTCAATTTCACAGTTTTTGAGGATCTGGATTTGTCCCTGAAATTTGTTATTTCCAGGGATTATTGCTCTAGGGTCTCCTCTGCCTGCAATTCTAACTTTCCCACATAATATGTTCTTACCTTGCATCAACTCAGAACTTATTTTTTATACTTGCTTATCATTGCTAGTTTTGAATAAATTTTTTTTTTTTTTTTTTTTTTGAGACAGAGTCTAGCTCTGACGCCCAGGCTGGCGTGCAGTGGCATGATCTCAGCTCACTGCAGGCTCCGCCTCCCAGGTTCACGCCATTCTCCTGACTCAGCCTCCCGAGTAGCTGGGACTACAGGCGCCTGCCACCACACCCGGCTAATTTTTTGTAATTTTTAAAATAGAGATGGGGTTTCACCGTGTTAGCCAGGATGGTCTTGATCCCCGACCTCGTGATCCACCCACCTTGTCCTCCCAAAGTGCTGGGATTATAGGCATGAGCCACCGTGTCTGGCCTGAATAAAATTTTTATAATTTTTGTTTCAATTAATCTTTACTATCTTCAGCTAGACTTAATCAAAAATTAAATCAATTCTTTATTATTAAAATTCATAGGACTACAAAAGTATAAAAATTGAACTTATTAAACCTTCCAAGGATATTTTTATATATTTGCAATATTTTTGCTTCTAAAATCAATAAAAGTTAAAGTGCATGAGAAGTTTTGGAATTTTCGGCATACACACACACATATATACACACATACCCCGTGACAAATCAATTCAGTATTTTCAAATAGAAGAATCAAGCCTTTCTTTCAGTTCAAAAGCTTTCTTGTAGTATTTCTTATATGTTAGGACTGCTGGCAGCAAATTTTCTGTCTTTGTTTGTTGGGGTCCGCGTGTTTCCTAAACAAAGGAATGAACACACAAGACAACACAGGACGAGACAAACATGGTGGCCGCCCCGAACAACACGCTCTGCTTTATTTTATACAGTCGTTTGTGGAATGTTGCCAAGTCACAAAACACATTGTTGTTTTTCTGACCTTTCCCTGACTTTCTGGATTTTCAAGATGTTTACACATAAACCAGCCCCCAGGGTCTGCTGTTTGCAGCTGGCTCCTTTGTCCTCCCCGTTTGCAGGGAAGGAACGCCCTGCTTCGTTTGCAAGCGCAGGACTTATCGGGAACGTCTCATTTGCGAGCACGTAGTCCTCTACATTGTTTATCTGGGAATATTTTTATTTTTAACAGATAGATCTGCTGGACAGGGCATTTTTAGTTGACAATTTTTTTTCTTTCATTCTTTGTCTATACCATCCCATTGCCTTCCCACCTTTCCTTCCTTCCTTCCTTCCTTCGTTCCTTCCTTCCTTCTTTCCCTCCCTCCCTCTCTCTCTCTCTCTCTTTCTTTCTTTCTTTCTTTCTGAGACAGAGTCTCCCTCTGTTTGTTGCCCAGGCTGGAGTGCAGTGGCATGATCTCAGTCCACTGCAACCTCTGCCTCCCAGGTTCAAGCAATTCTCTGGCCTTAGCCTCCGAGTAGCTGGGGTTACAGGCACACAACAACATGCCCAGCTAATTTTTGTATTTTTAGTATAGACGGGATTTCATCATGTTGGCCAAGCTGGTCTGAAATTCCTGACCTCAGGTATTCCACCCACCTTGGCCTCTCAAAGTGCTGGGATTACAGGCGTGAGCCACCGTGCCAGGTCTCACCATTGTTTCTGATCAGAAATCAGTGGTTAATTTTATTATGGTGCTCTTGTACATGAAGATAAGTTTTTGTCTGACAGCTTTCAATATTTACTCTTTATCTTTTCATAGTTTGACGCAATGTGTGTAGGAGTGGATACCTTGGTTCTTATTTTACTAAAAGTAAACATTGACTCTATAGATTAATGTTTCATATTAAATTTGGTAAGTTTTCAGCCATCATTTCTATAAATAATTCTTTCTTTCCCCTTTCTTTCTGAGACTCTCATTCTACATATGTTGTGCTTGATGTTTCATAAGTCATTTTTCTTTTTCTTTTTCTTTCTTCCTTTTTTTTTTTTTTGAGACGGAGTCTCGCTCTGTCACCCAGGCTGGAGTGCAGTGGCCGGATCTCAGCTCACTGCAAGCCCGGCCTCCCAGGTTTATGCCATTCTCCTGCCTCAGCCTCCCAAGTAGCTGGGACTACAGGTGCCCGCCACCTCGCCTGGCTAGTTTTTTGTATTTTTTTTTAGTAGAGACTGGGTTTCACCCATATGTTAGCCAGGATGGTCTCGATCTCCCCTCCTGGATCCACTCATCTCGGCCTCCCAAAATGTGGAATTACAGGCTTGAGCCACCACGCCTCGGGCCTTTTTGAGACAGATTTTGCCTTGTTGCCCAGGCTGGAGGAAATGGCATGATCTTGGCTCACTGCAACCTCTGCCTCCCAGGTTCAAGAGATTCTCCTGCCTCAGCCTCCCGAGAAGGATTACAGGCATGCGCCCCACCACGCCTCTGGCTAATTTTGTATTTTTTAGTAGAGACAGGTTTCTCCATGTTGGTCAGGCTGGTCTTGACCCTGACTCAGGTGGATCTTGCCTGCTCGTCTGCTCCTTTCAATAAAGTGTTGATCACAGGCACTTGTTTCACTGTGCCTTCCAGCCCTTTTTTTAGTTCTTTTTAACATGCAGTAACTGCTTGAAGTCTTTGTTTGTTAAGGCACGTCTAGGACACTTAAAGACAGTTTCTATTAACTGGTTTCCTACCACATTTTCCTGTTTCTTTTCATCTTGTAACTTATCATTGAACACTGGATACTTAGGTTATAGACTGTTCAACTCTGGATTCTGATTCTTTTCTCCTGGAATTGTTGTTACGGTTTTGTTCATTTGTTTGTAACCCCCCAGTACTAAATTTGTAAATTCTGTCAGCAGTGTGTAGCCACAACCATCTCTGCTCATTTTTTGTTTATGTTCTTATGCATGGCTTCCTAGGAACCACTCCTTTATCTGCATGCATGGTATTCTGCCAACAGTTGTCTGAATTTGTACACTAACACCTGGAGTCGGTGAGGCTTCCATTGTTGCTGATGGATCTACCTGTGGACTAGGGCGTGCACACAGAGCTCAGGCCATCTGCTTTCCACAGGCATCTCCTCTTGCTGTGTCTTCTCCTCACATGCGCTCAGGCACCATCATCAGTCAGGGATGTTGGGTGGTTTGGGCAGGTTCTGGTCTCTGAGGAGACTAGCAGAGCTACTGGTCCTTCCTGTTTGTTTGCATCAATATCCCTATTTGAAAATTCTCCAAATCATGTCATCACCTTCTGGTGGTGACAGCAAAGCGGCTGGTTTCATGGCGTTCAATAAATGTATTTTACATTTAGGTCTATGGGCCTGGCATGGTGGCTCATGCCTGTAATCCCAGCACTTTGGGAGACTGAGGTGGGCGGATCACCTGAGGTTAGAGGTTCAAGACCAGCCTGGCCAACAGGGTGAAACCCTGTCTCTATTAAAAATCCAAAAATTAGCCGGGCATGATGGCAGGCACCTGTAATCCCAGCTACTCAGGGGGCTGAGGCAGGAGAGTCACTTGAACTCAGGAGGCGGAGGTTGCAGTGAGCTGAGATTGCATGCAATAAACAAATGATTTAATGCCCATACAATGGAGTGTTGTGCAGCTCTTTAAAAGAATGCCACGAGGATGATCAACACATACTATTCTCCTGGATGAGGATTATTACCATCAGCTCCATTTTTCAGATGAGAAAACCGAGACATAGAGAGTTACATAATTTTCCGAAGGTCACTCCCCACTGAATGTAGGAGCAGGGATCTGACAGCCACCTGATCACAGCCAAGAACAGCATTCTCTCCTCTGCTCTCCTCCACGGCCCCCTGTGACTCCGAGGAGACCTACCCAGCTCTGCAGTCCCCAGAGCCCTGGTGTCCATAACCCGAGGAAGGGGAAGAGGCCATGAGAAGATCTTGGGCTTTCTCACTCTCTGAAAATAAGCAACTGAGAAAGAGACTTGACTTTGCTTAGAAGTATAAATAAATGCGACATTTATGCCTATCAAATATTAGAAGCAGTTTGTCTATTTAACACGTGTTAGTATCGGTGTCCCTTGTTATTCAAACTCTCCCTATCGAACTCAATAATCAAAGTCCGTTAACTTTGTCGATAAATCCCTTTCTCTCTACACCCTTGCTACTCACTGTCTCAAGACCCAAACTTACTGGGACAAGGCGCTGTCCCTCCTGATTCAAGCCTGGTGTCTGCCTCTCACTATGCAAATCAGGAGCCAGAGAGCAGAGGAGAGGGGCGGCTGTGAGTGCACAGAGCACACACATGCTTTCTCGGATTGGCCCCCTACCCTACCCCCATTATCTCTATGGGTGTGATGATGAGAAGCTTTCACTTTTCCAGTGAGTTACTGTGCTGCTTTGACTTTCACAAGCATTGTCGCCTTGATGGATTTTTGTAAATACAGCTGTCAGTGGATGCCTCTTGCCCCCATCTCAGGAACCATAACCCAGATTCCCAAAGGGGAGCTTGACCACATGGATGAAAACTGAGGCCCTCAGAGAGACCATCGGCCTTGATCCCTTGCTCCTATTCAAAGATCTCAACATTACTGGAGCCTTCCTTGGGGCAGCCGGACATTCCTGTGTTGATGAAGCATCCACTCACGTGCCATGGGAACTTTGTAGATTTTATTGTGGTGCAAACAACTCCCTAAGAGGCCCTCAGTGCCCAGGGTCCATTGTTGGGTGATTTTGAGGGTGGGAGGTGGAGGTGTTTCCATTTTGCTTGGGGGATCAGCATCACCCTTTCTTTCTCCTTTTCCTCTGGGATGGTGCTCAGATGGTGAGAGCACTGTGCTGATGAGGTGGGCCCTGGGGTGGAACCCATGGCCCCCTCTGACTCCCAGGAGACCTGGCCAACTGCAGCGGCCCCTGTGGACCAGCAGAGGGACAAGAAAGGAGCTGACGTGGAGTAGCTGAGGCCCACTAGGGGCTCCTGCAGAGTCCATCCGCCTGTGGACAGCAGCTCAGGGCTTCAGCTGCTTCCGGAGAGGAAGCACCTCTTCCTAGACTGAAGTATTGTTTTGGTTAAAAAAAAAAAAAACTTGACTTTTTTCACCTTGGTGTAAATTTTTGTTTGTACCAATGTGTTAGTTGTGACAGTTACCACTATTTGTTTTTTTTTTTTTTCTTTTTACATTTTTGAAATTATTTATAGAAATGGGCTCTTGTTACATTGCCCAGGCTGGTTTCAGACTCCTGGCCTCAGTGGTCCTCCCACCTTGGCCTCCCAAAGTGCTGGGACTGCAGGTGTGAGCTGTGGCACCTGGCCTGTTTTTCTTTATTACTACATATATTATATGGAGCCTTAAAGCCTCCTGGAGTGAGAGCTAGTTCATAACCACACTGTTTGGAGACAAGAGAACTACCTGGAATTCTTGTTCTCTAAAGATGTGGAATTATCATCCCAACAACAGCCGTCCTTCACTCTGTCTGGGGACCCTCAGGTGTGGTCCATCCATACCCTTAGTGTTTACCTCCGTCCTTGGTACACTTAGGTGTGGCCCATCCAGCCCCTCAGTGTTTCCCTCGGTCCTGGGGTCACTCAGGTGTGGCCTATCCATCCCCTCAGTGTTTCCTTCTGTCCTGGGGACCCTCAGGTGTGGTCCATCCAGCCCCTCAGTGTTTCCCTCGGTCCCGGTGTCGCTCAGGTGTGATCCATCCCCTTAGTGTTTTACCTCCCACTTTCTCTACGTTTTGTTTCCAATCTTCCCACACAGGTGGAGAGAAGAGGAGATCCCATTGCCTGTGAGGAGGACACGGCTCCTGGGTGGGCCCTGCAGATTGTGAAGTTCAAGTCACAGCTCCCGGGGAGGTCTCTGTGTGTAAAGAACGTGGGGGCGAGACAGATGCAGGGACCACACTCTGCCCTGCTCTGTACCTCTGAGTGTTGATCCAGCTGCCTTGTGACCAGGACACTTAGAAGAACCATGGACCCTGCAAGAGGGCAGGTTTGGAGAGTGAGATGAGCACGCTTGAGGGATTAAAGTGTAACTTGAACCACTGCCTTGCAAACTGCGTGAGGGCGTGCAGGTGTGTGTCTGTGGGTGTGTGTGTGCTGGGAGGATGTTTAGCAGCCTCACGGAGGAGTAACTAACACACAAGAGAACAAGGCTTGGTGTGGTGGCTCACGCCTGTAATCCCAGCACTTTGGGAGACTGAGGTGGGTGGATCACCTGAGGTCGGGAGTTCGAGACCCACCTGACCAACATGGTGAAACCCCATTTCCACTAAAAATACAAAAAATTAGCCAGGCGTAGTGGTGGGTGCCTGTAATCCCAGCTACTTTGGAGGAGGACGCAGGAGAATCACTTGAACCCGGGAGGTGGAGGTTGCAATGAGCCAAGATTATGCCACTACACTCCAGCCTGGGCAACAAGAGTGAAATTCCATCTGAAAAAAAAAAAATTTGATCAATTTTGACACACGTACATACCTGCAAAACCATGACCATAGTCAAGATCAGGAGCATCACGACTCCCAAAGCTTCCTCATGCTTCTTTGGAATCCCTCCCTGCAGCCCCTCCCACCCTATCCCATCTCAAGGAGCCACTGATTTGCTTTCTGTCACAGTCAGTAGATGTGCAATTTCCTTAATATCATTTCTGAGCCCGGGAGGCAAATACTTTCTTTTTAGTGGGTGGACATTTCGTGGCATGTTTAAGCTTTTGAATTCAGAGCGTGAGAGAATGAGAAAGAAAAGGCTGGTCTGGGTCACTCCTAAGAGGCCTGGCCCTAACCACTGCCCCAGCGTGGCTCACATGCCCTGGAGCCCCTGTGCACAGGACAGCCCTGACTGCGCTTCTACAAGCTTTGTAGCTCCCCCATTACCTTTCCTGGACCAGCTGGTACAATCTCAAAGTTTTCACCAATTCTGACATCTAAACAACTCACGCCAGAGACAGGAGGTGTGGGAACCAGCAGCTGTGACCTCACCTCTGCTCCCTGGAACACTGAGCTGTTAAATGTAAGGTACGTCTTTCTTTTTCCCTTCCCAGGGAGAATGCTCTGCTCTTCTTCCCGCTGGATCCCTCCTCTACCTGCTTCTCTCCCACCTCCTGCAGCCCCTGGAGCCCCACGGCGAGGCAGGCAGACTCATCTGTACCCTCATTCTGTTTGCAGAACCACATCTCTGGCCTGGCTTTGCCCAAGGACACCACACCTTCTCCATTCCTCATGCCCTGTCCCTGTGGGCAGGTGGGACTGGGATGGGCACCCACCTGGCCCACAACGGCATCAGGCCCACTCTCTCTAATGAAGGAAGAGTTCCAGACACCGGGAGTCATAGAAATTGTCCTCATCCTGATCATCTCCTGACTTGGCAAATGATGATGAAGACAGTTTTCCCACAAGATAGGCATCGCCTCTGGGACAGTGCCTCGTTTATTTTCTAGCACAAAATAGACATTGGAACAGTGGGGCTTTATAGGCATATGGAGATTTTTTTTTTTTTTTTGAGACGGAGTCTCGCTCTGTCGCCCAGGCTGGAGTGCAGTGGCCAGATCTCAGCTCACTACAAGCTCCGCCTCCCAGGTTTACGCCATTCTCCTGCCTCAGCCTCCCAAGTAGCTGGGACTACAGGCGCCCGCCACCTCGCCCGGCTGGTTTTTTGTACTTTTTAGTAGAGACGGAGTTTCACCGGGTTAGCCAGGATGGTCTCGATCTCCTGACCTCGTGATCCGCCCGTCTCGGCCTCCCAAAGTGCTGGGATTACAGGCTTGAGCCACCGCGCCCGGCCAGGCATATGGAGATTTTTAAGGCTCCTTAGGAGGCAGGTAAAAATTTCTTCAATAAGACAAACAAAGCACTATCCCAAAAGAAAATGATTGATACATTGGGTGATAGTAAAATTAAGAATTTTTTCATCAATAAGAGAGTAAAAACATGGGACCGGGTGTGGTGACTCATGCTGTAATTCCAGCACTTTGGAAGGCCAAGGTGGGGGGTATCACTTGAGGTCAGGAGTTAGAGAACAGCCTGAGCAACTTAGCAAGACCTTGTCTCTACCAAAAATGAAAAATTAGCTGGGTGTGGTGGTGCACACCTGTGGTCCCAGATACTTGGGAGGATGAGGCAGGAGGATCACTTGAGCCTGGGAGGTTGAGGCTGCAGTGAGCCACGAGTGTGCCACGGCACTTCAGCCTGGGTGACAGGGTGAGACTCTGTCTCTTTAAAAAAAAAAAAAAAAAAAAGAGGTGAGGAATGGAGGAGGGTGAAAAGATAAGTCACAGGTAGAGTATAAAGAGAATTCCTATAAATTAAAATGAAAAATGCATGCAGGGCTTAATACCTAGGTGACGGGTTGCTAAGTGCAGCAAACTACCATGGCACACATTTACCTATGTAACAAACCTGCACATTCTGTACATGTATCCCAGAACTTGAAGTAAAATAAATTTTTTTTTTTAATTAAGCAAAAAGCTGGCAGACCAATAGGACAATGGGTGAAAGAAATGAAGAGAGACAAAAAAGGGAAGGAAGAAAGGGAGGGAGGGGCCGGGCGCAGTGGCTCACGCCTGTAATCCCAGCACTTTGGGAGGCTGGGATGGGCGGATCATGAGGTCAGGAGATCGAGACCATCCTGGCTACCACAGTGAAACCCCGTCTCTACTAAAAATACAAAAAATTAGCTGGGCGTGGTGGCGGGTACCTGCAGTCAGAGGCTACTCGGGAGGCTGAGGCAGGAGAATGGTGTGAACCCAGGAGACAGAGCTTGCAGTGAGCCGAGATCGTGTCACTGCACTCCAGCCTGGGGGACAATGCAAGACTCTGTCTCCAAAAAAAAAAAGAAAAGAAAAGAAAAGAAAGGGAGGGAGGAGGGAGGAATGGAGAGGAAAGAACAAATGAACATCCAAATGGCCAAAAAGCATATAAAACATGCTCAACCTCATAAGCCATCAAATTTAAACCACAATAAGAAACCAATATTACACCTACCAGAATGGTTAAAATTAAAAACACTGTTGATACCAAGTTTGGGCAAGAATGTGGAGTAACTGAAACTTCATATACTACTATTGGGAATGTAAAATAGCACAACTACTTTGGAAAACCCTTGAGTAATACCTACTAAAGGAGACCACACCTGTGACCCCCACATTCCACTCCTATGCATAGACCCAAAAGAATTGTGCACTGTACATGTGTTCACCAAATGATGTGCACTAGAATGTTCATATCAGCACCATTCACAATAGCCCCAACTTCCAACAGGAGAATGGATAAGTACCTCTCAGTATATTTATAGAGTAACATTCTTACAGCACTGAAAATGGATTAACAGCTGCCATGCACAGTTGGTGAATCTCAGCAACATAATGTTGAGCAGAAGAAGCCAGACACAAATGAATGCATACTGCACGATTCTATTTCTGTGAAACAGGCAAAAGAAACATCTGGTGAGAAGTTGGGAAAGCGATTATCTTAGTGCTGTTGGGGAGGATGGCTCTGGTAATATTCTACTTCTTGATCTGAGGGCTGGTGTCCCAGACGTAGTCACTCTGTGATAATTTACCTAGCTGCCCTCTGGGGATTGGTGGCTTCTCTGTATGAATATTACACTTCAATTAAATAGTCAACAACAAAAACCTAACAATCAAATTAAGAAGTGAGCAAGGCCAGGCGCAGTGGCTCACACCTGTAATCCTAGCACTTTGAGAGGCTGAGGTGGGCAGATTACCTGAGATCAGGAGTTCGAGACCAGCCTGGCCAACATGGTGAAACCCCATCTCTACTAAAAATACAAAAATTAGCTGGGCGTGGTGGTGGGTGCCTGTAATCCCAGCTACTTGGGAGGCTAAGGCAAGAGAATCACTTAAACCTGGGAGGTTGAGGTTGCAGTGAGCCGAGATCATGCCACTGCACTCCAGCCTGGGTGACAGAGCGAGACTCTGTCTTAAAAAAAATAATAAAATAAAATAAGCAAAGGACTTGAATAGACATTTCTCCATAATCAACATCACTAATCATTAGGGAGATGGAAAAATGACAACGAGATACCATTTCACTCCTACTACATTGACTAGTATCAAAGAAAACCCAGAAAATAACGAATGTTGGTGAGGATGTGGAGAAACTGGAACCCTTGTGCACTGCTGGTGGGAATGTAAAATAGTGCTGCCCCTCTAGAAAACAGTATGGGGGTTCCTCGAGAAATTATACATAGGGACGCTCTAAGAATTCCACTTCTGGGTGTATATCCCCCCAAAATTGAAAGCAAGGAAATAAAGAGACACTCACCCATCCCTGTCAATAGCAGTGTTATTCACAATAGATAAAAGGTGGGAGCAATTCGGCCAGGTGCAGTGGCTCATCCCTGTAATCCCAGCACTTTGGGAGACCGATGTGGGTGGATCATGAGGTCAGGAATTCGAGATCAGTCTGACCAACATAGTGAAACTCCATCTCTACTAAAAATACAACAACAACAACAAAAAAAACAGCCAGGTGCAGAGTGGCTCACGCCTATAATCCCAATACTTTAGGGGGTCAAGGTGGGCAGATCACCCGAGATCAGGAGTTTGAGACCAGCCTGGCCAGCATGGTGAAACCCTGTCTCTACTAAAAATACAAAAAAAATTAGCTGGGCATGGTGGTGGGAGCCTGTAATCCAAGCTACTTGGGGGGCTGAGGCAGGAAAATAATTTGAACCCGGAAGGTGGAGGTTGCAGTGAGCTCAGATTGCTCCATTGCACTCCAGCCTGGGCAACAAAAGTGAGACTCCATCTCAACAGAAAAACAACCAACCAACCAAAAAAAATTAGCCAGGTGTGGGGGCACGCACCTGTAATCCCAACTGCTCAGGAGGCTGAGGCAGGAGAATCACTTGAACCCAGGAGGCAGAGGTTGCAGTGGAAGAGGAACCTGCAGAGACGCTGGCTGTGTCTAGACCAAGAGCGGGCCTGTCCTGGTGCACACGATAAAGTGTTCAAGGCAGTTTATTAAAGTAAAAGAGAAAATACGACCTCTGTGTTAGCTTCCTGTGGCTGCTGTAACAAGCTACCACAGGCCTGGGGGTTCACAGCAACAGAAACTTATTCCCTCACAGTCCTGGGGGCCAGAAGACAGAAATCAAGGCCTGGAGAAGGCAGGGCCATGCTCCCTCCTGAGGCTCTTGGGGAGGAGCCTCCTGGCCTCTTCCGGCCTCCGGCGGCTGCCCTGGCGTTCCTGCGCTGTGGCTGCATCTCCAAGACCTGCTCCGTCTTTCACAGGGCCTTGTTGCTTGTGCAGCTCTGGGTCGAAGCTCCCTTGGACTCTCTCTTCTAGGGCATTTAGGGCCTGCCTGGATGACTCAGGATACGCTCCTCCTCTCAGGGTGTCTCTCTAATCACGTCTTTTGCCATTCCAGCTGATGCTCGCGGGCTCCAGGGCTCAGACACGGGTGTATCTGTGGAGCCATGATCAGCCTACCATAACCTCCAAGTCATTCGAAAGAGGAAGGGGAATACGAAAACTGAGTCTCTCTACTAGAAGTTAGGAAAGGAGACACAAAATAGAAGTTCAGAAAAGCCAGAACAAAAAATTAAGTGGTAGAAATAATTCTCATAGATCAATAAAAACAAGAACCATAAATGTACACAACAGAGCCTGTCCAATTGGAAACAAAATCTAGCCAGACATTGCTTACAAAGGTCATGGTGAAGTGGTGAAGCGGTGAAGCGTAGAAAGGTAGAAGGCAAGAGGGTGTGGAATATGAAGTGTGAATGCAGATGGGAAGAAAGCCGGGGTGGCTGGGTCAATACCCAACTTAGACTTAAAGACACAGGGACCCCAGGAATGGAGACAGCGAATTCCAGGTGATGAGGCAGACATAGCCTGTAAGGGTGAGAGTAAGAGCAGGTGACCAGCTTTGTAGAGGAAAAGGTACTTCCCTGAAGACTGAGGGGCCCATTCCAGCCTGGCTCTGGGAGGACAGCTCCAACCCATCCTCCCATGAATGGGGTGGCCCTGGCCCAGACTAGGGACAGTGCAGGGTGGTCTGGAGGGGCCTGCTATGATCATGAAGTTGGGAACTGCCTAAACCGTCTTCACGGAGCCTTTGTGTCCAGGGGGAAATCCAGGCACATGGAATACAATTTGCAGGCCATGGTTGCTGAGGACAAGGCTGGGTCAGCACTAGGCTGGTTTTCAGTAGATGGCAGCAAAGCCCTGGAGAAGCCTGGGGAGGGCAGAAATGCACAAGAAGGGGAGGAAGCCGGAGCCTGGCTGGTCCTGGTTGTCAGGGGCTTGGGGGGACCCTGCTCCTTTCTCTGGGAGCCCTGAGGCCTCAACTGGAGGACAGGAGGTGGATGTGCTGGTCCCTGAGGCCCGGGCAGCATGAACTGCGTGTGGAGCCAGGATTCGTCTGAGCCCTCACAGGCCTGGCCTTTCCCTGCCAGGGAGGTGCCATTTTCGCCCCCAGCAGCCTCCATCCCCGGATCCTGAGCCCTCAGGGACCCTGTCGAGGAAGCAGGAATCAAAGACCCAAACATGTGGTTGGGCGTGATGGCGAGTGCCTGTAGTCCCAACTACTCGCGAGGCTGAGGCAGGAGAATCGCTTGAACACGGGAGGTGGAGGTTGAGGCGACACTGCACTCCAGCCTCGCGACAGAGCGAGACTCCGTCTCAAAAAAAAAAAAAAAAAGAAAGAAAGAAAGAAAGAAAAAAAAAAAATTAGCCGGGCGTGGTGGGGCGGTAATCCCAGCTACTCGGGCAGCTGAGGTGGCAGAACCACTTGAACCCGGCAGGCGGAGGCTGCAGTGAGCCTCTCGAGATCGCGCCACTGCCCTCCAGACTGGGCAACAAGAAAGACTCCGTCTCAAAAAAAAAAAAAAAAAAAAAAAGATATTAGCCGACAGTACGTTTTGAACATTTGATTTTGCTGAAGACAGTGAGTGACCTGGCCTGGCTGAAGCCTTAGGTAGGAGGTGGGTACACAGAAAGTTCAAAACTGACCGCCTGTGCTGTAGGCCTGAAGGAGACGCGCGGCGTGAACCGGAGGGGGCGTGCTCCGTTCCCCCGCCAGGTCGCCGACCGGCAGACCCTTCTCCTCAGCGGGCGGCCGGACACTGTGGGGACGCCTTTGTTTCCGCCGCTCACGGTGTCTGAATCCACAATTTGTTTACGTGGTTATGGAGCCGGACTTGGGCATCGGAAGGGCGGTCTCTTTCAGCACAACAGTGGGGCTCCAGGAAGGCGGAGAGACGCGGGGATCCCAGCTGGAAGGGCGGACCGCGCTGCCTGGCGGTGGCGGGGGAAGGGGTGGAACCCCATACCCGGGCTCTAACCAAGAGGCCCTTTTCTTAAGTCTCTGCAGCTTGGAGTGTACCACCCGAGCAGGTCCCGGAGGCAGCCGATGCTGTATATCACTCAGAACTTTAAAGTTTGTTTGTTCTGCGACAGGGTCTCCCCACTTTGCCTAGGTTGGAGTTCAGGGGCGCTATCTCAGCTCACTGCATCCTCCACCTCCTGAACTCAGGCGATCCTCCCACCTCAGCCTCCTGAGTAGCTGGAACTACAGGCATGTGCCACCAGGCCTGGCTAATATTTTAATTTTATTTATTTATTTTTTTGAGACTGAAGTCTCGCTCTTGTTGCCCAGGCTGGAGTGCAGTGGAGCGATCTCGGCTCACCGCAACGTCTGCCTTTTGAGTTCAAGCAATTCTCCTGCCTCAGCCTCCCTAGTAGCTGAGATTACAGGTGTGCGCCACTGCACCTGGCTAATTTTTTGTATTTTTAGTAGAGGCGGTGTTTCACTATGTTGGCCAGGCTGGTCTTGAACTCCCGGCCTCAGGTAATTTGCCTGCCTTGGCCTCCCAAAGTGCTAGGATTACAGGCGTGAGCCACTGCGCCCAGCATGTTTTTAAATTTTTGTAGAGATGGGGCCTCAATATGTTGCCCAGCCTGGTCTCGGACTCCTGACCTCAGGTGATGTGCCCGCCTTGGCCTCTTAAAGTACTGGGATTATAGGCGTGAGCCACCACACGGAACCTAGATCATTTTTTCTCAACTTTTTTTTCATGATCGCCATCTTAAAGATCTTTTCTAGATGTTTTTTCCTAGTTCCCCACCACATGACATTTTAATAACATAGATATACCATAACGTATATCTTTTTATGTCCTGTGGCCCTTTGGAAGGCAACAAACCATTATGTTACCTAAGATTTATTTCCTTCCCCTCACAGCCTCGCCATCCCACTACCCCCATGCACTCATACCACAATTTATTCCATACTTCATTAGAGATTAAGTTGAGATTAAAGCTTCCCTATTTCATGCTGCCATGAACAATCTTGTAATTAAATCAGTGCAAAAGTAGGAATGGAATGTATGCTTTAACGAAATGTATGTATTTATACTGCAAATAGCCCTGAGCGAGAAAGGGTGTACCAATTTACACTTCAACCACAATGTGCCTCAATGACATCTCCCTGCATCCTTTCCAGCTCTCTTAATTACTCTTTTAAATGATCATTAATTTGAAAATTAGTTGCAAAGGCTTTGCATTATTTTATTTAATTTGCATTTATTTGGTTACCACTCAAAGGGACACTTCTCAAGCCTATGGATCATCTGCATATTTTCTTTTTATTTTATTTATTTATTTTTTTGAGACAGAATTTCACTCTTGTTGCCCAGGCTGGAGTGCAATGGCACAATCTCGGCTCAACACAACCTCTGCCTCCCGGGTTCAAGTGATTCTCTTGCCTCAGCCTCCTGAGTAGCTGGGATTACAGGCATGCGCCACCGTGCCCGGCTAATTTTGTATTTTTAGTAGAGATGGGGTTTCTCCATGTGGGTCAGGCTGGTCTCAAACTCCCCACCTCAGGTGATCTGCCCACCTCGGTCTCCTAAAGTGCTGGGATTACAGGGGTGAGCCACCACGCCCAGGTTTTTTTTTTTTTTCTTTTTGAGAGGGAGTTTTGCTCTTGTTGTCTAGGCTGGAGTGCAACGGCATGATCTCAGCTCACCACAACCTCTGCCTCCCAGGTTCAAGCAATTCTCCTGCCTCAGCCTCCCAAGTAGCTGGGATTACAGGCATATGCCACCACGCCCGGTTAATTTTTTGTATTTTTAGAAGAGACAGGGTTTCTCTATGTTGGTCAGGCTGGTCTTGAACTCCTGACCTCAGGTAATCCACCCGCCTTGGCCTCCCAAGGTGCTGCGATTACAGGCATGAGCCCAGTCATCTGCATATTTTCTTTTGCAAATCTCAGGGTTCTGTTTTTTTATTTGTTTTGTTTTGAGACAGAGTCTCGTTCTGTCACCCAGGCTCGAGTGCAGATGCATGATCTGAGCTTACTGCAACCTCTGCTTCCCAGGTTCAAGTGATTCTCCTGCCTCAGCCTCCAATTAGCTGGGATTACAGGCACGTACCACCAAGCCCAGCTATTTTTTGTATTTTTTTAGTAGAGACGGGATCTCACCATGTTGGCCAAGCTGGTCTCCAACTCTTGACGTCAGGTGATCCACCCACCTTGGCCTCCCAAAGTGCTGGGATTACAGGTATAGCTACTGCCCCTGGCTTTTTTTTTTTGAGATGGAGTCTTGCTGTGTCACCCAGGCTGGAGTGCAGTGGCACAATCTGGGCTCACTGCAAGCTCCGCCTCCCAGGTTCATGCCTCAGCCTCCTGCCTCAGCCTCGTGAGTAGCTGGGACTTACAGGCGCCCACCACCACGCCCAGCTAATTTTTTGTATTTTTAGTAGAGGCAGGGTTTCTCTATGTTGGTCAAGCTGGTCTTGAACTCCCGACCTCAGGTGATCTGCCTGCCTCGGCCTCCCAAAGTGCTGGAATTACAGGCATGAGCCACCACACCTGGTCCAGAGTTGTGTTTCTTGAGGGCTGTTTGGTGAGCGGTGGTTTGGGGATCCTAGCCGACTAGGGGGTCAATCATGGCAGTGTTTAGCAGCTGTGAACCTACCTGGAGCAAATTAATTACTCTAACCTCTCTCTGTAAAATTCGTAAAGTGGGGTAAATAATAGTACTCATCTCCCATTGGGTTGTTTTGAGAATTAGCTGAAATACCAGTAAGCATTTTATTTATTTATTTATTTTGAGATGGAGTCTGGCTCTGTCACCCAGGTTGGAGTGCAATGGCATGTCGGCTCACTGCAACCTCTGCCGCCCGGGTTCCAGCGATTCTACTGCCTCAGCCTCCCGAGTAGCTGGGATTACAGGCACCCACCACCACGCCTGGCCAATTTTTGCATTTTAGTAGACACAGGGTTTCACCATGTTGGCCAGGTTTTTTTTTTTTTTTTTTTTGAGATAGAGTCTCGCTCTGCTGGAGCACTCCAGGCTGGAGTGCAGCAGCGCAATCTTGGCTCACTGCAACCTCCACCTCCCAGGTTCAAGCGATTCTCTTGCCTCAGCCTCCCAAGTAGCTGGGATTACAGGCACCCACCAGCACGCCTGACTGATTTTTGTATTTTTAGTAGAGATGGGGTTTCACTATGTTGACCGGCTGGTTTTGAACTCCCAACATCAGCTGATCCACCCACCTCGGCCTCCCGAAGTGCTGGGATTACAGGTATAAAACACTGCACCCAGCCTACTTCACATTATTAAGAAATCTATGAAAATATCATTTTAATGGCTGTAACATGTCATCACACAAAATAATTGGAGTATAACAGTTTCCATCAAATCTTAAAATATCATCAATTTTAAGTCCCACCATTATTTTCTGTACTACTAAGAACAAATTCTGGCCTGGCATGGTGGCTCTATGCCTGTAATCCCAGCACTTTGGGAGGCCAGGGCAGTCAGATCACCTGAGTTCAGGAGTTCCAGACCAGCCTGGCCAACCTGTCTCTATTAAAAATACAAAGATTAGCCTGGTGTGGTGGCATGTGCCTATAGTCCCAGCTACTTGTTGGGAGGCTGAGGCAGGAGGATCACCTGAGTCTGGGCAGGGGAGGTTGCAGTGAGCCGAGATCATGCCACTGCATTCCAGCCTGGGCGACATAGTATTATTGTTATTATTATTATTATTTGAAACAGGGTCTCACTTTGTTACTGTGCCTGGCTAATTTTTGTATTTTTTGTAGAATTGGATTTTGGCCACGTTGCCCAGGCATGCTTCAAACTCCTCAACTCAAGCAATCTGCCTGCCTCAGGCCCCCAAAGTGCTAGCATTACACGTGTGAGCCACCACGCCCAGTCGTGTTATTTATGATTGCATTTCTTTTCTTTTCTTTGAGGCAGAGTCTCGCTCTGTCACCTAGGCTGGTGTGCAGTGGTGTGATCTTGGCTCACTGCAACCTCTGCCTCCGGGGTTCAAGCCATCCTCCCACTTCAGAGTCCTGTGTAGCTGGGATTACAGGCGTGTGCCACCACACCCGGTTAATTTCTTTTTTACTACCCTTGATCTTTGCCAAAAGGATGAGAAGTGATAATTTAGTAGAGACGGGGTTTCACCATGTTGGCCAGGTGTGTCTGGTACTCTTGACCTCAGGTGATCAGCCCACCATGCTCTCCCAAAGAGCTAGGATTACAGGGTGACCCATGACGCCCATCTGATATCATTGTTTTTTTGTTTTTTTGTTTGAGACAGAGTCTTGCTCTGTCGCCGAGGCTGGAGTGCAGTGGCGCGATCTCCGCTCACTGCAAGCTCCACCTCCTGGGTTCGCATCATTCTCTTGCCTCAGCCTCCCGAGTAGCTGGGACTACAGGTGCCCGCCACCGCGTCCGGCTAATTTTTTTTGTATTTTTAGTAGAAATGGGGTTTCATCATGTTAGCCAGGATGGTCTCCAGCTCCTGACCTTGTGATCTGCCCGTCTCGGCCTCCCAAAGTGCCGGGATTACAGGCGTGAGCCCCCGCGCCTGGCCAATATCATTGGTTTTAAAACACATACCTGGCCAGGCGCAGGGGCTCATGCTTGTAATCCCAGCAATTTGGGAGGCTGAGGCGTGTGGATCACCTGAGGTCACCATGGCGAAACCCCATCTCTACTAAAAACACAAAAATTAGCTGGGCGTGGTGGCAAGCGCCTGTAATCCAAGCTACTCTGGAGTTTGAGGTAGGAGAATCACTTGAATCCGGGAGGTGGAGGTTGCAGTGAGCTGAGATCATGCCATTACACTCCAGCCTGGGTGACAGAGCAAGACTCCATCTCAAAAAAAAATAAAAAATAAAAAGCAGGCCGGGCGCGGTGGCTCAAGCCTGTAATCCCAGCACTTTGGGAGGCCGAGACAGGTGGATCACGAGGTCAGGAGATCGAGACCATCCTGGCTAACACGGTGAAACCCCGTCTCTACTAAAAAATACAAAAAACTAGCCGGGCGAGGTGGCGGGCGCCTGTAGTCCCAGCTACTCGGGAGGCTGAGGCAGGAGAATGGCGTGATCCCGGGAGGCGGAGCTTGCAGTGAGCTGAGATCCGGCCACTGCACTCCAGCCTGGGTGACAGAGCGAGACTGTATCAAAAAAAAATAAATAAATAAAAAATAAAAAAATAAAAAGCAGAAAAAATAAATAAAACATATTCCTATCTTATTGAGGCTAAACCGTACAACATGTGTCTTACAAATGATAGCAAAGATAACAAATATATGCTTAATCTCTGGAGGGAAAGGGCTTTCTAAGCTTAAAGACAAACCTCAAAGGAACATATCCATGGCTTTGACATCAAGAAATTTAAAACTTCTATATGTCTAAATATTAAAAAGCAATCATAGGCCGGGTGCAGTGGCTCACACCTGTAATCCCAGCATTTTGGGAGGCTGAGGTGGGTGGATCACTTCAGGTCCAGAGTTCCAGACCAGCCTGGTCAACATGGTGAAACTCCATCTCTACTAAAAATACAAAAATTAGCCAGGTGTGATGGTGCATGCCTGTAATCCCAGCTATTTGGTATTTTTTCTTTTCTTTTCTTTTCTTTTTTGGGATGGAGTCTCCCTCTGTTGCCCAGGCTGCAGTACAGTGGCAGGATCTCTGCTTACTGCAACCTCCACCTCCTGGGTTCAAGTGATTCTCATGCTTCAGCCTCCCAGGTAGCTGGGATTACGGGCGCCCGCCACCACACCTGGCTAATTTTTGTATTTTTAGTAGAAACAGGGTTTCACCATGTTGGTCAAGCTATCTCAAACTCCTGACATCAAGTGACCCACCCACCTCGGTCTCCCAAAGTGCTGGGATTACAAGTGTGAGCCACTGCGCCTGGCGTATCCCAGCAATTTGGGAGGTTGAGGCATAAGAATTGCTTGAACCTGGGAGGTGGAGGTTGCAGTGAGCTGAGATCACATAGCGGCACTCCGACCTGAGCAACAAAGTGAGACCCTGTCTCAAAAAAAAAAAAAAAAAAAAAAAAGCAATCATTAATAACAGGGCGAGCATCATAGCTCACACATAGAATATTCCCAGTGCTTTGAGAGGCCAAGGTGGGAGAATTGCTTAATGCCAGGAATTCAAGACTAGCCTGGGCAACATAGTGAGACTCCCATCACTACAAAAAAATAAAAAAATTAGTCAGGCCTGGCTGAAAGTGCCTTTAGTCCCAGCTACTCAGAAGGCCGAGGTTGGAGGATGGCTTGAGCCCAGGAGCTCAAGGCTGCATTGAGCTATGATTGGGTTACTGCACAGAACAAGACATTGTCTGTAAAACAAACAAAAAATACCACCACAAAACCACAAAAATATTAAAAGGTAAGCAAACTGAGAAGAATGTTTGGGGCAACTATCCTAAGGGCTAACAGCCTTAATAAAGAGCTCTGTAAACTATAAGAAGTATACCAAGACATGGCCGGACCTCACGCCTGTAATCCCAGCACTTTGGGAGGCCGAGGCAGGTGGATCACGAGGTCAGGAGATCCAGACCATCGTGGCAAACGGGCAAACCTCATCTCTACTAAAAAAACACAAAAAATTAGCCAGGCGTGGTGGCGGGTGCCTGTAGTCCCAGTTACTTGGGAGGCTGAGGCAGGAGAATGGTGTGAACCCAGGAGGCAGAGCTTGCAGTGAGTGGAGATCGCGCCACTGCACTCCAGCTTGGACGACAGAGCAAGACTCCGTCTCAAAAAAAAAAAAAAAAGAAGTATACCAAGACATAAAGACCACTGAGGCAAGATGATGAACTCTTTTTGTTTTTTTTTTTAGACGGAGTCTTGCTCTGTTGCCCAGGCTGGAGTACAGTAATGCAATCTCTGCTCACTGCAACTTCCACCTCCCAGGTTTGAGCGATTCTCCTGCCTGAGCCTCCTGAGTAGCCGGGATTACAGGCACATGACACCACGCCCAGCTAATTTTTGTATTTTTAGTAGAGACGGGGTTTCACCATGTTGGTCAGGCTCGTCTTGAACTCCTGACCTCGTGATCCACCTGCCTCGGCCTCCCAAAGTACTGGAATTACAGGTGTGAGCCACCACGCCCGGGCTGATGATGAACTTTTTACTTAAAAAAAACCTTTGGTTGAGTGTGGTGGCTCACGCCTGTAATCTCAGTACTTCGGGAGGCCGAGGCAGGCAGGTCACTTGAGGTGAGGAGTTCCAGACCAGCCTGGCCAACATGGCAAAACCCCATTTCAACTAAAAATTTTTAAAAAGTAGCCAGGTATGGTGGCGCATACCTGTAATCCCTCTACTTGGGAGGCTGAGGCACGAGAATTGCTTGAACCTTGGAGGCAGAGGTTGCAGTGAGCCAAGATTGCACCACTGTACTCCAGCCTGGGTGACGGAGTGAAACTGTCTCAAAAATAAAACCAAACAAAAAAACCTTCTTTCATTGCCAGACATGGTGGCTCACACCTGTAATCCCAGCACTTTCTCTGGGAGATTGAGGTGGGATGATTCCTCGAACCCAGGAAGTCAAGACCAGCCTGGGCAACAAAATGAGACCCCAGTGCTAAAAAAAAAAAAAATTATCAGAGCAAGGTGGCACATGCCTGTGGTCCTATCTACTCAGGAGGTTTAGGCAGGAGGATTGTTTGAGCCCAGGAGGTAGAGGCTGCGGTAAGCCATGTTTGCACCACTGCACTCCAGCCTGGGTGACAGTGAGGCTGTGTCTCAAAAATAAATAAATAAATAAATAAAAATTAAAAACCTTCTTTTAAGATCAGTTGAACAGTTTATATAAAAGAGAATTGGCTACACATGTATGAAATTTATTCTGCCTCACTACTATTCTTTTTCCTCTTTTTTTTTTGAGACGGAGTTTCGCTTTTGTTGCCCAGGCTGGAGTGCGATGGTGTGATCTCAGCTCACTGCAACCGCTGCCTCCTGGGTTTAAGCGATTCTTCTGCCTCAGTCTCGCCAAGTGGTTGGGATTACAGGCATGCGTCACCATGCCTGGCTAATTTTTTTTTTTGAGAGGGAGTCCTTCTCTGTTGCCCAGGCTGGAGGGCAGCGGTGTGATCTCAGCTCACTGCTTCCTCTGCCTCCTGGGTTCAGGCAATTCTTCTGCCTCAGCCTCCAGAGTAGCTGGGATTACAGGCGTGCACCACCATGCCCAGCTAATTTTTGTATCTTTAGTAGAGATGGGGTTTCACCATGTTGGCCAGGCTGGTCTTAAACTCCTGACCTCAAGTGATCTGCCTGCCTCGGCCTCCCAAAGTGCTGGTATTACAGGTGTGAGCCACCGCACCTGACCGGAGTCTCTCTTGTTGATTACCTCAGCCAAAGTGCCTTCTGAAATAGTACCACAGATGTGTGCTTCTAGTTCTGTTTGTAGTAGAGGGCATGGCATGTACTGTCATTCACACTGCCTGCTCCATCTGCATCCCCCTCACATCCAGCAAGAGTTTTCCTTTACACAGGGCTTATTACTCCTCTGCTGATCACTTGCCAATGCCTTCTCTTGGAGTTAACACCCTTGCCAAGGCCTAAGTGGCCTTTGAAGATCAGGCCCTGCTAGCTCTGGGCTCCTGTCTCTCTTCGATATCCTCTCTACTTTTCTCAAACCTGTCAAAACTGGATTGGGACTCCGTGGCACTGGGGTTGGAAACATGCTTTGTCCGCATCTTCCCAGGGTGGCACTCAGGCCTGCACTAGCTAAGGTAGCCCTGCGGCAGGGTCCAACACTACCTTATCGTTAATTTGTTTATTGTCTGAATCTGCTAGAGCTGGGGTGAAGAGGGCAGCCAGATCAGACATGGGGAGGCCTGGGAGGCTACGGCATCTTCGGTTTTGGGCAGTGCTGCTAGAAACCACGAACATTACTCATCTTGCAGCATGTGTGCACATGGGGTGACCCGGGGGCCTCCTCGAATGCAGCGTCTACGCCTGGGGAATGGACGCACTATTACCAGTTCCGCCCTGGGAGGATTCATCGCTAACCTACCGAGCACAGAGGCCGGTGCGCACCCACGGAGAAGCCCGCGCTCGCAAGTCCTCCTGGTGCCGGGGCCCCAGGGCATTCAAGACCCGCCGACCGTGGGGCTGGTCAAGGGGTACACAGGGTGCGAGTTCGTTAGTCAAATGCGGGGTACGGACGCGAGCCACAGGCACGGGAACCTCGCGCCGACCGGGGCCCTAGGCCCGACGACGGCAGGTAAGCGGAGTGGAGGCACACGTGGCTGGGACGTGCCCCAGGCACCATCCGGGTGGCTTCCGGCGCGGGACGTCCGCAGCCCCGCAGCTCCCAGGACGCTAGACAATCTGCGACTGATCAGCTTCGGCCGGTTTGGTGATAAAGGGGAGACAGGCCCGCGGCGAGTGGGAACGCCTGAAGGCCGTGCCTCTCCTTTCAGGTGGGCCAGGGGCAAGCCGGTAAGAGCCTGGGGCAAGGGATAGAAAGAGGACCACCTCATCACAACCCAGAGCTCGGGACTCCTATGCAGTCCCATAGGGAACAGGCGGCCGCCATTCCCCTCCCCAACGCTGGCGGGTAAGGCTAAAGAACGGTTTCTTTTTTTCTTTTTTTTTTTGAGACGGAGTCTTGCTCTGTCGCCCAGGCTGGGCACTGCAACCTCCGCCTCCTGTGTTCAAGTGATTCTCCTGCGTCAGCCTCCGAGTAGCTGGGATTACAGACGCCCGCCACCACGCCCAGCTAATTTTTGTATTTTTAGTAGAGACGAGGTTTCACCAGGTTGGCCAGGCTGGTCTCGAACTCCTGACCTCAGGTGATCCACCCGCCTTGGCCTCCCAAAGTGCTGGGATTTCAGGTATGAGCCACCAAGCCCGGCCTGAGAACGGTTTCAAAGGAACTCCCAAATTCAATATTCGCGGGAAGGCGCAGGCGCAATAAAAAGCCGGGCGGGTTTTTGGGTGCGGATGCTGAGCCCAAAACCCAAGCGTGTAATAATCCGCCGGCGGGAGGTTGGATGCGGGGGTGGCTCTTGAAGTTACGCTTGAGCTGGAGCTCTTTGTGACGCAACCGGGCGGTGCGGGCAGCTGGCTGCGCGTGTGCAGAGCTCGCACAAAAGGCCTTCTTAGGTTGTGCAGGCGCCCGCTGGCCAGAGTCGCAGAGGGTCCTCGTTTGCAATCCAGCGACCCCCGTGTGTGCTGTTTTTGCGAGGACTGTTTGTCCCCATAACTCTGGGAGGGCCACGGGGACCTTGGCGAGCTGCGGGCTGCCATCCAGAGCCGTGAGTGGTTCGCTGAATCTCCGCACCGCCGCTGAAGCCTGCAGGCTGCGCCGACTCTGCTGTGTGAGAAGTCGGAGGCGGCGGAGCGGAAGCGGCCGCCGCAATTTCCTTTCCTCCACGTTGGCTCTCGGCCGGGCCCCCAACGTCCGGGGTGCCGACAGCTGCTGCTCAGGACAGCTTTGGGGGTGCGGTCGCCGGACGAGAAGGTGTTGGGTGTTGCAGTCGCCGGGGTGGGTGCATCCGCCCGGTTTTTGCTCCGTGCGGGGGCGGTGCGGGCCCGGGGGCACCTCGGAGGCGGAGGACAGCTTAATTGGCCCTCTCAGGTCTGGTCCTCTTCCCTGCCTTACGTTTTGTTTCGACGCAGGACCGCGTAAGGAACCATGATGTTGGACACCGAAGGTGGAAAGGGGATTCGTGGTGAAGGTCTGAGGCTTGCCCTGGTCTTGCTCAGCAGATGAAGTCCAGAGGTTTTTTTCCGGTGAGTTAGAACTAGGTCGCGGGAGTTCGAGGCCGGGGCGGGCGGGCCGGCGGGCGGGCAGCCGGGGCGCCCTTTGGCGAGGCGCGGGTGACTGCACTCACCGCTGTGTTGCTCGCGCCCGGCCGGCCGCTGTTACGCAATGGAAATTTCGAAAGCCCCGCCTGTCCTCCTGGCCTTTGAGAATGCGGCACATCTGGCAGATTTTGTCTTTACTTACCTTTGAACACCAGCTTTTCTTTTATGGGTGTCTTTTTTTTTTTTCTGAGTTGGAGTCTCTGTCACCCAGGCTGGAGTGCAGTGGCGCGATCTCGGCTCACTGCAACCTCCGCCTCCTGGTTTCAAGGGATTCTCCTGCCTCAGCCTCCCGAGTAGCTGGGACTAGAGGCGCGCACTACCACGCCCGGCTGATTTTTGTATTTTGGTAGAGACGGTGTTTCACCATGTTGGCCAGGCTGGTCTCGAACTTCTGACCTCAAGTGATTCGCCCGCCTCGGTTTCCCAAAATGCTGGGATTACAGGGGTGAGCCACCGCGACTGGCCCAGTGTCTTATTTCTAGAGGATAAATTGGCATAGGTGGGATTTTCTCGTCGATCTTGAGAAAACCGCCAAGTAATTAGACAAATAATAGTAATGTTTTGCAATATCTCGAAATGTAACATCTTGTTTCTAGTTTTGATGTTCCTTGAAAAGGAGCATTCTTCGGAAAGTTAAAATGTCACATCTTAATTTCAGTTTTCCTAATCAAGATTTGGTAATTGAAGAGTGTTTGCTCATTTAATTATTCACCTGGCTCACTATACGGTTGAAGACACTAAAGCCCAGGGAAGTTTTTTTGCAGTACATAAGTTTCCTGAATACTTTCTTTTTTTTTTTTTTTTTTTGAGACGGAGTCTTGCGCTGTCGCCCAGGCTGGAGTGCAGTGGCCGGATCTCAGCTCACTGCAAGCTCCGCCTCCCGGGTTCACGCCATTCTCCGGCCTCAGCCTCCCGAGTAGCTGGGACTACAGGCGCTGCCACCTCGCCCGGCTATTTTTTGTATTTCTTAGTAGAGACGGGGTTTCACCGTGTTAGCCAGGATGGTCTCGATCTCCTGACCTCGTGATCCGCCCATCTCGGCCTCCCAAAGTGCTGGGATTACAGGCTTGAGCCACCGCGCCCGGCCAGTTTCCTGAATACTTTCTATCAGAATGTACTTGTTCCCATTATTAGACTGGAAAAAAGAAATCAGACTGATAAAATTCTATTTGGATGAAATTGACAGCTTTTGGCAAGACGTTTGTAGTATTGACTTAACTATGTGAATTTAGTGTCAGTAACGGAAAACGACCTGTAAAACAAGAACCAAGTACATTGGAAGCCACCTTGCAGGGGGCAACACTGGGTTTGGCTTCAGCCCTGCAACTTGGAGCATTTTAGCTTGGTAACACTGATCCCCTTTGAGGTGAGTATTGGGCATGCAATTTGGATTTGAATGAGAAACCGCAATGTGGCTGCTGGTAAGGTAAAACAGAAATGCGCCAGAGCGAAACAACTCACAACGAAGTATGTTTGCTGTAAAGTCACAAAGTCCAGGCTTGATAATGTTCGGAGAAATTGATAAAAGATGTGTGATGTAGACATTAGTAGCAAGGACTTGAGAGGAATTCATTCTGAAACTGCTTTGAATATTGGATGTTGTTGATGGGTTGGAAACATATCACCTTGGGAGTGAGGTTTTTTTTTTTATTGGAGTTCTAGGAGTTGGTAATATCGTGGTCATTATGTATAGGCTGAAGGGGTGGCCTGCCCCTCCACACCTGTGGATGTTTCTCTCGTTAGGTGGAATGAGAGACTTGAGAAAAGAAATAAGACACAGAGACAACGTATAAGAGAAAGAAAAAGTGGGCCCAAGGGACCGCTGCTCAGTATACAGAGGACCCGCGCCAGCACTGGTCTCTGAGTTCCCTCAGTATTTATTGATAATTATCTTTACCATCTTATGAAAAGAGAAGTGGCAGGATAATAGGATCATCGTAGGGAGAAGGTCAGCAGTAAGCCATATGAATAAAGATCACTGTGACATGAATAAGTTTAAGGGAAAATGCTGTGCCTTGATATGCATATGCAAACATCTCCATAAACCTTTTTAGTGCATAAAGAGCAGCATTGCCGCTAGCACCTCCCACCTTCAGCCCTAAGGTGGTTTTCTCCTTTCTCAGTAAACAGAACATACAATCACTGAGATGTTCCATTGCCCAGTGACGGGCAGGAGACAGATACTTTTCTCTATCTCAACTGCCAAGAGGCTTTCTTTCCTCTTACACTAGTCCTCCTCAGCACAGACCCTTCAAGGGTGTCAGGCTGGGGGACAATTAGGTCTTTCCCTTCCCACGAGGCCATATTTCAGACTATCATACAGGGAGAAACCTTGGACAATACCTAGCTTTCCTAGGCAGAGGTCCCTGCGACCTTCCGTGTGTATGTGTCCCTGGGTACGTGAGATTAAGAGAATGGTGATGACTTTTAACCAGCAAGCTGCCTTCAGGCACTTGTTTAACAGAGCACATCCTGCACAGCCCAAAATCCGTTAAACCTTGAGTCACCACAGCACATGTCTCTTGCAAGGACAGGGTTGGGGGTAGGGTCACAGATTAACAGCATCTCAAATACAGAACAAAATGGAGTCTCTTATGTGTACTTCTTTCTATATAGACACAGTACTAGTCTGATCTCTCTTTCTTTTCCCCACAATAGGCTTCACAAGTTACATAATTTGTAGTGGGGACATGGAATAGACATTTCATCTCTGTCACCCAGAGGTGGTTTTAGGTTTTAAATTCTGTATTAACGGTTGTTTTCTTTCCAGACTGCAAAATTTAAAATGGGGCAGAAGGTATAACAGCACTGGCAGAAGAGCTGGCTTTGAGAGGATGAGGCGTGATGCTTATGGTGGAGGTACGTGAGGATTTGCAAGGTTCGGCAAGTAGTCTGTTCCTTTGTCTTGGTGTTTTATTTGATTGATTGTACTTTGTCTTTCAGGGTATGGAGGCTTGGATGATTACAATGGCTCTAATGATGGCTATGGATTTGGGTTAGATTTGGAAGAGGTAAGGTAAGAACTGAATTTCTCTGTTGAAGGATGCTTACACTGTTGTTCATCTAGACCTCAATTACTGTTTTTCAGGAATGTCTGATCACAGATACAGGGATAGTGGCTCTACTTTCCAGAGCACAACAGGACACTGTACACATGTGTGGATTACGTTACAGAGCTACTGACAATGAGACATGCATGGATTACCTTACAGAGCTCCTGAGAATGACATTTATAATGTAAGTGTAAGATGAACTCACAAGTCAATATTTCAGTATGGCAGTAAAAGTCTGAGCCTTATTCTATAAAGTGAGCACTACGTTAGAAATTTTAGTTTTATTTTGTAACATTAGAAAGTTGATTTAATTCTTGGAAATGCCTTGTGTTGTAGTTTTTTTCACTGCTCAATCCTGAGAGAGTACACATTGAAATTGGTACTGATGGCAGAGTAACTGGTGAAGCAGATGTTGAGTTTGCCTCTCGTGAAGATGCTGTGGCAGCTGTGTCAAAAGACAAAGCAAATGTGCGGAAGTGTGATTGAGCATTTGTGGGCCCCTTTTTTTTTTTTTTTTTGAGACGGAGTCTCGCGCTGTGTCACCCAGACCACGCCCGGCTAGTTTTTTTGTATTTTTAGTAGAGACGGGGTTTCACCATGTTAGCCAGGATGGTCTCGATCTCCTGACCTCGTGATCCGCCCGCCTCGGCCTCCCAAAGTGCTGGGATTACAGGCTTGAGCCACCGCGCCCGGCCTTGTGGGCTCTTAACAGGTGATTGTGTGACTAACATTTACAATTGAGAAATAGAAAAATAAGGATATATGAGAAGTTTCCTCTCCAGTAATAGATTAATTCTTGGGGGATGGGGGGCAGTGTGTTGAAGCAGGTTTGGATTTTAAAAATTAGTATAACAGGGATTTGTGATGCGCACATCTTGAAGTATATATCCTTAATTGACAATATAGATGAATATGTAAAGGCTAGATTTTGGAGTTAAAGTAGATGACCTAAGAGAAGTAGCTAGAATTTTCTTTGCCAAAGTATTTGAAGTTCACAGATCTGCTTCTTTAAAAACTTTATAAAAGTGCTTATCCTGTTTTGTTTCACCAACAAACATTTTCAAACTTTTTTTTTTCTCATTTCAGAACACAGATATGTAGAACTCTTCTTGAATTCTACAGCAGGAGCAAGTGGTGGTGCTTTTGGTAGCCAAATGATTGGAGACATGGGTTTGCGTAAATATCGTTAGTTTCTTTAAAAACCAAAATGTTTATATATGTATAAGTCAGTTATAAGTTAAGCTAATTTATTTATTTAATGAGTTTAGCATAACAAACTTAGGCAAAGAAAGCAATTTCTTGATATTTGAATTTTGTATTTGTCTTTCTTAAATCCTTGTGAGTTAGGAAGTTCCTTAGGATAGATAATTCAAATCAGATTTAAGTACTCTTAGGGGAGGGGACTACAGAGTGAAACTACTTAAATTTTCTGAGTATAAAGGTTAAATCTAAAATAGCAAAACAGGATTAAGATAAATGCGGGCATAATTAGGTATTGACATGCCTTTGATACATCAAATTAAGGAGGAAACCCCATTAAATCCAGTCAAGCAGTTTCGTAAGATCTTCACAAAATGCCTCTACTTATGGAATCGTGGAGTTTAGTCCTGCTGAAGTGTATACCGTTAGCACTTTGGTTTATCAATATTTTACTAGCTGAAATGATGGATAGAAGGGTAGCCTGGTTATAGACAGTAGGCAGAAGGAGGCGGAGGGGTTATAGTAATATAAAATCAAGACTGGAAAATCATGGAGAATTACAAGTCTGGTACCACCAGATACTACATTACATAAGGAACAAGGTTCTATTGTTTTCTTAACAGCAAACCCGTCCAGTTACGGTGGCCCAGCCAGCCAGCAGCTGAGTGGTGATTATGGAGGCGGATGTGTGTGGTGGCCAGAGCAGCATGAGTGGATACGGTAAGCCTGTTTTTGTTTTTTTAATATACTTAGAATAAGTTTTAGGCAGATTTCTTTAGTTGGGAAGATGCAGGCTCCTTTTTGGTGAAATCAGGTTATTACATGTATGCTTTCAATCCAAATGTAACTGTTTTTACTAGCTTAATTTTCAGAAACAATCATTGGGAGGGGGAAGTGTTCTGTGAATTAAAAACTAGTCATTGCAGCCGGCTGGGAATAGTGGCTTACGCCTGTAATCCCAGCACTTTGGGAGGCCGAGGCGGGTGGATCACGAGGTCAGGAGATCGAGACCACCCTGGCTAACATGGTGAAACCCGTCTCTACTAAAAATACAAAAAAATTAGCCAGGTGTGGTGGTGGGCGCCTGTAGTCCCAGCTGCTGGGGAGGGTGAGGCAGGCGAGTGGCGTGAATCCGGGAGGCGGCACTTGCAGTGAGCAGAGATCACATGACGCCACTGCACTCCAGCCTAGGCGACAGAGCGAGACTCCATCTCAAAAAAAAAAAAAGAAGAAAACTAGTCATTGCAACTTTGGTGGAATACTGTCGAGCCAGAAAATATCTGCCTCCATTTATTAAAACGGTAAATAAAGTTGTTCACTTTTTTGTCTTTTGGTTAGCATTAAATCAATTTTAGATTTAGGTAGAATTTGAAATAGTAGAATGGTGGTTGGGTTCAGGACCATGTGTATTAGTCAGTTAACCTAGGATTGGTTTTATTTATTTTTTTTCAATTGGTCTAAAGAATGGTGATTTTGGTATTATAATCTTACCCCACAAAACCCTTTTGCAGACCAAGTTTTACAGGAAAACTTCAGTGATTTTTCAATGAAACATTGCATAGGTAAATATTCTCTCAAAAAATATAATTTAAATTCCCAATAGCAAATATTGATATGTTGTAATAATATTTTCTATAGCAGTCAATGACTCTGACTTAACTCCATAGAGGCTGCCATTTGGGCACAGTGAGTTGCCTTTAGTCCAACTTGGTTGTCACACTTCCTGCCCACCATGAATAGGAAAAGCAAGAGACTTCTCCTGTGTTTCCTTTTCCCAAATGCCATTTGAGGGACACATTGTGAATGTTTATGGTAAATGTTTTAAAAAGATGCCTTGTTTAGCTTTAAAAATACGAAGTAATTTTGCAGTTTTTGAAAAATACTAGTTTTCCTTTAAACTTAATTGTTCACGTTGATCCTGAAGAATTTGTTAAAATGGTGGCACAAGAGTCTGGCAAGTTGGTACTGCAGAGAAAAGGGGTTAATTGAGGCTTGTTTGGAGTCGGGATTGCCCTTTCCCAAACATGCGTCTCACCACTTGGACAGCAGCCATTTGTACTTGTATACTTCTTAAACTTTTTCTTGGAATACTATATTTTATTTGACTGGTAGTCTGACATTACTCCTAACTTGTCAAATTGATCTCTCTGCAGGTAACCAAGGAGCAATGAACAGCAGCTACTACAGTAGTGGAAGCCGTGCATCTATGGGCGTGAATGGAATGGGAGGGATATCTAGCATGTCCAGTATGCGTGGTGGATGGGGAATGTAATTGATCGATCCTGATCACTGACTCTTGGTCAACTTTTTTTTTTTTAAAAGAAAAAAAAACTTCAGTTTAACAGTTTCTGCAATACAAGCTTGTGATTTACGCTTACTCTGTAAGTGGAAATCAGGATTGTTATGAGGACTTAAGGCCCAGTATTTTTGAATATAGTACTATCTAGGATGTAACAGTGAAGCTGAGTAAACTGTAACTGTTAAACTTAAGTTCCAGCTTTTCTCAAGTTAGTTATAGGATATACTTAAGCAGTAAGCGTATTTAGGTAAAAGCAGTTGGATTATGTTAAATGTTGCCCTTTGTCAGGTTACATTGAACACTGGATGCATGTTCAAAGACATGCTTTTATTTTTTTGTAAAACTCAATATAGGAGCTGTGTCTACAATTAAAAATGAAACATTTTGGCATGTTTATTAATTTTAGTTTGATTTAGTAACCTGTGAGGCACATAAGTTTAAGCCTTTTTTTTTTTTTAAGTTAATGGGAAAAATTTGAGATGCAATACCAATACTTTAGGATTTTGGTCTTGGTGATTTTGGTCTTGGTGTTTGTATGAAATTCTGAGGCCTTGATGTAAATCTTTCATTGTAGTGTGATTTCCTTTTAGGTATATTGCGCTAAGTGAAACTTGTCAAATAAATCCTTTTAAAAACTGCACTGTGTCTCATCTGTGCTTCAGTGCCATGTGAACTGAGTCTTGGTGCTCTGTGCTCACATGGGGCCCAGGGCCACATCTCTGGCTGTGGCAGAGCGGCTTGGCAGTTGAGGCTGTTGTATAGATGTCTCCAGCTCACAGATGGTTCCCTCCCCTCCCTCCCGAGGCGTTCACAGATGGTTCCCTCCCCGCTCCCAAGGAGGAGTCCTACTCTTGTCTCAGGCTGGATTGCAGTGGTGTGATCTCGGCTCACCTGCAATCTTCACCTCAGGCTGAAGCCATTCTCCTGCCTCAGCCTCCCAAGTAGCTGGGGCTACAGGCGCCCGCCAACACTCCAGGCTAATTTTTTTGTATTTTTAGTAGACACTGGGTTTCACAATGTTGGCCAGGCTGGTCTCCAACTCCTGACCTCGTGTGAGCTGCCCACCTCAGCCTCCCAAAGTGCTGGGATTCTAGGCTTCAGCCACTGTGCCCAACCTTCACAGATGGTTTTCAAATTGAGGTTTTGAATTTTGTATTTTTGGCTCATTCCTAAAAATTCCACTTGGAAGCAAAATTCCGTGTAAATCTCCTGAGGTAAAATGATGGATAGTGGTTGAGAGCTAATAGGACTAGTTGAAATGAACTCTAAATACATCCCCGTTTTGGTAGTTTGGAGCTCCAACGTGATGCTAGAAGTATTCAAGCTGCTTTAAAGTAGTCCTGAAAAGTGTGGTCCCAGAGTTCCTTCAGTAGATGCTTAGGGGCACTGCAGTTTGGGAACCGATGCTACTCTTTCATCCCATTGGATTCAAGTCCCTGATAATGAAATTAGAATGTAGCATCTGAGCTAGGCTGTCACATAGGCTTGTGCCCTTTAAAGCAAAGTAGATAAGCTTTCTCTTTCCTGTGACTACACTGAAGCTTTTCTTGAGTTTGTTGTTGGGTTAGGGCTAGGTAGGGTGGACAGAGTGGCTTAGTATTGGTCATTTCTAACCATTTGCCCACAGGAGCAGTGCATGCAGGAGACATGGAGGGCTTTGCAGATCCTACCTTGCTTGCCCTACCAGGTTGCCCTACTAGGACTAGACACTAGCAGAGGGAAGGGTCTGGAATGTGTATTGTTGGTTTTGTCTTCAGCAGGTCTAGAGAGAGCAGCAGTTTTCAGTGGGGAGGCAGTGTTGAGAGTTGTTGAGTTGTATTCTAAGCCTGGTTACTGCCCTTGAGATCTTGTGTTAATAGAGTTTGGTATTGAGGCCCAGTATTGAGAAGGCTTGAGGGTTCCTTCTCTGGGTCCTTTAGTTAACTGTGGTACATTTAGGGATAAAGCTTGCCCTGTCAGAGAAGGGACTAGAACTAGGAACTCGGAGTAAGGTTAAACTAAATCCAGAGCCGTATGGCTTTTAAGAAGTGAGTCTAGGCCAGGCACGGTGGTTCACGCCTGTAATTTCAGCACTTTGGGAGGCTGAGGTGGGCGAATCACCTGAGGTCAGGAGTTTGAGACCAGCCTGGCCAACGTGGTAAAACCCTGTCTCTACTAAAAAATACAAAAATTAGCTGGGTGTGGTGGTGCACACCTGTAATCCCAGCTACTGAGGCAGGGGAGAATCACTTGAACCCGGGAGGCAGAGGTTGCAGTGAGCCAAGATCACGTCGTTGTACTCTAGTCTGGGCGACGAGCAAAATTTCTGTCTCAAAAAAAAAAAAAAAAGTCTAGAAGCATTATAGTTCTTTGGAATCTTGTGCTCCATAGCTTGTTTGCAGTGACTTAACCTCCTGACATTGTCAGTTGGAATCTGCATTTTAAACAAAATCCTGACCACTCACCCCTACCTCAGTTGACTTGGGAAGTGCTGTCTTAGAACATCTATCCTTCATTTCTCAGGCTGGGTAAAGGTGGTATGGCACCAGAACAGAGACTGGAGATTCCAAAGTTAGGGCTTGGAATATGTTTGAATTTCTGAGTAGGAAAGTTATCTTGACCAAATATTGCCAACTTTGAAAATGGTATGATAAATTTTCACTTAAAAATAAAGTGTCAGGCACAGAGGTGGGAACCTCCTGCATGTTTTGATTGAGCTGAACAGAACAGAACAGACTTGAAGTAGGGGGAGTGATAGATTATTCTGCTTTTGTGTGTGCAGAAGAGAGCTCAGACTCAAATGAACTGACTTGCCTAAGGCTGCCCAGCAAGTTAGGGGTCCAAACTGGGTGTATTGAAAAGGCATAGGCCGGGTGCGGTGGCTCCATACCTGTAATACCAGCACTTTAGGAGGCCGAGGCAGGCGGATCATGAGGTCAGGAGATCGAGACCATCCTGGCTAACACTGTGAAACTCCATCTCTACAAAAATACAAAAAATTAGCCAGGCGTGGTGGCGGGCACCTGTAGTCCCAGCTACTCGGGAGGCTGAGGCAGGAGAATGGCATGAACCCAGGAGGCAGAGTTTGCAGTGAGCCGAGATCACACCACTGCACTCCAGCCCGGGCGACAGAGCGAGACTCTGTCTCAAAAAAAAAGAAAAGAAAAGAAAAAGAAAAGGCACAGATGTCATATATGCCAGTTGGGGGTAGTGAGTGATAGGCAGTTTTTTCTGAAAGTTTGGCCCTGTGTGAGACGCAGCTGCTACAGTGAGGTGAGGGAAGGGGAGGGCTACCAATGTGCTTCCCTAATAGGGTTGGAAACCTGCTAGGACATGCTTTGGAGCAGGGCAGACCTCGTCTTGAAGTCTGGCCGCACAGTCCTAAGCTGTATAGGATGGAAGGTGAATCCTTGAGCCTTCCCCAAGCTGCCATCTTTTCCATCTTTAGAGCGGTCTGAGGGAGTGAGTGACAGAGGAGGAATCTCAGTTGAGGGTGCCATGCAAGCATCTACCAGGGCTGACCAGGTCATGGAGGAGCCTGCTTCGTGGGAAGAGCCCGGAGGAGGGGTGGGATCCTGAGGCCTGGATTTGGTGGGAAGGGAAGGTAGGGTCGAGGACAAGGTGTATGTATAGAGGTGAAGGACTGACTGCTGGCTGTCTGGACTTGACAAGGCTGTTATCTCTACTGTTATCTCTACCCAAAGAGATCCCCGGGCCATTGGCTCTTTGAAGAGGGGGGGTCTCTGAGGGAAGGACTGGAAGCCAGTCCTAGCACTGCATTTGAAATGTAAAAGATGGCTGCCTGGCAAGTGCCTTTCCACAGGTGTCTCTATCTGTAACCTATCAAACTCCCAATTATGTGAACTACTCTTGCACTTTGGTGACAGGCTTGGGGTCACTTCCTCTGCCTGTTGATGGCAGGCTGACCCTGCAAACTGCCCTTGGCTCACCAGGCACAGCCCTGCAGGCTCTAGGGCAGCACCTCCTGCTCACACTGGGCTGGGGAACAAGGGGTGCGCTGAGGCCTCCTCCAGTAGTAGGCTGGAGGTGAGGATGTGGTGGGCTCGTTGGAAGCTGACACAGGCTTCTGCATGTGCCAGAGTGAAAAATAAATGATTTTATTGCAGGGCCAACGACAGGTAGTCACAGGGCATGGAATGGCAGATCTCTTGACTGAAGCAGAGAAGGCACACTGACAGACCCCATGTGTGTCAAATGCTGTGCACAAATCAGGTTTTTAGAAGGGAGGTGGGAGAGGAAAACTACTCACTAGCAGAACTGAACTGCTGTAAAATAGGTTAAATTCTTTGAAAAGTGAAAAATGATAGTAGCAAAATCATGATGTTACATCTGAACCAGAGCCGTGATGTAACCAAGTACGACAGAAGTTTCCATCCAGAGGAGTTAATTCCAAACAAATCACGGAAAGGTGAGAGCTTCTGGTTCCAGCACACTATCTTCTGGAGTGCCAGTGGCTGGGCAAGAAATTTGATTTTTTCCTTTGATTCTCTTGGGAGAGAACACATTTCTCAAGCCCCTGGTTGGCCCCTGGAGACCCACAGGGTTTGACACTGTCGGTGAGGCTGTGTTCCTGAAGATGGATGCATAAGGGTCTTTTTTTTTTTTTTTTTTTTTTTTTGAGTCTCTGTCACCCAGGCTGGGGTGCAGTGGCACAATCTCGGCTCACTGCAACCTCTGCTGCCCGGGTTCAAGCGATTATCCTGCCTCAGCCTCCCAAGTAACTGGGATTATAGGCGCCTGCCACCGTGCCTGGTTAGTTTTTCTATTTTTTTAGTAGAGATGGGGTTTCACCATCTTGGCCAGGCTGGTCTTGAACTCCTGACCTCGTGATCCACCCGCCTTGGCCTCCCAAAGTGTTAGGATTATAGGCATGAGCCACCGTGCCTGGCCTAAGGGTCTTTTTAAGACAAAAAGTTTACTTTTGCTGTACTTTACTAAGCCAGTGAGCTGCTAGTCCATGTTACAGGAAGAGTCTGGTTCGTTCTCTTTGCTGCATTCCAAGGGGGTGAGAGTGGGTCTTTCACTTTCTAAACAGGTTCCCTGGGTCCTAATAAGACACCAAGATGAGCACCTGTGCAGCCTTTGCTTCTGTGACTCCACAGATGGGGACAGCCAGGCCTTGCAGACACATGTCATCTCAAAGGCAGCCTCAGGACATGGTTTCTAGCTCTGAGCTTACTGTGAGGCACTGCCTGAAACTTGGGGGGCGGGTGGTGGGGTGGGGGTGGGGGTAGCTGTGTCTTCCTCTTTTCCACAGAGGTAGGCTATTGATGGGAATAGACAGAACACGGCTGTGGCAGGAAGGGAGGTGGCGCTGGTAGTATTTCCTTTAGCTCCCAGGTTTGCTTATACCCAACTCTTCTCCTACCCAGCTGGTCTCGGTGAGACTGTTAATAAGGCCCTGTCAACCCTGGACCCAAGGGTGAGCCCAGGACCTTGTTTCCAGAACCTAAAAGGCAGGGGCAAGCACCCTGCCTAGATCACCAGTGATTTTTGGTGACCTACTGCCCTATAGGTTCCCCATAGATTCTGTTTTTGCCTAAGTTGGGCCAGAGTTTGGTCCTGCCGCATAGAATTTTCAATGACACTCCCCTGGAGCAGCTCTGCACACAAGGAGCCCCATCTCCCCAAAATTCATTGTCAATCACTGAAAGGATGTGCTGGAGACCAAGGGCCTATGACTGGCCAAGGCCTCCCAGAAAGAGGTTGCCAGGATGGAAAGCCATCTGCACAGGCAAGCAGGAGAGGTGGGGCTGCCCATCTGCCAACCAGTGAGCACAGTCACAGGGCAGTGAGCCTGGTCTGATGCGGGCTTCTGGAACCAGAAAAAGGGGAATCTCAGCGGGCAATGACTCAGGGCACTGGGAGGGTGGGTGGAGCCCCCACATACATTTCTCTGGGAAACGGAGAACTTTTCACACTGCCTACAGTGCATCACTTCGTCATCTTTCAGCCAGGCATGGCCCTGAAGAGGAAAGGACATTCTAGAATCTACTTTCTGTCTAAGCCCCTGATGAGTGGATAGCTGTGTTCTGGCTGCATCCATTGTCCCTCATAGCACCTGTTTCCTAGTGAGGCACTGTTTTTTCTCCATCAGATGTGGCTTCACAGCACTGTCATCAAGGGGCCCTTTTCTGGTCTGGCCGCAGCCGCAGCCGGGATTCCTGCGTCCTAGCTCCGTGCTCCACCTCCTGGCCTCTGCAGGCTGCCCTGGGGCCTCAAGGCAGTCTCCAGCATCTGCTCACTCAGGCGCACTGCCACTTTCAATGAGTTCCCTTTGGCTGAAGTAAGCAGAGTGAGCTTCTAGTGCCTGCAACCCTAGACCCTGCCGGAGACACTGGCCAAAGTGACTAGCTGAACTGGCAGGTGGGGGAGAAGGGCCAAATCTGAGTGAGACTGGCACACTTGCTGACGCTGATCCCTGTGGAGAGACAGAAGGTGATGGACGGTGGGCACCGTGTCCCACAGGCCTAAGGAAGCCCTTCTCTATGCGGGCCAAAACCCTGATTCTTGAACAGCCCTGGGGAGCAGACGGACTCCATTCCACAGGGGAGGCGGCCGAGGCTTTGAAAGGTGGCTCTTGGGAGGGCTTTCTCAGGGAAAAGCAGCACCTGTGATTTATTCAGGCTTAGGGACTGGAGTGTTCCAGAGAAGTCAAAGGCATGAGGTACTTTTCTGACCTGTTAGCATCTGCTGGATGTGATTTTCTTGCTGACAAACAGATCCTCATGACTGAGCTAGAGTCACATACCCTTGGGGCTGCCAGTGTGTGCCCAGGACATTCATCCTGACATCAAAGAGCTCTGGCGGCTCTAGAGTCCTGTTTTATGATTTTTATCCTTCCTCTAATGCTGTGAAACTGATGTTACCTAGAAGTCCAGGCTGCTGTTAGTTGCTGCCCCTGACCTGGCACTTGGAAGTTAGATGCCCAGAGACATTAGGGTCCCTGCTCTGCACCACGTGGAAGATGGAAAGGGGTCAAGCTTTTGCATTGCAGCACAGCTGAGGCCACTCCCTGCAGGTAAGGCCATCTTGGAAGGCCAGGCTACTATGACCTTTGAATAGTCTTGTCTGACTTTGATCGACTGATCGAGATTGTTTAACGTCGATCCTCCTGAGATCTGAGGATGACGCGATTGATTTGAAAGCACGCAGCGCAACGGGTACGCCCTGATTTTTTGCTCTTCTCCCTCTCCTTCTCCCTTTCCCTCTCCTCTTCCCTTCCTTTCCCTTGCCCTGAGACGGAGTCTCCTGTCGCCCCAGGTTGCAGTGCAGTGGCGCGGTCTGCTCACTGTGTGCCCGGCCTCCTGGTTCAAGCATTCTCTCGCCCTGTATCCCTTTAGTGCTGGGACTACAGGCTTCACCACCATGCCCAGCTAACTTTTGTATTTTAGATCTAGAGTGCTCACCGTGGTCTCTATCTCCTGACCCCAGGATCCGCCTGCCCCAGCCTCCCAAGCAGCCACGTCACTGGCCAGCTCACTACAGGGTCTCTCCCCTGCCACCTGCTTCTCCTCCCATCACCCATCAGGCCTATTCTTTCAAGTTTTCATGGCAGAAGAACTGGAGTCAGAAGACTTAGGTTCAGCTTTGGCCCTGCCACCTGTCAGCATCGCCCTCAGCCAAGGGGCACACTTCTGAGCAGCGTTTGGTTCTCTGTAAACACGTCATCACCACCACTGCCTCAGCCACACACCCTCACACCTGACTGTCGGGATACTTAAACGTAGGAGCACACAGGCCATCAGTGCAAGCTGACAGTGAAGTGGTTCTTAGCAAGCCAGTACCTTCAGGGCCTGGTTCACTTCTTTTATATCTTCCATCTTCAGCTTGGACCTAAGGGGAAAAAGGCCATTTCACAGCAGTGAGAGAGTGTGAGGCTCTGAATCCCTAACACAGCTGACTCCCATGACTAGCTTTGTGAGGATAACGGACTTGTGAGGAGATCCAGAATATGAGTTGTTAAAATGCCTTCCGCCTCTGTACAATCCCAGAGTCACCTCATCACACTGGCTCCCGTCTGCTGAGGGCTGCGGCTGAGCCTGGGACTGCATCTGGCACAAGAACACAACACTTAGCCTGCAGGGGCTCAAAACCACTTTGAGGGAGGCTGAGGCCAGAGGATGGCCTAAGGCCAGAAGTCCAAGACCTGGCCCTGTTCTGCGCTAGTCTCTACTGCTCTCCCCAGCAGGAGCCTGAGTCTGCAGGCTTCTCCCCGGCCTCCATTCTGCTGCCTGCTGTCTGGAAGGAGCAGGCTCAGAGGGCACACCCATTTGTTCTTGCTCCATTCTTGTTAGTGTCAGAAGAATTCTTTTGTTTACTTAAGAGACAGGACTGAACATGGTCTAAATTGGCAGAATTAAACCAAATAAAATGAAGAAGTTTGTGCAATTTGGGGAAACACTCTGATCTTTTTTTTTGGCGATGGGGTCTCGCTCTGTTGCCCAGGCTGGAATGCAGTGGTGCAATCATGGCTCACTGCAGCCTTGACCTCCTGGGCTCAAGTGATCCTCCCACTTCAGCCTCCCAAGTAGCTGAGACTACAGGTGCGTGCTATCATGTCTGGCTAATTTTTGTATTTTTTGTAGAGGTAGGGTTTCACCATGTTGCCCAGGCTGGTCTTGAACTCCTGACCTCAAGTGATCCGCCTGCCTCAGCCTTCCAAAGTGCTGGGATTATAGGCCTGAGCCTCTTTCCTTTCTCTCTCTCTCTCTCCTTCCTTCCTTCCTTCCCTCCCTCCCTCCCTCCCTCCCTCCTTCCTTCCTTCCTTCCTTCCTTCCCTCCTTCCTTCCTTCCTTCCTTTTGTTTGAGATGGAGTCTCGCTGAGTCACCCAGCCTGGAGTGCAGTGGGGTAATCTCGGCTCACTGCATCCTCTGCTTCCTGGGTTCAAGCGATTCTCCTGCCTCAGCTTCCCAAGTAGCTGGGATGACAGGCACCTGACACCACTCCCGGCTTATTTTCTTGCACTTGTACTAGAGATGGGGTTTCACCATATTGGCCTGGCTGGTCTTGAACTCCTGACCTCAAGTGATCCACCTGCCTCGGCCTCCCAAAGTGCTGGAATTACAGGCGTGAGCCACCATGCCCAGCCTGGCCTGAGTCTTTCTTAAAAACTGAGATTAGTCTGAACTATCATCAGACTAATCTAAGTGACAAAATGGCAGGTCTCTGGGAAACACAGGCTAGACTTCTAAGGGAGGGATTAGAAAACAGCATCAGGACATTTAGAAAAATCTCTGTGGCTTTTACTAAAGATTGGGAGGCAGCTCCTTCCCTTCTGGGTCCGGCTACAGAAATAGGAAACAGGCCAGCAGATTGACAGGATCAGAAGAGGCTGCCCAGATGGACAGACCTTGGGAAGCCAGGTAAAGATGGCAAACTGAACATACAAGAGCTCTGGGAAACACAATTTAGGAATAATCCAGATGTTCCCAAGATAATGAAACTGGAAAACTGTTCCTGAAGCTAATGTAGGGTCTGCGAAGAGGCTTTGCCATCTCTGTCATCCAGTATAGGCTTGCAAGAGGAAGAAGGGAAGAGGGGAGAGAGCACAAAAGCAACTCCTCAGGTAGCCCTGTCTGGGTTTGCATACAACTGATACTGTGATACCCACAACACTCTCTGGGAGGGAATGGTGACCAGGCAGCCTCACACTGGGATTCGGAAGCTAGGTGAGCCAGTAGCGCCAGGTGGCTACAAAGTGCAACAATACATTTTTTTGTTTTTGAGACAGAGTTTCACTCTTGTTGCTCAGGCTGGAGTGCAATGGCGTGATCTCGGCTCACTGCAACCTCCACCTCCCAGGTTCAGCAATTCTCCTGCCTCAGCCTCCTGAGTAGCTGGGATTACGGGCACACTCCACCATGCCTGGCTAATTTTATATTTTTGGTAGAGATGGGGTTTCTCCATGTTGGTCAGGCTGGTCTCGAACTCCCGACCTCAGGTGATCCACTCACCTCGGCCTCCCAAAGCGCTGGGATTACAGGCATGAGCCACCACACCTGGCCACAATGATACATTTTAAAGATTAGAGACCATCCACAGTTTCAAGGTCTATGGTCCACTAAGAGGGGACCTATGACACTGCCTTGCTGTCCATCCAATGTAAAGAGGAAAACACTGGCTGCAAACCCCAGAAGCCAGCTCCACACCAGCCTCTGTTCCACATCTGCTTCTGGTGAGTGCTCTTGGGATGCCCTCACAGCTGGCCTATGCTCTAAGCATGGGGACAGACACTGGGCCTTGCTTCACTCCCTGGGGATTGGGGAGGAACAGGGGCCAGAGCACAGCAAGTTGACAGGCCAGAGCAGCACAGGGCACTCAGCTGAGTCAGTGGCAGGCAGGGCGGAGGGTGGGAGGGGAGGGAGCGGTGGCCATGGGCTAGTCTAGAAAGGTAAAGGGCGTAGGAGAGATGGCAAGTGGACAGCACCTGCATCTGGGAGTGAACAGACCACATTCCCACCAGATATATCATATTCTTTGACCAGCTACTTTTTTTTTTTTTTTTTTTTTGAGACTGATGCTTTTGCCACTCAGGCTGGAGTGCAATGGCGCAATCTCGGCTTACTGCAACCTATGCCTCCCGGGTTCAAGTAATTCCGCTGTCTCAGCCTCCTGAGTAGCTGGGATTACAGGTGCCTGCCACCATGCCTGGCTAATTTTTGTAGTTTTAGTAGAGACCGGGTTTCACCATGTTGGCCAGGATGGTCTCGAACTCCTGACCTCAGGTGATCTGCCCACCTCAGTCTCCCAAAGTGATGGGATTACAGGCGTCAGCCACTGTGCCTGGCCTATTTTCTTAATAGTACTAGACTCTACAAATTTCTAGACTGTGAGAAAAATTCTAAGGCTGCACGCATCTATACACTAGTGTGTTTCGAGCTGATTCTCATTTTGGTCTCCATGTGTGGACCTTTTCTGGTCAAATATATGCAGTGCTGGACCTAAGCCCAGGCTGTGCTGAGGTCGTGAGCCCCATCTCCTTGGTCATGGTGCTTATGTCAGGCATGGGTACTCGGTAGCAGAGAATCAACCTCGGGTGATCTTGGGAGCTATGCAGAAAGAAGAGGGACTTTGTTCCTCTGACAGGTATTTTTGCTGAGTGCTGTTTTGCCCCTACAAGGTCCAGACCCACCTGTGAGGTAGACAGGATAGCAGAGGTAGGAGAGAGAGGTCGATTCCTGATGGCTTCTTTTGCTTAAACCACTTTGAGTTGGATTTCTGTTACTTGCAACCCTGAGTCCTGACTCAAGGAGAAAAAGCTACCCACTGTTGAAAATGCAACCATCACATAAATGGACAAGTTCCACAATCCGCAGTGTGATCTACCCCAAGGCCCAGGTGTCCAGAGCAACGTGTCTAGACTGGGACACCAAGGAGGGGAGCTGTCAAGTCAGAGGGGAGCAGAACTGCCAGGGTCTGCATCCCATCAGCACCTGCAGCACACAGATGGACTCTGGCAGATACAGTGGCCAGTTCCCCAAAAGGAAGGGGGCTGTACTACGCAAGGCCGGTGAGTGCACCTCTACCATGCCAGGCTTCCATTCTCAAACCAGCCACGCTCCCTCTGGCCTGACTGTAGGCTGACCAAGCAATCCTCTCATTGCCCACCTGTTCCCTAAGGCCCTGGATATGAAGCTAAGCAATAGGAGTGTCCTGGTCACCAGGAGTGAACATACTTGATGAATTAACTAAGAGCTGACTGACATCCCCATATGGTTAGCAGAAATCAGTCCTCAGGTCCTTCTGAGGCCTGGCTTCCTGAGAGCTCATCTGTGAACAGCAGACTGGGCTCCTAAATGGCTCACCCTCCTTTCGCCAAAAGGAGGTAGGTTTGGGGCCTGAGGGACATGGTGGGTAGACTGGTGTGCCTGCAGTTGCAGACGAGGGGAGTGGGGTTCTTACTGGCTGAGGTGCAGGCCCGTTTCCTGAAGAGGTTGTTCCTGCTCCTCACAGATCTTCTGCAGCTCTGCCTTCTCGTCCTGATGCTCTTGCAACTCCTAAAATGAACAGACCAACCAGAAGCTGGATAGAGGATTACACTGTCCTTTTTTTTTTTTTTTTTTTTTTTGAGACAAGAGTCTTGCTCTGTCGCCAGGCTGAAGTGCAGAGTCATGATCTCGGCTCACTGCAACCTCCACCTCCTGGGTTCAAGTGATTCTCTTGCGTCAGCCTCCCAAGTAGCTGGGACTACAGGCGCATGCCACCACGCCCAGCTAATTTTTCTATTTTTAGTAGAGATGGGGTTTCACCATGTTGGCCAGGATGGTCTCAAACTCCTGACCTCAAGATCTGCCTGCCTCTGCCTCCCAAAGTGCTGAGATTACAGGCATGAGCCACTGTACTGGCCTTTTTTTTTTTTTTTTTTTTTTTTTTTTAAGATTTAGCAACCAGAGCAACAAGCAGATCAGAATGTTTTTTCCTTTTTGTTTTTTGTTTTTTTTTGAGATGGAGTCTAGCTCTGTCACCCAGGCTGGAGTGCAGTGAAGCCATCTCGGCTCACTACAAGCTCTATCTCCTGAGTTCAAGTGATTTGTAGATGGCAGTGAGAAGTCAGATGGTGGAGATAGAACGTGGAGATAGAAGGGAAGCAGAATGGTTACCGAATGGCTTGGGAGTAAAAGAGAAGTTCTGAACCACAGGTTTAGAGAAAGGTGGAAGGAGTCTGGTAGACATTTAGCAATTCATCTGCATTTTGGTCCATTTCCACTCATGGTAAGACCTAGAATTTTCTCTGTTAAACCTTTTCAGACCAAGTAGTGGAATGGTCAATTCTCTTGGGTTTGGGGAACATGGAGCAATCAAGACTGGTTTCAGCATGTCGAGAAGATGATTGAGGGAATGTTTTTTCTTTTCTTTTCTTTTCCTTTCTTTCTTTCTTTTTTTTTTTTTTTTTTTTTTTGAGACAGAGTCTCGCACTGCTGCCAGGGCGGCAGTGCAATGGCGTAATCTCAGTTCAATGCAACCTCTTTGCCTCCCAAGTTCAAGCGATTCTCCTGCCTCAGCCTCCTGAGTAGCTGGGATTACAGGTGTGCACCACCATGCCTGGCTAACTTTTTGTATTTTTAGTAGAGACAGGGTTTCACTATGTTGACCCGGCTAGTCTCGAACTCCTGACCTCATGATTCACCTGCCTCAGCTTCCAAAGTGTTGGAATTACAGGCGTGAATGATTGAATAATTGGAGAGTGTCTCTGTCTGACTCTCACCATACTGACAACAATGAAGTCTAGAGAGAAGACTAGCACTGGAGAACTTTGTGCAGTCCCTGTGGAAGAGCAAATAACATTCACTGCTCTCTTTTGCAGTGGTCAGACCACTCACTCTTGACTACTGGTTTTCAGTGGACCCCAATTGACTGACATACCATTGCATTCTGACAAGATTAATTGTTGTCACAATGACAGTGTAAACCCTGCTGCAAGTACCAAGAGAGGTGGGTAATCTGGAATAGAAAAGACTTGTAGGGGAAGTAGAGGTGAGAGTATTGTTTTAGGGGGCCTTACAGCATGGAATCAGCACCAGTGAATGGAGGTTAAGAGAAGTATTTTAACAATGAAAAAAAATTTTTTTGAGACAGGGTATCTGTCACTCAGGCGGGAGTACAGTGGTGTGATCACAGCACACTGCAGCCTCAACCTGTTGGACTCAACTGATCCTCCCACTTTAGCCCCTGAGTAGCTGGGACTATGGGCGTAAGCCACCAGGCTTGTCTAATTTTATTTTTTGTAGAGACAGGATCTCACTATGTTGGCCAGGCTGGTCTTGAACTCCTGTCCTCAAGCAATCCTCCCACCTGGGCCTCCCAAAGTGCTGGAATTACAGGTGTGAGCCACTGTGCCTGGCAGAATTTTCTATTAGACAAAAGCTGTCTGAAGATGAAGTAGGCAGCTTTGGAAAAGAATGAATTTCCCATTGTTTAGGGCATTTGAGCAGAGGCTTGGTGATCCCTTTACTGATATGTTGCAGAGCAATTTCCAGAACTTAGTTTAACTGGCTGGCTGAACTATATGATTTTGAAGAATCCTTCCAACTATAAGGTTTTTAATTTGTTTTTTTTTTAGGAGATGTGGTTTTGCCATGTTGTGTAACTGATGAAGTCCATCTAATTTTGCCACTGGATGCATTATGACACTCTGCCTGTTTTAAATGAATGTATTAAATGAATCAAGCTCATTATGAAACCAGTAAAATTTTCTCCTACGAAACTTATCATATAACACAGACATTACAGATGGGAGATTATTCTCTAAAATAGTTGACCTGCATTTTTCTCCCCAGTAATAACTGCTTTTTGTGACAACTTTAGTTATTGATTTATCTTTCCTAATGCAGTCTATTCTGTAACGAGAAAACTGTTTTCTTGAGGCAGCTTAATGATCTGAGCTTAGGAGTCGGACACAGGTTTGAATTTCAATTCCAAATCCTTCGTAGCTGTGTGATGGAACAAGTCACCAGATTCCTCTGAATTGGTTTTCTCGTCTGTAAAAGGGAGATAGTAATGATGTCTCACTTACGGGATTGTGGTGAGGCTTGGGGATGATCTATCAAAAGTGCCCAATGTAGGCCTGAGCAACCCCACTGCAGGCACAGCTGTGGAATGGCTTCAGGTCTTAAAAAAAAAGTGCCCAATGCAGGAGGTACCTAATATTATTATACATATATATGCATGTATTTTAATATATTTTATAGTGACAAAACTTGCTTGATAGGTAAATACATGGCCCACTATACAGGTCCCCTGTTTTTGTCAGGTTGTCTGGAATTCCTCCATTACAGATTTAGTCCTTTGGGAAGGTTATAGGATGTATCTGCCATCAAAATCCAAGTATATGCAGGGAGGAGTATTATACTAACTAACAAATTTCAGACATTAAACATAAGTAGAAGATAAAATATACAAAATAACCAGTTATTTTGAAGACATTCTATTTCATACTAACATTCATCCTCTCTCATCTGAGATTTTAAAGACTCCTAAAGAATCTCTGGCACTTCATGGAATTTTTAGAAATGCTTTTCATTATTTTCAAAATTCTAACTCGTTATATAATTTCCCTTTTAACATACTCTATGTACTATGCTAGGATCATTTCCTTTACAAATGGTTAAATTACACCAACTCAATAGTATTAGCACTTTCTCCCATGCTGGAGGTAGTAGTTAAAACTTTACATTGTATATCTTATTCTTAGATTAGAATAATATAGATCAATTATCCTAAATACAATTTATCAGACCAAAATCTTGCAAAATTTCAAATCTTCTTTTATTATTACTTTTTCAGAGTCCGGCTGCTGTACAACGCGGCTGGAGTACGAGTAAGCGCAAAATGTCAATGCTCTGCAACCTCCGATTCCTTGCTTGATTCTCCTGCCTCAGCCTCCCCAGAGTAGCTAGGACTGCAGGTGTGCGTGCCGCTGTACTGGCCAGAGTCTTTGTAATTTTTAGTAGGAGATGGAGTTTCACCATATTTGGCCCAGGGTCGTCTCAGAGACTTTCCCTGTCCCTGAGATCACTTACCCTCCTCCCAAGTGGGACTGTCCCTGAACAGGTGGTTGGGCCTTTTTGAGAATGGTGTCTGCCCTTGGGCTAAGTGCCTGATGGCGGATCTGGTTCACTGCAAGCTCAACCTCAGGGCTCACACATTCTCCTGCCTCAGCCTCTGGGTGGCTAGGACCACAGAAGCCACCCACTCATGGCTAATTTTTGTACTTTTTATTGAGGGTGAGGTTTCACAGTATTGGCCAGGATGGTCTCGATCTCTGGCTTCGTGATCCACTTCACGTCTCCGGCCTCTAAAATGCTGGGATTGGAGGCTTGAGCCACACTCTTGCAGCCATGCCAGGCACAGATGTGAACTCCTGTTGTCCTCCAGGTAGTCTGTCTGCTTGACCTCTAGGAAGTGCTGAGAATGCAGAGTGCCAGATACACCATGCTTGGCCCAAATCCTTTTCATATTTCCTTTGTACACTAGTATTTATTTATTTATTTGAGATGGGGGAGTCTCATCTCTGCTCACTTGGAGGCTGGAGTGCAGGTAGGCAGCAATCTCTATGCCATCCACCTCCTGGGGATTCAAGATGATTCTCACTGCCTCATCCTCCCAAGTAGCTTTAGAGTTACTAAGTGGCAAATTCCCTTACCATGCCCGGCTAATTTTCACATATTTTCTGTAGAGTGGGAGTTTCACCATGTGTGGTGACTGGTCTGGCAGAGAATCTGACCTCAGGTAGACCCCACCTCCAGCCTCTGAAGTGCTGGGATTATAGGGGCGTGATCGCTGGCCCCCAGATCTTTTTGTATAGCAGTCACGCTTTTACCTTCACATGCGTGTGTGCACACACACACCTGGAACCTCTCTGGCTTGGGCCTCTCCTCAGTTGCGGCACCCCAGGCGGGCGCCAAGCAGTACGTAACTGCTTCCTGAACCAGTATATCTTATTTACAGTTTATATATTTAGTTGAGCCTTTTCTCCTCTTTTTTTCAGTCCTGACCTTTGCTTTTAAACAAATGAATTTTCTAAAGAGGTGTTCATTTATTTGTCATTCAGTAAATGTTCAGCATCATTTATTTCAGTGTTGACTTTTTTTCCCTTTAGTATGGAATGCATCATGAATGTTCATGTCATCCTTGTGCAGGGGTCATGCTAATCTTCTCTGTGTCATTCCAATTTTAGTGTATGTGCTGCTGAAGTGAGTACACACAGATGGACTTTTTTTTTTTTTTTGAGGCCAGTCGCTCTGTCACACCTAGGCTGGAGTGCAGTGGCCCGCGATGTTGGCTCCTGCAGCTGTGTGCCTCAGGTTCACACCATTCTCCTGCCTCAGCCTCCCAAGTAACTGGGACTACTGGGTGCCTGCCACCACGCCAAAGCCATTTTGTGTCTTTTAATAGAGCGGGGTTTTCACCGTGTTAGCCAGGATGGTCTCCATCTCCTGACCCGTGATCCACCCATACTCGGCCTCCCAAAGTGCTGGGATTACAGGCGTGAGCCACCACGCCCGGCCCAGATGGACTTTTTAAGAAGAGTATTATTGAAATGATATTGCTTGTTTATATATTATTGGGGTGCTAGACATCTGTCTTATTTTATAAATGTAAAATCAACCGACAGAGGGGTCTTGTAAAATGTAAGCCTAAATTTTTTTTTTTTTTTTTTTTTTTTGGTAGTTTCACTCTTGTTGCCCAGGCTTGGAGTGCAATGGCCGCGATCTCGGCTCACCACAACCTCCGCCTCCCAGGCTCAAGCAATTCTCCTGCTCAGCCTCCTAGTAGCTGGGATTATAGGCATCGCCACCACGCCCAGCTAATTTTTGTATTTTTAGTAGAGGCAGGGTTTCTCCATGGTGGGCTGGTCTCGAACTCCTGACCTCAGGTGATCCCACCACGCCTCAGCCTCCCAAAGTGCTGGGATTACAGGTGTGAGCCACTGCGCCCGGCCAAGCCTAAAATTTGACCTAAAAAGCTGTGTGCACTTAAGGTTTGTAAAAGTGAAGAAAAAATCAGCATCATAATATGAATAGTTGTATGACTAAAAGTAATTTGTTCTTTGTAAGACAACTGAGTGGTATTATAAGAGCAAATTAACATATATAAATATAATTAAATCATAATAGTCTTAGATTAACTATCCCAAATCAGGTTGGCTGTATTGACTTACAGGATAAATCTTTTCGGAGAGTTACGTTTTTGGGGTGAAATTAGGAAAAGACTGAAATAGGACATAGGATATAATCTCAACACTGCCTTTTTTTTTTTTTGAGGCGGAGACTCGCTCAGTCTCCCAGGCTGGAGTGCCTTAGTGGAATCTCGGCTCACTGCAGGCCCCGCCTCCTGGGTTCATGCCATTTTCTTGCCTCAGCCTCTGGAGTAGTTGGGAATACAGGCGCCATGCCTGGCTAATTTTTTGTATTTTTAGTAGAGACTGGGTTTCACCGTGTTAGCCAGGATGGTCTTGATCTGCTGACCTTGTGATCCGCCCGCCTCGGCCTCTCAAAGTGCTGGGATTACAGGTGTGAGCCACTGCGCCTGGCTTTTTTTTTTTTTTTTTAAAAAGACATGGTCTCACTCTGTTTCCCAGGATGAAGTACAGTGGGGTGATCATGGCTCACTGTAACCACGAACTCCTGGGCTCAAGCAATTCTCTCTTCCTCTCAGTCTCTCCAGTAGGTAGGACTACAGGCAGGTGCCACCACACCTGGCTAATTTTTTTTTTTTTTGTAGAGTTGGGGGTCTCACTGTGTAGTCCAGGCTGGTTTTGAACTCCTGGCCTTGAGTGATCCTTCCACCTTGGCCTCCCAAGGTGTTGGGATTACAGGCGTGAGCCTCCACACCTGGCCCCAAAGCTGCCTTAAAAAACTTTTGTATTAGAAAGATGTTACTGGAGATTCCAGCTCCACCATTTCTAGGTGTTTGATTTTGGGCAACACTTTAATTCTCTGAGACACGAGTCTGTCATTTATGAAAATGGTGTAATAATGCCACTCATGGGTTTTTATGAGAATCAAATTAGATAATTCCTGTAAAGCATTAGTTCCTAGCACATGGTGAACATTCATTCGTTTATCAAACATTTTTGAGTTTCCTGTACTGTACCAGGCACTGTTTGAAGTGCAAGGAATACAGTAACCCAACCTGACATAAATTCCTGCCTTCATGGAGCTTACATTTTATCGGGTGAGATAGACAATCGCAAATAAGTAAAATATCAGTATCTTGGGTGGTGTAAGTGCTGAGCAGAAATAATAAAGGGGCAGGAGGATATGAAAATGGGCTTGGAAACCTTACTGAAGAGACCTGAAGGAAGTAAGGGAGGATATAATAAATATACACCGCTGTTCTTGTTGCTATTTGTGTTGTATCTTTAAATACTATGACATTAATGTAGAGTTTCCTGGTTTTAAATGCACCTACAAAAAGTCTTCTCGGTTTTAATTCATATATGTCTTTAGAAAAATATCTTTTTGTTTTTTAAACCTCTTGCTCAGGTACTTGTTTTGGCTCCAACAAGGGAACTGGCAAACCAAGTAGCCAAAGACTTCAAAGATATAACTAGGAAACTCAGTGTGGCGTGTTTTTATGGTGGAACATCATATCAAAGCCAAAGTGAGTAAATATGTATGATAGAAACACAAAGATGTATTTGGTACTTATATTTAAGTAAATAATGTGAAAGTGTGAATTTTACATATTGTTGGCATTTCTCTTCTCACAGTTAATCATATTCGAAATGGTATCGACATCTTGGTTGGAACCCCTGGTCGTATCAAAGACCATCTGCAGAGTGGCCGATTGGATCTTTCTAAACTGCGACATGTTGTGCTTGATGAAGTGGATCAAATGTTAGATTTAGGTTTTGCTGAACAAGTTGAAGATATTATTCACGAATCCTACAAAACTGGTATATTCTAATTCAAAATAAGCACATTAGCAATTATTCTTCGATCTTAAATGCAAACGAGTTTTTATTTAATAATTCTTATTGCAGTGTCCCCTGTGTTCTAACAAAACTAAAATAATTTGGTATCTGTTCTGTCCTTGAAAAAGAAAGTATGATAGCATCCTTTTAACTATTTTCTTAGCTTTCTATGCTTTATTCTGTTTTTTTTTTTTTTAAATAGTCAGTGGTTAGATTTACTAACTCATTTTATTGATTTTTTTGTTCATTGTTCCTTCTTAAATTCTCACCTTCCTTTTAGGTTCAGTTCTCTTCCTATTGTCCCCCAGTTTTGCAAGTTGAAAGTTTTAATAATTACAATGAAGTCTCTGTGTTAAAAATTCACCCCAAGTTTTAAATTTTTCATTATTTTTTTGAAGCTTGGGGGAATTTTTAAAAGCTGGCTACATCATGGGAAATTAAGAAAACATTTGAATTCTCTTTGTTTATTTAAGATTCTGAAGACAATCCTCAGACTTTACTTTTTTCTGCAACTTGCCCACAGTGGGTATACAAAGTTGCAAAAAAATACATGAAATCCAGATATGAGCAGGTTGACCTTGTTGGAAAAATGACTCAAAAGGCTGCAACTACTGTGGAAGTAAGTAGCTTTCTAGCATGATAGATTTTAGCTTTTAGTTGGTATTTACTTTTGACATTTGTTGAAGCTAAACTTAAGTTTTGGGTACCTCTTCAGGCCTAATCTTTGTTTTTTGCTCTGAGTAAGATACCTATATAATTTTATAGTCTGAGACTGAGTAGCAGAATAGAATAAATAGAGGGAAAACAAGCACATGAATAGGCAAGTCCTAATAGGAAACACACAAGCAGCCATAGAGACAGATTTGAAGTGTTTCTTTCTCTCTTTAAAGCAGCTCAAAAAACAAAAACAAAAAACAACAAAATATTTACAACATGACAAGGCTATTTATATTGACTAGAAAAGAATAGTGTGGAGATAATTTGTTAAAGCTGAGGTGAAAAAAAGTTAGATCCTCATCCCATTCCCCCAAACCAAAAAAATTTCTCAAAGATTTGAAAAATTAAGCTGTAAAACAACTTAAAGCAGATGTAGGTGAATAAAAGAGTTTTTTGATTTCAGGAGAGGGAATGCTTTTCTAACATACAAGTTGGGCGGGGCATGGTGGCTCATGCCTATAATCCCAGCACTTTGGGAGCCCAAGGTGGGCAGAGCACTTGAGGTCAGGAGTTTGAGACCAGCCTGGCCAATATGGTGAAACCCTGTCTCTACTAATAGAAAAATTAGCCGGCCTGGTGGTGGGTCCCTGTAGTCCCAGCTATTTGGGAGGCTGAGGCACGAAAATCACTTGAACTCGGGAGGTGGAGGTTGCAGTAAGCTGAGATTGCGCCACCGTACTCCAGCCTGGGTGACAGAGGGAGACCCTGTCTCAAAAAAAAAACCCCAGAGAAGTCAGAGGAAGAATCCATGAGGGAAAAGGTTTATAATTTTGACTCCGTGAAAGTTAAACCAATGGTATGTTTAAAAAAAGAATTAGGGATGGGCGTGGTGGCTCACGTGTGTAATCCCAGCATTTTGGGAGGCCAAGGCAGGCAGATCACAGGGTTAGGAGATCAAGACCATCCTAGCCAACATGGCGAAACCCTGTCTCTACTAAAAATACAACAATTAGCTGGGTGTGGTGACGTGCAACTAATCCCAGCAACTCGGGAGGCTGAGGCAGAATTGCTTGAACCCAGGAGGCGGAGGTTGCAGTGAGCCAAGATCGTGCCATTGCACTCCAGCCTGGTGACAGTGTGAGACAACATCTCCAAAAAAAAAAGTAATATTTACAGTATTTATGACAGTCAACTAGGTAACATATGTCATCTTTCTATTTAATAGATGCATATATATGTGTATGTAGGAAAGACTAGGTGACTAAGTGAATAGTAGTATCTGCAGAATGTAATGCAGTGGTTAAGAATTAGTGATAACCAAATTATGCAATGATGTGTACAAAAATTACACTATTTAAAAAAATACACAAAGTGCTAAATGGATTCCTTAGGCATTTATGTAAATATGCGAAAACAGGTTGAAAGAATAAGCATCAAATAATGATTACTTCTGGGAAAGGGAGTGCTGGATGGTCAAAAGAAGCTTTGTGGGCCACGCATGGTAGCTCATGCCTGTAATGCCAGCACTTTGGGAGGCCAAGGCGGGTGGATCATGAGGTCAGGAGATGGAGACCAGTCTGGTCAACATAGTGAAACCCCATCTCTACTAAAAATACAAAAATTGGCTGGGCATGGTGGTGCATGCCTGTAGTACCAACTACTTGGGAGGCTAAGGTAGGAGAATTGCTGGAACCCAGGAGGTGGAGCTTGCAGTGAGCCGAGATTGTGCCACTGCACTCCAGCATGGGCAACAGATTGAGACTCTGTCTCAAAAAAAAACAAGAGTAAAAAATAAGAAGCTTTGTATATTTTGTAATGGTTGAAAGTTTTGCAGTAAGAATGTAAAATGTACCAGTAAAAAAAGTTGATAAGGACATTTTCAAGCATATAAAATTGAATAGTAAATTGAATAGAAAGATTGAATAGTATGAAGAACATGATGTACCCATTACCTATTACTAGTCTTTAACAATGATCTTTTCTTCACCCCTGCATTTGAAACAATCCCAGTCATTTCATCTTCAAGTAATAGTATATTCTTCTAAAATGGTAACTAAGGACTCTTTAAAACCACAGTCATTATCACAGTAGAAGAAAAACAGTAATTTATTTATTTATTTTTGAGACGGAGTTTCACTCTTGTTGCCCAGGCTGGAGTGCAGTGGTGTGAGCTCAGCACACTGCAACCTCCGCCTCCCCAGTTCAAGCGATTCTCCTGCCTCAGCCTCCCGAGTAGCTGGGATTACAGGTGCCCACCACCACACCCGGCTAATTTTTTGTATTTTTAGTAGAGATGGGTGTTTCATGATGTTGGCCAGGATGGTCTCGAACTCATGACCTCAGTCTCCCAAAGTCCTAGGATTACAGGCATGAGCCACTGCGACTAGCATAGTAATTCTTATAATGTCATTAAATACCTAGTGTGCACATTGCCCTTGCTATCTTTTTTAAATAGTTTGTTTGAATCTGCATCCAAATAGAATTCTTACATTGCTACTGATTGATATGAGTCTTAAACATTTTATAATCTATAGTTCCTATTTTTTCTTTGCAATTTTCTGTTGAAAAAACTGATTTGTTGGTCAGGCGCGGTGGCTCAGCTATAATCCCAGCATCTTGGGAGGCTGAGGCCAGTAGATCACCTGAAGTCAGGAGTTCGAGACCAACCTGACTGATATGGTGAAACCCCATCTCTACTAAAAATACACAAATTAGCAAGGCACAGTGGCATGTGCCTGTAGTCCCAGCTACTTGGGAGGCTGAAAAAGGAGAATCGCTTGAACCCAGGAGCTGGAGGTTGCAGTGAGCTGACATCGTGCCTCTGAACTCCAGCCTGGGCGACAATGTGAGACTCCGTCTCAGAAAAAAACAATAACAACAGAAAAACTCATTTGTCTTGTGAGTTTCCCATAGTGTGTTTTGCTGATTTGCATCCCTGTGGTTTTTATTTTTATTTTATTTTTTTACTGTTAACACCACTCAAAGATGTGGTGGGTTTTCTTGTTTGTTTGTGTTGTGTTTTTGTTTTTGTTTTGAGACAGAGTCTTGCTCTTGTTGCCCAGGCTGCAGTGCAATGTAATTCTTTAATATCATTAAAAAATTAAAGCATAATCTCAGCTCACTGCAGCCTCCACCTCCCAGGTTCAAGTGATTCACCTGCCTCAACCACCTGAGTAGCTGGGACTACAGGCATGCGCCACCATGCCCGGCTAATTTTTGTATTTTTAGAAGAGATGTTGTTTTGCTACGTTGGCCAGGCTAGTCTGAAGTCCTTATCTCATGTGATCTGCCCGCCTCGGCCTCCCAAAGTGCTGGGATTACAGGCGTGAGCCACCATTCCCAGCCTCCATTCCCTCCTTTCTTTATCCACTGTCAATCACTAGTCTGTTTTTTTTCTCAATGGATATACCTGTTTTGGATATTTCGTGTACAGTCATGTGCTGCATACCAATGTTTTGGCAGGCGATGGACCATATATACGGTGGCACATATTCGATGGTGGTTCCATAAGATTATAATGGAGCCGTCCTATACAGGTGTATCAGTTTTTATCTTTTATGCCATGTTCTTACTGTACCTTTTCTGTGTTTAGATATGTTTAGAGACACACATACTTACCATTGCCTACAATGTTCAGTACAGTAACATGCTGTTTAGGTTTGTAGCCTAGGAGCGATAGGACATACCATATAGCCTAGGTGTGTGTACTAGGCTATACCCTAGGTTTGTGTAAGTACACTCTGTGATATTTGCATAATGATGAAGCTGCCTAACAATACATTTCTCAGAACGTATCCCTGTCATTAAGCAACGCGTGACTGTAAATGTAATCATACAATATGTGACTTTTTATGTCGTTTCATTCACTTAGCATATGTTTTTGAGGTTCATTCATATTATTTTTATTATGTACAATGAAATGCAAAATCTTTGTACATTTGCCTATTTTTGAAAAATTCATATGTGTGTAACCCGAACCCTTATCACCATATAGAATATTGCCATCATCCCAGAAAGTTCCCTTATGCCTCTTCCCAGTCAGTATCCCCACTTCAGAGACAACCAGTGTTCTGATTTTTCTTCCGCAATTGATTGGTTTTGCCTATTCTAGAACTTCATATAAATGGAATTATACTGTGTGTGCTCATTTTCTGTTAAGACTTTATTCGGCATTTTTTTTAAGGTTCATATTGTTCCATGTATATCAATAGTTGGTTTCTTTTAATTGCTGAATGGTATTCTGTTTGAATATACTGCAGTTTGTTTATTCTTTCATCAGTTTATTGATGGCCATTTGTCTATATTGTTTTTAAGCGCTGTTGAAGAGAGTCTTTGTCTTACAGTCTCCCAGAGAGGCTAATTCTTGACCGGATAGAAAAACTACACAAGAGAAATATTTTAAAATAATTTTAATGAAACAAATAATGTGATATTTTCTTTCTTCAAAGCATTTGGCCATCCAGTGTCATTGGTCTCAGAGGCCGGCAGTTATTGGAGATGTCCTTCAAGTCTACAGTGGGTCTGAAGGGAGGGCTATTATTTTCTGTGAGACCAAAAAGAATGTAACTGAAATGGCCATGAATCCACACATAAAACAGGTAAGTCTTTTTTTCATGCTTTCTGTAATTGAAATTATGGGGATGAATCACTGAACGAAAATTATTTTGTCCTTTGTGGACTAGATTTGATAGTCATTCTCAAAATTGAGTTGTAAGGCTGGGTGTCGTGGCTCACACCTGTAATCCTGTGACTTGATAAGTCAGGATAGATTTTATCAGTTTTGTTTGTCTTGAGACAGGGTCTCCCTGTTATGCCCAGGCTGGAGTGCAGTGGGACAATCATGGCTCACTGCATTCTTGACTTCCTGGGCTCAGGTGATTCTCCCACCCCAGCCTCTTGAGTAGCTGGGACTACAGGTGCGTGCCAGAATGCCCAGCTAATTTTTTGCATATTTTGTAGAGATGAGATTTCACCATGTAGCCCAGACTGGTCTTGAACTCCTGGGCTCAAGCAATTCCCCGCCTTCCCCACTCCCTGGCCCCCGCACCCGCCTTGGCCTGTCGAAGTGCTGGGATTATGGATGTGAGCCATCACACCTGACCTCTATCAGGTGTTATCATTTTTTTTTTAAACTTTGAAAATGTGGCCGGGCGCGGTGGCTCAAGCCTGTAATCCCAGCACTTTGGGAGGCCGAGGCGGGCGGATCACGAGGTCAGGAGATCGAGACCATCCTGGCTAACATGGTGAAACCCCGTCTCTACTAAAAATACGAAAAACTAGCCGGGCGTGGTGGCGGGCGCCTGTAGTCCCAGCTACTCGGAGGCTGAGGCAGGAGAATGGCCTGAACCTGGGAGGCGGAGCTTGCAGTGAGCCGAGATCGCGCCACTGCACTCCAGCCTGGGTGACACAGCGCGAGACTCCGTCTCAAAAAAAAAAAAAAAACAAAAAACAAAAAAAACTTTGAAAATGTGATCTGGAAAATATAAAAGTTGAAACAAAATGAATTTCTATGGGTAAGAGAGAGTAATATTTTCGAGTTGTGTTACAAAACTACAAATTTTTATTAAATTACTAAATCAGAATACTAAATCCATGTGTCTTTTTCTTTCTTAAAAAAATATATTTTGGCTGGGTACGGTGGCTTATGGCTGTAAGCCCAGCACTTTGGGAGGCCGAGGTGGGTGGATCGCCTGAGGTCAGGAGTTCAGACCAAGCCTGGTCAGCATGGTGAAACCCCATCTCTACTAAAAATATAAAAATTAGCTGGGTGTGGTGGTGGGTGCCTGTAATCCCAGCTACTCAGAAGGCTGAGGAAGGAGAATCGCTTGAACCCAGGGGTGGAGGTTGTGGTGAGCTGAGATTGTGCCACTACAATCCAGCCTGGATGACAGAGTGAGACTCCATCTCAAAGAAAAAGAAAAAAAAACCTTTTATAGAAAATTTCAAACATGTACAGAAGTTGATAGAATCATGTAATGAACCCCTGTGTATTCATCCACCAGCTTCAATAATTATTTTATCTATATGCTAACATACCTCCTCTTTCAGAATTATTATTATTTTTTTTTTTTGAGACGGAGTCTCGCGCTGTCGCCCAGGCTGGAGTGCAGTGGCGCGATCTCGGCTCACTGCAAGCTCCGCCTCCTGGGTTCACGTCATTCTCCTGCCTCAGCCTCCTGAGTAGCTGGGACTACAGGCGCCCACCACCGCGCCCGGCTAATTTTTTGTATTTTTAGTAGAGACGGGGTTTCACTGTGGTCTCGATCTCCTGACCTTGTGATCCGCCCGCCTTGGCCTCCCAAAGTGCTGGGATTACAGGCGTGAGCCACCGCGCCCGGCCCAGAATTATTTTTATGCAAACCCTAGATATCATGTTGTTATATCCATAAATGTTCGGGTATATATCTCTAAAAGAAAAGGATTTTCAGAAAAACCAACAATACAGTTATCACTTCTAAAAAGTTAATATTTCAAAATATTCATTTTACATTATCAGTTGTCTTAGAAATGTTTATTTTCTTTTATTGTTTGTTTTCTTGAATCTGGGTCCAAATAAGATTTTTACATTGTGTGATTATTAAATCGCTTTTTATATATTGATTTCTCCTTTATGTATTTTTTATAGCTTTTTTTGTTTAAGAAACTACATTGTCATAAATCTAGAGTATTGCTTCCCCATGATGTCATTTAACATGTTCCTTTGTCTTCTATATTTTCTGAATATTCAGGTTTGTTTGTTTGTTTGTTTAGGGCAGAACTGCTTCATAGGTGGTGTACTTCTGGCAGGAGATATGTATGTCTAGTTCTTTTTGTGATGCTGACATCCACCAATAATCAGTGCCGTCAGTCCTTATGTCAGTGTCTCCAGTCATTTTTGTTGTTTGTGACTTGTTATTGGGTAGATTCCTGAGAAAGGGCTTATGGAAACAGTACTGCCTGAGCTCAAGCGATCCACTTGCCTCTGCCTCCCAAAGTGCTGGGATTACAGGCGAGAGCCACTGTGCCCAGCCAATATATGATATATATGTATATTTTATTTTATTTCTTATTTATTTATTTATTTATTTTTTGAGACACAGTTTCACTCTATCACCCAGGTGGAATGCAGTGGCAAGATCTCGGCTCACTGCAACCTGCTCCTCTTAGGTTCAAGCGATTCTTATGCCTCAGCTTCCAGACTAGCTGGGATTACAGGTACACACCACCACACCTGGCTAATTTTTGTATATTTAGTAGAGATGGCGTTTCACCATGTTAGCCAGGCTGGTCTCAAACTGCTGACCTCAAGTGATCTGTCTGCCTCGGCTCTCCTAAGTGCTGGGATTATAGACGTGAGCCACCGTGCCCAGCCATGTATGTTTGAATTCATTCAAAGTGGTATGCTTTTATTTGTTTTGTGGATAAGCCTTTCTAGATCACTTTATTTGTGGAGATAATCTGCTTATTTATTTATTTATTTATTTATTTTTAAAGATGTAGTCAAGCTTTGTGACCCAGGCTGGAGTACAGTAGTGCGATGTCAGCTCACTGCAACCTCTGCCTCCTAGGTTCAAGCGATTCTCCTGCTTCATCCTCCAGAGTAGCTGGAATTGCAGGCTCCAGCACCACACCCAGCTAATTTTTGTATTTTTAGTAGAGATGGGTTTTCACCAGGTTGTCCAGGCTGGTCTAGAACTCCTGACCTCAAATGATCACCTAGGCCTCCCAAAGTGCCGGGATTACAGGCATGAGCCACCGTGTCTGCCAAAATTGTTTTTTTTTTAAGAGACAGAGTCCCACCATGTTGCCAGCATTGGAGTACCTTGGCACAGACACAGTAATAGCACACTGCAGCCTCTAACTCCTGGCCTTAAGGGATCCTCTCTCATCAGCCTCCTGAGTAACTGGGATTACAGGCATGTGCCACTGCTCCCAGCTTATTCTGTTTCCTCTTTTTTCCTTCCTAATTACTTTCTGTGAGATTTGAGTGTGATCTTTTCTGTTGCTCATTTTTAGATTAAGTTAAACTTTTTGAACTGTAGATGGGAAGGCATTGGTGAGAATACTTCTGGCGTCACAGCTCTAGAGCTGCTGCTTCTGTTATTTTTGTTAGTGCTTAAAATATAGTCTGTAAATTATATCTGAGTGAAGCTGTTAAAAAAAAAAGGTCTACTTTCTGGTTCTAGCTGTGTCTTTCCTCACTTTTCTCTGTATCTTTTTTTTCCTTTGATCCTGTTATTCTTGGCATCCTTAGTTTAGATCCTCTGTCCAGCAGTTTCTCCTCAGTATGGGGCTTTGTCCCGGAAAGTGAGCATTGGCTGTTAGTTTAGAAAGTTTCTATAGGGCCCAGCTTGCTCCAGTCCCCGCAGACCTTAACTCTGGCTCCTCACAATCACCCTCAAGTATATAAAAATCCTCCCAGGTTCAGCTGCTGTTGTCAACAATTTGTTTGAGAATACGCCTTCCAGGTAGCTTTTCATTATGCTTTCAAGATGGCAGACCTGAAAGACTAGGTCCCTGAATTGCCTGTTCTTAGGACTAGCAAATTCCCCCACATAGATAAAAGAATTTATCCTTCCCTGCTCATGTTTTTTTCTTTTTTTTGAGAAGGAGTTTTGCTCTTGTTGCCCAGATTGGAGTGCAATGGTGTGATCTTGGCTCACCACAACCTCTGCCTCCCAGGTTCAAGTGATTCTCCTGCCTCAGTCTCCCAAGTAGCTGGGATGACAGGCATGTGCCAACATGCCCAACTAATTTTTTTTTTTTTTTGTATTTTTAGTAGAGACAGGGTTTCTCCATGTTCGTCAGGCTGGTCTTGAACTCTCGACCTCAGGTGATCTGCCTGCCTCGGCCTCCCAAAGTGCTGGGATTACAGGCATGAGCCACCGCACCTGGCCTCTGCTCATGTTTTGGAAATCATGAGACTACTTTTGTCACTTGTTTGTTATGTGTGTTGTCTGTGGATTTTTAGTTTTGTTATCCTAGTTGATATGTGTTATGTGGGAACTAGAGATTCAAAGTCACTGTCTTCCTCTGTGTCATTTTAACTAATTGTATAGCATTAGCTTTGATGTTTACATGTCCAGTATAGGCCAGGCATGCCTGTAATTCTAACACTTTGGGAGGCTGATGTGGGAGGATCACTTGAGGCCAGGAGTTTGAGACCAACCTGGGCAGTATAATGAGACACCATCTCTATAAAAAGTTAAAAATTAGCCAGGGCCAGCTGCAATGGCTCCCACCTGTAACTAGCATTTTGGGAGGCCGAGGCAGGTGGATTGCCTGAGCTCAGGAGTTCGAGACCACCTTGTGCAACATGGTGAAACCCGGCCTCCACTAAAATACAAAAAATTAGCCAGGTGTGGTGGTGCACACCTGTAGTCCCAGCTACTTGGGAGGCTGAAGGACGAGAATCACTTGAACCTGGGAAGCGGAGATTGCAGTGAGCTGAGATCGCACCACTGCACTCCATCCTGGGCAACAGAGCAAGACTCTGTCTCAAAAAAAAAAAAAAAATTAGCCAGGTGTGGTGGCATGTTCCTCTATTCCTGTCTGCTTGGGAGGCTAAGGCAAGAGGATTGCTTGAGCCCAGGAGTTAGAGGTTGCAGTGAGCTATGAACATGACACTGCATTCCAGCCTGGGCGACAAAGTGAGACCCTGTCTCTTAAAAAAATAAAAAAAGGCCGGGCGCGGTGGCTGACACCCGTAATCCCAACACTTTGGGAGGCCGATGCGGGCGGATCACGAGGTCAGGAGATCGAGACCATCCTGGCTAACACGGTGAAACCCCGTCTCTACTGAAAAATAGAAAAAATTAACTGGGCGTGGTGGTGGGCACCTGTAGTCCCAGCTACTTGGGAGGCTGAGTCAGGAGAATGACATGAACCCAGGAGTCGGAGGTTGCAGTGAGCCGAGATCACGCCACTGAACTCCAGCCTGGGCGACAGAGTGAGACTCCATCTCAAAATAAAATAAAATAAAATAAAGTCCTCTATAAACAGATATTTGCTAAATAGTGAAAGAGTGGTAGAGGGTAATTGATTTACTTTTCTTTTCATTGCTTTAAAATACTCAGTAGCAGTTGTCTTGCAGAAGCAATTTTTTAATCTTGAAGAAATTGCCTTGCTACAAAGGCTGGGGGAGAATTCTCCTTTCAGTGGACAATAATCTGTTTCTGTGATTTGGAGAATGGAATTCTCTATTCTCCATTCTGCTGGGTGACTTTTCTATTTAGGTAGAACATACTAGTAGTATCTCATTACGAGTTATATGGGATTTTATGGATTAACCAGAGAACCTGAATAGTTGCTTTTTTTTTTAGTTTAAAATTGTAATTTACTTGTAAAAAGTCAGATTTTACTTGGTTTCCCCCAGAAACGAATGCCTTCTAAATTCTAAACAGCTGGGTTTGGTTGTGCACTTGTAATTCCGGCTACTCAGGAGGTTGCGGCGGGAGGATCTATGAAGCCCCAGGCAACACAGCAAGAACCCCCTCTCTGAATGAATGAATGAATGAATGAATGAATGAATCGTTAAACAGTCTGTGTCTCTCACAAAGAGAGAAACACACACACACACACACACACGTTTGGAAAAAAAATTACTCAAAAGTTGGAGATCTGGAAACCATCGCTGATACTATGAATGTAGCATGTTCCTCTTAGGACAAATTATCAAGTAAAAAAAACCCTGTGTTGTTTTGTTTTGTTTTGTTTTGTTTTGTTTTTAGACAGGGTCTTACTCTGTCACCCAGGCTGAAGTGCAGTGGTGTGATCATGACTCACTGCAGCCCCAATCTCCCAGGCTCCAGTGATTCTGAATCCACCTCAGCCTCCCAACAAGCTGGGACTACAGGCATGCACCACGACACCTGGCTAATTTTTTATTTTTTGTAGAGACAGGATCTCCTTGTGTTACCCAGACTGTTCTTGAACTCTTAGCCTCAAGCAGTCTTCCCACCTTGGCCTCCCAAAGTGCTGGGATTACAGGCATGAGAAAAAAAACCTGTGTTGCAATTGAAAAATTCACTATGAAAAACTGTCCAACTTATTTAAAGTATATTTGTTTATAACTTTCTTTCAAAAATTGGGTGTTTCTTTTCTTGAAATATTTTTCTTAACTTGGGTTATATGATAACCACGCAGGTCTATTTTCTTCTTTGGCTAACCTTTCCCGGTTCCTGCTGATCTTTTTGTATTCTTGTCTGTACTTTAAATATTGGCGTTCCTCATGGATCTGATTCTTACTCTACATATTTTTCATGGAGGAAAAAAGAATAGTGATTAATAGCACAGACTTGGGAGTCAGATTGGGGTTTAAATCTTAGTTGTGCTACTTACTAGCATAATTTTGTACCTACGTACATATGTACACATACTTATGTATATATATTGTCCTGTTCTTACGAAGTGGTATTTCAAGTATCTGCTTTTGGTGAAGAAAAAGTAAATTAAAAAAATATATATATATTAGCCAGGTGTGGTGGCCCATGCCTGTTATCCCAGCACTTTGGGAGGCCAGGGTAGAAAGATTGCTTGAGCCCAGGAATTTGAGACTAGCGTGGGCATTTCATTTATATAGTAGATATATTTTTAAAGGGAGTCTTATGCATAAATTAAGCATCTTAAAGTGTGTTATAGAAATTGTATTAATTAAGCTTCCTATTTAAAGGGATACTTTTGAGCCGGCTGCCATGGTTCATGCCTGCGATTCTAGCTACTCAGGAGGCTGAGGTGGGAGGATCTCTTAGCCCAGTATTTTGAGGTTGTAATGAGCTATGATTTTGCCATTGCACTGTAGCTTGGGCAACAGAGCAGGATTCCATCTCTTAAAGATAAATGAATAAGGCCAGGCTTGGTGGCTCACACCGGTAATCCCAGTATTTTGGGAGGTTGAGGCAGGTGGATCACTTGAGATCAGGAGTTTGAGATCAGCCTGGCGAACATGGTGAAACCCCACATCTACTAAAAATACAAAAATTGGTGGCACGTGCCTGTAATCCCAGCTACTTGGGAGGCTAAGGCACGAGAATTACTTGAACCCAGGAGGTGGCAGTTGGAGTGAGCTGAGATTGTGCACCACTGTACTCTAGCCTAAGAGACAGAGTGAAACTGTGTCTCAATAAAATAAAATAAATTAAAATAAAATAAAATAATAATAAAAGGATGTTTTCGAAATTAAAAGAATTTTCCTGGGAAGCCAAGACAGGAAAATTTATTGAGGCCAGGCATTCAAAAGCGGCCTGGGAAACATCGCGAGACTGTCTCTACAAAAAATAAAAAAATTGCCCAGGTGTGGTGGGATACACCTGTGGTCCAAGCTACTGAGGAGGCTGAAGTGAGAAGCATTTCTTGAGTCCGGGAGATCGAGGCTACAGTGAGCAATGATCATGCCACTGCACTCCACCCTGGGTGACAGAGTGAGACCCTGTCTCCAAAATAAATAAATAAAATTAAAAAGGTGGTATTAAAAATTTCTTTCTTTTGTACCATTTTAAGATTTAGATGTGCCAGGCACGATGGCTTATGTCTGTAATCCCAGCACTTTGGGAGGCCAAGGCAGGAGGATCACTTGAGCTCAGGAGTTTAAAACCAGCCTGGGCAACATAGTGAGACTTCGTCTCTGTTTTATTTAAAAAAAAAAAAAAAATGTTTATTTAAAGCATTTTGCATACTGCATTTATTTTCTTGAAGCAAGGAGTCAATTAGTATAGGAATATAGAAGTATAGATATGTATAGATAGATCTAATCACTCCTATGGCTCCAGTTATTGAGTATACGCTAATGATAGGCAAATCTTTTTCTCACTGGGATCTGCCTCAAGAATACTAGACCTACTGGCTACAGACACACCAACCTGTATGTTTCTAAACCTAAATTAACTTTCTACACTCCTATACGCAGTCTGTCTCCAGCATTATCCGTTGTTTAAACCAGAAATTTGTGTATCACTCTTGAATTTATTCCTTACCCTTGGCCATCCAGCCAGCTACATAGTATTTTTGGATTCTGTCTCCTATGGTTTAAAGTGTTCTGTTTATTTCTTTTTTTTTTTTTTAAGACGGAGTCTTGCTTTTTTACTAGGCTGGAGTGCAGTGGCATGATCTCGGCTCACTGCATCCTCTGCCTCCTGGGTTCAAGCGATTTTCCTGCCTCAACCTCCCCAATAGCTGGTATTACAGGTGTGTGCCACCATGCCCCACTAATTTTTGTATTGTTAGTGGAGACGGGGTTTCACCATGCTGGCCAGGCTGGTCTGGAACTCCTGACTTCAAGTGATCCGCCCACCTCGGCCTCCCAAAGTACTCAGATTACAGGTATGAGCCACTGTGCCCAGCCTTGTCCATTTCTTTCTTTCTTTTTCTTTTTTGAGATGGAGTTTCGCTCTTGTCGCCCAGGCTGGAGTAGAATGGTGTGATCTCAGCTCACTGCAACCTCCGCCTCCCGGGTTCAAGCGATTCTCCTGCCTCAGTCTCCTGAGTAGCTGGAACTACAGGTGCACATCACCACACCCAGCTAATTTTTGTATTTTTAGTAGAGACGAGTTTTCACCATTTTGACCAGGATTGTTTCAATCCCTTGACCTCATGATCTGCCCACCTTGCCCTCCCAAAGTGCTGGGATTATAGGCGTGAGCCACTGCGCCCGGCCTCATTTTTTTTTTTTTTTGAGATGGGGGCTGGAGTGCAGTGGTGTGATCTCGACTAACTGAAAAGTCCGTCCTCCGCCCCCGGGTTCAAGTGATTCTCCTCCCTCAGCCTCCCTAGTAGCTGGGATTACAGGCATGCACCACCATGCCCGGCTAATTTTTGTATTTTTAGTGGAGACAGGGTTTTGCCATGTTGGCCAGGCTGGTCTGGAACTCCTAACCTCAAGTAATCCGCCCACCTCGGCCTCCCAAAGCAGCCTGGTCCATTTCTTTCTTTCTTTCTTTTTTCTTGTTTTGAGATGGAGTTTCGCTCTTGTTGCCCAAGCTGGAGTCCAGTGATGTGATCCCAGCTCACTGCAACCTCTGCCTTCCGGGTTCAAGTGATTCTCCTGCCTCAGCCTCCTGAGTAGCTGGGATTACAGGTGCCCGCCACCATGCCTGGCTAATTTTTGTATTTTTAGTAGAGACAGGGTTTCACCACATTGACCAGGCTGGTCTCAAACTCCTGATCTCAGGTGATCCACGGGCCTTGCCCTCCCGAAGTGCTGGGAATACAGGCAGGAGCCACCATGTCCAGCCTCCATTTATTTCTTATATCAGTTGCAGAATCTAAAAATCTGAGAATCGTGTATAATGTATCTCTTTCCTTTATACATAATTTCTACTCCCTTGAGTATGTCCTTGCAATTTCGTCAACTAGTAGTTCTTGAATTCAGTTATGGTGTAGCCCCTACTTAACCTTTCCAGCCTCATCTTATACTTCCCTCTCATTTTTTCATTTTGTGCACACACTCCTTACATGCCATGGTTTTTTTTTTTTTTTTTTTTGGGTGGAGACAGGGTCTCACTCTGTCCCCTAGCCTGGAGTACAGTGGCACAATGGCTTATTGGAGCCTCAACGGCTTGGGACCAAGTGATCCTCCCACCTCAGCCTCTCAAGTAGCTGGGATGACACGTGTGTGCCCCTACACCTGGCTAACTTTTTCTTTTTTATAGAGGTGGTATATCCTTATGTAGCCTAGGCTGGTCTTTTTTTTTTTTTTGAGACGGAGTCTTGCTCTGTCACCCAGGCTGGGGTGCAGTGGCCGAATCTCAGCTCACTGGAAGCTCCGCCTCCCAGGTTTACGCCATTCTCCTGCCTCAGCCTCCCAAGTAGCTGGGACTACAGGCACCCGCCACCTCGCACGGCTGTTAGGCTGGTCTTTAACTCCCGGGTTCCAGCAGTCCTCCCACCTTGGCCTCCCAATGTGCTGGGATTATAGGCATGAGCCACAATGCTGGTCAGCTCTTGAATTTGTAGTCTACCTTGCCTAACAACTCCTACTCATTCTTCAGATCTCAGTCCAAAGCATCACTTTTTAGGAAATCCTTTCTTGCCCCAAGCTAGGTCAGGTTGTCCTCTTATAAAGCCTCATTGCCTCTTAGACCCGTGCATCATCCATTACATTCATTGCCTAAATTTATTTGTGTGCCTAATTATTTGATTAATGTCCATCTTTCTGACCAGGATATGAAGACTATGAGGACAGAAGCAGTCTTTTTTTTTTTTTTTTTTTTTTTTTGAGACAGAGTCTCGCTCGGTCGCCCAAGCTGGAGTGCAGTGGCACAATCTCGGCTCACTGCAAACTCTGCCTCCCGGGTTTGCGCCATTCTCCTGCCTCAGCCTCCCGAGTAGCTGGGACTACAGGCGCCTGCCACCACGCCTGGCTTATTTTTTCTATTTTTAGTAGAGATGGGGTTTCACTGTGGTCTCGATCTCCTGACCTCGTGATCCTCCCGCCTCGGCCTCCAAAAGTGCTGGGATTACAGGCGTGAGCCACCACGCCCGGCAGCAGTCTTATTTTTGTTCACTTTTTTATCCCTAGTGCCCAACATGTTGTAGGTCATTATATATTTGTGGAGTAATAGGTGGTTATTGCCACCACCTTAGTGAGGCCACTGATAACTCTTTATTTCCTTTTTTAGAAACAGGGTATTGCTCTGTCACCCAGGCTGGTGGGTGGGTGACAGAACCTAAAAAAAAAAAAATTTTATATATATATAGAGAGAGAAAGAGAGATGGAATCTTGCTCTGTCGCCCAGGCTGGAGTGCAGTGGCACAATCTCGGCTCACTGCAACCTCCGCCTCCCAGGTTCCAGTGATTCTCCTGCCTCAGCTTCATGAGTCTCTGGGATTACAGGCATTTGCCACCACACCCGGCTACTTTTTTAGTACTTTTAGTAGAGACGGGGTTTCACCATGATGGTCTCAAACTCCTGACCTCAGGTGATCCGCCTGCCTTGGCCTCCCAAAGTGCTGGGATTACGGGCATGAGCCACTGTGCCCGGTCGTATAATTTAATATGTTCATGATATTTTCCTGCTTATAATCATTCAATTGTTTCATATTGTCCTCAGGATAAAGTTTATATTCTATTCCAATCTCATCTCTCACTCCCTATCCTCTCACCCCCGCTCCCTTTTCACTCAGTTTCAGCAGTGCTCAAATATTTGTAGGTTTCACTCCCCACTCTTTATGTATGATATTTCTTCTACCAGGATCTCCCTAGCCTTCTGCTCCTTCTTTTACCTAGTGGTTCCTTATGATGTTAGGTGTCAGCTTCAGGGCTGCTTTCCCCTCAAACAAGATTGAGTTAGATTTCCCTCTTAAGTATTCCTGTAGCACTCTGAACCTACACCTGTGATAGCACACGTCATATTTATTGAAGATGCCTGTCAGCTGGTGGCCCCAGAGTCGTGTTTCTTTATGAATGTTCTAGAACCAGGTATAATTCAGACAGATAGCAAGTGCTCACTGAATTCATTCATGTATGCATTAAACTATTTAGATACCAAGGCTGAAATACTGTTGGGGTTAAATTATTGTTGTGAACTTTTGTTTTTTGAGACGGAGTCTCGTTCTGCCGCCCAGGCTAGAGTGCAGTGGAGTGATTATGGCTCACTGCAACTTTCACTTCCCGGGTTCAAATGATTCTCCTGCCTCAACCTCTCGAGTAGCTGGGATTACAGGCATGCACCACCACACCTGGCTAATCTTTGTATTTTTAGTAGAGATGAGGGTTCACCATGTTGGCCAGGCTGGTCTTGAACTCCTGACTTCAAGTGATCCACCCATGTCAGCCTCCCAAAGTGCTGGGTTTATAGGCCTGAGCCACTGAGCCCGGCCTGATCATTGTTATGAACTTTTTGACTTTAATATAGTGGCCAGGAATACTAGGAAGTGTATTTATAATACCAGGAAATTTGCAGCAGAGATGAAGATCAACCTAATATAAATCAGTTCAGCATCACTAAAAATTACAGACATGTAAATTAAAACATCATTGGGAAATTATTTTTGCCTATTAAATTCACAAAGATTACAATGATTTATAATATACAAGCTGGGTGGGGTATGATGAAATAAATACTCACAGAGTATTGAAGAATAAAAGGTACACAACTTTTTTTGTAATACAGTTTTTTTTATAATACAGTTTCTGTTAAAATGCTACGTGTTCATAATTTTTGGCCCAGAAATTCAACTTCTAGATATATATCCTACTGAAATATACAGATACTGAGGCATCCAGAGATACAAGTACAAAGTTGTTCATTGCAATATTGTTTCTTTCTTTTTCTTTCTTTCTTTCTTTCTTTTTTTTTTTTTTGAAACAAAGCTTCATTCTTGTCCCCCAGGCTGGAGTGCAATGGCATGATCTCAGCTCACTGCAACCTTCGCTTCCCAGGTTCAAGCAATTCTCCTGCCTCAGCCTCCCAAGTAGCTGGGATTACAGGTGCCTGCCATCACACCCGGCTAATTTTTTGTATTTTTAGTAGAGACAGGGTTTCACCATGTTGGCCAGGCTGGTCTCAAACTCCTGACCTCAGGTGATCTGCCTGTCTCGGCCTCCCAGAGTTCTGGGATTACAGGCATGAACCACCGCGCCTGGCCCATTGCGGCATTGTTTCTAAAGGTGAAAATTTGAATACAGCCCAAAAGTTCATCAGTAGGATCCATATGAATAAATTATATACAGTTTAAAAAAATTAAGTAGCATTTTATCTGTAGATGTGGATAGCTAAGATACACTAAATTTATAAAGTAGGTTACAAAACCCTACCTATGTAATATCTCATGTTATAAATAAATACATAAAGTCATAGTATATGCTTGTGTAATGTATGTGTGTATTTAAAAAAAAAAAAGTGGCCAGGTGTGGTGGCTCACACCTGTAATCCCAGCACTTTGGGAGGCTGAGGCTGGCGGATCACCTGAGGTCAGGAGTTCAAGACCAGCCTGATCAACATGGTGAAACCCTGTTTCTACTAAAAATACAAAAATTAGCTGGGCATGGTGGCAGGCACCTGTAATCCCAGCTACTCGGGAGGCTGAGGCAGGAGAATCACTTGAACTCGGAAGGTGGAGGTTGTAGTGAGCCGGGATCACTCCATTGCACTCCAGCCTGGGCAGTAAGAGTGAAACTGTCTGGGGGGGAAAAAAAAAAAGTCTGACAGAATATTTACCAAACTCTTAGCAGTGAATTATTTCTAAGTGACTAGTATTAGGGAAGCTTTTACATTTTATGTTAAATATTTTCTGTCATGTTTGACTTTTTTTAAACAGTAAGCATGCGTTGTTAAAATTACCAAAATAAGATTTAAAAACATGCAAAAGGAGCACAGACTAGATGATGTTGCGGTGCTATCAGTTGCAAGTATGAACTGTACACTTAATTTTCTCCCCCTTTCTCAAATAGAATGCCCAGTGTTTACATGGGGACATTGCACAGTCACAAAGAGAAATTACACTAAAGGGCTTCAGAGAAGGTAGTTTTAAAGTTTTGGTGGCAACCAATGTGGCTGCCCGTGGTTTGGACATTCCTGAAGTTGACCTGGTGATTCAAAGTTCTCCTCCTCAGGTAGGAAATGGGATTTGATTTGGGAAAAATAAGAGCAATTTTATAAATTACCATTTGATTTACAACATATTGCTTGGGATGTGAAAAATATGTCATCTCTTCTTGCTCTTAGCCATTTTTTGTTAGTGTGATATTAAATTGATCAGATTCTGATACCTTTGCAGATGATTAACTCTGTTGTTTGGATTTGAAGCATGGAGCAACAAAATCAGGCAGAGAATTTTAAAAAGTTGCCATGTAAAGAAACCTGGGATGAGGTGGATTAAAAGGTTTTAAATCATATTGCCTTTACCCCAAAATCCACACATATAATTGTTTGGAATGTTGAAAAGGGCAACAGGATTGAAATAAATATATTATTATTAACATTATTATTTGGATTCCAGAATAACTGGAACTTGCTAGAGTTTAAAAAGTATTACCTCTTATAATCTTTAGGATGTTGAGTCCTATATCCATCGCTCTGGACGCACAGGTAGAGCTGGACGGACAGGGATTTGTATATGTTTTTATCAACCAAGAGAAAGAGGTCAACTAAGATATGTGGAACAAAAAGCAGTAAGTAGAGTTAAATTATTTCAGACTTATTGTCTAAATGGTGCCTTAAAAGAGAGTTCTTACAATTATTCTCACAAGTAGGTCTTCATAACTTTTCTCAATTTAAGCTGCATTTGGATGTGAAGCCTGCGGAGATCTAAATTTATATTAGCTTCAAGACTTTAATACAGCTTTTATTTTGAAGACAGTGGAGCTGACTTTCTCATCTTTTCCTTGAATTTCTCTCTTCAAAATCAGAAGTGCATTGTGATTTCACTGCTTCTTAGTCCAGCATTGTAAATGGGTGACTAAAAGATTGTCTTGGAATAATAGTTAAGATTCTTTTAAGTAATGGTACAAGTTTCTTTAGAAACTGTACGTTTTCTGTGGTCTGAATTTTCAGTTTTTCCTAATTTTATGTGTTTTTATATGCTATTTCATATACTTTGTAAAATAAGGAAAAAGCTGATAGATTTAAACATCTTTTTTTTTTTTTTTTTTTTTTTTTTTTAAATCAGGCTTGTTTTACAAGTGAAATTCCATGATTGTAACTAAGGGGCAATTCAAAAAATTATTTTTCTCTTTCTGAAATTTGTAATTGATTATTTATTAGAAAAAAACAGATCTTGGCTGGGTGCAGTGGCTCACGCCTGTAATCCCAGCACTTTGGGAGGTGGAGACGGGTCAGGAGTTTAAGACCAGCCTGCCCAACATGGTGAAACCCCATCTCTACTAAAAATACCAAAATTAGCTGGGCATGGTGGCAGGCACCTGTAATCCCAGCTACTAGGGAGGCTGAGGCAGGAGAATTGCTTGAACCTGGGAGGTGGAGGTTGCAGTGAGCCAAGATCACGCCACCACACTCCAGCCTGGGCAACAGAGCAAGAATCTGTCTCAAAAAAAAAAAAAAAAAAAACAGATCTTTTAATCTGCTAGGGCTATGAAATCTTTAACTCCAAGAAATAGAAATTCAACGAACTATTAAAATATTAATTTAGGAATTAATTGTAAAGACTTCCATTTTTCTTTAATGTAACTCTTTCATTTTCAGGGAATTACTTTTAAACGTGTAGGTGTTCCTTCTACAATGGATTTAGTTAAATCTAAAAGCATGGATGCCATCAGGTATGCTTTCTGAACTTGCTGAATAATTGTTTCTTTTGTATTAGGCTATTCATCTGTAAGCTCTCCCTGTTTAAATAGCGGAAAATTTTAATCACCAGTTTTACCAGCAGACATTTAGTTATATTAAAATATAAAAATGTGGCTGGGCACTGTGGTGCATGTCTGTAATTCCAGCACTTTGGGAGGCTGAGGTGGGCAGATTGCTTGAGCTTAGGAGTTTGAGACTAGCTTGGCCAACATGGCGGAACCTTGTCTCTACAAAAAATACAAAGATTAGCCAGGAATGGTGGCGCATGCACCTGTAGTCCCAGCTACTTGGAAGGCTGAGGCGGGAGGATCGCTTGAGCCCGGGAGGTTGAGGCTGCAGTGAGCCAAGATCGGGCCAGTGCACTCCAGACTGGGTGACAGAGCAAGGCTCTGTCTCAAAAAAAAAAAAAAAAAAATTACTCTTTCTTTTTCCCGTTTATCCTCTCATCTTTTATTTTTTCCCTGTGTCTTGACCAAGAATACTATTTTTAAACCATAGGTCTCTGGCTTCCGTTTCTTATGCTGCTGTTGATTTTTTCCGACCATCAGCTCAGAGACTGATAGAAGAGAAAGGGGCAGTGGATGCATTGGCTGCAGCTTTAGCCCACATTTCTGGTGCATCAAGCTTCGAACCACGATCTTTGATCACCTCTGATAAGGTAGAAATCTGTGAGAAAATTGTACTTGAGTGGGAAAAGGTTAAAATTGAACTATAGTAAATATTGTATAGTGAATTACTGTGCTTTTTGTGCAGAAAAAAACTGTTTTGCTCTATGAGAAACTGGTCTCTTTATTTCTACTCTCTAATAAATCCTTTTTTGACAATCACCTCTTCCAAATTTTTCAAATCCACAGAAAAACTGAAAGAATAATGCAGTAACCACATACAATCCACCTAGATTCAACTGTTAATAGTGTGTATCATTTGCTTTATATCCTTTTTGAGCTCTTAATATGTAATTTTTTTTAAAATATGACATGTAATAATTGTACATATTTAAAGGGTATGTAGTGATGTTTCAATACATACTGTGTATAGGGATCAGATCAGGGTCATTAGCATATCCATCGTCTTAAACATTTATCATTTCTTTGTTTTAGGAACCATTCAATATCTTCCTTCTTGCTTTATAACTTTATAAGTATATATATATTTTTTGAGATGGAGTCTTGTTCTGTTGCCCAGGCTGGAGTGCAATTGCGCGATCTTGGCTCACTGCAATCTCTGCCTCCCAGGTTCAAGCAATTCTCCTGTCTCAGCCTCCTGAGTAGCTGGGACCACAGGCACATGCCACCACGCCCAGCTAATTTTTGTATTTTTAATAGAGACGGGGTTTCACCATATTGGTCAGGCTGGTCTCAAACTCCTGACCTCAGGTGATCCACCCTCCTCAGCCTCCCAAAGTGCTGGGATTACAGGCGTGAGCCACCTCACCCGGCCTGTATTTTTTTCCTAAACCATTTGAAAGTAAGTTGAAACACTGTGATACCATCCCTAAATATTTCAACATGCATCCTCTGAGAATAAGGATATTCTGCTACATAACCACAATCTAATAAGCTTATCTGTGAAAAGTAATGATAGTTCTGTATTATCATCTAATATTTAGTTTATATCCATTTTTTTCTCATTATCCTGAAAATGTCTGTCTGGGTATTTGGAGAGAAATATAGGAAATGCTTACTTTGCACAGACCTTTGTTAACTGAAACTTGTATACCAGAACCTACATTTCATTTTGTAAGTTTCCATGGAATCCTGCAAAGTAAGAAATAGACTCTGCACAATTAACACAGTAGCATGCAAAGTAAGTAAATGCCTGTGTGTGTGTGGAGGGGTTGTGTAAGTGTGACACCATCTGAACTCGCCTGCTACCAGGTTCGTATCACGTGCCAAAACATACCACACCAGAACCATTGGTGCAGGTAGCTCAGATATTTTTTACTTATTCAAGTGTAAGTGAGGGGAGTTTCTTGGTGAAGAGAATTTTAAATAAGAGTTCTTTTATGTCTGAGTGGAGAGAGAGTTAGCGAGCCTGGTCCTGGAGACATCTATAAGACTGGAGCCTGCTGGTGGGATTTTCAGATAACAGAACAGACTAATTTTGGGCAGCACATCCCTGTGATGGGTAGGAGGGAACAAAAAGGGCAGGGCAGGTTCACTTGGATGTGACTTATTTGGTGTAGTGCAAATGAATGCAGCTGGGGTATCTGATGGTTTCTACCTGGTAGATGGTAATAGTTTAGCTAAATGTCATTTTGCTTCGAGTGACTTATTGGGCTCCATTCCATTTATCCGTATGTATACATATACCTGTTTGTATGTATCTTTTTAAAAATTCAGAATCTAGTTAAATATGTTACATTTGGTATTATGTCTCTTTAGTCTTTTTTAGTCTGGAACTGTTTTCCCATCTTTTTAATTTTTTTCTGATATTGATTTGGTGAAGAGTCTAGGTCGGTTGTTTGGTATAGTATCTCACTGTCTGAATTTGTCCGAATCTCTTCAAACATCATTTAACTTTTGCCTTTATCCTCTTTTAAACTGGAAGTAATATCAAAGCTTGGTTTTTATATTTAGGTTAAATATTTTTGGCAAGGGTACTTTATAGTTAATATGTACCTCATACTGCATCACATCAAGAGGCATAAAATGTTAGGTTGTTCCAGTACTAGTAATGCTTAGTTTGAGCATTTGTTTAAGATGGAAACTGCCATATTTTAAAGGTGTATTTTACTTTCTGTAATTAGTAACTTGTGGGGTGATACTTTAGCATTGAGCAAATATCCTATCCCTAATAACCCACCAAATGCTTCTTAAGACAGTATTTAAAACATATATCTTTAGAAAGCATTGAGATTTGAGCTAAGAAGTACCTAAGAAGTTATTTAGTCTCAACCCTCATCCAATAAAGAATCCCTCTTTGACAGATGGGTCATTTAATCTCTGATTAAATATCTTAGAAACAGGGTGTTAGTGGCTTTAAATTTCTTTCATGGGTTAAACCAAAATCCAGTCTTTATCATGAATGTCCTATAGGCTTTTCCTCTTGCTGTCTCCTTGATATAATCTCTTATCACTTTCCCCTTTCTTATTTCAGACACCCTAACCTATTTGGTTTTCCTCAGACATAAACTTAACTATTACACAAGGCCTTTGCGCTTACTTTCGTTGTCTTGAATGTTCTTTCCCTCTAATAACCATGTTGCTTACTCCTTTACTTCATTCTGGTCTCTGCTCAAATATCATACCAGAGAGGTCTTTCTTGATCACTCTAAAATAGCTTACTCCTCCCTGTACTCTTTGTTCTCTAAGCGCTGCTTTATTCCTATTCGTGATGCTTACTATATGATATTCCATATATTTGCTTATTTGTTTACTGTGTACCCACCCAACCCCACATACAGGTGTAGGTACATGCACATGCACTAGAATCTACTCTCCATGAGAGAAAGGACTACTTATTGCTGAATCTCTAGCACCTAGTACAGTCTGTGGCACATACATAGGGGGCACTCAATAAATATTTGTTTGCTGAATGCATCCCCATATCTTCTTAATGTTGATTCTTTTGCAATTAGTGAAGCTTTACAGAACAAATAATTTTTGCTTATGTAACAGTCCTTCAAAAGTTTAAAGAAATTGGTCAGGCATGGTGGCTCATGCCTGTAATCCTAGCACTTTGGGAGGCTGAAGCAGGCAGACTGAGTCCAGAAGTTCAAGACCAACCTGAGCAACCCCGTCTCTACTAAAAATACAAAAATTAGCACAGCATGGTGGCACACACCTGTAGTTCCTGATGCTTGTGGGGCTGAGGTGAGAGGATTGCTTGTGCCCAGAAGGTTGAGGGTGCAGTGAGCTGAGATCATGCGACTGCATTCCAGCCTGGGTGACAGAGCGAGACCCTGTCTTTAAAAAAAAAAAAAAAGGTTAAAGAAATTTATGTTGTATGTATGTATGTATGTATGTATGTATGTATGTATTTATTTATTTATTTATTTGAGACAGGGTCTAGTTCTGTCACCCAGGCTGGAGTGCAGTGGTGCAATCTCGGCTCACTGCAACCTCTGCCTCCTGGGCTCCTGGGCTCAAGCCTCCCGAGTAGCTGGGACTGTAGGAGTGGGCCACCATGCCTGGCTAATTTTTTTTTTTTTTTTTTTGTAGCAATGGCATTTCACCATGTTGCCTAGGCTGGTCTCAACTCCCGGGCTCAAGTGACCCTCCCGCCTTGGTTTCCTAAAGTGCTGAGATTACAGGTGTGAGCCACCACACCTAGCCAAGGTTTTCACTCCAAGCTGACTTTGACTCCCTCAACATTTCCTTAATTCTTCACTTCCATGTTGTCTTTCTTGGCTCTGGTTTGCTTAATTCTTAATTCTCTCTTAAAGCATAGTGGTTAGAATTAAATAGAGTCTTGCAGCAATACATAGGATAGTACTTTCAATTATCTGTAAACACTATTCTTCTAATAATGTAGTTTCAAAAAATTTTTTTAGCTGCAGTGTTATATACTTTTGGCTCATAAGAAATGCACAGTTACATCTTGAAGGATTATAGAGTTAGAATTTCATTGTACTGCTGCTGCTGATTTATTTCCAAACATAATGTGGTTTTTATTCCTCAAGGGATTTGTGACCATGACTCTGGAAAGCCTAGAGGAAATACAGGATGTCAGCTGTGCTTGGAAAGAACTTAACAGAAAGCTGAGTAGTAATGCAGTGTCTCAGATTACCAGAATGTGCCTCCTGAAAGGAAATATGGTAGGCTTTTCTAGACAATTAAAAAGCTTTTTAATCAACTACCCCAAATGTTTACAGACACTAGCAAATTTTGTTTTCTCTTTGAAGCCTAATGGCGTGAATAATACTGTTTTCTCTTTGTTAGTTTGTTTCCAGTTATAAATTTGGGCATTATATATGTAACCCATTCCTCTAGAGCTGTAAGTCATTCTGTTCAGTTTGACTATCTGATACCCAAGTTATCTAAGTTTCTGCCACATACCGTATGTGGTTGTGTACATGTGTTTATTCTTTTTATTTTTTAAATTTTATTTATTTACTACTTTACACTGATGAGGTCTCACTATTTGCTCAGGCTGGTCTTGAACTCTGGGACTCAAGTGATCCTCTTGTCTTGGACTCCCAAACTACTGGGATTATAGGTGTGAGCCACTGCACCTAGCCTTTTTGTATTATTATTTTTATTTTTGAGACAGAGTTTCACTCTTGTCACCCAGGCTGGAGTGCAATGGCACAATCTTGGCTCACTGCAACCTGTGCCTCCTGGGTTTAAGCAATTCTCCTGCCTCAGCCTCCCGAGTAGCTGAGATTACAGGCGCCCGCCACTATGCCCAGCTAATTTTTGTATTTTTAGTAGAGATGGGGTTTCACCATGTTGACCAGGGCTGGTCTTGAACTCCTGACCTCAGGTGATCCTCCTGCTTCAGCCTCCCAAAGTGCTGGGATTACAGGCATGAGCCACCATACCCTGCCCATATTATTATTATTATTATTATTATTATTTTGGTAAAGACAGGATTTTGCCATTTTGCCCAGGCTGGTCTTGAACTCCTGAGCTCAAAGGATTCACCTGCCTCAGCCTCCCAAAGTGCTGGGATTACAGGCTTGAGCCACTGCACCTGGCATGTGTGTTTATTTTGTAAGACTAAGTAGCTTATGATTGCAGTAGTTAAGCAGTTCTATAATTTTGAGGACATGCAGGTTAGTTTTTAAGTGCCCTGCTCTTCGTTGTTAATGAATTAATGATATGAATTAAATAAATATTTTAATACATTTAGATAGCAAAATTAAAACTGTAATCTTGTGACTGATTTCTTCTAATGGTTTTGAAAAATGATGTTATGTTATTAATTTAACTTTACTGTATAGGTTCATTCTAGCTTGGAATTTATTAACTAGATTGTTTATTGCAAATAATCATCTCTCTCAAAGTTTAATATTACTTACCTTTAAAAAGGATGTGGTGGCCGGGCGCGGTGGCTCACGCCTGTAATCCCAGCACTTTGGGAGGCCAAGGTGGGCAGATCACGAGGTCAGGAGATCGAGACCATCCTGGCTAACACGGTGAAACCCCGTCTCTACTACAAATACAAAAAATTAACTGGGTGTGGTGGCGGGCGCCTGTAGTCCCAGCTACTCGGGAGGCTGAGGCAGGAGAATGGCATGAACCCGGGGAGAAGGGCTTGCAGTGAGCAGTGCGCCCACTGCACTCCAGCCTGAGTGACAGGGAGGCTATCTCAAAAAAAAAAAAAAAAAAAAAAAAGGATGTGGGGCAAGTATGAGACAAATACATACTTTCAGGAAAAAAATGTAGAGGGGAGGGAAAAAATAACAAGACATATAGGCCAAACTAGTTGCTATACTTGAGTGTTAAATGAATTTTCAGCTTATTGACAACTAAGACCATGGAAGAAACATCTTGGGTTATATAATTCTTATCTAATAAATATTGCAGCTTTTTTCTTTTTTTTGAGACAGGGTCTCACCCTGTCACCTAGGCTGGAGTGCAGTGGCGTGATCTCAGCTCATTGCCACTTCCACCTCCCAGACCCAAGTGATCCTCCCACTCCCACCTCAGCCTCCCGAGTTGCTGGGACTACAGTCATGCATCACCACACCTGGATAATTTTTGCTTTTTTTTTTTTGTAGAGATGGGGTTTTCCCTATATTGCCCAGGCTGGTCTTGATCGAATTCCTGGACTCAAACAATCTGTCCACCTTGGCCTCCGAAAAGTGCTGGGATTCATGAACTACCACGCCTGGCCTATTGCAGCTCTTTATAAATGAAACTTTCCGTCATTAAATTTTAAAAGAAATTTATTAGAAGGATCATTTTACAGGGCACATGGAACAACATACAGTGTCTATACAAACTCTTCTAGAGAATACTCTAGATTCTTAGCAGTAGTTGTAAATTCTTATTGGATAATGTGTTTAGTTAACTTTTTAAATTTAGAAAATATATTAAGCAGCCACTGAGTCATGCATTATTAGTAAAATAAAAAAATCAACACACATATGCATGTAATTTAAAATGTTTTGCTTTGTTTTGCTTTTAGGGTGTTTGCTTTGATGTTCCCACAACTGAGTCAGAAAGGTTACAGGTATTTTTAAAATTTTATCTTTTAAATAGTTGAGTACATTCTCTAACATTTAGATTGGGATATTTTGGGAATCATAGTCACAATGTCATTATCATGCCTAAATCAATGAAGAATTCCTTAATATAAAATAACTAGTCTGTCTTAAACTTAAATGTATTTTTAAAGAGATGGAGTCTCTCTCAGTCTGGAGTGCAGTAGCATGATCATAACTCATTGCAACCTTGAATTCCTGGGCTGAAGTGATCCTCCCACCTCAGACTCCCAAGTAGCTAGGACTACAAGGCATGTGCCACTATTGCTGGCTAACATGTGCCACCACACCTGGATAACTTTCTTTTTTTTTTTTTTTTTAGTAGAGATGGGGTTTCTCCATGTTGGTCAGGCTGGTCTGAAACTCCCGACCTCAGGTGATCCACCCGCCTCGGCCTCCCAAAGTGCTGGGATTACAGGTGTGAGCCACTGCTCCTGGCCCCATGCCTGGCTAATTTTTAAAAAAAATTTTGTAGAGACAGAGTCTGTAGCACAGGTTGGTCTTGAACTCCTGGCCTCAAGTGATCCTCCCACCTTGACCTCCCAAAGTGTTGGGAATGTTGGTGTGAGCCACCATACCCAGCAAAAAATTTTTTATTATAAATCATTTCAAACATATTTTTTAGATGAGGGACTTGTATAATGAATCTCCATATACCCAACACTCAGCTTCAACAATGATCAGTTCATAGCCAGTTTTGTTTCATTTCTGTGTTCATCTACTTACCCACTTTTCTGCACTCTTTTGAAATAAATTCTAGGTATTCTGTCATTTCAACCATAAACATTTGCATATTTCTAAATATTAACGACTTTAAAAAAATACATTATCATAATACCATAATTAAACTCCCCCAAAATAATAATTCATTATTATCGTCCAATTTTGTTTAAATTTTTCCATTTGTTTCCTAAATTTTTTAAATATAGGGTCCATAAAGCTCATAGATGGTAATTTGATGTTTCTTAAGTCTCTTTTAATATATAGGTTCTTTCTGCTCCCTCTCTCTTTTAAAAAAGTATCCCTGTATTTTATCTGTTGAAGAAATAAGTTGTCTACTGGATTCCCATAATGAAGAATTTGTCTATTATATCTCAGTACATACTTATATACCTACTTTGAAACAAAAATGAGTATTCTGCTTTTGAAGTCTTTTTAAAAATTCAGAATATATTAAAGGCACATTTTTGTGTCAATAACAGAGTTCCTTTTTTTCTTTTCTTTTTATATTTTAATTTTTTTTTTTTTTTTTGAGACAGAGTCTTGCTCTATTGCCAGGCTGGAGTGCAGTGGTGCAATCTCAGCTCACTGCATCCTCCGCCTCCCGAGTTCAAGCGATTCTCATCCCTCAGCCTCCTGAGTAGCTGGGACTACAGGCGCCCGCCACCACACTCAGCTAATTTTTTGTATTTTTAGTAGAGACGTGGTTTCACTGTTAGCCAGGATGAAATTTTTGTATTTTTAATAGAGATGGGGTTTCACCATGTTAGCCAGGATGGTCTTGATCTCTTGACCTCATGATCTGCCCGCCTTGGCCTCCCAAAGTGCTGGGATTACAGGCTTGAGCCACTGCGCCTGGCCTTTTTATATTTTTAAATAGAGATGGGGTCTTGCTATGTTGCCCAGGCTGGTCTCAAACTCTTGGTCTCAAGTGATCCTCCCACCTCAGCCTCCCAAAGTACTGGGTTCACAGGTGTGAGCCATTGCACCCAGCCACAGTTACTTATTTTTAATTACTCCCTGACATTTTGGCATTTGGGTGGCTGGTTTTCTTAACCAGTGTCCTATTTTCTGAAATTTATATTTTTTCTAAAATTTACTATTATTAGGACTGCCCTAAACATTAGTATAGCGAATTCTTTATGCATTGCCATGTTTCTCTCTTTTTTAAATGTGATTGCTTGGCCAAAAGGTTAGTGCCTGTATTTTAAAATTTTGGTTATATATTGCCAAACCCACCAGTGGTATGTTCGTTTGTCTTTTCCCAAAAAGTACCAGTATTGGAAAGAAAGATAGCCTTAGCAACAGGGTGTCTTAATAACAACTTTTTTTGAGACAGAGTCTCTCTCTGTTGCCCAGGCTGGAGTGTAGTGGCACGATCTAGGCTCACTGAAACCTCTGCCTCCCAGGTTCAAGCAATTCTCCTGCCTCAGCCTCCTGAGTAACTGGGATTACAGGCACTCACTACCACACCTGACTAATTTTTGTATTTCTAGTAGAGTTGAGGTTGCACCACGTTGGCCAGGCTGGTCTCGAACTCCTGACCTCAAGTGATCTGCCCACCTCGGCCTCCCAGAGTGCTGGAATTACAGACATGAGCCACTGTGCCCAGCCAATAATAACTTTCCTTGCCAACTCATGATCACAATAAGGAACAGTTAGTGTAGCAAGATATAAAATAGTGATGTTCTTATAGGTTACCAATTTGTATATCTTCACTTGTTTACTCCAATATCAAAGTGTTTCCGGTGGCTACATTTTTTAGTCCTTGGCTGGTGTTGACTTGTATTTAATCTCCATCATGGGCTCTTTTACTTTTTGCTTGTCAGTGTACCTGCTGAAAACAATGCACTACTTATTAATGGCCTATCTGCATTGTGCTGAGATACCAAATAGTGCTGTTTTAGAATGTATAAACTGAAGCCGGGCACGGTGGCTCAAGCCTGTAATCCCAGCACTTCGGGAGGCCGAGACGGGCGGATCACAAGGTCAGGAGATCGAGACCATCCTGGCTAACCCGCTGAAACCCCGTCTCTACTAAAAAATACAAAAAAAAAAAAACTAGCCGGGCAAGGTGGCGGGCGCCTGTAGTCCCAGCTACTCGGGAGGCTGAGGCAGGAGAATGGCGTTAAGCCGGGAGGCGGAGCTTGCAGTGAGCTGAGATCTGGCCACTGCACTTCAGCCTGGGTGACAGAGCAAGACTCCGTCTCAAAAAGAATGTATAAACTGAGTATAATGTATACTTTTATACATTTATTTAATCAGTATATTTATTAATACATAGTATAATTTTGAATGTATATTTATTTATTAGAATATATTTATTTAGAATGTTAGAATTTATTAGATAAATGTGCTGAGATACCAAATAGTGCTGTTTTAGAATGTATAAACTGAGTATAATGTATACTTTTATACATTTATTTAATTAGTATATTTAATTCGTAATATGTAGTATAATTTTAGAATGTATATTTAGAATGTTAGGATTTATTTATTAGAAGTATATTTATTTAGAATGTTAGAATTTTGAATGTGTATTTATTTAGAATGCATATTTATAGAATGTAATTAGTATATTTAATTAGTAATACATAGTTTAATTTTAGAATTTATGAACTGAGTATGAATTTATGATCTCGAAAATAGAAAATATTTTTGCTTATTTTCTGGTTTTCATTTTTGTTCCAGATACTTTAACAGAATAGATGGCCTTTAGCTAATAGATATGAAAAAGGTGTCTTCTATACTTACATGTTTACTTATGGTTTCTATTTTGCATTTATATTAATCCTGTAAATTCCCCTAACAGGCAGAGTGGCATGATTCCGACTGGATACTCTCAGTGCCAGCCAAATTACCTGAAATTGAAGAATATTATGATGGAAACACATCTTCTAATTCCAGACAGAGGAGTGGCTGGTCAAGTGGTCGATCGGGCCGGTCAGGCCGGTCAGGTGGTCGATCTGGTGGCCGGTCAGGTAGACAGAGTCGACAAGGGAGTCGCTCAGGAAGTCGACAAGATGGTAGAAGACGAAGTGGGAATAGGAATCGATCAAGAAGTGGGGGCCACAAACGGAGTTTTGACTGAGTATTTGATAGTTAATCTACCAGTGTGAGCTTGCCTATTTCTGCCTAATCATGTACATTATCCACCAAAAATTAGGTCATCATAGTTGAGGTATGTGTCTGCTATTTGCAAAGAAGTTGGTCGTATTTTTTTAAAAAGTATTTCACAAGAATGGTTGTAAACAAATCTACTTATCCAGTTATACCTTTGAATAAAAAAACCTCCTTTTATTGTCTCTTTTCACTTACGTGTTAAGAATTTTCTCAGTGTAATCTTAAAAATATCTTTACAAACTTGGCAGTCAGGCCAAGTGTGGTGACTCATGGCTATAATCCCAGCGCTTTGGGAGGCTGTGGTGGGCGGATCACTTGAGGTCAGGAGTTTGAGACCAGCCTGACCAACATGGTGAAACCCCAACTCTGTTAAAAATACAAAATTTAGCTGGACATGGTGGCGCATGCCTGTAATCCCAGCTACTTGGGAGGCTGAGGCAGGAGAATCGCTTGAACCTAGGAGGCGGAGGTTGCAGTGAGCCGAGATCATGTCACTGCACTCCAGCCTGGGCAATAGAGTGAGACTCTGTCTCAAAACAAACAAAACTTGGTAGTCAAGCTAATCTTAACGTAAGATTACCTGCATTTTACAAAATGTGATGTATTTGTATTCATATCATTCCTTCCATAGGTTATGTGATAAAAATAAGAAATTCCCTTCTACATTAAAGGACTGTGTAAACTGGTGACATGGTTAGTTAGGTGTATCATTTTAGTCTAGATACAGTTAATTAAAAGGGTGTGCAAACAGTGCATACTCATTAATTTATTCCACAGATATTATTGAATTTCTACTATGTTTCCATCACTATGCTAACCACTGGGGAGTATAGTTGTGAATAAGGCATAATCACTATCCTTAAGAAACTTAGAGTCAATTATTACAGACTTAACAAATGAAAGCTAAGACAGTGGTAGGTATGGGATGCTAAGGACCTACTTGGGGTGCACCTGACCAGTTTTAGGAGTCAGGAAGGCCTTTTAAAAGTGATACCCAACAGAGAAATAAAGAAGTATCCATTTAACCACATGTATGTACTGGTGGGAAGAGGAGTTTAGAAGGGAGAGGGCTTGCAGGCAGAGAGAACAGCATATGTGGAACCCAGAGGCAAAGAATAGCATGGTAAGTCTGAGGTTTCCATATGACAGAGAACAGGAATCAGAGACCGGTTTAGTATTTAACAGGGACAGATTTTAAAGACCTTATGTACGTTGTTAAGGAGTTTAAAGCTTTTCTTGAAGACAGTGGGTAATCATTTAAGGGCTTAAAGTAAGGAGTAACATGATTTGATTTATATTTTAGAAAGAATGCTGGCCACACTGAAGAGACTGAATTGGAGAAAAGGCAGACTGGAGGCCTGGAGACCTCTTAAGATGCCATAGCAGTAATCTATGGTAGAGATCTAGCTGGCGATCTGAACTAATGCTAAGTAACGTATTTTGAGGGATGAGAACTGAGGCACTTGAGAGGTTGTTACTTGTCCAGAATCATGCAGCTGGATGTGAGGTAAATGAGGATTTGAACCCAGAAAAATGTCTAGCTTCTGAACCAGCACTCTTAACCACTGTACTAAATAGTGACAGTGGACACTGAAAAACATGGATAGGTTTCAGAGGTTTTTTTTTTTTTTTTAATATGGAGTCTTGCTGTGTCGCCCAGGCTGGAGTGCAGTGGCGCGATCTTGGCTCACTGTAACCTCCGTCTCCCAGGTTCAAGTGATTCTTCTGCCTCAGCCTCCTGAGTAGGTGGGACTACAGGCACGTGCCACCATGCCCAGCTGATTTTTTGTATTTTTAGTAGAGATGGGGTTTCACCGTCTCTAGCCAGGATGTTGTCGATCTCCTGACCTCATGATCCGCCCACCTCGGCCTCCCAAAGTGCTGCAATCACAGGCGTGAGCCACTGCGCCCAGCTGGTTTCAGAGTTAGGAGGCAGAATTGTTAGGACTCAGATAGTGGATTAAAAGATGAGAGGGAAATAGAATAAAACCTGGATTTTGTTTTTGTTTTTTAGATGAGGTCTCACACTGTTGCCCCAGCTAGAGTGCAGTGGCTCAATCTAGGCTCGCAGCAACCTCAACCTCCTAGGTTCAAGTGATCCTCCCACCTCAGCTACTCTAGTAGCTGGAACTATAGGTGCATGCCACCAAGTCCAGCAAAAAACCTAGATTTTTTTCCCTGAGATAGGGTACTAGGAGGAAGAGCAAGAAAAGTTATATGAAGAGGGGTTGGGAATATGATTAGTTCAGGATTAGATATATTTTAATATTAACTAACGCATGAAATATGTAAAAGGAAATAAACAGTAGACAATTGGATTTGTAATTCTGAACCTCAGGAGAGAGATTTGTTCTAGAGATATAATTTTGGGAATGATAGACCAAAAAATAATGATAGTTAAGCTAGTAGATGAGATTATCCAAGTATGGTAAGAGCAGAGGACTGAGGAGGGAAGCCAGAGGGCCACCAGTGTACTTAATTCATAGTAGAAGAAAGAGGACTCCATTGAGAAGAGATAAGGAGGACAGAAAGCCCAGGAGTGTGTGGCTTTTAGAGGAAACAGGACGAGCTAGAAATGGCCATTGGATTTGGCAAAAGAAACTTTATAGGGAGCAACCATAGTAATAAGAGTATTGAGAATAGAAGCTATTTAGCAGTGGGTTCAGTAGGAAATGGGAGATGAAGTGGTGAGAACAAACATGAAGATCTCATTCTGAAATTTGATTGTCAATAGGGAAGAATAAGCAAAAGCTGGAGATAGAAGGACATGAAATTCTGGCAAGGATTTTATGTGTATGTGTGGGAGGTGGGGTATTTGAGCATGTTGAAATGCTCAAATGTGGTAGGAAGAAGCCCTAAAGGAGAGAGGGCAACATGAAGTTTCAGGAGAAGGAATTTATGGGATCAAGCACACAACTAGAGATTTTAGCTTTAGTTATTCATTGTTTATTTTTTAAAAGTTTATTAGGCCGGGCGCGGTGGCTCATGCCTGTAATCCCAGCAGTTTGGGAGGCCAAGGCGGGCAGATCACCTGACGTCAGGAGTTCAAGACCAGCCTGGCTAACACAGGGAAACCTTGTCTCTACTAAAAATACAAAAATGAGCCGGGTGTGGTGGTAGGTGTAATCCCAGCTATTCGGGAGCCTGAGGCAGGAGAATTGCTTGAACCTGGGAGGCAGAGGTTGCAGTGAGTGGGGATTATGCCACTACACTCACAGCCTGGGTGACAGAGTGAGACTCTGTCTCAAAAAAAAAGAAAAAATATATTTATTGATTGATAGAGTCTTGCACTGTTGCCCACGCTGTTGTGCAGTGGTACAGTCATGGCTCACTGCAGCCTCGATCTCCCAGGCCCAAGTGATCCTCTTACTTCAGCCTCCTGAGTAGCTGGGACTATAGGTGTGTGCTACCATACCCAGCTAGTTTTTGTGTGTGTGTGGTTTTTTTTTTTTTGGTAGGGATCGAGTCCCATTATGTTGCCCCGGCTGGTCTTGAAACTCCAAGGCTCAAGCAATCCTTCCATCTCGGCCTCCCAAAATGCTCAGTTGCAGGTGTGAGCCATGTGAGCCACTGTGCCTAGGCTTTTTTTTTTTTTTTTTCAATTGGCTGTGTTGCCCAGGCTGGTCTTGAACTGGACGCAAGTAATCCTCTTGTCTCAACCTCTTGAGTAGCTAGGATTATAGTGCATGCCACTGTTCCTGGCTAGAGATTTTAGCCTTAGACAGCATAACATTTTGTCAGGGAGAAAGTATGATTATCTTGCAGATGTTAAGGTAACAACTACAGGTGGAGCAACTGAGTGATTTCCTGTATTAAACAGCATTATATTGTAGGAATGAAGATGAGGGATAGTTTGACTGATCCAGGATTGGAGTTTCACTTTGTGAGTGAAAGGATGACGAGGTAAAGATGCCAAAGACTCTGGCAAAAGTGATAGGAGTAATGGTCCATGGAGTCTAGACTGCCTAGGGATTGAAGTGGAAATGGGGTTGATAACAGAATGTAGAGGAGGCAAGGGACTGAAGGTCTGTGAGGGCTGTCTGAACTTGAGATTTCAAGAATGGAGCAACTGGGGAGAAGCAAGTGCAGAGTATGACCTTTGTCTGTTGGGGCAAAAGTCACTTCAGTTGCGGTGGTCAAAGCAGTGGGTACATGGGTGGTACTCAAGGACAGTGAGGTCTCCTACGATGAAAACAAGCCAGGACTACAGTGAGGAAGACTAACCCGATTCGAAAATATCAGTGAATGGTGGGGGTTGGGAAATTACCTGAATGAGGAGGGGTATAGGGTGACATTATGCCTTATCTTTTAAAGGGACAAGAGCTTTTACATGAAAGTGGAGTAATGGTTTGAAAATGGATTTGAGGAAAAGAGGACGCTGACATCAACTGGGATATGTGGAATTTCAGGGAATGGGCAACATCTGTGTGTGAAACCTGCAGAGGGTGGGTTTTCAGAAAGAGCCAGATTTCAGTTAAGCGAAGGAGGCAGGGAAGGACTTTCAGTGCTGGCTTGTGGAAGGTGGAAGTTTTGATTTGGGGGACTAGTGTTACAGACACACAACTGGGGGGAAAATGTCAGTCTGCTTTGCATTTGAGCAACTGAGTTGTTGTATAACCAAGATGAAATGGGCTCCATTCATATTAGGTTGCATGAGTACTAGTATATTCAGTCAGAATATGTTGTGTGCCTACAATGTCGCGGGCAATATGTTTTGGGTTAATAAGCAGTGCCCAGTCTCTGTACCCTGGAGCTCAGAATCTAGTGAAATAAGTGGACAATAAACCTATGTCCATGGGAATGACTAAGTACAATGATTTGTGAATACTGAGCAAGGGCACCTGGCCCTGGAATGGGAGTGGGAGTTCAGGGAAAGCTTTTTAGACATGATGACTGAGCATTAAGTAGGTAAAAGAAACACGAAACTGGGAATGGGCATCCAGGCAAAGTCACAGAAAAGCTGATGAAACAACATGGTCTTAAGTATGGGGAACTATGAGTAGCTCTTGTTGCTGGGATTGTGACTATGAGGAAGGCAATTGTGAGAACAAGGCAAGATGTATTATATCTTGGAGGGCTTTGTAGGTCTTGTTTTGGATAGCCATTGGAGGGTTTCAGGGAAGAGTGAAAAAGATAAGTATGTAGGTAAATGCCAACAGGGTGGATAGGTTTAAGAGAGTCTACCTGCTAAAGGTCAGCTGCCCCTATTAGCAAGGGTCCTAACAAAATTAAATAATAGCTTTCCATATGTTTTGAAAGTAGGATGGGGCAGGGCAAATTTCTCATCAGATTCGCAGCTTTGGGCTGCACTTGGCCACTGGTATTACTCTTCTTCCTTTTAGAAGCCAGTACCTTCATGGCTCCATTTTTTGGCTTTTGGCCTCCTGTTTGGTACTCTGTGCTCTAGTCATTTAACAGCTATTTGAACTAGAATCAGTTACCCTGATCTTCAGTTTTTGAATTTATAAATGAAATAACATCTGTTTTATTATCTCCAGCTTTAGAATTATGAATTCACTTAGGTTTAAATCTTGAGAGTCTTCTCTCACATTGTTTTTGTTTCCTATATTTTGGGGATAGTGCTTAACAGTAGTTTTTAAAAACCATATTCCTTTTTTTTTTTTTCCTTATATACATGTCAGGCAGAGCGCAGTGACTCATGCCTGTAATCCCAACACTTTGGGAGGCCGAGACGAGTGGATCACTGAAGGTCGGGAGTTCGAGACTAGCCTGGCCAACATGGTCAAACTCCATCTCTACTGAAAATACAAAAAATAGCTGGGCGTGGTGGTGAGCGCCTGTAATCTCAGCAATTTGGGAGGCTGAGGCAAGAGAATTGCTTGAACTCAGCAGGCGGAGGTTGTACTGAGCCAAGATCACGCAACTGTACTCCAGCCTGGACGACAGAGTGAGACTTCATCTCAAAAAAAAAAAAAAAAAAGATACATGTCCATTGTTGGGAATCTGAAAAAATAGAGAAGCAAATGGAAGAATATAAAAACCACCCACAGTCACATTACTCAGAAATAATGACTGCTAACATTTTATTTTGTAGACTTTTGAATTCGTTGTGTATGCATATACATGCTCTTAAAAATAGAAATTCTCCCTCTAATTTTGTGAAAACATTACATCATCCAGATCAGAGGAAATGGGCCTGGCAAAATATTGATATTTAAGCATTCAAGGATATTCAACATTTCCTATCAAAGTTTTTCTCTATTTCATTTTTTTTTTTGTTTTTTTTTTTTGAGATAGGGTCTTGCTCTGTCACCCAGGCTGGAGTGCAATGGTGCAATCTTAGTTCACTGCAACCTCCGCTTCCCAGGTTCAAGCAATTCTGCTTCAGCCTCCCAAGTAGCTGGGACTACAGGTGTGCACCACCATATCCAGCTCCTATCAAATTTACATAAGCTATTCTTCCTCTTGTTACTGAATTTTATACTGATGACAAGATAATTGGCCACCTTTTGTCCAATGGGCCTTTTGCATGTTTCCTGGTGGAAATTTGGGTTTGCCCCTATATGCAGGTTACAAAGGAACTTAGTTTATAAGCTTTGAAAAGTTTTCCATTTAGTACCATTCTGGGGCTTACTCTCTTGTTGAATATCTCTTGATGATAAACATGTCCCTGTACTGTATGCAGTAGTATCATGTATATAGCAGGATCATGTAGTGTTGTGGTTTGTCAACCAGACTGCAGGTTCTTTGAGGCAGGGACTGGGCCTCCACTTAGTATCTAAACTACATGATACAATGGTGAAACCAGAGATGTTAAGCATTTTGTTGGCCAATTAGTTGACTGCATTCATGCTTGCTCTCCTTTCTTCTACATCTAACACCAGGATTACTCAAGTACTTTTGCACCTGGGCATATAGCTAAAATTTATTTCAAGGGGTTCCCCTCCACCACTGCTATGTTAACATTCAATAAACACTTAATTACAGATTACTATGTACCAGGCACTGTCTGAAATTTTGAGGACACAAAGATGAATAAATCAAGGCTCCTGGCTCAGGGATATCAGAATATAAGTTAAAGCATTGTTGCACATTTTCACAAAATGTTAAAAAAATTTGAGACCATGGCTGGGTGCAGTGGTGCACATCTGTAATCCCAGCACTTTGGGAGGCCAAGGCGGGTGGATCACCTGAGGTCAGGAGTTCGAAACCAGCCTGGCCAACATGGTGAAACCTTTTCTCTACTAAAAATACAAAAATTAGCCGGGCGTGGTGGCAGGCACCTGTAATCCCAGCTACTCGAGAGGCTGAGGCAGGAGAATTGCTTGAACCTGGGAAGCGGAGGTTGCGGTGAGCTGAGATTGCGCCACTGCACTCCAGCCTGGGCGACAGACTTGTCTCAAAAAAATAAATAAATAAATAAACGAGACCATGAAACATCAAATAATAGTTTAGATGAAATAAAATTTTTCCTTGAAACTGATTAAAAAATGCAGTAATCAGAAATACTTTTCCAGCATTTTCCTTTATCATAAAATGTAATATTTTAAATTGTGTTTTTAAACCCTTGTGATACTAAGTTTTAACAGTTCTCATTGATTGTGCTCTATGTACCAGGCACTGCCAGACCATTTTCTGCCATTATCTTACTTAATTTTCTCAATAGATGAGGTAGGTTTTGTTATCCTCATTTCATACAAGGGAAACTTGGGTTCAGATTAGGTAATGTGTCCAAAAATAACAGAGCAGACTGGGTATGGTGGCTCCTGCCTGTAATCCCAGTACTTTGGGAGGCAGAGGTGGGAAGATCACTTGAGCTCTGGAGTTCAAAGCCAGCCTGGGCAACATGGCAAAACTCCATCTCTCCAAAAAAAAAAATTAAAAAATTAGCCAGGCATGGTGGCACATGCCTGTAGTCCCAGCTACTCGGGAGGCTGAGGTGGGAAGATCGTTTGAGTCTGGGAGGTTGAGGCTGCAATGAGCTGTGATCACACCATTGCACTCCACTCAAGCCTGGGCAACAGAAGGAGAACCTGTCTCAAAAAAATGAAATAAAGACTGGGCGCTGTGGCTCATGCCTGTAATTCCAGGACTTTGGAAGGCTGAGGCGGGCGGGTGGATCACCTGAAGTCAGGAGTTCGAGACCAGCCTGGCAAAGATGGTGAAACCCCATCTCTACTAAAAATAGAAAAATTAGCTGGGTGTGGTGGCGAAGGCCTGTAATCCCAGGTACTAGGGAGGCTGAAGGATGAGAATCGTGGAGGTTGCAATGAGCTGAGATCGCGCCACTTCACTCCGGCTTGAGCAACAGAGCTAGACTCCGTCTCAAAAAAAAAAAAAAGGCTGATTGTCAATGTCAGGTATTCTATGATTCTAACCCATTTTTGAAATTTATTTTTTCATATATATTATATATATAATATTATATATTTATATATGTATATATAAAGACATAGGGGTTTTGCTATGTCGCCCAGGCTGGTCTTGAAGTCCTGGCTGCTTTGGAGGCTGAGGCAGGAGATTCGCTTGCGCCTGGGAGGCAGAGGTTGCAGCGAGCCCAGGTCGCGCCATGGCACTCTCTAGCCTGGGTGACAGAGGAGACTCTTGTCTCAAACCACAAGACTTCTCTCTCTCCCGCTAGTCTATAAAGCTTCTTGAGGATAAGGCTTTTGTGTCTGCTAGTGAATCCTAGCCCTGTTTGTCCTACCTGACACAGTGAACGCTCATAAAATGTTTGAGTGCACGCATGAATGAACGACTAGAACCGACTGAATTTTTTTTTCCTTCAGGCTCCTGAGTCTGGCCGACACTTTCAGAGTAGACGTTTCCAAGAGATGATTAAGAATACACATCCGCGAGTCTGTACGTGCAAACTCGAACAATATAACATAAAGCACTGAAGATGCTCCACTCAAAAGCAACTAGAAGCCTTCATTTTTCAGGCTGGGGCTAGGGAAAATCTGGCCAGTGTTGGAGAATACAAAGCTAACCTTTGTAATTCCTTGCGGTTTTACCGTTCCGTAGGTGCCTTCTAGACCAAAGGCCGCCAGTGGTCAGTCAGTGCACTAAATTTAGCCACAGTCACAGGCCGTTGCTTTGAATTTACCTCGCGGAGAGCAGTCTTTCCTGTGCTTCCTGCTTTCCCCGGAAGTGCCTTGCTACAGGAAGTGACGAGAGCCGGGTGGACAGAGGCGGGGGAACTACCTCTTCCTCTCCACGCGGTTGAGAAGACTGGTTGGCCTGGGCAGCCTGCGCTGAAGATGCCGGGAAAACTCCGTAGTGACGCTGGTTTGGAATCAGACACCGCAATGAAAAAAGGGGAGACACTGCGAAAACAAACCGAGAAGGTGAAACGGAGGGACCTGGGGCCAGGGGGGACGCTGAGTGGAGCGGAACCCCGGGGTGCGGGAGAGGTGCCCGGGCTGGGATCGTGAGAGCGCGCGGCGGGTAACAGCGCGTCCAGAGACCGGGCGTGGGTCTTGACGGGCGGTCGTCCAGGAGTGGTGCGCTCCCAGGCAGTGGATGCGTCTGCCCGACCAAGCCGGGTCCGCCGCGCGCTGACCTCTTCCTCTGAGATTAGAGGCATCCACATTGTCCCAGGAACTCTGGTAGAGAGGCCCTATTGGAGCTCGGGAGAAGGCCGGGTGTCCCACGTGGTCCCCGGCGACTGGGCGCGCCTCACACAGTGCGCAGAGTTGGACATTCAGTCAGGCTCCACGTTGCTGGCTGAGACATAACTCCCGGCTTGAGCGTGCGCGAAGGGAATTACAAGTCAAGTCAAAGTGGGGACTGGAGGCAGGGTGCGGTGGCTCATGCCTGTAATTCCAACACTTTGGGAGGCCGAGGCGGGCGGATCATGAGGTCAGGAGTTCGAGACCAGGCTGGCCAACATAGTGAAACCCCGTCTCGACTAAAAATACAAAAATTAGCCGGGCATGGTGGCTCACGCCAGTAGTCCCAGCTACGCGGGAGGCTGAGGCCGGAGAATTGCGTGAACCCGGGAAGCGGAGGTTGTGGTGAGCCGAGATCGCGCCACTGCAAGTCAACCTGGGCAACAGCGAAACTCCGTCTCAAAAAAAAAAAAGTGGGGACTGGAGCTTTAGAGTAGACTGGAGATATCTTAACCTCATCTGCGCACGTGGGCGGCGTCTTTAGTGACTTTTTAAACTCTAGTAAGGGAAGTACAGTTTGTTTTCCGGTAAGCCGCCCTGAGAAGATGATGTAACTCAGTTCTTCTTAGTATTATATTGACTAGATTTCCCATGGAAATCTAAAGGCATGTGTTGCGGTGCTGAGTGTACACCATATTTTTTTATATAGGCCAGCAGTGTGCAGTAGTCTTAACCTTGACAGCCGTCCCTTGCTTTGCTGTTGCTTCCTAGTGATTTAACTTGTGACTGAGTCTCTGTTCTGAGATAAGTCAGTGGGAAGAAAGATTGTTCTTGGACTTAGGTTGTACACTACTTAGAATGAACTTTCCTTGTTTGTTTCCCTGCCTTTTGATATGGAGCTCTTACAATAGCAATATTTTAGAATCGTAGGAAGCCGCGGCAGATTTGTACTCAGGTGCAAGAAGTAGTGGTCCTGGTTTACATCGCATCAGTCAGTTGCTTTCAATTTGGCATGCTCAAATCCAGAGATACATGACCAAACTCTGTTATATTCCAAAAGAGACCACCAGGATGGGAAACTTGGTCTTATTTGGTGGAACCAAGGGATGAAAACGAATAAAATTTTGGAAGGAGACTAGCTTGTTTTTTGTTGGCAAGGAGATTATTTTTAATCTATGATTTGAGAACAGAGACCAGGCCTGAAGTTTCCAGGAGGCGGAATTCAGTGTAATATGTATTTCCAAGATTGTTCTGGGGCTCTGCCAGAATAGGTTTCTAAGGAGGCTACAACCTGTGTCTAATTGCTTTCAATAGTATGAAAAGTTGTAGGGGGTCAGAAAGTTCAAATAGGAGCCACAGTCATCTGTCTTACTTGGTTCTGAGGTGTCACTCCTTCCGTATTCTTGTAACTTATTTATTTTATTTTAAATTAAGTACATCTTTTTTACACAAGGGTGATAGACTGAGTTTTTATAACTTTTTGTTTCATAAAGTGTCTCTTTTATTTTATTTATTATTTGTTATTTTTTTTTGAGATCGAGTTTTGCTTTCGTTGCCCAGGCTTGTTCTCCATTGGTCAGGCTGGTTTTAAACTCCCAACCTCAGGTGATCCGCCCACCTCGGCCTCCCAAAGTGCTGGGATTACAGGCATGAGCCACCGCGTCCTGCCCTTTTATTTTTTGTAGAGACAGTCTTACTGTCACCCAAACTAGAGTGCAGTGGCATGATTATAGCTAACTGCAGCCTTGAATTCCAGGGCTCAAGCAATCCTCCCACCTCAGCCTCCTAAGTAGCTAGGAGTATAGGTGTGTGCCGCTACGTCTGGCTAATTTAAATTTTTTTTTTTTTGAGACAGTCTTGCTGTGTCGCCCAGGCTGGAGTGCAGTGGCGCAATCTCAGCTCACTGCAACCGCTGCCTCCCGGGTTCAAGCAACTCTCCTGCCTCAGCCTCCCAAGTAGCTGGGACTACAGGTGCATGACCATGCGTGGCTAATTTTTTTTGTATTTTTAATAGAGACGAGGTTTCGCTGTATTAAGCCAGGGTGGTCTCCTTCTCCTGACCTTGTGATTCGCCCTCATTGGCCTCCCAAAGTCCTGAGATTACAGGCGTGAGCCACCATGCCCAACCTAATTTTTAAAGTTTTTCAATAGAGAAAGGGTCTTGCTATATTGCCCATGCTTGCCTGGAACTGCTGGCCTCAAACAATCCTCATGCCTTGGCCTCCCAGAGTGCTGGGATTACAGGCATGAACCACTGCACCTGGCCCTAAACTGTCTTTATATAAATTAATTTGCTCTTGTGAGATAGGCAAAGTGCAGAATTCCTGTTTTGGAGTTAAAGGCTGCAGTGAGCTATGATGATGCCTCTGTACCACAACCTGGGTGAAAAATAGAAATTGTTTCTTAAAAAAACAAAAAAATCCCTGTTGTTTTACCTGGGATTTTAGCAGGAAGAAAGAAAAGAAACCTGCTTAACATCATCAATCTGTAGATACATGGCCTTATTCTATTGGAGTTGAATTTGGACTTTCTATATTATTGAGTTTGGAGCCTGTTGGAGTATCCTATGAGCTTATCCAAATCCCTTACAAAAATCTGGTTTCCAGGCCAAGTGTGTTGGCTCATGTAATCCTAGCAGTTTGGGAGGCCGAGGTGGGTGGGTTGCCTGAGCTCAGGAGTTTGAGACCAGCCTGGGCAACATGGCAAAACCCCGCCTCTACTAAACATACAAAAATTAGCTGGGTGTGGTGGTGCACACCTGTAGTCCCAGGTACTCGGGAGGCTGAGGCATGAGAATTGCTTGAACTCGCGAGTGGAGGTTTCAGTGAGCTGAGATTGTACCACTTCACTCGAACCTGGGTGATAGAGCGAGACTCTGTCTCAAAAAAAAAAAAAAAGAAAAGAAAAGAAAATCTGTTTTACAACTATTTGACCCACATGAGTTGAATAGTTACTAAGGGGCACTCTTCATTTTCCAAGATAGTAAAACTATTGATATATACTTGTCTCTATATATAGCTAACAAGTGGTTTTTTAAAAAGTTTACTATTTTTATTTTTACCTCATCACAACGTGAAAGTACAAATGTCAAAATGCCTCAGAACTATATTTTTCTTTTTTTTTTTTTTTTTTTTGAGACGGAGTCTTGCTCTGCCGCCCAGGCTGGAGTACAGTGGCCGGATCTCAGCTCACTGCAAGCTCCGCCTCCTGGGTTCACGCCATTCTCCTGCCTCAGCCTCCCGAGTAGCTGGGACTACAGGCGCCTGCCACCTCGCCCGGCTAGTTTTTTTTTTTGTATTTTTAGTAGAGACGGGGTTTCACCGTGTTAGCCAGGATGGTCTCGATCTCCTGACCTCGTGATCCGCCCATCTCGGCCTCCCAAAGTGCTGGGATTACAGGCTTGAGCCACCGCGCCCGGCCTAGAACTATATTTTTCAAAGGTGAAAATGATCTTGAAATAATCCAGAATTGATGAATTTTGCAAATGTATAAATGCCTTATTCAGTGTTTGTATTTTCCTTTTGAATTTTTTAGAAAGAGAAAAAAGAGAAGCCAAAATCTAATAAGACTGAAGAGATAGCAGAAGAGGAAGAAACTGTTTCCCCCAAAGCTAAACAAGTTAAAAAGAAAGCAGAGCCTTCTGAAGTTGACATGAATTCTCCTAAATCCAAAAAGGCAAAAAAGAAAGACGAGCCGTCTCAAAATGACATTTCTCCTAAAACCAAATGTTTGAGAAAGAAAAAGGAGCCCATTGAAAAGAAAGCGGTTTCTTCTAAAACCAAAAAAGTGACAAAAAATGAGGAGCCTTCTGAGGAAGAAATAGATGCTCCTAAGCCGAAGAAGATGAAGAAGGAAAAGGAAATGAATGGAGAAACTGGAGATAAAAGCCCCAAACTGAAGAATGGATTTCCTCATCCTGAACTTGACTGTAACCCCGGTAAAGCTGCCAGTGAAGAAAGTAACGGTGATATAGATCAGGTAAATTTGCACTTCATTGGGTAGAAGATATCTTTCATTGTTGTTTTAGATAAATAAGTAGGTAACTGCTATATGTAGCCTTTAATTGCAGGACAAAATGTGATGTGTCAGCACTTCATGGATTGGGGGATACCTTAGGCTAAGTGGAACTTCATCTTAAAAATTAGCATATGACAGGGCACGGTAGCTCAGCTAAGATGGAGCCCCGTCTTTTTTTTTTTTTTTGAAATGGAGTCTCGCTTTGCCACCCAGGCTGGAGTGCAGTGGCATGATCTTGGCTCACTGCAACCTCTGCCTCCTGGGTTCAAGTGATTCTCCTACCTCAGCCTCCTCAGTAGCTGGGATTGCGGGCGTGTGCCATCATGCCCGGCTAATTTTTTGTATTTTTAGTAGAAGTGTGCTTTCACCATGTTGGCCAGGCTGGTCTTGAACTCCTGACCTCAGGTGATCCACCGCCCCCCACCTTGGCCTCCCAAAGTGCTGGGATTACAGGCGTGAATCTGTTCTCAGCAGACTCTGTCCTAAAAAAAGAAAAAATGGCCGGGCGCCGTGGCTCACACCTGTAATCCCAGCACTTTGGGAGGCTGCGGTGGGCAGATCACGAGGTCAGGAGATCGAGACCACAGTGAAACCCCGTCTCTACTAAAAATACACAAAATTAGCCATGCATGGTGGCGGGTGCCTGTAGTCCCAGCTACTCGGAGGCTAAGGCAGGAGAATGGCATGAACCTGGGAGGCGGAGCTTGCAGTGAGCCGAGTCTTGCCACTGCACTCCAGGCTGGGCGGCGACAGAGCGAGACTCCGTCTCAAAAAAAAAAAAAAAATTAGTGTAGTGTCACAATGCTTCCTTTACAAATAAGCAGATACTGTTTAAGCTTAGGGAGAGTCTTGGTCTGCTTATTTGCGAGTCAGTCATCAACAGAAGAGATACAGTTGTGTAAATGGGCCCTAGTTTCCCTCTGAGGGGTTTAACCAAATAAATTATTGGAATTACTGAAAAGGTTGATTGTATAAGTCCTTTTGGTTAGGCCATTAAGTAATCATCCTGGAGTTGAACAGGATGATAAAATGTCTGTCCAGAACCTAATTCTGTTACCTTTCAGAAACTCAGTCATGAAAGAAAAGTACTAACTGTATTAAAAAACATTTTTTTTAGACATGGGATCTCGCTATGTGGCCCAGGCTGGTCTAGAACTTGTGGCCTCAAGCAATAATCCCGCCTAAGCCTCCTGAGTAGCTGGGATTACAGGCACGAGCCACCACACCCAGCTGAAAAATACTGATTCTAATAAATTTTCTTTTTCTATAGATCATGGTCAACATTTGTAATTTTTTTCCTGATTATAAAAAATATGTGATCCAGAGAAAATAGAAAATGCAGACATTTTGAAAAAAGAAAGAAATGCTTCCTGGAATTTCACCATTCATTTAGTAAATATTAATACCTGTACTTTTCAAGTGCAGAAGTAATCTTGTTCATTTTTGGTGTTTCCTTATAGTACTTTTAATATATGCATCTATTATTTTTAATCAGATTAGCGTTGTACTATGCAATCTTGTATCTTGACTTCTCTGTTTCTATCTAAGCATTTTTCTCATTAAGTATGCTTAATGGTTACATAATCTTTCATATAAATGTCTTGAAGTCTACTTGCTACTTTTATTGAGCATTCAGATAGATATCTTACTATCAAATAATGCCACAGTGACTGCTACCTCATAAACGTTTGTTCATTTTCTATGGATGTGTGTGTACGAGAGATGCTGCTTTGGAAGAGGGCTAATGACATTTCCAACAGTATATTGTTGTATTGTTGGTTGTGGTTATGGAGTAGATCTTAGTTGAGATCTAGTCACACATAATATACCCAGTATATATTTGCCTCAGATTTTTCTTTTGTTAAGGTTTTATAGATTTATGACAATGTTTCCTTTTCAGATCTCGATTTACCTATCAAGGTTTTTGTGTCTTTTTGGTTGATTTTTAAACTGATGTGTTTAGAAGAATTGCTTTAGGATAGCTTGTTTTGTCTCTTTTTCAAAAGGTTCTCTGTTAATTTGTGTAGGTGATTATTGATTTCTTTCTGTGGCCCTTTACTTGATAGGAAATATCTGTGGAACAAAAAGAAGGCGCTTTCTCTAATTTTCCCATATCTGAAGAAACTATTAAGCTTCTCAAAGGTAATGTTCTTGAAAATATCATATGATGTTAGAACGTATTATTTTAACAGAAGCACTCCACTGTTTTTGTTAAGATGAACCAGGATATATTCTTATTGTAGGCGGACACATGCAATCATATAATGAAGTAGGCTTGTGTATTCAGTTAGTACTATAGTAGTGATGGTTCTTCATGCCTCTTAAACAAGTGGTTAAAATTTCTTCAGGCCCTCTGTGGTGGCTCACACCTGTAATTGATTGAGGCCAGGAGTTTGAGACCTGCCTGGGTAACATAGTAACAACCTGTCCCTACAAAAAGTTTAAAAATTAGCGGGGCACATGGTGACACACATCTATAGTCCTAACTACTCCAGAGGCTGAGGAAGGAAGATCGCTTGAGCCCAGGAGTTCAAGGCTTCAGTGAACTGTGATCACACCCCTGCATGCCAGCCTGGGTGACAGAATGAAACCCTGTCTCAAAAAAAATTGTATTTAATACAATATGTATTCAGAAGTGTAATGAATAATGATGCTGGTGAAATTAAGCAATTAGGTGATGCCATGTTAATGTTTTATCTCTTTCGCTTCTGAGGCATCTTTAGGTTAATGAGCCTAATTTATAGGTGTAAACCCAGAATTCATTTAATAATCTGCTTCTGAACTAGCTGACGGACAAGTCGCAGTTACTCAAGTAGGTGCTTCCTAAATCAGGAGCAGCACAGTTGGATTACAAAGCACCAGATTTTCACGTTTATGGATGAGACTTCAAATATTTACTGTAATTGGGTGCTTTAAAGTTTGCTGATATTTTTCAGTCAAGCAGATTCGTTGCTATCAGAATATTTTTGAGCCAGGTATGATGGCTTGCACATGTAATCCCAGCTGTCCATCAAGCTGAGGCAGGAGGATCACTTGAGCCTAGGAGTTCAAGGCTGCAAGTGAGTTATGATCACACCACTGTACTCCAGAGTGGGTGACAAAGCAAGACCCTGTTTCTTAAAATATATATATATTTGACCCTAACTTTGTAGATGTTGACCAGAAGGTAGAATTCCTTAATTCTGCAGGACCAGAAGCATGAATAGTATACTTCAGTATGTCAGTATGGCTAATATTTTAAGAATTGTGGTGTGAGATAACACAGTTAATTTGTTCATAGGCCGAGGAGTGACCTTCCTGTTTCCTATACAAGCAAAGACTTTCCATCATGTTTACAGTGGGAAGGACTTAATTGCACAGGCACGGACAGGAACTGGGAAGACATTCTCCTTTGCCATCCCTTTGATTGAGAAACTTCATGGGGAACTGCAAGACAGGAAGAGAGGCCGTCCCCCTCAGGTAACTGTCTTAAATACAAGGGCTGTCAGTCAGCACGGGAAAAAACACCACTTGGGCATTGTGTACATACCCTATGATTTTTTATTGAGTTCTTATAGTCACCCATTCTATTTACTGTGGATCTTTATGTGAAAGTAATCGAGGATAATTCTTTTATATTTAATAATATATACAGATCATTCTCTGTATATTTCAATATTTTAATCTTTCCTACACTTTTGATCATCTATATAATTAATGCTTATCATATTTCCTTCAAACCATTAGATGTCCCCGGGGCTCATAGCTTTGGTCGAGTGTCTGACCATTTTTGCCTAGATGGAGAAAGCATTTTTAATAGAAAAGCATGAATGGAAGGAAGGGCAAGTCAGAGATGAAAAGGCCAAGCCCCCATATTAGGGTGAGTCCATTGGGCTCATTTCTAGAGAACTTGACATTTGATAGACATTAACCGCATTGAAATGACTGTGAATGCCCATGTTGTCACTTTGGCTGTGGGTTCTTGCAGTTGTCTTTCTGGTCTAACCTCACTTGCTCACTGGCTTTCCAGTGTCCATGCTCCCCTTTTGTTAATTTGTTTACTGCTGTGTCCCTAGCACACAGAATAGTGCTTGGCCAATAGTAGGTAGTCATTAAATATTTTTTAGATGAATGTATTAGGTGTTCTTTAATCATGTTAGTTTCATACCATTACCCTATTTTGAGGACCTGTAGCAGTTTTTTTTTTTGAGATGGAGTCACGTGCTGTCGCTCAGTGGTACAATCTCAGTTCACTGTAACCTCTGCCTCCTGGGTTCAAGCGATTCTCCTACCTTAGCCTCCCAAGTATCTGGGATTACAGATGTGTACCACCATGCCCGGCTAATTTTGTATTTTTAGTAGAGGTGGGGTTTCACCATGTTGGCTAGGCTGGTCTGGAACTCCTGACCTCAAGTGGTCCGCCCACCTCAGCCTCCCAAAGTGCTGGGATTATAGGCATGAGCTACTGCACCTGGACTTTTTTTTTTTTTTTTGAGACAAAGTCTCATTTTGTTGCCTGGATTGGCAACAATAGTGCGGTGGCGCAATCTCAACCTCCGCCTCCCAGGTTTAAGTGATCCTCCCACTTCAACATCCCAAGTAGTTGGGATTACGTGTGAGCCACCACACCTGGCTCATTTGTAGTTTTAGTAGAGATAGGGTTTCACCATGTTGGCCAGGCTGGTCTTGAACTCCTGACCTCAAGTAAAGCCACTCACCTTGGCCTCCCAAAATGCTGGGATTATAGGCGTGAGCCATTGCGCCTGGCCAGCAATTTCATGTTTTTTATATATATATATAGATCAAACTCATGTTGCTCTAGGATTCAAAGCCCCTTACATTGTTGGCTTTACCTTACTTCTCTGACTTTGTTCTGCTTCAGATGTTCTCTACTGTAGAGGTTAAGACTACAGGTTTTGGAGCCCAATTGCTTGAAGGCTCTGCTCCTTCTTAGCGGTTTAGTCAAGTTATTTATCCTCTAATACCTAGCTCAAAAGGTTGCGAAAATTAAATCAGAATAATACATATAAAGAATTTAGTAGAGTCTAAGATCTATTAGACAAAAATATTAGCTAATGTTATCATCATCATCAGTGTTAGACCTTGTTCAAGTCGTTCTTTTCCTGGAATGCTATTCTTTAAGAACTAGATTAAGAAACAAATACTACACAGTAATTCGAATTCAATTATTTTTCTTTATCAGGTACTGGTTCTTGCACCTACAAGAGAGTTGGCAAATCAAGTAAGCAAAGACTTCAGTGACATCACAAAAAAGCTGTCAGTGGCTTGTTTTTATGGTGGAACTCCCTATGGAGGTCAATGTGAGTACATTAAAAAAGTGAGGGAAGTATAATGCCACCCATTGTTGACTACTCTTATTGGATTTCTTTTAACCTTCACATCTGGCTTCTCTACATGGGATAGTCGTTTATGGGGATTTTCTTTTGCCATGGTTTAAACATGGTCAAGAACATGGTCCTGCATGATGATAGGCAAATCCTGTATATGGTTCTTAGTACTTTTATCTATTTATATTTATCTAGGGGCTACAAAGGTAACTTATTGAACCCAGAAAAACAGTCCATTTGGGCTCTAGGAAATAGGAAGTCAGAATTCAAGGTTACTCTTGTCTGTTAGGACCTTGGGTCTGTCCCTCTTTCTGCATGGTTACTTCTTTCTTGATGTATGCAGGCTTTCTTTCCTTGGGGCTCAACGGCCAGATGTTAGAGTCTCTGCTCTTGTATTCCATTACTTCCCAGTTCAAGGCCTTGGAGCTTTATTATTAGAGCGGATGTATAAATTAAGGAAGGGATTTAAGGAATTAAAAAAAATCATAGTTTTGGCTGGGCGCAGTGGCTCATGCCTGTAATCCCAGCACTTTGGGAGGCTGAGGTGGGTGGATCACAAGGTCAGGAGATTGAGACCATCTGGGTAACATGGTGAAACCCCGTCTCTACTAAAAATACAAAAAATTAGTCGGGCTTGGTGGCAGGCACCTGTCGTCCCAGCTACTCAGGAGGCTGAGGCAGGAGAATGGTGTGAACCCAGGAGGCGGAGCTTGCAGTGAGCCGAGATCGCGCCACTGCACTCCAGCCTGGGTGACAGAGTGAGACTCTGTCTCAAAAAAAAAAAATTCGTAGTTTTGGCACACAGTCTTACGGCTATTTCTTTTCAGCTTTGGCAGAATGAATATAGGGTTTGGCACCAGAAAAGCTTGAATCTAGACTCTGCTCACAGAGTAGCTATTGTGTTCGAGTTGCTTAATTTTTCTGTGCTTTAGTTTCCTCATCTATAGAAAAAGATTACTAAACCTACCCTGCAGGGATGTTGTGAGGATTGGGTTGGATAATGTATATAAAGTGCCTAGTATTATCCGTAGACTGCAACAGCAGTTCAGTACAAAGCTAAATTATTATTACCATCTCATCGCAGTTATATTGAGCTTCATTTTTCCAAATGTCTTTATATATCCTTGGTCTATTTGCTGTTTCATTATGTCTCATCCTCCCTATACCTGTTTACTTTATAGAAAGTTCCTATTTCTGTTAGATTCTTATTCGTACTCTGCGAAACCTTGATACTTTCCTCCAGCCAAGGAAGTAATTTCTTTCTTTTTTTGTCTTGAGACAGAGTCTCGCTGTGTCGCCTAGGCTGGAGTGCAGTGGTGCAATCTTGGCTCACTGCAACCTCCGCCTCCCGGGTTCAAGTGATTCTTCTGCCTCAGCCTCCCGAGTAGCTGGGACTACAGGCGCGTGCCACCACGCCTGGCTAATTTCTGTATTTTTAGTAGAGACGTGGTTTCACCATATTGGCCAGGCTGGTATCGAACTCCTGACCTTGTGATCTGCCAGCCTCAGCCTTCCAAAGTGCTGGGATTACAGGCGTGAGCCACCACACCCGGCTGGAAGTAATTTCTTTCCTGGTGCTATTGTCCTCCAGTAGTGTACATTTCTTCCTTTTCTTCCCTTCCCTTTCCCCTTCCCCTTCCCCTTCCCCTTTCCTTTCTCACTCACTCTGTGGCCCAGGCTGGAGTGCAGTGGCGTGATCTCGGCTCACTGCACCCGGGTTCAAGTGATTCTCCTGCCTCAGCCTCCCAAATAGCTGGGATTACAGGCACCCGCCACTGCGCCTGGTTAATTTTTGTAGTTTTAGTAGAGATTGGGTTTCACCATGTTGGCCAGGCTGGTCTTGAACTCCTGACCTCATGATCCACCCACCTTGGTCTCCCAAAGTGCTGAGATTACAGACGTGAGCCACCACGCCCGGCTGCATATTTCTTTTATGTCACTTTATACACTAGATGGTCACTTCAAATATTTACTATAATTGGATGGTTTAAATTTTGTTGATATTTTTCACTTCGAATGTTTTTCCCACTAGATTAGGAGTGTCGTGAGTATCTTTATCATTATTAATTACTTAGCATATTACTTTGTACTTGCAGGTATTTAACAAATATTTTAGAATAACAATACAGTTAACGGTGGTACCCCAGACCGATAAAAACCCAGAAAATCTTGTCATTGTTTTTTATAGTTGAACGCATGAGGAATGGGATTGATATCCTGGTTGGAACACCAGGTCGTATCAAAGACCACATACAGAGTGGCAAACTAGATCTCACCAAACTTAAGCATGTTGTCCTGGATGAAGTGGACCAGATGTTGGATATGGGATTTGCTGATCAAGTGGAAGAGATTCTAAGTGTGGCGTACAAGAAAGGTAATCCACAAATTCAAGAAGCTGATAAAAAAGACCAAAGGAAGGGTGGTAACTAAATAATTGTCTTTATTTATTTATTTATTTTGAGGCAGAATTTCACTGTCTCACTCTGTTGCCCAGCCTGGAGTGCAGTGGCATAGTCTTGGCTCACTGTAACCTCTGTCTCCTGGGTTCAAGTGACTCTCGTGCCTCAGCCACCCGAGTAGCTGAGATTACCGGCACCCGCCACCACGCCTGGCTAATTTTCGTATTTTTAGTAGAGATGGAGTTTCGTCATATTGCCCAGGCTGGTCTCAAACTCCCAGCCCCAAGTGATCCGCCTGCGTCACTCTCCCAAAGTGCTGGGATTAGAGCATGAGCCACTGCGCCTGGCCTGGTGACTAAGTAGTTTTCTAAGAGATGAATAAAGCCTTGGGAAATTGGAAGGGGGCTTATTTTATCTAGAAACTTGGATTTAAAAAAAAAAAAAGTCATTACTCTGGGATTAAAGTTGGTGAGGAAAAAAAAAGTCATGATTTATCATATAACCACAATGGGGAAGACTTGGGAAAGTAAAAGAAGAAAAATACCATCTTCTGTCATCTTGGTGTGGTCTACTTTTGGTGTATTCCTGAAGTTTTGCATTTTATTGTATATATGTTGATTATACTCTGACTATACATATAAAAATTCAGCAAAAATACTGTATGAAGTGGTTGGCCATGATTTAATTCTACTTTCTGCCTATTTTGATTTTTTATTCAATATAAATAATTCTGTTTAGCCACTTTTATATGGGTAGCTTCTCACCTCAATATCTGGAATTGGCTTTTTTTTTTTTTTTTTCTTTTGAGACAGGGTCTAAATCTTTCACCCAGGCTGGAGTGCAGTGGTGGGATCTTGGCTCATTGCAGCCTCCACCTTCCAGGTTCAAGCAATCCTCCAAGTAGCTGGGACTATAGGCGTGCGCCACCATGCCCAGCTAATTTTTCTGTTTTTTGTAGTGATGGGTTTCACCGTGCTGTCCAGGCTGGTCTCGAACTCTTGGGCTCAAGTGATCCTCCCTCCCACTTTGGCCTCCCAAAGTGCTGGGATTACAGATGTGATCTACCACAGCCGCCCTTTTTTTATTTTTAAGATAGGCCCTCACCCTGTCACTCAGGCTGGAGTACAGTGGCACCATCATAGCTCACTGCGTCTCTGAACTTCTGGGCCTCAGCTTCCTGAGTAGCTAGGGCTACGGGGGTGTACCACCATGCCTGGCTAATGTTTTTATTATGCATAGAGACAGGGTGTCACTGTGTTGCCCAGGCTTGTCTTGATTCCTGGCCTCAAGTGATCCTCCTGCCTCTACCTCTGAAAGCATTGGAATTACAGGCATGAGCCACTGTGCCTGGCCTGGAATTGGTTCTTTAGGATAGATTTCCAGAAGTGGAATTACTGAACTTAAAAGTGTAAATAATTCATGCTCCTCAATATACATTGTCAGATTCTCTCCAGAAGGGTTTGACCACACTTCTATTTGGAATGTTTGAGAATGTGATGTCACTCTTAAGTAGAATTGAATAAACAAAAATAGTAGCTGGACTCAATGATTGGACAAGAATTCTAAATTCATAAAATATTAAGAATAGAAATCTTAGAATATATTTCGTTTGTAATTCAAAGCCTAAATGGTCAGAAAGCAAAATAACTTTCAAGTACTTTCACTATTTTAAGGATCTTTTAGATAAATTACCTAGTGGTTTCTTTGCCCATTGGGAAACCTCTGTCTTCCAGTTTTGTGTCCTCAGTACCTGACTTGCCTCAGGTGGTTGCTGGTGAACATTGATGGACTGTGGAAGTGTTAGGTTAGGTGGAATACTATGTAGGCTTGTTTGGATTATTCATACTGACTTTTTTTTTCCCCTCCTCAAAGATTCTGAAGACAATCCCCAAACATTGCTTTTTTCTGCAACTTGCCCTCATTGGGTATTTAATGTTGCCAAGAAATACATGAAATCTACATATGAACAGGTGGACCTGATTGGTAAAAAGACTCAAAAAACGGCAATAACTGTGGAGGTAAATTATTTACTTAGTTGCCAGAATATAAAATTGTATATTATTATTTTCTTGTCTGTTAGTATTAAGACTGGCAAATACTGTTTTTCCGGATAAATACTAAATCTATGTGAAAAGCCAAGGAAAGATATTTCTGTTTGAGCTGTATATGAGATCTGTGTTTTTATTTTTAGTTTTTGTTTTTTGAGATGGAGTCTCGCTCTGTCGCCAGGCTGGAGTGCAGTGGCGCGATCTCTGCTCACTGCAACCTCTACCTCCTGGATTCAAGCGATTCTCCTGCCGAAGCCTCCCTAGTGGCTGGTACTACAGGTGTGCGCCACCACACCCAGCTTAATTTTTGTATTTTTAGTAGAGATAGGGTTTCACTATGTTGGCCAGGATAGTCTCAATCTCTTGACCTTGTGATCCGCCCACCTCAGCCTCCCAAAGTGCTGGGATTACAGGTGTGAGCCACCACGCCCGGCCCAATATCTGTGTTTTTAAAATTTCATCATGTGATGGCCTCATTTCATTTCAGAATAATTTGGAACTTAAATCTATCTGAATTATGTAAACGTAAATCACACTTACAATTTAAACATTAGAGGGCAGCAGAGAAACCTAGTACTTTGGGTTTAAGCTTAAAAGTGTTGAAGTTTAAAATTTCACTTTTGATTCTGATACCTAGATGAATTAATTTCACTGAGGAACAGACCTGGATATTAATCTACAGATTGGGTTTTTAAGTAAATGAAAGGGCAAAACATACAGAAACTTGTTGGTTATTTGGTTTCCTGTAGAAAGCTAGGGAATGGCATTTCCTTTCCAGCATTTTCCTGGTTGTCAGAAAATAAAGTTAGGTGCTCCTTAGAGAAAGGGGAGAGGCATGGGGAGATGGGCAGATCATGTTGCTTTCTGCTTTAATGACTTATTTAGGTTTTTTTCTCTCCGCAGTGGTGGCTGCAGATAGCTCTTATCAGGCTTGAGTAGTTGTTTCCAGGAGCAAGACATTAGAACATTAGTGTTGTGCTCATTGATCATTGTGTTGTGATTTTAGTTTCCAGCAAAGCTTTACCAACTAGATGTTTTTTTTCTTCTTCTTATATAAGCATCTGGCTATTAAGTGCCACTGGACTCAGAGGGCAGCAGTTATTGGGGATGTCATCCGAGTATATAGTGGTCATCAAGGACGCACTATCATCTTTTGTGAAACCAAGAAAGAAGCCCAGGAGCTGTCCCAGAATTCAGCTATAAAGCAGGTTGGTCCTTCCCCTTATGCCAGCAAAGCTGGGGATATCAACAAATCTTCACCTTGGGCATATTTGCTCTTGGTCTAATTTTCATTCATTCAGTGAATACCAGTTTAGTTTCTTTTAGTTTAGAAATGAGAGGAAGCTACTTTTTTTTTTTTTTTTAATTGAGGCAGAGTCTCACTCTGTTACCCAGGCTGGAGTTCAGTGGTGTGATCTGGGCTCTCTGCTTCCCTGAGTTCAAGTGATTCTCGCACTTCAGCCTCCCAAGTAGCTGGGGTTACAGGTGGGTACCACCACGCCTGGTTAATTTTTTTTTTCTTTTTTTTTTTTTGAGATGGAGTCTCGCTTCTTTGCCCAGGCTGGACTGCAATGGTGCGATCTTGGCTCACTGAAACCTCCACCTCCTGGGTTCAAGCGATTCTCCTGCCTCAGCCTCCTGAGTAGCTGGGATTACAGGCACGTGCCAGCGCACCCAGCTAGTTTTTGTATTTTTAGCAGAGATGGGGTTTCACCATGTTGGCCAGGTTGGTCTTGAACTCCTGACCTCAAGTGATCCACCTGCCTTGGCTGCTCAAAATGCTGAGATTATAGGCATGAGCCGAGCCACTGCACCTGGCCAATTTTGTGTTTGTTTGTTTTGGAGACAGGTTCTCACTTCCTTTGCCCAGGCTGAAGTGAAGTGCACTGGCGTGATCTTGGCTCACTGTAGCCTCAACCTCCAGGTAGCATGCACTACCATACCTGACTTTTTTTTCTGGATGGTGTTTTATTGTTGATATAATTCATGTGCCACATATTACCATTTTAAAATGTACAGTTCAGTGGCTTTTAGCATAAACATGAGGTTGTGCCATAGTCACTACTATCTAATTGGTAAGACTTTTTTTTTATCATCAACTTTTAGGTTCAAGGGTACATGTGAGGATGGGCAGGTTTGTTACATAGGTAAATGTAAGCAAAGATGGCTTGCTGCACAGATCATCCCATAACCTATGTATTAAGCCCAGCATTTATTAGCTGTTCTACCTGATGCTCTCCTACCCACCCTCCACTAACTTTATTTTATTTTATTTTTTTATTTCTAGTAGAGACCGAGTCTTGCCATATTGCCCAGGCTGGTCTCAAACCCCAGGCTCAAGCAGTCTACCTGTTTGGGCCTCCCAAAGTGCATGAGCCACTGCACCTGGCCTCACTTCTTTCTGATAATTAGAGTGTACATGTTAGAGCTCTTAATCTGTCATGGCATCTCACCGTACAAATGAGGAAAGGGTGGCTCAGACCTAAGGTTACACTGACAAAATAGGTTTGATCACTCTTCTGTCATATTCTCAACTTCAATAAGTAAAGTTGGATACAGTTGGAATTGATGACTGAGGATCTTGAAATAATATTGAGGCTTATCCATTTAAGACACATTTTCCCCTTTGTAATGTTTTCAACAGGCATATCACCAAAATATGAATGTCTTTTACAGGCCTAATTGATTATGAGAAAAAGTACTTGTGTTGTTGGTGCTGGTGTTCTTACATCCGTTTATTTATTGGCAGGATGCCCAGTCATTGCATGGAGACATTCCACAGAAGCAAAGGGAAATCACCCTGAAAGGTTTTAGAAATGGTAGTTTTGGAGTTCTGGTGGCAACCAATGTTGCTGCACGTGGGTTAGACATCCCTGAGGTTGATTTGGTTATACAAAGCTCTCCACCAAAGGTATGTACTTTATGCTTAGATTTTATTTTGTTTCTTTTGGGTATTAAAACAAATGGGAAATTGTACTATTTACTTTGATATAATTAGTATATAGCTATCTTTTGAGTGCTGGGATGCTAAAGGTGATTTTGAGAATGAACCTGTTATAAGACACCCCCCTCAGAACTGACACTTGAATAGAAGTGCAATCAGCAGACAGAGGTTCAAAAGGTGACTTTGGGATATAGTGTGATTTTTGAGCCAAACCTTGAAGATGGGTGGAAGGACTTAGATGGGATAGGGGTAAGTAAGATAGATAAATGCATGAGTCTAGAGGACAGGGGAGAGAAAGGGCTTGTAATTAACCTCTGTGGTTAGAGATGTTTAGGTTTGTGAGTTATAGGAACCTCTCAAGGAGGATCCTGAAGCATAGTTTACTTGATGTGGATAGTTTTCATGTAAATAAAGGTTGTTCTAAAGGTATTCCAGTCACTTCCAACATGAAGTGTTGGAACTTCATGTTGATTCCAACATAATCTCACCCAAATTGGCAAATCCCCTATCGTTAGAGGCTACTTACAACAATGGGGAAAAATAACTGAAGACTCTGAATTCACCAGTTCTTAAAAAGGAAGTCCTGCCGGGCACGGTGGCTCACGCCTGTAATCCCAGCACTTTGTGAGGCCAAGGCAGGTGGATCACGAGGTCAGGAGATCGAGACCATCCTGGCTAACACGGTGACACCCCGTCTCTACTAAAAATACAAAAAATTAGCCAGGCGCGGTGGCAAGCGCCTGTAGTCCCAGCTACTCAGGAGGCTGAGACAGGAGAATGACGTGAACCCGGGAGGCGGAGCTTGCAGTGAGCTGAGATCGCGCCACTGCACTCCAGCGTGGACTACAGAGCGAGACTCCGTCTCAAAAAAAAAAAAAGGAAGAAAAGGAAGTCCCATGAGTGTGTGGTATAAACATTGTTTCATGAGCCTTTAGACTTTTTGATATGGTAGCCCCTAGCTGTGTTGAGCACTTGAAATGTGGGTGATCTGAATTGATCTGTAAAATACAAGTGTAAAATACATACTGCATAACTTTTCATTATGCGGTCTGGATTTTGAAGACTTATGAAAGAATATAAAATATTGCATTGGTACCCTGGTTTGTATAGATAGTATACTGAAATGATAAGACTTGGATATATTGACTGGTGTGGTGGCTCATGCCTGTAATCCTAGCACTTTGGGAGGCTGAGGCAAACGGATCACTTAAGGTCAGGAGTTCGAGACCAGCCTGGCCAACATGGTGAAACTCTGTGAAACCCTGTCTCTATTAAAAATTCAAAAACTAGCCAGGCCTGATGTCGGGTGTCTGTCGTCGCATCTACTTGGGAGGCTGAGGCAGCAGAATCACTTGAATCCGGAAGGCGGAGGTTGCAGTGAGCTGAGATATGCCACTGCACTCCAGCCTGAGTGACAGAGCGAGACTCTGTCTCAAAAGAAAAAAAAAAGACTTGATATATTGAGTTAAAATACATTAAACTTCTTAAAGAAATCTTTTCAGTGTGTCTACTGGAAGATGGAAAATTGGAATTACATATATGCCTCTAATGGACAAGCATTATTTAGACAATGCTCTTTGTAAATTTGCCTACAGGACAGGGACCACTGTTCTAGAAGCTTTAAAAATTGCCAGAGGTCAACCGGGCGTGGTGGCTCATGCCTGTAATCACAACACTTTGGGAGGCCGAGGCAGGTGGATCACGAGGTCAGGAGTTTGAGGCCAGCCTGACCAACATGGTGAAACCCTGTCTCTACTAAAAATACAAAAAAAATTAGCCAGGTATGGTGGCGCGTGCCTGTAATGCCAGCTACTCAGGAGGCTGAGGCAGGAGAATTGCTTGAATCTGGGAGGTGGAGGTTGCAGTGAGCTGAGATTGCGCCACTGCACTCCAGCCTGAGCAACAGAGAAAGACTCTGTCTCAAAAAAAAAAAAAAAAAAAATTGCCAGAGGTTTTTAAATTGAAGTGCTAAGGGACCTTCTCCCTCATGCCCCCAGGCTTATAACCACAATTGCTAGTGTTCACTGACCTGCATAGGCTACTCAGGTGTTTGTCTCTCTTTTTTGGTTTAGTGTTATTTATGTATTTTACTTCAATAGGATGTAGAGTCCTACATTCATCGATCCGGGCGGACTGGCAGAGCTGGAAGGACAGGGGTGTGCATCTGCTTTTATCAACACAAGGAAGAATATCAATTAGTACAAGTGGAGCAAAAAGCGGTACAACTATTCTTACCTTTCATTAAGCAAATGTTGAGTTCTAAAGTCAGTCTTTAGTTTCTTCAATTTTTATCCACTTTAAAATATTTTTATTTCTAGTGTGTGGCAATGACTGAAAGCTTACTGTTAGGTACATATGTTGTCCTGTGATAAAAGGCCCATTCTGAAGTAACTTTGCATTTGAAAACAGTGGTTTTGTTTTCATATGTTTGAAAGGCAGTTTTCAGACAATGATAATATGAACCAGAGATAATTAAGATTGAGGGGCTATAGGAATTGCTTGAAAATCAAATGAATTTGGGCATGTCAAAAGGATAAAGGGGAGAAGAGACTAATTTTTCCTCCAGAAGAATTGGAATAGTGTGTGTAGATTCTTGCCCCTTCAGGAGCTTAACTCATCTCCTTCCTCTTGAGTGGACTGCACTCAGGGACTTGCTTTCAAAGAATAGAGTAAGGTGGGGAGTGAGGACTTTACCGTGGAGAGATGAACAAACACTACCTGGGCCCGCTGATTGTGGGTCACGTCATCAGTGATAGGCACATAGGCATGTGCCCCGATAAGAGGTGGTGAGGCGAGCATTCACGCCGGGTATTCCTCCCCCAAGTATATAACCCTGAGCATGAGGAAAACACCAGACAACCTCAAATGGAGGGACATTCTACAGAACTGTTGACCAGCACTCGTTAAAACTTTCAGTCATGAAAAACAAGGAAAGAAGGAAAGACAGACATGGAATAAAGTCTGGGGTTTGGTTAATAGTTTAGCAATGTTGGTTTCTTAGTTGAAACAAATATACCTTAACAGTGTAAGATGTTAACAGTAGCAGAAACCTGGAGCTCTCTGAACTGTCTTTGTAGCTTTTCTGTAAATCTATAATTGAAAATTCATTTTTTAAGGTAATAAATACATTTGGCCTATATTTAAAAAATTAGGGAACTACTTTATCTTATTGGAAACAATTGATGGCCATTGTACATTAAACTGTGGTTCATTTTCCTGTAGGGAATTAAGTTCAAACGAATAGGTGTTCCTTCTGCAACAGAAATAATAAAAGCTTCCAGCAAAGATGCCATCAGGTATGTCCCCTACCACTGCTATGGTCTGTTTTAGTGTTTGTTCAAATACTGCATGTCTTTGTACAGTAATAAGATTTGACTTTTTAAAAATGTATTTTTTTAATTTTTGAGACAGGGTCTGACTATGTAGCCTCCCAAGGTGCTAAGATTACAGGCGTGATACTCATTCCTGTCCAATCCTGTTTACCAAAGGAAACCACTATTAAAATAGTTTGCTTTGTCTAGGATATTTTAAGAGATAATATCTTAGGTATAGTATAAGTGCTTCTCACCCACTGGCTGATTAGACCACAGATTACATTCCAAATCTACGTTAATCCAGTTCCTCACCTGGTAGGATGAAAGTTGATTGTTTCGTTAATAGTAAATGTCTAGATGCTGAGGATTGGGTTAATTAACCGTTTGTCAAATGGAGGTGCTGCTGACATTGGAGGCAAGAGAATTATTTTTTATGGGATTGTCCTGCAAATGGAAGGATATTTAGCTGTTTAGGATCCGTGGCTGATTCCCCTGTGCAGCATACTCAGGGTAGGTAGGGTTGGCATTATAAAAACCAGAAGCCATTTTCCAGATGCCTCCTGGTGGTGACCTACATTCTCTGTTAAAGAACCACTCATTTTGGGCATCATTTTTATAGTGGTTTCCACAATTACTGTAAATGCTTATTTAAAAAACAGACACAGGGAGTCCATGATCAAAGGAAATCCTGGATGTCAATCAGCATGTTAATAGTTCAGGAAAGTTTTGTAAATGAAAGAGTTTTGGGCCAGGCATGGTGGCTCATGCCTGTAATCCCAGCACTTTGGGAGGCTGGGGTAGGCGGATTGCTTGAGCTCAGGAGTTCAAGACCAGTCTGGCCAACACAGCAAAACCTCATCTCTATAAAAAATAAAAAAATTAGATGTGATGGCACATGCCTGTAGTCCCAGCTACTCTGGAGGCTGAGATGGGTGGATTGCATGAGCCCGGGAGGTTGAGGCTGCAGTGAGCTGTGATTGTGCTACTGTACTCCACCCTGGGTGGCAGAGTGAGACTGTCTCAAAAAAAAAGAAAGAGAAGGAAGGAAGGAAGGAAGAAGACAGGGAAGGGAGGAAAGGAAGGATGAGTGGGTTTTTTTTGTTTGTTTGTTTGTTTTTTGAGACGGAGTCTCACTCTGTCGCCCAGGCTGGAGTGCAATGGTGCAATCTCATCTCACTGCAAGCTCCGCCTCCCTGGTTCACACCCTTCTCCTGCCTCAGCCTCCCGAGTAGCTGGGACTTCAGGCACCCACCACCATTGCCGGCTAATTTTTTGTATTTTTAGTAGAGACGGGGTTTCACCGTGTTAGCCAGGATGGTCTCGATCTCCTGACCTCGTGATCCACCTGCCTTGGCCTCCCAAGGTGCTGGGATTACAGGCATGAGCCACCGTGCCTGGCCGGGAAGAGTGTATTTTAACTACATTTTTCAAATTTATTTTAGCATGGCGTTTTTTTTTAAGGGTCCTACAGACGGGGTTCCCTTGGGTGCCAGTTAAGGAGAGTTGGGGTTAGATGGCAAAGAAGGGGAATGGGACAAAGATGCTGGTGGTATACAACAAACAGCCTCCAGAGTGCCAGCCCTGACACTGCTGCATGTCACTTTCTACCCTTTTACTGGATGATCTTTTTTAACTTTGAATGGGACATTTATTATTGCCAAGATAATAGTGACCCCCTTAAAAACGTGCAAATAGTCCCATAAACGTCCTTATCATTTTTTCAACTGACTTTGGAGGTCTTTTTCTTATTTCTTTTCTTTTCTTTTTTTTTAAAAGAGATGGGGTTTCTTAAAATGATTATGTGTGGCACAGTCATAGCTCACTGTAGCCTCAAGCAATCCTCCCACCTCAGCCTCCCAAGTAGTTGGGACTACAGGCATGTGCCACCACACCCAGCTTTTTTTTTCAACTTCAGAATGGAAATAGGTATTTTCTGATCCTAAAAGTAACACATGCTTCTTGTATAAAAACTCTTGACATTATTCATCATCACATCTAATGGTAGTATAACATTTTATTATATCTGTTTTGTGGTTTATATAAGTAGTCCAGATGATGCACATTTTAAAATTGTTTATACTTTTTGTATATCATAAGTAACACTGTGGTGAACTTCTTGTTTTATTATTTTCTTAGGATAAAATGGTGCGGTAGGTGGTAAATTAGAATTGCATACAGTCAAAGGAATGGATGTACTACTATAGAAATATGATGATTATACACTGCATCAAAATAAATGTGTTACACATGTGAAAGATTTGCAAAGTTACTCATTTATCTTGAGATGTCTTAGAAATGAAATCTGTCCATTTCTAGTATCCTTTTTCCTAACACACTCTCAAACAACAGGCTTTTGGATTCCGTGCCTCCCACTGCCATTAGTCACTTCAAGCAATCAGCTGAGAAGCTGATAGAGGAGAAGGGAGCTGTGGAAGCTCTGGCAGCAGCACTGGCCCACATTTCAGGTGCCACGTCCGTAGACCAGCGCTCCTTGATCAACTCAAATGTGGTAAGGTTCTGCGGCACATTCCTGATGCTTCATAATTTGGGGGTATGAACAGGATGTGAAAGGGTTTCATTTAAACTTCCCAGTTGTTTTCACTTTCTCATGAAGGTAGTAAAGTATTAATTGTATTTTACAATTTCTGGCCAGACATGGTGGCTCATATCTGTAATCCCAGCCCTTTGGGAGGCACAGGTGGGAGGATGGCTTGAGCCTACAAGTTTGAGATCACCCTGGGCAACCTAGTGATACTCTGTCTCTACAAAAAAATAAAAATAAAAAATTAGCTGGGTGTGGTGGCATGCTGTGGTCCCAGCTACCTGGGAGGCTGGGATGGGAGGAGGGAGTATCACTTGAGCCCAGGAGGTTGAGGCTGCAGGGATCCACGATGGTGCCACTGCATTCCAGCCTGGGTGACAGAGTGAGACTCTGTCTCAAAAAAGAATAGAACCAATAATTCCCGTGTTTAAACACACGTACACATATATACACACACATGCAAATCCATAGAGGCAGAAAATATGAGTGGTCCCCAGTGGCTGTGTGGAGGGAGGAATGGCAGTGGCTAGTAATGGACACAGGATTCTTTTGGGTGGATTATGACATGGCTGAAATTTTACATAGTGCTGAATGGTTGCAGATCTTACCAATATAGTAAAATAAAAAACACTGGATTGTGTACTTTAAATGGTGAATTTTGTGGTATGTGATTTTTAATTGTTTTAATCCTAAAGTAGCCCAAACATATGTATGCATAAATGCATATAATACATTTAGGCAGCATACCTAGAAACTTTAGAAGGTGTATACTTTTCCTGTAAATTCAAATTTTTATTGAGATAATTGTAGCTTTACATGCAGTTGTAAGAAATAATACAGAGAGATCCTTCGTGTACTCTGCCCAGCTTCCCTAAAAGGCAAATGTATTTTGTAAAAATATAAAATTTTGGAAAACTGTAATACCACAACCAAGATATTGACATTCAGTCTTACTCAGAGTTCCCCAAGTAAAACCAGAGACTGTTTGTACTAATTGTTTGTGTGAGGTATATGTTTTTAGGAATAACTTTTCAAGAAATATTTTAGAATCACAAAAGCAGGTATTTACCAATTAGGTTTATTTTCAGCACTTTAATTTTATTCCCCTTTCTTCTGTAAGGGTTTTGTGACCATGATCTTGCAGTGCTCAATTGAAATGCCAAATATTAGTTATGCTTGGAAAGAGCTTAAAGAGCAGCTGGGCGAGGAGATTGATTCCAAAGTGAAGGGAATGGTTTTTCTCAAAGGAAAACTGGTAAGGCTGGGGTCTCTTGTAACCTTGATGGGGCTTTATGTGGGCAGGAAAGCATAAAGTGGTGTAGGTTCTTCCTCTTCTGTGGGAATGCTGCATCTCTTCACTCTCTCATCTTCCCTGGGTAATCTCATCTGTGATCCTCAGTTGCCACTCTGCCACTGACAACTAGTGTACCTCTATCTCCAGCCTGTACCATTCTCCTCACAGTGCCAGACTGGATCCAGCTGCTTCCCTGACATCTCCACCTAAATAGCTTATTTAAAGTAACTTTTTCAGAATCTTTTTTTTTCTTCACAATCCTATTCTAGCACTGGACTTATTCAGAATCTTGAATTCAAATTAAAAATGAAAACTTTTGCCTCCTAAACCTGGTGTTCTTTCTTCTGAGGACTTCTCTTGGTTAATGCCATAGACTTATCACAAGGATTCTCAAACATTTTGGTTTCACAATCCCTTTAGCAAATGTTAGGGACACCCAAAAACTTTAGTTTATATGGGTTATATCTATGGATACTTACTGTATTAGAAATTAAAACTGGAACTCTAAAACACAATATCATTTTCCATTAGCCATCAGAGCAATGATTTTATCACGTCATATAGTGTCTAGGAAACTCCACTGCACCCTTGAGACAATGGGTGTGGAAAGGGCAGCATTATTATGAAAATAATTTTGACTTGGCGAAGCCCCTGAAAGATTTTCAGGTTTCCAGGTGTCCACTGGCCTAGTGAACCAATTAGGTTTATCTTCAGCTTATCGCATGTCTAGCCATGTTGTTTATCTCCACAAAACTTGTGGGATAAAGTCTCAACCCTTTCATAGGAGGGTAAGATCCTTCATGTCCTGGCCTCTGCTAGCCTTACAGCTTCATTTCTACCAACACCATTTACTCCAGCAGTGCCCACTACACCATGCTTATCTCATCCTCAGTGCCTGCTGAACCTACTATTTATAGTAATCTTTTGGCCGGGTGCGGTGGCTCACACTTGTAATCTCAGCACTTTGGGAGGCCAAGGTGGGCGGATCACCTGAGGTCCGGAGTTTGAGACCAACCTGACCAACATAGAGAAATGCTGTCTCTACTAAAAATACAAAATTAGCCAAGGATGATGGCGTATGCCTGTAATCCCAGCTGCTTGCAAGGCTGAGGCAGGAGAATCACTTGAAAACCCAGGAGGCAGAAGTTGCAGTGAGCCCAGATTGCGCCATTGCATTCCAGCCTGGGCAACAAGAGTGAAATTCTGTCTCAAAAAAAAAAAATGTTGTATATATATAAATCGTTTCCTCCAAAGTAGCTTTTATGACTTTGCTTAGCCTTAAATCTTACCAGGCAATGTTAGGGGCATCTTTATCTGTACTTCAAAGTCTTTAGGACACATGTTTATGCAGGTAAACTTTTACCTTGCTGTGCTTGCTTACGGAGAGCCTCAAGAACACTCAAAGGCAAAAACTGTTTTCTAGTTACCTCTATCCCCAGTGAATGCCTGGGATTATACTCTACTTCGTAAATATGTAAGTGAAGATTACCATGAATGGCAAAATCCACCAGTAGGTGATGATACCTATGTTGTGATTGGGTAAATTTTGGGGTGAAAGGGGTGTTCCTTATAAAATACTGCAGTTGAAGACAGCAGGGAGAGGAGTGCCTGTATTAGTTAACACATAATTTGACTATATTTTTAGATGATTTCCTTGATTGGAGAGGATGGCACTTAATATTAAAAATGGTGTCCTGGCTAGGTGCCATGGCTCACACCTGTAATCTCAGTATTTTGGGAAGCTGAGTTGGGAAGATAATTCTTGAGACTGGCCTGGGCAACATAGTGACACCCTGTCTCTACCAAAAAAAAAAAAAAAAAAAAGCCAGGTGTAGTGGCATGCCAAAGTTACAGTAAGTTGTTAATTGCACCACAGTACTCCAGCCTAGGCAGTAGAGCAAGACCCTATCTTAAGAGGAAAAAAAAAAAGATGGTGTCCTGTATTATTTTTTTCATACTCTTACAGAAGGCTGAATTAAGAAAAACTAGACAATTAACAATAGAAGATCACTTGTTCTTCGCTTTTAGTTAGGTCATTCTGAATAGCTGGCATTGCTTTTCTGATGGAAGGCAGTATATAGTTTAACTATAGGTTTTAGAGCCATACAGACGAGATTTTAAATACTTGCTCCATTTAATAGCTGTGGGGCCTTAGACTAGTCAGTTAACCTTTCCAAGCCTGTTTGCTCAGCAATAAAATGTAGCTAATAGCCACTAGAGGGTTAGCACGGTGTAATAGCTAAGACTCTGTCTATAGTTAGAAAGTCCTAATTCGTTTGGAGTTTTTTTTTTTCAGTATTCCTTGTCTTTCTGCAGTGTACTTTTGCCAGCTGTAATGTATTAGCTTTGGTCTAAAGTTCATCTAAAATTATACCTGGTGGTTTTTTTTGCTTTATGTTTTTTGTTTTCTTTTTTTCACAGAATACGTGGTCTTTTAAAGGGAGTATTTTTATTGTGCGTTGGTTGGATTAACTTCCATTTACTTTGATTTCTAGGGTGTTTGCTTTGATGTACCCACCGCATCAGTAACAGAAATACAGGTATTCTTTTCTCTTAGATTTTAAAGTTAATGTACCTAAATTGTAGAATGTTAATTATGAAAATAGAGAATAATAGATTGGGAAACAATAGTTCTGGTTCCTTTCATAAGAGATAATTGATAATTAAATTTTGGAATATTCCCCCCTAGCTTTTTAATTCTGAACAGCTTTTGTAGTTGAACCCACCTGGTTTCTGTAATTCCTTTATACAAAGTTGTGAACGATACCCAGCTCTCCCCGCCCTTTAACACTTACATATGTTATACAGGTTTTGTGTGTGTGTGTGTGCACATGTGTGTGTGTGTTTTCAGAGTCTTGCTCTGTCGCCCAGGCTGGAGTGCAGTGGTGCAATCTTGGTTCACTGCAACCTCCACCTCCTGGGTTCAAGCGATTCTCTTGCCTCAGTTTCCCAAGTAGCTGGGATCATAGGTCCACCATCACCCCTGACTAATTTTTTGTCTTTTACTAGAGATGGGAGTTTCGCCATGTTGGCCAGGCTGGTCTCGAACTCCTGACCTCAGGTGATCCACTCACCTCCCAAAGTGCTGGGATTACAGGCATGAGCCACCACATCCAGCCTACAGGTGTTCATAGACATTTAAAATTGTTACATCTTTATTCAGTACTGTGAGAAATGTGTGCTTAATATATTTGTTTTATTACCTGTGGCTGTAGATACCCTGTAGCAATTGAGTTGAATAAATGGTTTAATAACTTAATAAATGAAGTAGTGATGAGGGCTATTTCTCATAATAAAACTATATTTTCCCACACTTTAGTGACACTGGCTTTTGGACCATGATGGTTGGCCAGTGTTATTTTTGACCAGTGACTTGTTAAGCACTTATGTTATCACCTTTTCTTTGAAAAAATGGAAAAATTTTGTTTTTCTCATGCTTTTTAAAAATTGAATAGTAATTAAAGCACATGAAAACAAAACGTTCTCTCACAGGAGAAATGGCATGATTCACGACGCTGGCAGCTCTCTGTGGCCACAGAGCAACCAGAGCTGGAAGGACCACGGGAAGGATATGGAGGCTTCAGGGGTCAACGGGAAGGCAGTCGAGGCTTCAGAGGACAGCGGGATGGAAACAGAAGATTCAGAGGACAGCGGGAAGGCAGTAGAGGCCCGAGAGGACAGCAATCAGGAGGTGGCAACAAAAGTAACAGATCCCAAAACAAAGGCCAGAAGCGGAGTTTCAGTAAAGCATTTGGTCAATAATTAGAAGATTTATATAGCAAAAAGAGAATGTTTGGCAATATAGAACTGAACATTATTTTTCTTACAAAGTTAAAAGCACGTTGTGCCTCCTTTTGACCACTTGCCGAGTCCCTGTGTCTTTCAGACGCAGACAAGCTTCATTTAAATTATTTCATTTGATCATTATAATTTATAACTTTATTGCTACTTCTTCAGTTCTTCCTTTTGAAAGGTGTATGAATTCATTACATTTTTATTCTAAAGGATTATCTGTAGATTAGAAGATAAAATCAAACGTGTATCTGCCTATACTTTGTGAGTTCACCTGTCTTTATACTCAAAAGTGTCCCTTAATAGTGTCCTTCCCTGAAGTAAATACCTAAGGGAGTGTAACAGTCTCTGGAGGACCACTTTAAGCCTTTGGAAGATTTCCTCAGCCACCTGCCGAACAGTTTCTCATGTGGTCCTATTGTTTGTCTACTGAGACTTAATACTGAGCAATGTTTTGAAACAAGATTTCAAACTAATGTGGATTGTAATACAGTTTATACCAGTGTATGCGCTAGACTTGGAAGATGTAGTACATTTGATATAGATTACCTATACTTATGTTCATTTTGATACATTTTTAGCTTCTCATTATAAGGTGATTCATGCTTTAGTGAATTCTTCACAGATAGTATATGTAAAAGTACATTTTAATAGAAAGCCAGGGTCTTTAAGGAATTTCAAATGTATAAGGTGGCTCCATAACTTTATTTGTAAGTAGGCTGGATAAATGGTGCTTAAAATGATAATGTACTCCACTTCTTCCTATTGGAAGATTAACATTATTTACCAACAAGATTTAACGGAGTAGGGGGTTGCAGATTAACATTGCCAAAGAGTATGTAAAAAAAAAAAAAAAAAAAAAAACCACTGGAAATAGTCAAATGCAAAAATGTAACAAATTCATAACTGGAGAGCAAAGAGAACAAGTATGATTTGCATGATAAAGCATTGTTTTAATGGTGAAAACTTCACAGATCACTAATGTTTCTAGAGGTTAACTTCAAGTGGGCAAGCTGGGGTTTTTAGGTAGTCAGTGGCCTAGTTTCTAAAGCCACAGTATAGGGTCTGTTTGTTAAACTGAATCTCTGTTGAAAGTTTGTTTTAGCTGATTGGAGGCTTCCTTTTAAGACAAACTGTATGTGATTAAGTTGTTTTAAGGGAACTGAAGAAGTTGATGTAACCCCTGGCCAGATAACACTGTATCTGATTTCTCAGATACTATTTCTCTGGGAAACATTCTACATAGCACAGGAGCTTAAGAGTGGCATTATCTTCTTGCCTTAATTTCCAGAGATTATTTCTGTACTGAGAATCCTGGAACTACTATGCTAGGAAATTTAAAGCCGCATGTCTGTCTTGTTTTCATTTAATTATTGTGAACACCTAGAATCTTTCTAGGTCCTGATTTCTCTTGCTTAATCCAGTCTTTATCTCTAACTGCCGCTTATTTGATCACCATGTACTAGGGGCTCTGATAGCCAGCTCAGCTCCTGATCCTTGAGGCAGCATCCTTTTTCTATTTGAACTTCAGTTCTGTCCTTGAATCCTGACTAGATATTTCTTGCCCTCTGGTCTCAGAATTCTCTTGGCTTTTATTCATTGATCCACTTGCCAGTTTTATCACTTTACCCTTGTTCCTCATGACTTCCCATCAAGCCATGGGTATTAGGTGACAGTGTAATTTATTAAATTCTGATTTTGCCCAAATACTAGGCATGCTTTAATAACAACTGAACCTTTTCATTATTTGGATAGGCATGGGTACCTTATCAAGCAGATTAAAAGGATATGGTACCTGTCCTTTAGAAAAGAACAGCTAAAACCTTGTTGTGGATTATGGATTTAGCATAAAGAAAAATAATCCAGCATAAATTAAGAGTAAGAGGGAAGATTAATAGAAATTTCACTTCACATAACTTAAAACATGGCTATTTCAATAAATGAAACTAAAGTTTCTCCTGGATCCCAGAATTCAACCTGTATTTATAAATGTATAATGTATTTAGCTACTTTTTGGTTTAAATGAACTTGTTGGGTTAGCTTGGTAAATGTTACAATTTTTACTATTTTCTACAGAGAAAATATTTTCTAATTTAAGTTGGAGCTATCTGTGCAGCAGTTTCTCTACAGTTGTACATAAATGTTTTTACTATAAAATGAGCTAATGTATAAAATACTACTCTATACCATAATAAAGATAGTAATACTTGATTTTGGTGGCTTTTGTTTTCTAAAATGAAAATAGCTTGAAATATTTATTATAAAAATAATAAAAGCTAGATGTAAAAATCTAAAGAGAAAAAAAAAACCAGTCACCCTTATCTAATATTTTAGTGAGCAGTCTTCCACATATTCTTTTATAAAATTGGAATCATTTGATTTTGTGAATTGCTTTTCCCCCTTCAACATGTTGTGCACAATTTTGTACAGGCCTACATGGACATTTTTGATGACTACATGTTATCTTGTATAGATATGCCACTACACATTTAACCAGTACTTGATGGCCATGCTGGTTATTTCTAATTTTTCACCATTATAAACAACCCTAAAGTTAATATCTTCATATACGTGTTTGCATACTTGTCTGTCACCTTAGGATACATTTACTAAAGGTAGAACTGCAGCTTTGAACTCCTGGGCTCAAGTTATCCTCCCTCTCAGCCTCCCAAGTAGCTGAGACTACAGGTGGGTACCACCAAACCTGGATAATATTTAAATTTTTTATAGAGGTGGAGTCTCATTCCGTTGACCAGGCTGGTCGTGAACCCCCTGGCCTCATGCAATCGTCCTTCCTTGGCCTCCCAAAGTGCTGGGATTATAGTGTGAGCCACCATGCCTGGCCTCTTCTAATTACCTGTCATGAGATGGATCTCTAGTCATTGCATTATGGTTTATGTATTTAATATGTTTAGTGTTTTCCCTATACCAGGGCATGGATTTTTGTCTTTTTTTGAGATAGGGTCTCTATCTGTTACCCAGGATGGAGTGCAGTGGCATGATCATAGCTCATTGCAGCCTTGAACTCCTGGGCTCCAATAATCCTCTTACTTCAGTCTCCCACAGAGCTAAGACTATAGGCATGTGCCGTCACACCTGGCCAATATTTCTTTAAAAATGTTTTTTGTAGAGCTGGGGATCTCACCATATTGTCCAGGCTGGTGAATTTTTGTCCATTTTTTACTGCTGAATTTCCAGCACCTACAACAGTGCCTGGCAAATAACAGACACTCAATAATGAACAAATGAACAAATTTTTTTTTTTCTTTTTGAGGCAGGGTCTCTGTTGCCCGGGCTGGTCTTGAACGCCTGGGCTCAATCAATCCCATGACCTCGGCCTCCCAAAGTGCTAGGATTACAGGTGGGAGCCACCGCGCCCAGCCCAACTCATTTTAAATGTACTGGGAAATGCATTGATAGGAGGCCAAACCGGCAACAGGACTGCCTGTTAGAAGTAATCAGATGATGGCCTAAACTAATGGAGGTAAAAAGATGTACACAGAGCTCTTTAGTAGGTGGACTAAGCAGTACTATTTGGCTTTAGGTTTAATGACAGAAAAGGCCTGGTGCAGTGGCTCACACCTGTAATCACAGCACTTTGGGAGGCCAAGGCAGGCAGATTATTTCAGGTCAGGAGTTCGAGACCAGTATGGCCAACATGGTCCCACCATCTCTACCGAAAATACAAAAATTAACCAGGTGTGGTGGTGCACACCTGTAATCCCAACTACTCAGGAGGTTGAGGTTGCAGTGAGCCGAGACCATGCCAATGCACTCCAGCCTGGGCAACAAAGCAAGACCCCATCTCTACAAAAAAAAAAAAAAAAAAAAAAGTACAGGAAATCAGCCTGGTGGATGGTGGTGCCATTCACTGACATGTAGAATTGCAAATGTGGCAAATTTGGTATGGGAAGGAAGGGGCATGTGAAGAGGAAGATCATACATTTAGACTTGAACATACTGATACACAGCAGCTATTGAAACATTCAGGTGTGATTGTTCTAGCTGGATGTTGGATATTCCAGTCTGGAACTCTGGAGAGCCATCTGGCCTGGAGACAAAGTGGGAGTGAGCAGCACATGTAATGATAGACTTGGAAATGGATGAGATCTCCCAGGGATAAGGTTTAGGAAGGAATTTTTAGGAGCATTAACACTTAAAGGATAGACGTTTAATTTTATTTATTCTTCAGAATAATTCTGTAGAGGTAAGTAGTAGTATTCAGATTTTACTATGGGAAACCTGAAGCTTAAAAAAGTTTAACTTGTCAATTAAGAAAGCAGGTCAATCTGAGGTTCAAATCATATGTATATGAACTTCCAAAATCAATGCTCCTTTGTACGTCTCAAAGCACTTTACACAACTGGTGCGTAATAGTTAAAATCTTATATCACCCCTCCCCATTTGACTTGATAATTTAGGAAGGTAAAAGGCATGAGGTGGCTTTCACAGCTGTGGGACTTAGCTCTTGTTACCTTGGGCAGTTGTACAGATTCCTACAACCTGTATTTCAGGGTTGAAGTGAAAGTATTTGACTATCACTGAGTGTTTTGTGTATTTATGGCTCTCGATCAAGATATTATATGTTGATAATAATCAGCTCTCGGCTACATTTCAATCTTTTTTTTTTCTTTTAGTTTACTTTAAATTCTGGGATATATGTGCAGAACGTGCAGGTTTGTTACATAGGTATACATGTGCCATGGTGGTTTGCTGCACCTATCAACCTGTCATCTAGGTTTTACGCCCGCATGCATTAGGTATTTGTTCTAATGCTCGTGTTTTCTTTTTTTCTGAGGCAGTCTCGCTCACTGTAACTTCCACCTCTTGGACTCAAGCGATCCTTCCACCTCACGCTCCGTGGTAGCTGGAACTACAGCCGCGCGCCACCACACCCGGCTAATTTTTTTAAAAAATTATTGTAGAGATGGGTCTTGCTATGTTGCCCACTCCAGTAGGCATCCCAAAATGTTACTGGCATTGCAAAATGTTGGGATTACAGATGTGAGCCGCCACGCCTGTCCTTTTTTAAAAAAGAAAGTTTTATCCAGTGACAGGCTGGGGTATATACACTTAATGTCTAAAGGTTTTTGCCTTTCAGTTCATATCAACGCGAGTAGAGTTAGCTAGCTATGTTTGTAAAAAATATTTCGGCATGCTTCGTTAAAGTAAGCTGATATTAAACATTTATATAAATCCATCCTCACAGGGTCAATCTAGAGATAAACTCTCCGCTGCAGGGGGCGGGGAAGGAGGCGGGAACACCCTCATTGACAACTTCATTTCCATGAGAATGGTTGTTGTGGTGATTGCTACGTCTTCCCATTGGCCACTGCCGAGCGTATTGCGGTTCTCCGGACGGGTTTTATTGGTTCTCGTTCCATAGCGGCCGCAACGTGTCGAGAGCCGTAAGTAAAGTGTCGCAAAGCAGAAGGAAGGCGGGAGTCCCGACTGCAAATATTGAGGAAAGCCAGGCAGTAGAGGCCGCTATGGCGAACGTTCCGTGGGCAGAGGTCTGTGAGAAATTCCAGGCGGCGCTGACCCTGTCGCGGGTGGAACTGCAAAAAAATCCGGAGAAGGAACCGTACAAGTCCAAATACAGCGCCCGGGCCCTGCTGGAAGAGGTCAAGGCGCTGCTCGGCCCCGCGCCTGAGGACGAGGATGAGCGGCCTGAGGCCGAGGACGGCCCGGGTGCTGGTGACCACGCCCTGGGGCTGCCGGCTGAGGTGGTGGAGCCGGAGGGGCCCGTGGCCCAGCGGGCGGTGAGGCTGGCGGTCATTGAGTTCCACCTCGGGGTGAACCACATCGACACGGAGGAGCTGTCGGCGGGGGAGGAGCACCTGGTGAAATGCCTGCGGCTGCTGCGCCGGTACCGACTCTCGCACGACTGCATCTCCCTCTACATCCAGGCGCAGGTGAGAGCGAGCCCGGCAGGCCGGCCCCTGTCGACGAATGGCGAGGGATGGGGAGGAGCCCCTGCCAAGGCCAAGGGCAGAAGTTCTAAGGCGCAATTCGTCCCCACGTTTTTGAAGCTCTGGACTGAGTCCCAGAGAGCGTCTGTGGTCTTCAAAAAAGCCAGTCTTAAGGACGTATTGCCTTGTAACTAGATCTCCCACAGTCGTCCCCAGACTCCCTGTCCACCCTCGTCGCCCACTCCAACATCGCTTGCTGCTGCTTCACTTAGTCGTGGCGATGCATTGGTGTCCGAGACCCTCCTACATCGTCATGCGCTTTCCTCTCCACCAGTCCAACTCCTGTTCATTCTGTTAAGAAAATCCAAAGTAATTTAAATCTTAACGTCTCAAGGAAATGACAATGACCGGAGTACATTCTTTTTTGGTTTTGTTTTTGTCTTTTTCTTGGAGATAGAGTTCTTACTGTGTCGCCCAGGTTGGAGTTAAGTGGCACCATCATAGCACACTGCAGCTTCCACCTCTTGGGCTCAAGCAGTCCTCCTGCCTCAGCCTTCATAGTAGCTGGGACCACAGGCACACGCCACCATTCTTGGTAATTTTTAAAATTTTCTGTAGAGATGGGGGCCTCACTATATTGCCCAGGCTGGTCTTGAACTCCTGGACTCAAGTGATCCTTCTGGCTCGGCTTCCCAAAGTGCTGGGATTACAGGCCTGAGCCGCTGTGCCTGGCTCAGAATACATTCTTAATTCAAAATAATGTGTCCAAAATCTTCAGCTTCCTTTCTTACCAAATTCATTTGTTTGCATCTTAGGGAATTCTTTCCCATTCTTGAAAACCTATCTCAAGAATCACTTCCTTTAGTATTAATAACTTTCTTGGGACCATTTTGAGCCAAACTGATCTCTCCTTCCTACCTTTGAATTCTTATAATACTTTTTGTATATACCATTTATATGGTACTTGATTTATTAAATAAATCTGGGCAGGGCACAGTGGCTCCCATCTGTAATCCCAGCATTTTGGGAGGCCGAAGTGGGAGGATGGCATGAGGTCAGGAGTTCAAGACCAGCCTGGGCAACAAAGTGAGACTCTGTCTCTAAAGAAAAAAAAAAGCAAAAGAAAACCGCACAAAACTAGCCAGGCGTGGTGGTACACACCTGTAGCCCTAGCTACTGGGGAGGCTAGGCTGAGCTGGGAGGATCACTTGAGCCCCTGGAGGAGCCGTGATCATGCCACTGCAACTCCAGCCTGGGTGACAGAGCAAGACCTTTTCTCAGCAACAACAACAAAATCCACATCAATATTCTAAAGTAATATTGGTCAACACCTGTGAAAAGAAAGGGTGGAAAAAAAGAAAAATACTTTAAAAAGTTAATATTGGGACAGGTGAATATGGATGTTCATCAAAGCAGTGTTGATTTTTTTTTGGAGACAGAGTCTCGCTGTCTCCCAGGCTGGAGTGCAGTGGTGCAATCTCGGCTCACTGCAGTCTCCGCCTCTCGGGTTCAAGTGATTCTCCTGTCTCGGTCTCCTGAGTAGCTGAGACTACAGGTGTGTGCCACCATGCCCGGCTAATTTTTTGTATTTTTTTGTAGAGATGGGGTTTCACTGTGTTAGGCAGGATGGTCTTGATCTCCTGACCTCGTGATCCACCCTCCTTGGCCTCCCAAAGTGCTGGGGTTACAGGCACGAGTCACCACACCCGGCCAGTGTTGATTATTAAAGAAGAAAAACTGCAGGGCTGAGGCAGGAGGGTTGCTTGAGCCCAGGAGGTCAAGGCTGCAGTGAGCCAAGATCATGCCACTGCACTCCAGCCTGTGCAACAGAGTGAGACCCTGTCTCAAAAAACAAAGAAAAGGAAAACAATATAAATGTCAGTAGGAATATGATTAAATTCCATTACATCCAAACAGAAGAACAGTACATAATTATTAAAAATAATAATTATATTTTTAAAAATTGGCAATATGAAGAGGGAGGGAGAAGACTGTAAGCCATGTTTAGAATTATGTAGAAAAGGCCAGGTATGGTGGCTCACACTTGTAATCCTAGCACTTTGGGAGGCTGGGATGAGATGATCACTCGAGCTTAGGAGTTCAAGACAAGCCTGGGCACATAGTGACACCTATTTTTAGTCGCTACTAAAAATAAGAAAAAAAAATTATTCCAGGCATGGCTGCTTCGCTAGGCAGTATGTTCTTTGGGCAGCCATCAGAGCCCCAACCACCACCAGGGCTCTGAGACCAGGCTTCCCTTACCAGCAGCTCCAGGAGCTCTGAGACCTTCTAACAATACTTTGGTGGACGATGTGAAGTCATCTTTCCAGACTTGCTTAGCCTCTCCGGTAAGTCAGGACTATGTCAATGGCACCAATCAGGAAGAAATTGGAACTGGTGTTGATCTGTGTATACACAAGTTTCTGGATATTGCAAGACAGACAGAATGTTTTTTTCCTACAAAAAAGATTGCAATTATCTGTCCAGAAACCAGAGCAAGTTATCAATGAGGATGTCTCCAAACTAAGAAATGAGTAACATTGGAGACATGCACTGGTCCAGAAGCACTTGACAAAGCTAAGGCGTTGGCAGCAAGTGCTGGAGGTCATCACGTGCAGCACAAAAAGCTAACCAATATCTGTCAAGGCTCCTTGGTCTACCCTCAGCAGGCATTCAATATCCCTGCACTTCTGAAGTGCACCTGAGCAAAAGGGTAAAGGCTGTGGGCCTGAGAGTGGTCTGGTGTGGGAGACAGCCGCATGCAGATGGTTTGCCACACATCCCTTCTCGTAGACTTGGCATTTTGGAAGAACTGTTTGACAGAGAATGAGTTGATTTTAGTTTTATGCTCCCACCTAAAATTTTTTCAGTATTTTTATAAGGTGTTAATTTCTTGAGTACTTTATTTATAACATGCCTGTACCTTGGGTAAACCAAATAAACTTTTTTTGTCTTAGGCCAAGTTTAGACTGTTTGTATGATGATACAGTTTCTTTTTTATGTGGGTTTTTTTTTTTTTTTGCTTGTTTTTTATTTTTATTTTTGAGACAGAATCTTTCTTTGTTGCCCAGGCTACATAGCAGTGGCACCTTCACAGCTCACTGCAACTTCCACCTTCCTGGCTTAAGCGATCCTTCCACCTCAGCCTCCCAAATAGCTGGGACCACAGGTGCATGCCACCATGCCCAGCTAATTTTTGTATTTTTAGAGAGACGGTGTTTCACCATGTTGCTCGGGCTGGTCTCGAACTCCTGAGCTCAGGGAATCTATCCACCCCAGACTCCCAAAGTGTTGGGATTACCGGTATGAGCCACCGTGCCTGGCCTTTTTAAATTTTTTGCATGACTTTTCATCTTTTTATGTGTGTTTCCCATTTGTTTGATATGAGGGAAAAAATTCTAATAGCTTGAGAATCAAAGGGATGGGGATTTTGGTTGTAGGCCTTTTATAATACCCCTCAGTGGTGGTGTAGAAAAATAGGTAAGTTTTTTCTGTTTCAAGACTTCAGACTACCTCAAGAAGAACAATCTAATGCAACAATATTTGTAATGCTTCCAGAGGTCTCAGAAGAGGAATTTTTTTTGTAAATGAGTTGGAAGAGGATTAAAATATCCTGGGTTAGTGTAGTAATATTACAGTAGGATCCTTAGGTTGATGCTGACTTTTATTTGGGGTAAGCTTATATTTTGTGTGGTGTTTATTTACTTTTTTTGAAGAGGAGGATGTAGTAGGAGCAGTGTTACAAATCAGTTTAAGTAATGGGGTAGACCCTGTTCTCAGTAGGGGTATAGGTGAGTTATGAGGACTAAAGCTTGCTCTGATGGTGTCTTTTTGTTTTGTTTTCTTTGGTTTTATCTTTTTTGTTTTACATTTGGGGAGGGGAGAGATTTTCCATTAAGGAAGAATTTGCTAGTGGATTTGATTCCAAGGGCCTGGGGTATCACAATGGGGTTGGGGAGGGACTGCAGGGTGATCCTTGGCCACTGACACTCCACAAAGAGTATGTGGTGCCCCTGCCCTTTGAAGATAATTTGCTGTCTTGTTAGTTTTGCAGGCCACCTCAGATTCTCTGTTGAATTGCTGTTAAGAAATACAGACCAGCGTTGTTTCTGGGCTCTTGCTGGGTGAGGTTTTCCTGAGTTTTATGTCTCTTCTTAGTTCACATCGTGTTACCCAGAACAAATACTTCACTGTCTTCTGAACAGGCAGTACTCCTGTGGCTCTGTGTCTTGGCTCGTTTAGTTTTCTTCAGCCTTGAAGACTCCTTCCCACACTTGCTGACATCCACTCATGTTCCTGGTATGATCTGGATTGCTGCCTGGTCCCTGCAATATCCCAGTGCTCTTTCTGCTGCATTCTCAGAGCACAGGACTTTTCTCTTTTCTACTGACCTTGCTTGGTTCTCCCTTGTGGGTTAGTAATTTCTGTCTGTCTCTTTGCCCCTCACTAATTGTTCACCCATGAGAGTTAGGTATTACTCCTTTTAAATATACAGGGACCATATATAGTCTTTATCTTTTATACATGATACTTATTACTCAGTTTTATGTGTGCAGGGTATCTGGCACATGGACCTGTGATTAGTAGCCTGAGGTCGACAAATGCATAGGTTAAACAAAACTTTTTTTTTTTATTTAATTTAATTTTATCTTTATAGAGATGGGGTCTCACTGTATTGACCAGGCTGGTCTCAAACTCCTGGCCTCAAGTGATCCTCACATCTTGGCTTCCCAAAGTGCCAGGATTACGGGCATGAGCCACTGAGCCCAGCCTAAACAAAGCTTTTAAAAGCTCCTGCAACCTCCAGGTTGTTAACCTGGTCATCTCTTGGTAATTAGAAAGTCTGATTGGCTGCTTTAGATTTCTTTATTAAAAACCTAAATAAACTGATTAAGTTTTAGGCATTCTTTCAAAGGTTTCTCAGTGAAAAGATTGGGAACTATTCTATTTGGTGCTTTGTGAAAATATTTTGAATTAATGTATGTACCAGTTATTGCCATTTCTTAAGTCCAAAATGTTTTTCTGGTCAAATAAATAGCAGCTTTTCAAAAACAAATTAGCAGGGTGTGGTGGCGTGTAGTTCCAGCTACTCAGGAGGCTGAGGTGGGAGGACTACTTAAGCCTGGGAGATCAAGGCTGCAGTAAACTATCATGGTGTCACTTCACTCCAGCCTGTGTGACAGAGTGAGACCCTGTCTCAGAAAAAAAAAAAAGAATTTGTAGAATGATCCTATTTTTGTATAAGACTATGTATACACATACACATATTTACATTATATATACACATATGATAAAAAGTTTATATATGTGTGAATATATACAAATACATATATACATGTGTGTATATGAAAGAGTTTTGCAAGTATCAGTTCATGAGAATTCATGATATTCTAACTGCTTTGTCTTAATCTGGTGTCTTCTTGGGGAACTATAGAACTTGGCTTTACATTATTTATCAAAAGAGATTGATATTACATTAGATTATCAAAAGAGAATTCTGCCTTCTCTGGGTTCCAGGTGCCTTAGGAATAATTTTTATCTGGTATTCCTTCTGATCCTTGTTATTACCGATATATACTGGCACTACCAGCTTGATTTTAGTAAAATTTCTTGGGAAATTAGTAGATTACTCTCCCCACTCCAGGTTATATATGTATAAGGCATGCTTTTTGTTGTCATTGTTCACAGCTTCGTTGAGTTGCAATTGGCGTATAATAAACTGCACTTTTTTTTTTTTTTGAGTCGGAGTCTCCCTCTGTCACCCAGGCTGGAGTGCAGTGGCAAGATCTTTGCTCACTGCAAGCTCCGCCTCCCAGGTTCACACCATTCTCCTGCCTTAGCCTCCCGAGTAGCTGGGACTACAGGTGCGTGCCACCACGCCCGGCTAATTTTTTGTATTTTTAGTAGAGACGGGGTTTCATCTTGTTAGTCAGGATGGTCTAGATCTCCTGACCTCGTGATCTGCCTGCCTCAGCCTCCCAAAGTGCTGGGATTACAGGCATGAGCCACCGTGCCTGGCTTTTAATTGCACATATTTGTAACGGTACAGTCGGATGAGTTTTGATACATGTGGTTTTTTTGTTTTTGTTTTGTTTTTTTTTTTGTTTTTTTTTTTTTGTTTTTTTTTTTTGAAACGGAGTCTCGCTCTGTCGCTCAGGCTGGAGTGCAGTGGCGCATCTCGGCTTACTGCAAGCTCTGCCTCCTGGGTTCACGCCATTCTCCTGCCTCAGCCTCCTGAGTAGCTGGGACTACAGGCGCCCGCCACCACTAATTTTTTATTTTTTTTTATTTTATTTTTTATTTTTAGTAGAGACAGGGTTTCACTGTGTTAGCCAGGATGGTCTCGATCTCCTGACCTTCGCCGGCCTTGGCCTCCCAAAGTGCTGGGATTACAGGCGTGAGCTACCGCGCCCCGCCTTTTTAGTTTGTTTGTTTGTTTGTTTTTGAGACAGAGTCTCACTTGTTGCCCAGGCTGGAGTGCAGTGGCGCGATCTCGGCTCACTGCAAGCTCCGCCTCCTGGTTTTGCGCCATTCTCCTGCCTCAGCCTCCGGATTAGCTGGCACTACAGGAGCGGGCTAATTTTTTGTATTTTTAGTAGAGACCGGGTTTCACCATGTTAGCCAGGATGGTCTAGATCTCCTGACCTCGTGATCCGCCCGCCTCGGCCTCCCAAAGTGCTGGGATTACAGGCATGAGCCACCGCACCCAGCCTGACATATGTATTTATAGCTGTGAAACAATCACTGCAATCAAGATACGAACATACCTGTTACCACCAAAAGTTTTCTTGTGCTCCTTTGTAGTCCCTCCCTCTCTCCTATATTCTTTTCCTCCCTTCTGCTTGCCCCACCCCTGGATTTTGTAGATTTTTATTTTATTTTAGAGACAGAGTCTTACTGTGTTGCCTAGGCTGGCCTTAAACTCCTGGGACCATGTGAATCTTTCACCTCAGCCTCCTGAGTAGCTGGGACTATGTAGAAATTTATTTTATTTTATTTTTGGAGACAGGGTCTGGCTCTGTCACCCAGGCTGGAGTGTAGCGGCAGGATCTTGGCTCACTGCAACCTCTGCTTCCTGGGCTCAAGCCATCCTCCCAAGTAGCTGGGACTACACAGTCATGCCACCATGCCCAGCTAATTTTTGTATTTTTTGTAGAGGCAGGGTTTTGCCATATTGCCTAGGTGTCAAGTGATCTGCCTGCCTTGGCCTCCCAAAGTGCTAGGATTACAGGTATGCACCACTGTACTCAGCCTATGTAGAATTTTATGTTACTGAAATCATATTGTATATACTCTTGTTTTGGTATACCTTTTTTCCACTCCACATCATTATTTCATTCTGTATCTACTGAGCTGATCATGTCTTTTCATATTCAGTCTGTTAATAGGGTGGATTACATTGATTTTTGTAAATGTTAAACCTTGCATTCCTGGGATAAACTCCATTTGGTCATAATGTATTATCCTTTTTATATATTGTTGAACTGAATTCACTAAAATTTTGTTTAAAATCTTTGCATCTATGTTCGTGAAGGATTTCAGTCTGTAGTTTTCTTGTTATATCTTTGGTTTAATATGGGAAGTGTTCTGTCCTTTTCTCTTTTCTGGAAGTGTTTGTGTAGTGTTGGTGTTAAACTTCATTACATGTTTGACACAATTTACCAGTAATACTTTTTTAGCTGTTTTTATTTTGTATTTTACTTTTCTCCTTACCTAGTTTGATATGATGGCAAGGATATGATATGTGAAAGATGCCAGACCTTCCATTGTAGCTTTTCTACCCTTAGTAGAATTTATATTGCATTTAAAGAATAATTCACATAAAGACTGGGCACAGTGGCTCATGGCTGTAATCCCAGCACTTTGGGAGGCCGAGGCGGGTGGATCACTTAAGGTCGGAGTTTGAGATCCAACATGATGAAACCCCGTCTCTACTTGAAATACAAAAATTAGCCAGGTGTGGTGGTGGGTGCGTTATCACAGCTACTCTTGAGGCTGAGGCACAAGAATCCTTGAACCCGGGAGGCGGAGGTTGCAGTGGGCCGAGATTGTGTCACTGCACTCTAGACTGGGCAACAGAGCAAGACTCTATCTCAAAAAAAAAACAGGTAATAATAATTCAAATAAAATGTCAATAGTGATTATCTCTGTGGAGTCAAACTTAAAAAAAAAAAATCCAAAACACCAAACCTAATTTAATTTTAAAAATAAAGGCAGGCCAGGTGTGGTGACTCACGCCTGGAATCCCAGCACTTTGGGAGGCCGAGGCAGGTGGATCACCTGAGGTCAGGAGTTCGAGACCAGCCTGGCCAAAATGGCAAAACCCCATCTCTACTAAAAATACAAAAATTAGCCGGATGTGATGTTGGGCGCTTGTAATCCCAGCTACTCTGGAGGCTGAGGCAGGAGAATAACTTGAACCCTGCCTCAGGAGGTGGAGGTTGCAGTGAGCCGAGATCGTGCCACTGCACTCCAGCCTGGGCGACAAGAATGAAACACTGTCTCAAAAAAATAAATAGGCTGGGCGCAGTGGCTCACACCTGTGATCCCAGCACTTTGGGAGGCCAAGGCGAGTGGATTGCCTGAGGTTAGCAGTTAGAGACCAGCCTGGCCAACATGGTGAAACCTCCTCTCTACTAAAAATACAAAAATTAGCCAGTCATGGTGGCAGGCGCCTGTAATCCCAGCTACTCAAGAAGCTAAGAGAGGAGAATTGCTTGAAGCCGGGAGGCGGAGGTTGCAGTGAACCGAGATCGCGCCACGGCACTCCAGCCTGGGTGATAGTGAGACTCCATCTCGAAAAATAATAATAATAAATAAATAAATAAATAAAGGCATTCTAGATTCCTTACATGGTCCTTACCTTCAGGACCTTAATAGGTTATGATCCAGAAGAAGAATTTTAGTCATTTTTGGACATACTCTAGGGTCTCTATTTGGTTTTGGATTTGTCACATACCAAGAATTGTTGCTTTCTGTGGCATAGTCTACCCTGGATCTAGCAGGCCAAACACAACCCTGTCCCAAAAATAGAGTGTGACTAACCAGTTTCTGGTACTAGGTGAGTCTCCAGACTACCTAGGTTAGGTGCAGTGTGCTGCAGTGGGGCATGGTGGTGTCATGGTCAAAGGAGTTTCCCAAGCACTTTCTATCATCAAAGGAGAAATAAGTTGAACTAAAGAGTAAGGAAAGCCTGGGCGCAGTGGCTCATGCCTTTAACCCCAGCACTTTGGGAGGCCGAGGCGGGAGGATCACGAGGTCAGGAGATCGAAACCATCCTGGCTAATACAGTGAAACCCCGTCTCAACTGAAAAAAAAAAAACAGAAAAATTAGCTGGGTGTAGTAGCAGGTGCCTGTAGTCCCAGCTACTCAAGAGGCTGAGGCAGGAGAATGGCATGAACCTTGGAGGCGGAGCTTGCAGTGAGACCAGATGGTGCCACTGCACTCCAGCCTGAGCGACAGAGCGAGACTCCGTCTCAGAAAAAAAAAAAGGAAAAGGTGACTTGTAAGTCTAAGATCAGGAAATTACATTCAGTAAGTTATTAGGAAGGCAGAGCCCTTTGTATTAGTCCATTCTCATATTGCTATAAAGAACTACCTGAGACTAGATACTTTATAAAGAAAAGAGGTTTAATTGGCTCACAGTTCCACAGGCTGTACAGGAGGTATAGCTGGGGAGGCCTCAGGAAACTTACAGTCATGGCAAAAGGTGAAGGGGAAGCTCAAACATCCTACATGGCTGGAGCAGGAAGGGGAGAGAGCAAAGGGAAGTGATATACACTTTCAAACAACCAGATCTCTTGAGAACAGCAAGGGGAAATCCACCGCCATGATCCAGTCACCTCCCACCAGGCTTCTCCTCCCAACACTGAAGATCACAGTTCAACATGAGATTTGGATGGGGACACAGAGCCAAACCTTATCACCCTTCAAGTCTCTGTTACTTATGAGGTTTAATAAGGTCATCTATTATGTCAAGCCTCTATTACTTATGTAGTTTAATGAGGTCCTGGAAAGGACCTCATAAGTAACAGAGGAGAGAACTATCCAATCTCACAACATTATCAGTATGACCTATAGTCCTGGATACTGAGGACTGATCAAGTCACGTAAAAAAAAATTATACAATAGATAAATTTTGTGAAGCCAGAAGACCAAAGTGCTATGTTCCAGTGGAATGATCAAGTCACTTTTATTTCGTTTTTCTTCAAATAGAGACAAAGTCTCACTGTGTTGCCCAGGCTGGTCTCGAACTCCTGGGCTAAAGTTTCAGCCTCCCAAAGTGTTGGGATTATAGGCATAAGCCACTGTGCCCAGCCAAAATATTTTTATTTATTTATTTATTTTTGGAGACAGTCTCTCTCTCTGTTGCCCAGGCTGGGTTGCAGTGGCGCAATCTCGGCTCACTGCAACCTCGACCTCCTGGGTTCAAGCGATTCTCCTGCCTCAGCCTCCTGAGTAACTGGGACTACAGACGTGCACCACCACACCTAGCTAATTTTTGTACTCTTAGTAGAGATGGGGTTTCACCATGTTGGTCAGGCTTGTCTTGAACTCCTAACCTGGTGATCTGCCTGCCTCGGCCTCCCAAAGTGCTGGGATTATAGGCGTGAGCCACTGCACCCGGCCCAAAAGATTTTTAAAACAAAATGTGTGATATAGTAATATATATACTTCTTTATTAACATATTATATAATGTATCTAATATCTTTGATGATTTTAAAGTAATGATGAGCATAAATGATATTTTGAGATATCTGCAAACTAGCATAATAGGGTTTTTTTTTTCATTTCTATTGTTCGCAAAGTCCCAGGTCTTATAATACTGCTACATTTTGTTTCCTGTGTTCATAATGAAAAGAAATGCTATATTTTAATAGGAGATTAGTGAAAAGAAATTTGTTTTTTTTTTTCCCTATCCAAATTCGTGGACTCTGAATTCTCTTTATGGATGCCTTGGGGGTCCTTAGACTTCAGGTTAAGAATTTCTGCATTAAAAACTCTGTTTCCTTAACCTGTTCCTTCCCTAGGGGAATGGCAAAAGATGGTAGAAGGCCAGCCTCAGAAGTATCCTTGTGCCTGAAGGACTGACTATTCCAAGGGAAGTGAGGTAGACTAACTCCACTACATATATACTTTTTTTTTTTTTGAGATAGAGTCTCACTCTGCAGCCCAGGCTAGAGTGCAGTGGCATGATCTTGGCTCACTGTAACCTCCACCTCCTGGGTTCAAGCCATTCTTCTGCCTCAGCCTCCCAGGTAGTTGGGATTACAGGCATCTGCCACCACACTTGGCTAATTTTTTTTTTATTATTTTTCAGTAGAGATGGGGTTTCACCATGTTGGCCAGGCTGATCTCAAACTCCTGACCTGAAGTGATCTGCCTACCTTGGCCTCCCAAAGTGCTGGGATTACAGGTGTGAGCCACTGTGCTGGGCCCATATATATAATTTTTTGGTTTTGGTTTTGTTTTTGAGACAGAGTCTTGCTCCATTGCCCAGGCAGGAGTGCAATGGTGCGATCTTGGCTCACTGCAGCCTCTACCTCCCAGGTTGAAGCAGTTCTCATGCCTCAGCCTCCCAAGCAGCTGAGATTACAGGCGCATGCCACCACTCCCGGCTAATTTTTGTGTTTTTAGTAGAGATGGGGTTTCGCCATTTTGGCAAGGCTGGTCTTGAACTTCTCGCCTCAAGTGACCTGCCTACCTCGGCCTCCCAAAGTGCTAGAATTACAGGTATGAGCCACCACACCCAGCCTATTTCTTTTTTTAAAAAAAGTCGGCCGGGCGCGGTGGCTCAAGCCTGTAATCCCAGCACTTTGGGAGGCCGAGACGGGCGGATCACGAGGCCAGGAGATCAAGACCATCCTGGCTAACACGGTGAAACCCCGTCTCTATTAAAAAATACAAAAAATTAGCCGGGCGTGGTGGCGGGCGCCTGTAGTCCCAGCTACTCGGGAGGCTGAGGCAGGAGAATGGCGTGAACCCAGGAGGCGGAGCTTGCAGTGAGCTGAGATCCGGCCACTGCACTCCAGCACTTTGTAACATACTATATAATTTACTAGTAATGCTTTTCCGTGCTAGAATGTAACCACATGAGGGCAGGAATTTCTATCTGTTTTATTCCTTGAAGTGCCCCAAGCACTTAGGGCAGTGCCTGGCATACAGTAATCCATCAATAAAAATTTGATAAATCAATCAATCAACCAATACAAGTACTGTTTGGCCGGGTACGGTGGCTCAAGCCTGTAATCCCAGCACTTTGGGAGGCCGAGATGGGCGGATCACGAGGTCAGGAGATCGAGACCATGCTGGCTAACACGGTGAAACCCCGTCTCTACTAAAAAATACAAAAAATAAGCCTGGCGAGGTGGCGGGCGCCTGTAGTCCCAGCTACTCGGGAGGCTGAGGCAGGAGAATGGCGTGAACCCAGGAGGCGGAGCTTGCAGTGAGCTGAGATCCGGCCACTGCACTCCAGCCTGGGCGACAGAGCGAGACTCCATCTCAAAAAAAAAAAAAAGTCTCTGGAAGAGCATAGTATTTTCAAAGCACTATATGTTTCTGATCCATCTTTGTCTGTTATCTCAGAAATCTCACCATGGCTTAGCTGATTGCCCCTTACTCAAAGGCCCACATCATATTGTTGACCTGCTGGGGCTCGCAGTAATACTTGAAGGCTGGGATGCCAGGAGGATCCATTTCCAACTTACTCACATGGTTGTCGGCAGGATTCAGTTCCTCACAGGCTTTTTGACGGAGGGCCTCAGACTGTTGACCTCTCTCATTTCCTTTCCATATGGGCCTCTCCATAGGGTGGCTCACAACATGGCAGTTGGCTTCTTTAAGAAGGAGCAGTCAATTGGCTGGGCGCAGCGGCTCATGCCTGTAATCCCAGCACTTTGGGAGGCCAAGGCGGGTGGATCACAAGGTCAGGAGATCGAGACCATCCTGGCTAACACGGTGAGGCCCCATCTTCTACTAAAAATACAAAAATTTAGCCGGGTGTGGTGGCGGGCACCTGTAGTCCCAGCTACTGGGGAGGCTGAGGCAGGAGAATGGCAGTAACCTGGGAGGCGGAGCGTGCAGTGAGCCGAGACTGCGCCACTGCACTCCATCCTGGGCAACAGAGTGAGACTCTGTCTCAAAAAAAAAAAAAAAAAAAAAGCAGGCAATAGATAGCACCCAAAATGGAAACCAAGGGTTTTGTTAATTAATCTTGGAAATGACTTTCCATCACTTCTGTGATAGTCTAGTTGTTAGAAGCACATCACTAAAACCAGCCTGTACTCAAGGGGAAGAGATTACATAAGAGCATGAATACCCAGAAGCAGAGATCATTGGGGGTTGATTTTAGCAGCTACCTGCTGCACTACATAAGGTCAATATCATTGTGAATAATTAATTGGTAATCCAACTCCACTATTTGGTTGGTAAGTATTGACTTTAAAACTATGAAATTTACTCTAATTGGAGGTCTTATATCATTGTTTGCTTCTCTTTTTCTTTATTTTCCAGAATAACCTGGGTATCTTGTGGTCTGAAAGAGAAGAAATTGAAACTGCACAGGCTTACCTAGAGTCATCAGAAGCCCTATATACTCAGTATATGAAGGAGGTATGTTACATGTCAGATAATTTTTAAGTTTTGATTGAAACTAGTCAAGAATTGATAGTAAGAATCCCTCATTCGTAATATTTGTGTGACTCTTCACTGTGCCCAGGAACTTCTCTATAGAGCTATCTGGGAAGTCACCTAATAGCTGAAATTATTGCATATTAAAGACTTTAGGGTTTTAAAAAATAATTCTTGGATAGGACATAATGGCAACCTGGTCTAAATACCATTATAAAGGAAATATTATTCTAATGTTATCCTAAAATACTATTTGCATGTTTTTGTATTTATAATTTAAATATTTTATTTTGGTTTTCCATGAAAATAGCATTACTTGAAGGAAACAAGAACTACTTTAACAAAACATCTGAAATCTTTGAAGCAATGGTTCTCAAATGTTAGCACCCATCAAAATCTGGAGAGCTCGTGAAAGCAGAGCAGACTGGGCATCCAGGCTCTGATTTAATAGTTCTGGGGTGGGGTCTAGGAATTTGCTTTTTTTTTTTTTGACATGGAGTCTTGCTCTGTCACCCAGGCTGGAGTGCAGTGGTAGGATCTCGGCTCACTGCAAGCTCTGCCTCCCGGGTTCACGCCATTCTCCTGCCTCAGCCTCCTGAGTAGCTGGGACTACAGGCGCCCGCCACCACGCCCCGCTAATTTTTTGTATTTTTAGTAGAGACGGGTTTTCACCCTGTTAGCCAGGATGGTCGCGATTTCCTGACCTTGTGATCCGCCCACCTCGGCCTCCCAGAGTGCTGGGATTACAGGCATGAGCCACCGCCCCGGCCGGAATTTGCATTTTTAACAAGGTCCTGCCTGGGTGATGTTTATACTGCTGGTCTAAGTACTATACTGTACTTTGAGAACCACTGCTTCAGGGCAATGGTTTTTCAATGGTTTTTTTTTTTTTTAAGCCCGTGAAACCCTTCTGAAAATGCAGCATATAAAAATTGAGTTACTCTGGTTAAGCAGGTTAGAAGGACCCAGAGCCCAATCTACTACGGATTCTTCCTCCTCCCCACTGCAGTAGTACAAAAGAGATGCTGTAGAGCTTCTAGGGCTCTGGGGAGCCAACACTGAAGACTCTCACTTTAGGGTCACAGCCTGCAAAGGTGACAAGCCACTGTGTTACCATCTGTTTCCTTAATAAACTTGTTTTAATATGAAAGGGAAATTATCAGGCACAATATTTTCTTATAGATTACTATTTGTCACAGCTATCTGCTTTAAAAATCCATTAATACGGCTGGGCATGGTGGCTCATGCCTGTAATCCCAGCATTTTGGGAGGCCGAGGCAAGTGGATGACTTGAGGTCAGGAGTTCAAGACCAGCTTGGGCAACATGGTGAAACCCCATCTCTACTAAAAATACAAAATAGCGGGCGTGGTGGCACATTCCTATAGTCCCAGCTACTCCGGAGACTGAGGCAGGAGAATCGCTTGAACCTGAGAGGCAGAGGCTGCGGTGAGCTGAGATCACACCACTGTACTCCGGCCTGGTCGACAGTGAGACCCTGTCTCAAAAAAAAAAAAAAATCCATTAATAAAGTGCTTTTATAACATTAAAAAACTTGAAATAACATTAGATATCACATAAAAGAGACTAAACATACAAAATTATGTTTGCTAAATTCAGGCATCAGAATGCTTAACTACAAAAGAATATAAGAAGCTTGGTATGCCTGTAATCCCAGCACTTTGGGAGGCTGAGTCTGGAGGATCACTTGAGCCCAGAAGTTTGAGACCAGCCTGGGCAGCACAGCAAGGCCTTGTCACTACAGAAAATTAAAAAATTTGCCAGATGTGGTAGCACACACCTGTAGTTTTAACTACTTGGGAGATTGAGGCAGGAGGGTCACCTGAGCCCAGGAGTTTGAGGTTGCAGTGAGCTATCATCGAACCACTGTACTCCAGCCGGGGTGACAGAGTAAGATTCTGTCTTTATTTATTTATTTTTTTCTTTTTGATACGGAGTCTCGCTCGGTTGCCCAGGCTGGAGTGCAGTGGTGTGATCTCGGCTCACTACAACCTCCACCTCCTGAGTTCAAGTAATTCTCCTGCCTCAGCCTCCCAAGTAGTTGGGATTATAGGTGCCCGCCACCATTCCCGGCTAATTTTTTATTTTTTTGGAGACCAGGTTTCACTGTGTTGCCAGGCTGGTCTTGAACTCCTGGACTCAAGTGATCCGCCCACCTCAGTCTCCCAAAGTGCTGGGATTACAGGCATAAGCCACCATGCCCAGCCTCGCACCTTGGCATTTTAACTTTCTTCCTGAAGTACTAACGAGCAGAGTGCCACAAGGCCAAATAGAGATGTTAGTCTCCCCTTTCTTGCTTTTAGGCTCACAGTCTTGTACGTGAAATTGTTAATTTAAAATGTAAAGGCTGAGACCGGGCACGTGGCTCACACCTTTAATCCCAGCACTTTGGGAGGCCGAGGTGGGTGGATTGCTTGACCTAGAAGTTCAAGATTAGCCTGGGCCACACAGTGATACTCTTGTCTCTATAAAAACTAAACAAAAATTAGCTGGGTGTGGTGATGTGTGCTTGTGGTCCCAGCTACTTGGGGGGCTGAGGTGGGAGGATGGCTTGAGTCCAGGAGGTCAAAGCTTCAGTGAGCCAGGATCCTCTGCCACTGCACTCCAGCCCAGGCAACCAAATGAGACCCTGTCTCAAAAATAAATAAAATGTAAAAGCTGAGTGCGGTGACTTGCACTTATAATCCCAGCACTTTGGGAGGCTGAGGTAGGAAGATTGCTTGATGCCAGGAGTTCAAGACCAACATGAGCAACAAAGCAAGAACCCGTCTTTTCAAAGAAAAAAAAAAGTTACTAAGCATCAATAGTATTTCATTAAAAATAGTATTTATATGGAAACATAACACATATAGTGAAATTCCTTGTGCTTAGTTGTACCTCTATTTCAGTTAAAAGAAGATACTGATTTGACTGTTAATATTACTTATGAAGTGTGAAAGCCATAACAGTGAAGTATGTACATAAAATAATATATTGATTAAGTCCCCTCATCTAGACAGGGGTATGCTTGGTAAGCAGCCCTCGGCATTGTTGAGGAGTTCTCTGAAGAATTACTTATCTATTGTGTTTGCCTTGGGCCTTGCTTCCTGTCTTAGTTGTTTTTACTTTCTGTAAATCCTGAGAGCCCAAGTTGTGATGCTTTTAGTGTTCACATCCAGAATGTAAAATCATATTTTTATGGGAAGCATTGTTCCTTTTGGAGTTTAATGAATTCAGTTAAAAGCAAGAGTATGCTTCTAGATGGGACTATCCTCATAGAAGTAGAATGAGGCAGAGGTTAGGTAGTTCTGCTCTTTTGGAAGACGTAAGAGGGGGTTGTAAGTGATTTGTAAATATTAACTCACTTAATCCTCATGAGATAGATACTGTTATTACTCTTATTTTATAGACGAAAAAATAGAAACACAAGAGATCAAGTGACTTGCCCAAGGCAATAAATAATAGAATCTGGTTTTAATGTCCTTGTATTGAAAGCGGGTAATATACTTTTCTTATTTTCTTGAGAAAAAAATATCAGAATAAATATTAAAATCTCTCATTTGATTTTTATTAGTGGCCAGTTTAGAATACTACTACTGTAGAAATATATACATTTTTCTTATTTGTTTTGCTTATGCAAGTTTTTAACAGAGCTCTTTTACCAGACAAAATTGCAATTTGACATACTTAAAGAGGGGTCAGGCACGGTGGCTCACACCTGTAATCCCAGCACTTTGGGAGGCCGAGGCAGGCAGATCAAGAGATCAAGACCATCCTGGCCAACATGGAGAAACCCCGTCTCTACTAAAAATACAAAAATTAGCAGAGGGTGGTGGCACATGTCTGAAATCCCAGCTACTCAGGAGGTTAAGGCAGGAGAATCACTTGAACCTGGGAGGCGGAGGTTGTAGTGAGCCGGGATGGCACCACTGTCCTCCAGCCTGGTGAAAGAGCGAGACTCCATCTCCAAAAAAAGAAAAAAAAAACTTAAAGAGGTTGGGCACAGTGGCTTATGCCTGTAGTTTCAGTACTTTGGGAGGCTGAGGCAGGAGGATCACTGGAGGCTAGGAGTTCAAGACCAGCCTGGGCAACAGAGCAAGACCCCCATCTCTAAATAAATAAATAAGAACTTAAAAAAAGATAAAACAAAATACTTAAAGAATTATATATATCTAAAAGCAAATTGGTGAATTTTTTGCATATTTGCAGTTTAACTGCAACAACAGTAAAATTTTGTCAAATGTGAACTTACAGGGTATCTTTTATTTGTTTGACTCAGATTTTATGGTTAAGAAAATTACTTGTTGAGCCGGGTGCAGTGGCTCACGCCTATAATCCTAGCACTTTGGGAGGCCAAGGCAGGTGGATTGCTTGAGCCCAGGAGTTCAAGACCAGTCTGGGCAACATAGTGAAACCCTGTGTCTACAAAAAAATACAAAAATTAGCCAGGCCTAGTGTTGCACACCTGTAGTTCCAGCTACTCGGGAGGCTGAGGTAGGAGGATTGCTTGAGGTGGGAGGATCGGGAGACGGAGGTTACAGTGAGCCAAGATTGTGCCACTCCAATCCAGCCTGGTGACAGAAACTGTGTCTGAATAAATAAATACAAATTTAAAAAACGGAAAATTACTTCTTGAGTAACATAAAAATGAACTAGGAAAAAATGAAATGTATTTGGCTTGTAAAAGTTGATTTCTCCAGGTCTTCCAGAAGAGGGCACTTGGTGTTTACAGTTTAAAACTTTAAAGAGCTTTTGTTTTTCTTAATTGTAGGTTGGGTGTCCTCCTCTTGATCCTACTGAGCGTTTTCTTCCTGAAGAAGAGAAACTTACTGAACAAGAGAGATCAAAAAGGTGAGTAGGTGTAGAAATCAGCCCTTGCAAATATTTCCGCATAGCATAGATAAGTGATTGTTCAAAAAGGCACTTATAAAGGTTACAGAATGGGGATTCTGACATGAGTAAAACCTCCATTTACCGCTTACGTGTTATGTGACCTTGTTCAAACCTGAGACTCAGTTTCCTTATCTGTCAAATAGATACAATAAACAAATCCAACTCAAAGGGTTGGTGGGAGGATCAAAATAAATATGTGTGAAATTTACTTATAAAACATAAACCATGGGCGGGACACAGTGGCTCACGCCTATAATCCCAGCACTTTGGGAGGCTGAGGCGGGTGGATCGCAAGGTCAGGAGTTCGAGACTGGCCTGACTATTACGGTGACACCCCGTCTCAACCAAAAATACAAAAATTAGCCCGGCACGGTGGCAGGCATCTGTAGTTCCAGCTACTCGAGAGGCTGAGGCAGGAGAATTGCTTGAACCCAGGAGGTGGAGGTTGCAGTGAGAGCACGACACTGTATTCCAGCCTGGGCAACAGAGTGAGACTCTGTCTCAGGAAAAAAAAAAAGTAAACCATTACATAAATATTGGTTTATTTTTTCTTTACAGATTTGAAAAGGTTTATACTCATAACCTATATTACCTAGCTCAAGTCTACCAGCATCTGGAAATGTTTGAGAAGGCTGCTCACTATTGCCATAGTACACTAAAACGCCAGCTTGAGCATAATGCCTACCATCCTATAGAGTGGGCTATCAATGCTGCTACCTTGTCACAGTTTTACATCAATAAGGTAAGCATCTTGAAGTAGTTATCTAACAGAGTACCAATAGTGAGTATAAAAATAGAACCAGTAGTACCTTGAAAATACCATCTTTTAAAAACAGGTAGCTTGTATTTTATGATTTGCAACTGGACCCGAAAATGCAGCTCAGTTTGCCCGTGTACTAAAATTTTGTAGCTTTTTGTTGTATGAATTATTTTAAGTTTTAAAATACCAAGTTTTATCATTGTTTTACATGTTACCTAAGACCAATTCTTTTTTTTAACATAGGCACGCTATCTCAACTCATTTTAGTGAGGTATTACCTTAAATTGCAGATTTTATCTTGTAGATATATCTTTATCTTTATGTAATGGTAATCTCATAACTCTGAGAATTTGACTGAGGAAGTTGACTGTTAAATGTGGGCTTTGATAAAAGCATGTGATGCATTTCAGTTATTTTTCAGAATTAACTCTGTAATAATTTTTTAATGTTGGAAATATGTCTGCTGAGTTCCAAAGTTCTAGGTCTTTATGACATACTTCTTTTGGATTGTTAAACAGGGACAATGTTTTTGAGCTTCTTAATTGTTTATCAGAATTTCTCATAAAAATTTTAAAAAGCATTGCTCACGTCATGTTGATGTACCCTTAATTGACCCATTTATTCCTTTAATCCCTAAGAGTTTTTAATGCTAAAATAATTTTACACTACCTTTTCTAACCAGATTTTCCTATTAATCCTTAATAAGACATCTCGGCAATATAAATTACTTTTATTTATATTTCTAATTCACAAGCCTCTCTGAAATTTTGGTAATTCTCTGCTTATCAGAGTTCCTTCTTTCATCTCTCTGGTAACCTGCTGCCTTATTCTTGGGCCTTTATCCTTTTTGAGCATTTCGTTAGCGTTGGTTCTGTAAATGCGCCCTATGATTAAAGTATTGTCCCACAGAATTTCATTCAGAAAAGCTATTAGCAGGAGAGAAAGGGCTGTGGTGACTGCAGCATCGCTTCTAGGACTTTGGTCTAAGATCAAGTGTGTAAGTAACGCTACTGCATATATCAGAGCATTCAGTTAACTAATTCTCATGAATCCATTTCATTGTCCTCATCCAAAGTGTTATCCAGTGCCTCTGCTTGTGACATCTTTTTTACAGCTGTTGGAGGCCCCTTGTTCATTCTGTTTAGCAACTTTAAAATTATGTATTCACTATGACTTTAATTAATACTTAAAACTCCATGGATATTGGCAGTACTAAGATATCTAGATATTAAAGTGTGATTTAAAATTTAAAGTTGTTAAGCATTACTTATGTGGAGCATGCAGTAATTTTCATGAGACTTCCCACACCCTGCACTTTTATTTTTTGCCAAAATCTTTTTTAAGTTTTTGTTAAAACCAACTAAGTCGTATTGCAAAAAGAGGGATTTGAACCATGTTTTTAAAAATGCAATTGTCATTTATATCATTGTCATCTTCATCTGATTCCAGTGATGAGGTTTTGCTACGTGGTGAATCCCTACCTGGCAGCTGCTAAAGTCCCACATTTACCAGCCACCTAGAGGGCATAAGATACTCACTGTTCTAGCAGCGATTGCTCACAGGGAGCCAATCTGGACAAAGCTAAAATGATGATAATGGTTAAGGGATTGGATTATAGAGAGATAATTAAAGTTTCATTATATAAACTCTAACTTTCTTTTGGCTTTTAAGATTTAACACATTTTTATCTATAGATGTTGCTGGGCCAATACTTGACATGCCCAGCTATTCTCAAGATGGCTTCTGAATTTGCCATAATGGAAAGATACATGTAATGCTGCGATTTTAAAGTTATAGCCAACCATTTAAAGCCTTTCAGGTATTACTATAATTAAGTAGACATTCTATTTAATGAGGGTGGCTTCCAACTAAAAGTTGGACTTTAACTTTGAACTTCTGCTGGGTGGTCCTTTGACTTACATGACAAATACAAAATGTTTCTATTAATAAGGAGATCTTCTCTAATTGTTTGAGAAGTTTGCCATGCCCAGAATTGAATTATGAAGTCTTCAAGAGTGTTGGTAAAGCAGTTCCATAAAGTTCATCTGTAGAAATCTGTTGACTTCAAAATTTGGTGGGAAGCCTTATTGTATGTAAATTTCAAAGATTTTAGAACACAGGAGTCTCTCCTTATCCAAATTTATCCTAATTGCCTATGTATAGTAGGATGTAAAAGGGCTCTATAAACCTAATAAAAGTTAAATCTTCAGACTGGGCAAGGTGGCTTACATTTATAACCCCAGCACTCTGGGAGGCCAAGGTGGGAGCATTGCTTGAGGCCAGGAGTTGGAGACTTGTCTAGGCAACATAGAGGAACCCCAGAATTAGGCTTGGTGGCATGTGCCTATAGTCCAGCTACTCAGGAAGCTAAAGGTGGGAGGATCCCTTACGCCCAGGAGGTTGAGGCTGCAGCGAACTATGATTGTGCCACTGCACTCCAGCCTTGGGCTAGAGTGAGACCCCTATCTCGTAAGGAAAAAAAAAATTCAGTCCTGACACAATGTAAATAGTCTAAGAATTTATTGTGCGTGGGAGTTTGGCTATTTAGACTGAACCTAAAGGGCTTTTTGAGACAGTTTAAGTCTAGGATGACAGCCATTCCTGTATATCTATTGATTAAATAAGGAGAGCTAACTTTCAATTGGCAGTTGTCTTTCAGCCCAAGTGGATTATTATTAAGAGTTTGGGGGCATTAATATTTTAACCATTGAGGTTACATTTTAACCAGATAATATGATAATATATCTTTTATACCTTCTGAATGATCTGCAACTCTATAGGGCCTCCTTTGTAGTATTTTTATCTGATTTTATACCTTTTCCCATATTAAAAGAAATTATGCAAGTATCAGTTGCAAATAAAGCTGTATGATAGTCACATTCACTGTTGTTTATTTCCCCAATAGCTATGCTTTATGGAGGCCAGGCACTGTTTATCAGCTGCTAATGTCATTTTTGGTCAAACTGGAAAGATCTCAGCCACAGAAGACAGTAAGTTTACCTTTGCATGTTTTACATAGCTTTTAAAAAAGTATTTTATTTTGAAATTATTTTAAACTTTTGAAAAGTTGCAAGATCAGAAGAGCTATCATATGCCCTTCTCCTAAATGCACCAATTTTTAGTATTTTCTTCGCTTGGAATCAAATTTTATTTTTCTCTCTGAACCACTAGAGAGGTTACATACATTAGGCTCCTTTACCCTTTCATACTTCAATATATATTTCCTAAGAAGAATATCTTCTTACATAATCATAGATCATTTATCAAATTCAAGAAATGTAACATTGGCTAGGCATGATGGCCCACGCCTGTAATGCTAGATTTTGGGAGGCCAAGATGGGAGGGGCCAGGAGTTCAAGACCAGCCTGATCAACATAGTGAGACCCTACCTCTATGTTTTTAAAGAAATTTAAAAAACAAGAGTAACATTGATACAATTCTTTTGTCTACACTGCATATTTCTGTTTCATCAGTTGTTGCCATAATATTCCTTCTAGCATTTGTTTGCCAGTACTGGATTATACAGTTCAAGATTGCATATTGCATTCAGTTGTCACATCTCTAGGCATTTTTCATCCAGAATTGTTCCTCAGCCTTTCTTTCCCTTTCATCACTTAACATTTTTGAAGAATATAGGCCAGTTATTTCAGAGAATTACTGCCAACTGGGGTTTGTGTGATGTTTCCTTACGCCACCATTCAGATGATATATTTTTGGTTGGAATACTACATGCATAAACGATGTAGCCAAATATCCATCTTTTTAAGTATAGTGTTTCATTTTCTCTTAGAAAATCACAGTTAACATGTATCTTTGAGCCATTTAACAGGTTTTGTAGTAAGTTCATCATTTTCTTTAAAAATAGTTTATTTTGAAAAATAGTTTGATTCTATAACTCACAGTTGAACAGTTTCCAACCTTCTTATGATGTTTTAGATTTTGAAACATCATGTCTTCCTTACAAATGGACATTCTAATTGTGGATCTGAAAAGTGCAGAGACTCTTAAGAGTTAAAGGAATGCACATTATCAAAGTAAATAGTTGCTTTCTCCCCTAATATATTAGCTACATTGAATTAATTATAGATTAGTTGAAGTCTAAGAGGCACTTGTCTCAAAAAATGAACAAAAACTAAATTGCCGAGATATTATTTAATACTATACTTTATTTAAAATAATATCGTGAGATATTATTTTTTTACTCTTCAAAATAGCTGAAAAAATGACAGTGTCCAGTGTTTTCAAAATGTTCTTATTGAGCATTCTCGTATATTGTTGGTTGGCGTATTTGTTGAAAATAATTTGGCTATATGTTGTGAATTACTTAAAATTGTGTAAACTCTTCTACTCAGTAAATTCCACTTCTAGGAACCTGCCCTAAGGAAGTAATCCAAAATCCAGGCAGATTTTTGCACAAATATATTCATGTTTCGAGTGTAAAAAAATGTGTGTGTGTGTATAAACTTTCTAAACCTTTGTGTTGAGGGCTGACTTTCAATAGATTGCAGCAAGAAAGCTGCCCTGCTGTGTATGACACTCTGACCCAGAAGCAGGTCATCTGAATAGTTTAGCACCAGGTTCTCCACAACCATGTGTTGTGTGACATAGAGGTTTTTGTGATAGTACAGAAATGGAAACAACAAATTCCAGGTTAGAATTGGAAGAATGGCTAAATAATGGAATATCTATTTAATTGTATATAATGGTGTACTTAAAAATGAAGCTAAGAGTTGATAATGATATGAGTAAAGTGTTTGTGGTATGAGAAAGAAATATGCAAAAATAATAGTGAGTGCTTCTGGATAGTAGGATTTGGAGTGGATCTTTCTTCCCTTTTCCCCGAGCCCCCTGCTTCAGTAAAGATCTGTTACTTTTGTAGTCAGGAAAAAGTGATATAAAAAAATTACAGTACCCAGTGAAAATTACAGTTGTGACCATTAATTTAAACAAATCACATGTATATTTTAGCTCCTGAAGCTGAAGGAGAGGTGCCAGAGCTTTATCATCAAAGAAAGGGGGAAATAGCAAGGTGCTGGATCAAATACTGTTTGACTCTCATGCAGAATGCCCAACTCTCCATGCAGGTAATGCAGTCAGAAGTTGCCTTTTTCTTTCTTAAATGAGGACATTGTAAGTAAAAACTCATAGTGGGGACTGTGCTCATTGGGGTCACATTGTGTTTAATATGAAAGGCGTGTAGAATGTTTTCATAAATATTTCTTTCTTGGTTTTAAATCGTACTCATCAAATTGATTGAATCCAGGAGGCAGAGGCTGCAGTGAGCCAAGAGTGGACCACTGCATTCCAGCCTGGGCAACAGAGCAAGACTCCATCTCAAATAAATAAATAAATAAATAAATAAATAAAATCTTACTTATCATTCAAGGCCTATCTTAAATACTACGTCTTCCTTGAAGACTTCTCTTTGGTTAGACTATAAGCTTCTTGAGAGCTGGGAACTATGTCATATTCTATTTTTTTTTTTTTTTTAAAGACAGGCTCTTGCTGTGTTGCCCAGGCTGGCGTGTGGTGATATGGTCATGGGTCACTGCAACCTTGATCTCCCCAGCTCACACAATCATCCCACCTCATCCTGGGAGTACAGGCATGTGCCACCATGTCCAGTTAATTTTTAAGTTGTTTTGTAGATACTGGCTCTCATTATGTTGCCAAGGCTGGTCTTGAACTCTTGGGTTCAAGTGATCCTCCCGCCTTTGCCTCCCAAAGTGCTGGGATTACAGGTGTGAGCCACTGTGCCTGGCCTAACTAATCTTTTTTTTTTTTTGAGACGGAGTTTGGCTGTGTTGCCCAGACTGGAGTGCTGGAGTACAGTGGTGTGATCGCAGCTGCAACCTCTGCGTCCCGGGTTCAAAGGATTCTCCTGCCTCAGCCTCCCGGGTAGCTGGGATTACAGGTGCCTGCCACCATGCCTGGCTAATTTTTGACTTTTTAGTAGAGACGGAGTCTCACCATGTTGGCCAAGCTGGTCTCCAACTCCTGACCTCAAGTGATCCACCCATCTCGGCCTCCCAGAGTGCTGGGATTACAGGTGTGAGCCACCACACCTGGCCAAGGCCTTACTAATCTTTATATACTTCTCAGTGTTATCTTACACACAGCATGGACTTGATAAAATCTAAAAGGGTAGACTTTTAAGAAATAGCTCATGTAATAGTTCAAAAATAGAAGCAGAAGTGATGGCAGTGAAGAGCATGGGCTCTGGAAACACACTAGGTAGGTATGAACTCCAGCTCTGCTGCTTCGTAGCTATGTCTTTGTGGCAATTTACTTAATATATTTTTGCCTGTATTTCCTCACAAATCAGTTGGAGATAATAGTACTTAATACTGTTGTTATGAGAGTTAGATCAGTATATATTAAGGCCTCAGAAAAGTGCCTGAGACATACTAAGTCCTTAATAAATGTTAACTACCATCATCATTATTAATTTATACCCAATCCTAGTTTCTAACCACTAGGGAGGATAATAAAATTAATCATTTAGATGCAATATACTAATTGTAGATACATAGAAGCTTTCCTGGGGGAGTCATTGTGCTTTTGTTTTTTTATATGTGTGTATTAAAGTATGATAATTTTTTTTTTTTTTTACATGGGACTCTGCTTGATAAAAGTATAATAATCTTTAGTGGTTGTATTAGTCCGTTCTCACACTGCTATAAAGAATTACTTGAGGCTAGGTGCAGCGCCTCATGCCTATAATCCCAGCACTTTGGGAGGCCAAGGTGGGTGGATCACTTGAGCCCATGAGTTTGAGACCAGCCTGGACAACATGTTGAAACCCTGTCTCTACCAAAAATACAAAAAATTAGCCAAGCATGGTGGTGTGCACCTGTAGTCCCAGCTACTGGGGAGGCTGAGGCAGGAGAATCACTTGAGCGCAGGAGGCAGAGGTTGCAGTGAGCCAACATTGCACCACTGCGCTCCAGCCTGGGTAACAGAGTGAGACCCTGTCTCAAAAAAAAAAACAGAAAAAGAACCACCTGAGACTGGGTAATTTATGAAGAAAAGAGGTTAATTGACTTACAGTTCCTCAGGCTTAACAGGAAGCATGACTGGGAGGCCTCAGGAAACTTAGAGTCATGGCAGAAGGTGAAAGGGAAGCAAGCGTGTCTTACCGTGGCAGAGCAGGAGAGAGAGAGAGCAAAGGGGGATATGCTACACACTTCAAAACCATCAGATCTCATGAGAGAGCTCACTCACTACCACAAGAACAGCAAGCAGGAAATCTGCCCCCAATGATCCAGTCACTTCCCACCAGGTCCCTCCTCCAGTCTGATGTGAGATTTGGCCGGGGACACAAATCCATACTGTATCAGTGGTAAATAATGTAGAACCTTATGAAACTACTAAACGAAAGAAAACTAAACAAACCTCAACACATCAGAAGCATAGATCTTGAAGAGATAAAGATCATTTTAGAGGTTAGAGGGTAAAGAGGAGGCATATTAAGGAAAGACAGAAAGTAGGGAGAAGAACTATGGGCTTTATGTCTAGAGAATTTGGAGCCAGGAATTGCTGTCAAGTTTCTTCTGGTCAGGTAAGGAAAGCTGGAAAAGGAGGGTTGCAGGGGCTATTGGAGCAAAACAGTAGGCTAATTTAAGAAAGCATCCTAGAGAGAACATGTAGATAAACAAGCAGCCCAGGAAGGAAGGAAGTATACAAGATTTAGAGACTTATGATCTACGTTTGAAGTAATTGTGTCAAGCATAATGCACTATGATTTGACCCTTACCTTTCATTCAGTTGATGTTTCTAGTCTGGGAACTTAGAACTTCATCACTTGGTTAGTTTAAACTCACATATTTGCCATGCTACTAAATTACTCAGATTTTCCTTAAACCCAATTTTGTTTTTTGAGATGGGGTTTCTGTCACCCAGGCTGGTGTGCAGTGGCATGATCTCCACTCACTACATCCTCCACCTCCCCAGCTCAAGCGGTCCTCCCACATCAGCCTGGGACCACAGGTGTGTGCCACTGTGCCCGGCTAATTCTTTGTATTTTTGTTAGGACGATGTTTTACCATGTTGCCCAGGCTGGTCTTGAACTCTTGAGCTCAAGCAATCCACCCATGTCAGCCTCCCAAAGTGCTAGGATTACAGGTGTGAGCCACTGCGCTCGGCCCTGACTTTCTTTTTTAACCGTAACTTCATCCTGTATCATCTGTGTATTTATCTGAAAGGCCTTCTTCAGTTCAAGCTTTTTTTTTTTTTAGACGGAGTCTTGCTCTGTCACCCAGGCTGGAGTGCAGCACAGTGGCGCAATGCGCAGTGGCGCGATCTCGGCTCACTGCAAACTCCACCTCCCAGGTTCACACCATTCTTCTGCCTCAACCTCCCGATTAGCTGGGACTACAGGCTCCCGCCACCACACCCGGCTAATCTTTTTTGTATTTTTAGTAGAGATGGGGTTTCACCGTGTTAGCCAGGATGGTCTCAATCTCCTGACCTTGTGATCCACCCACCTCGGCCTCTCAAAGTGCTGGGATTACAGGCGTGACCCACCGCGCCCAGCCCAGCTCAAGCTTTAAGACATACACATATTTATTCAATTAAGTATTTATGCCAAACCTGTGCTAGTCATTGGCCAAGGATACTATGATGGACAAAAATGAACCTAGCCTTTGACTTCATGTAAAAGTACAATTTTGCTAAGTTCCACAAAGGAGAGACACATGATATGAGAAGGCGCAATAGGAAGAAATAACAAGCAAGCTCTGGGGATGAGTAAGTAGGAGTTACCTAGCCTGAAGAAAAGAAGGTACACCATGCCAAGGAGCTGAAGCAGCATGTTTAGAAGTTCTGTGGCGTAAGGGAGGATGATATCAGAAGGGATGGAGCAAAGGCTGTGAGGTTGGAGCTGAGGGAGAGGGAGTGTGATATAAGGTAGATATAAGTTAGAGTTAGAAAGGGGCTGGAGCAATCAAGGCTTTGAAGCATTGTTGTCTTCATCTTCTGAGCATTTGGAAACCTTGAAGGGTTTGTGGAGAGATCACTAGTGAGACAGTGTCAAATGAAAAGAAGAAAAGGGGCCAGGCTGCCGCGGTCGCCCGTAATCCCAGCACTTTGGGGCGTCGAGACGCGGATCACCAGGTCAGGAGATCAAGACTATCCTGGCTAACACGGGTGAAGTCCCCGCCTCTACTAAAAAGTACAAAAAACTAGCCGGAGCGAGGTGGCGGCGCCTGTAGTCCCAGCTACTCGGGAGGCTGAGGCAGGAGAATGGCATAACCCGGGAGGGTGGATGCAGTGAGCTGGAGATCCGCCACTGCACTCCAGCCTGGGCGACAGAGCGAGACTATCACCTCAAAAAAAAAAAAGAAAGAAAAGCAAGGAAGAAAGGACTTGGGATCTGCTATTTAATTTAATGGCCAAGAAGAGCTTTACCTGGCTTCTTAACCACCTTAGTTATTCTTGTGAAGTTATTCCCCACCCCCAAGAGAGAAAACCCTTTAACTAGGGAAGGTAGATTTAACTTTTGTTCCGTTTTGGATGTCTTTAAGTAGACCTAGAGCATTTCTCTCTGATATATTTCGCTAAATAACTAATAGCATAAACATGGTAGCATTAATTTTAATGGCATCCTTTGTGAAGTATTTTGTGATGGTAGATTACAGTCTGTTTGTTTGTTTGTTTGTTTCTTGAGACGGAGTCTCTTGCACTCACCCAGGCTGGAGTGCAGTGGCACTACTCCCACTCACTGCAACCTCCGCCTCCTGGGTTCAAGCTGAGCCTCCTGCCTCAGTCTCCCAAGTGACTGGGATTACAGGCCCCCGCCACCATGCCTAGTTAATTTTGTATTTTTAGTAGAGACAGGGTTTTCACTGTGTTGGCCAGGCTGGTCTTGAACTCCTGACTCCAGGGATCCTCACTTTGGCCTCCAAAGTGCTGGGAGTAATGTATCACATGTATATAATGCTCTACAATTTCAAAGTACTTTTATAGGTAGCATTTATCTTATTGGAAGGAGTAACTGTAAATGAATTTCAGTCTCAGAATAAATGATATGTAAGCAGCTTCTGTTCATTTAAATATTTTTCTTTTTTTTTCACATTTCTTGAGTTTTCTTTAAATATAATTAAAGAAAGAGCAGTTTTCTGTGTTTAAGACTATGATACCCCTTCTAAACCAGGGTTGCAGACTTTTTCTAAAAAAACTCTTGAAGTTTGCTTTAATGTTATTTAACAGCAAGAGGTGAGTGTCCTACTTAACCACATAATTTATTTATTTTTCCTTCAGGACAACATAGGAGAGCTTTGATCTTGATAAACAGTCTGAACTTTAGAGCTTTAAGGAAAAAAGAACTAGATGAGGAGGAAAGCATTCGAAAAAGCTGTGCAGTTTTGGAACTGGTGAGCTGTGTGGGATGCCATCTCTGCAGTAGAAGAGAAAGTGAGCTACTTGAGACCTTTAGATTTTGAAGAAGCCAGAGAACTTTTCTTATTGGGTCAGCACTATGTCTCTTTTGAGGCAAAAGAGTTCTTTCAGATTGATGGTTATGTCACTGACCATATTGGAAGGTCCAAGACTACAGTGCTCTGTTTAAGGTGCTTGCATTCTTTGAAACTGACATGGAGAGACGGGTGCAAGATGATAAACGCAGAATAGCCATGCTAGAGCCCCCTAACTGTAGACCTGAATCCACAGTATTACCTTAAGCTGGTCAACAGACAGATCCAGCTGAAATTCGTACTACGCTTAATAAGTGATAAGATAGATTTTAGACACCTGAGATATCCAGAATAAAGCATTCCTGAGCATAGGGAAGATGTGTTCTTCCGCCATGTTAGCTAAGTTTCTCGATGCCCGCCTCTATGGTAAAATCTCACACGATCCTAAGAAAGAGTTGGAAAATTTGGCAACATCATTGGAACATTACAAATTTATTATTGATTATTGTGAAAAGCATCCCAGGAGGCTGCCCAAGAAATAGAAGGAGCTAGAACTTAGTAAAGAGATGGTTAGTCTTCTCCCAACAAAAATGGTGGAGAGATTCAGAACCAAGATGGCCCTGACTTAACTCTGTTTCTAAAGAAAGGAAATGTGCAATATTGAAGTGATCTTTTCCCTAGTCAAACAGGCCCAATTCCATTGTGATTTTACCTTTTAATGGCCAGGTGATGCAGTTTGAGCTTGAGATACAGTCAACTGAGGTTTGCTAGATCCTAAGGAACATAAAGTTAATAAAAACTTACACCTAATTATGTAAATTGCCTTGTTAAAGACATGGATTTGTATTTTAGATGCTTGTTTCCTATTTAAATATAGACATTTCTACCCTCAGTTTCTAAATGTAGATTATTTGTTGGCTAGTACTTGATAGATTCCTTTATAAGAAAAATGCTGGGTAATGTACATGGTAGACAAACCTTGTTACTATATTAAGATTGAAAGTAACTTCTCTAGTTACTCCCTTCCTAAAATATTTGATTTCTAACCCCCACCCAAAAATCTTTCCCTTTGAAAATACTAAAACTGCTATGTTATTATAAAGTGTAAAATGGTTTGTCTTAATTATAGGAGAAAAAAAGGCCTTGTTGAAATAAAATAAACTGACTTATTTCTCACTAATAAAAACTCCATTTCCTCTTTGTTTCTTGTGAGCATTGGTTTTATTTATTGATACCCTCAAAGATATTAGCTTATTTGAAGCTAGAGAAGAGTATTTCTTCAATAACATTGCACAGTTAGGAAAACATTAAAAATATCATTCAGGGAGCTGAGTGTGGTGGCTCATGCCTGTAATCCCAGCACTTTGTAGGCCTGGCGACACCCTGAGGCCAGGAGTTTGAGACCAGCCTGGGCAACAAAAGTGAGACCCCATCTCTACAAAACATACAAAAACTAGCTGGGGCATTGTGCCACCTGTCTGTAATCCCAGCTACTTGCAGGCTAAGGTGGAGATTTCGTTTGAGCCCAGGAGGCCAAGGCTGCAGTGAACCATAATTGCCACTTCACACTCCAGCCCGGGTGACAGACCCTCATTCAAAAATAAAATAAAATATTATTCACTTAGTAAATATTTATTGAGCTACTAATATGTCCCAGGAAATCTTACTGACTGATTTCTTGTCAGAAGATCCTGGCATGTTTATAAACTTCTGGGCACCAAGGGAGAAAGGATATATTTGTCATAACTAAACCTGTTAAAGAGGATATATCTGTCATAATTAAAACCTTTGCTAAAGTGTGTTAGTCATTTTAAGAAATGCAGGAATGAAATGGAGTCTTATCCGTGCATGGTCAAGATCAGTCGTAACATTCAATATATAGAGAATAGCTCTGTGTTAGCTTGCCTGTTAAAATTGTTCTTGAAAAGCTAGGTCTGGGTCAACACTAAGATTCTGTAACATTTATGTAAACACACACACACACATGAAAATCACTTTGCTTTCCCTTTGAGATCAATTTTCCAGGAAGAAAAATTTTGAGTATAATAGTCAGAAATGTAATTCACTCAATATTTAACTGATATTTATCTGCCTTATTTCGCTAGTCAGGCCTCTTTCTCTCACTTTTCAATCATAGAGGATATGATGATTAACAGATAAACAAGGACCTTGTTCTCACAGAGGAATAAACAACTAAGATAATTTCAGGCCATAAGGGCTGTTAAGAAAGGAAACTGAAAGTAAACTTTTTTTTTTTTTTTTTTGAGATAGAGTCTCGCTCTGTCGCTCCAGGCTGGAGTGCAGTGGCGTGATCTCGGCTCACTGTGCAATTTCTGCCTCCTGGATTCAAGCAATTCTCCTGCCCCTCAGCCTCCCGAGTAGCTGGTAATACAGGTGGCACAACACCACACCTGGGTAATTTTTGTATTTTAGTAGAGGCGGGTTTCACCATGCTGGCCAGGCTGGCCTCCTTTGAACTCTGACATCAAGTGGATCTGCTCACCTCGGCTTCCCAAAGTGCTGGGGATTACAGGTGTGGAGCCACCACGCCCAGCCTGAAATGGTAAACTTAATGGAAGGGGTGCTGTCTAAGCTGTGGTGATCTGGAAAGGTCTTTGAGAAGGTGGGAGGTGACACTGATGAGAACTAAATGGGGAAGAAAAGCAGCCAGGTCATCTTTTAGGTAGGGTGTTCCAGGGCTGAATAAGCTCAGAAGGAGTTTGGCATGAGAAAGCACTAGAGTGGCTGGAGCGAAGGGTGGAGCAGGCGGGAACAGTGGGGAGTCCAGTTGGAGAGGGCTTTAGATCAGGGTGGGTGAGTTTGGATTTTATTCAAGGTGCAGTGGGAACTTACAAAATTTTAAAAGGGAGCAGCGTGATCTGGATTGTTTTTTTTTTTTTTTTTTTTTTTTTGAGACAGAGTCTCATTTGTCGCCCCAGGCTGGAGTGCAGGGCGCACCTTTGGCTCACTGCAAGCTCCTCGCCTCAGGTTCACGCCTATTCTCCTGCTCTCTGCCTCCTGAGTAGCTGGGACTACAGGCGCCCACCACCACGCCTGGCTAATTTTTTGTATTTTTAGTAGAGACGAGTTTCACCTGCGGTTAGCCAGGATGGTCTCAATCTCTTGACCTTGTGATCCACCCGCCTTGGCCTCCCAAAGTGCTGGGATTACAGACATGAGCCACCGCACCCGGCCTCTGATTGGAATTTTTAAGAAACTACTCTGGCTCTTAGGGCAAGGGAAGGGGGAAAGGGCAGCCGAGAACCAGAGGAAGCAGAGAAACAAGTGAGTTTCTGTTAAGATTAATCCAAGTGAGAGATGAAAGTGGTTTGGACTAGGATGAGGGAGTAGAGATGGAGAAAAGTGGATACATTCTGGATGTGTTTTGAACACGTTAGAGGGTAAAGTGTAGAGCATGAGGGGAAAAGAAGAGCCATGTTAAGCTGAGGAAGTATGGAGGCAAAGCATGTTTTTATGGGGGATATGTGGGTTTAGAATTAAGAGTTTTGGGGGAGGTTCCAAGATGGCCAAATAGGAACAGCTCCAGTCTACAGCTCCCAGCGTGAGCAACGCAGAAGATGGGTGATTTCTGCATTTCCAACTGAGGTACTGGGTTCATCTCACTGGGGCTTATTGGACAGTGAATGCAGCCCACCGAGTGTGAGCCGAAGCAGGGTGAGGCAGGGAAGTACAAGGGGTTGGGGAATTCCCTTTCCTAGCTAAGGGAAGCTGTGACAGATGGCACCTGGAAAATCGGGTCACTCCCACCCTACTACTGTCCTTTTCCAATGATCTTGGCAAATGGCACACCAGGAGATTATATCCTACACCTGGCTTGGAGGGTCCCACGCCCACAGAGCCTTGCTCATTGCTAGCACAGCAGTCTGAGATCAAACTGCAAGGCTGCAGCAAGGCTGGGGGAGGGGCGCCCACCATTGCTGAGGCTTGGATAAGTAAACAAAGCAGCCGAGAAGCTCCAACTGGGTGGAGCCCACCACAGCTCAAGGAGGCCTGCCTGCCTGTGTAGACTCCACCTCTAGGGGCAGGGCATAGCTGAACAAAAGGCAGTGAAACTTTTGCAGACTTAAACGTCCCCATCTGACAGCTTTGAAGAGAGCAGTGGTTTTCCCAGCACGGAGTTTGAGATCTGAGAGTGGACAGACTGTCCTCTCAAGTGGGTCCCTGACCCCCAAGTAGCCTAACTGGGAGGCACCTCCCAGTAGGGGCAGACTGACACCTCACACGGCCGGGTGCCCCTCTGAGCCAAAGCTTCCAGAGGAACAATCAGGCAGCAACATTTGCTGTTCTGCAATATTTGCTGTTCTGCAGCCTCCTCTGGTAATACTCTGGTAAACAGGGTCTGGAGTGGACATCCAGCAAACTCCAACAGACCTGCAGCTGAGGGTCCTGACTGTTAGAAGGAAAACTAACAAACAGAAAGGACATCCACACCAAAACCCCATCTGTACGTCACCATCATCAAAGACCAAAGGTAGATAAAACCACAAAGATGGGGAGAAACCAGAGCAGAAAAACCGAAAATTCTAAAAATTAGAGCGCCTATTCTCCTCCAAAGGAACACAGCTCCTCACCAGCAATGGAACAAAGCTGGACGGAGAATGACTTTGACAAGTTGAGAGAAGAAGGCTTCAGATGATTGGTAATAACCAACTTTTCTGAGCAAAAGGAGAATGTTCAAGCCTATCGCAAAAAAAGCTAAAAACCTTGATAAACGATTAGACAAATGGCTAACTAGAATAACCAGTGTAGAGAAGTCCTTAAATGACCTGATGGAGCTGAAAACCATGGCATGAGAACTGCGTGATGCATGCACAAACTTCAGTAGTCGATTTGATCAACTGGAAGAAAGGGTATCAGTGATTGAAGATCAAATGAACGAAATGAAACGAGAAGAGAAGTTTAAAGAAAAAAGTAAAAAGAAATGAACAAAGCCTCCAAGAAATAGGGGACTATGTGAAAAGACCAAATCTATGTCTGATTGGTATACCTGAAAGTGACGAGGAGAATGGAACCAAGTTGGGAAACACTTTTCAGGATATATTATGCGGGAGAACTTCCCCAGCCTAGCAAGGCAGGCCAACATTCAGATTCAGGAAATACAGAGAATGCCACAAAGATACTCCTCGACAAGAGCAACTCCAAGACACGTAATTGTCAGATTCACCAAAGTTGAAATGAAGGAAAAAATGTTAAGGGCAGCCAGAGAGAAAGGTCAGGTTACCCACAAAGGGAAGCCCATCAGACTAACAGCAGATGTCCCAGCAGAAACTCTACAAGTCAGAAGAGAGTGGGGGCCAATATTCAACATTCTTAAGGAAAAGAATTTTCAACCCAGAATTTCATATCCAGCCAAACTAAGCTTCATAAGTGAAGGAGAAATAAAATCCTTTACAGACGAGCAAATGCTGAGAGATTTTGTCACCACCAGGCCTGCCTTACAAGAGTTCCTGAAGGAAGCACTAAACATGGAAAGGAATAACCGGTACCAGCCACTGCAAAAACATGCCAAATTGTAAAGACCATCGATGCTAGGAAGAACTGCATCAAGTAATGAGCAAAATAACCAGCTAACATAATGACAGGATAAAATTCACATATAACAAGATTAACTTAAATGTAAATGGGCTAAATGCTCCAATTAAAAGACACAGACTTGCAAATTGGATAAAGAGTCAAGACCCATCAATGTGCGTATTCAGGAGACCCATCTCACATGCAGAGACACACATAGGCTCAAAATAAAGGGATGGAGGAAGATCTACCAAGCAAATGGAAAACAAAAAAAAGCAATGGTTGCAGTCCTAGTCTCTGATAAAACAGACTTTAAACCAACAAAGATCAGAAGAGACAAGGCCATTACATAATGGTAAAGGGATCAATTCAACAAGAAGAACTATCCTAAATATATATGCACCCAGTACAGGAGCACCCAGATTCATAAAACAAGTCCTTGGAGACCTACAAAGAGACTTAGACTCCTACACAATAATAATGGGAAACTTTAACACCCCACTGTCAACATTAGACAGATCAACGAGACAGAAAGTTAACAAGGCTATCCAGGAATTGAACTCATCTCTGCACCAAGCGGACCTAATAGACATCTACAGAACTCTCCACCCCAAATCAACAGAATATACATTCTTCTCAGCACCACATCGCACTTATTCCAAAATTGACCACATAGTTGGAAGTAAAGCACTCCTCAGCAAATGGAAAAGAACAGAAATTACAACAAACTGTCACTCAGACCACAATGCAATCAAACTAGAATTCAGGATTAAGAAATTTACTCAAAACTTCTCAACTACATGAAAACTGAACCAACCTGCTCCTGAATGACTATTGGGTACATAACGAAATGAAGGCAGAAATAAAGATGTTCTTTGAAACCAATGAGAACAAAGATACAACATACCAGAATCTCTGGGACACATTTAAAGCAGTGTGTAGAGGGAAATTTATAGCACTAAATGTCCACAAGAGAAAGCAGGAAAGATCTTAAAATTGACACCCTAACATCACAATTAAAACAACTAGAGAAGCAAAAGCAAACACATTCAAAAGCTAGCAGAAGGCAAGAAATAACTAAGATCAGAGCAGAACTGAAGGAGATAGCGACACAAAAAACCCTCCAGAAAATCAATGCATCCAGGAGCTGGTTGTTTGAAAAAGTCAACAAAATTGATTGACTGCTAGCAAGACTAATAAAGAAGAAAAGAGAGAAGAATCAAATAGACACAATAAAAAATGATAAAGGGATATCACCACCAATCCCACAGAACTACAAACTACCATCAGAGAATACTATAAACACCTCTATGCAAATAAACTAGAAAATCTAGAAGAAATGGATCAATTCCTGGACACATACACCCTCCCAAGACTAAACCAGGAAGAAGTTGAATCCCGGAATAGACCAATAACAGGCTCTGAAATTGAGGCAACAATTAATAGCCTACCAACCAAAAAAAGTTCAGGACCAGACGGATTCACAGCTGAATTCTACCAGAGGTACAAAGAGGAGCTGGTACCATTTCTTCTGAAACTATTCCAATCAATAGAAAAAGAGGGAATCCTCCCTAACTCATTTTATGAAGCCAGCATCATCCTGATACCAAAGCCTGGCAGAGACACAACAAAAAAAGAGAATTGTAGACCAATATCCCTGATGAACATTGATGCAAAAATCCTCAATAAAATACTGGCAAACCGAATCCAGCAGCACATCAAAAAGCTTATCCACTATGATCAATTCGGCTTCATCCCTGGGATGCAAGGCTGGTTCAACATATGCAAATCAATAAACATAATCCATCATATAAACAGAACCAAAGACAAAAACCACATGATTATCTCAATAGATGCAGAAAACAAGATAAGATTGGCATGGCTTTGTTTTTGTGTGAGTGTGTTTGTGTTTGTTTTTGTTTTTGGCTTGACTCAGGATTTAAAAACTGGACTGTGAAGGTGACAGCAGTTGGTTAGAGTGAGCATCCCCCAGAGTTATACAATGTGGCCAAGGACTTTGACTGTACCTTGTTCTTCTTTTTCTTTTTTTAATATTTATTTTATTTATTTATTTGTTTTGAGATGGAGTCTTACTCTGTTGCCCAGGCTGGAGGGCTTTGATGTGATCTCAGCTCGCTGCAACCTTCGCCTCCCAGGTTCACGTGATTCTCCTGCCTCAGCCTCTCGAGTAGCTGGGACTACAGGCACGTGCCACCATGCCCGGCTAATTTTTTTTTTTTTTTTAGTAGAGACGGGGTTTCACCATGTTGGTCAGGCTGGTCTCAAACTCTTGACCTCAAATGATCTGCTCTCCTCATCCCCCAAAGTGCTGGGATTACAGGCATGGGCTACCATGTCGGGCCACATTGTTCTTTTTTAAAATAGTCATTCCAAATATCGTGAGGTGCATTGTTACAGGAAGTCCCTTGCCCTCCCCAAATCCAGCCCACTTCTGTCTAGGGAGAATGGCCCAGTCCATTCCCAAGTCCACACAGGGGAGGTGATAGCATTGCTTTCGTGTAAATTATGTAATGCGGGACAGGCGCGGTGGCTCACGCCTGTAATCCCAATACTTTGGAGGGCTGGGGGGCGGGGTGGATCACCTGAGGTCAGGAGTTCGAGACCAGACTGGCTAACATGGTAAAACCCTGTTTCTGCTGGAAATACAAAAAATTAGCCGGGCATGGTGGCATGCGCCTGTGGTCCCAGCTGCTCGGGAGGTTGAGGCAGGAGAATCACTTGAACCCAGGAGGCTAAGGTTGCAGTGAGCTGAGGTCGTGCCATTGCACTCCAGCTTGGGCAACAAGAGCGAAACTCCGTCTCAAAAAAAAAAAAAAAAAAAAAGCATGTAATGCGAAATTTAAAAAATCTCTCCCTTATGCTTTTTTATTTTGTTTCATTTTGAATGATCAGCCATCATGGCCCCTCTTTTTTGTCCCCCAGGTTCAGATGTATGAAGGCTTTTTGTCTCCTTGGGAGCGGGTGGAGGTGTGGAGGCAGCCAGGGTTTACCTGTACACTGACTTGAGACCAGTTGAATAAAAGTGCACTCCTTAAAAAAAAAAAAGATAAAATTCAAGTATAACAGTCAGTGGCCTTAAAACCAGTCTTTATCCCAATAGCCATCAACATACTCTGCTATTTGTCATTTGCTCTCTGTAGTGACTTGTTATATTTTAAGACTGTGTTTCCGTTGGCTGCTTTGCAGTCCTGCCGTCTGTTCACATAGCCTATGCCACAAACACTGCTTTCCCTGAGCCTGGCTTCCCAGAGATAGTTGTCTTCCAAGACCTCAATGCCCCTTTGCACTTAAAATTATCAAGGACATCAAGATTTTTTGTTTATGTATGTTATATATTTCTATATTCACCCCATTTGAAATTTAAGTGGATACATTTAAATAATTTATGTTAAAATGAGAATAATAAACCCATTGCATTTAAAGATAACTTTTTGTTTTTGTTTTTTGCGATGTATTTATATATACTATATATTTTATATTTATATAAATTATAAAATATATAGTATATATAAATATATATTATAAAATATATAGCATATATAAATATATTTTATATATAGTATATATTTATATAAATATAAATTATATATAAAATATATATACTATATATTTATATATACTTATATATATTTATATATACTTATATATTTATATAAGTATAAATGAATATATATTTATATGTACTAATATATTTTATATATTATATATACTAATATATATTTATATATTATATATATACACTAATACATATTTATATATTATATTTTTCCCCCTTCTTTTTTATAGAGATGGGGGTCTCACCATGTTGCCCAGACTGGTCTCAAATCTTGGACTCAAGCAATCCTCCTACCTCAGCTTCTCCAAAATGCTGGGATTACAAGCATGAGCCTGTAACTAAACTTGAGGCATGAGTCTGTTTCTAAGCTTGCCATAGACATCTTCAGTGCATGTCTGCTTTTTGATTACCACAGTCACTAATCATGGGTTATAAAAATAAAGAATTCAAATATGTTAGGGCAATAATAAATTATGTATAGATGCATTCATGTTGCAGTACAAAAATGAGCCTTTCAGTCATTTTGCTCTCTAGATAGATGTAATCTTTTTTTTAAAAATTAATTGCTTTCCTCTTGAGCCTGGGAGGTCAAGGCTGCAGTGAGCCATGATTGCGTTACTGCACTCCAGCCTGGGTGACAGAGAGAGACCCTGTGTCATAAACATAAATAAATAAATATTTTTAAAAAGATTCTAAGGCTGAACATGGCGGCTCACGCCTGTAATCCCAGCACTTTGGGAGGCCAAGGCAGGAGGATTGCTTGAGACCAGGAGTTCGAGACCAACATGGGCAACATAGGGAGACTCCTGTCTCTACAAATAAAAATCAAGAAAAATTTATTGGAGGCCACAATGTCTATTACTATTTTAAAATTATTTTTTATTATTAGGCTTTGAAAAAAAGTCTAGGATGGGAAAACAAAATTCAAGAAAGCAACCAGAACTATGTGTCAAGGAGAAATCCCAAAGAAAGTATAGCTTTCGTTAAACCTCACCCATATAACTCATAATCCAACCAGGGTCTTTTTTTTTTTTTTTTTTTTGAGATAGAGTCTCGCCCTGTCACCCAGACTGGAATGCAGTGGCATGATCTTGGCTCACTGCAACCTCTGCCTCCCACGTTCAAACAATTCTCCTGTCTCAGCCTCCGGAGTAGCTGGGACTGCAGGTGCCTGCAATCACGCCTGGCTAATTTTTGTACTTTTAGTACAGACAGGGATTTCACTGTGTTGGCCAGGCTAGTCGAGAACTCCTGACCTCAGGTGATCCTCCAGCCTTGGCCTCCCAAAGTGCTGGGATTACAGGCAAAAGCCATCTCGCGTGGCCCCAACCAGACTCTTTAAGCCAGTAACCTCTTTCTCAGGAAGGTCATGACCCCATATTAATTTTTCATCTACAGGAAGTGACAAGAGGGCTTTATGCATGTGCTGTGTAAAAATGGGGTTCAAAATGTAGTTAATAGAAACAGACCTGAGAATGTGCTAGATGATTATGAGTCGCCGAATCCGACATGACCTGCAGCAGCCACATACCAACTCTATCAGTACAGAGCTCTGTCTCCACACTTCCTTCTGAGTTATCTCATCCACTTTTTCTCCACTGGTTATCTTAATCATTTTGCCTTTCCTGTTACCACTCTAAGTCAGGTTTTGTTATCAGAAGAACTCATCACCCTTTAGCTATCTATACTTTTGTGTGGATGATTTTTATGCTTTAAATTTACCCAAAACCTATTGCTTGGACACTAAGAAAATGGAACAAATATGCAAGAAATGTTAACAATGAAAACAGAATAATTTCCAATCTGCTCCACTGATTGTGCAAAACTGTAGGATGACTTTATGTCAAAATCATTGCCCTTTTAGACTCAAGAGTTTTGAACTCTGCTTCCAAAGAGTTAATCCTTCATCCGTGTTTTTTGTGCGCGGAGCCCATAAAATCTAATTACATTTCACTTATATATAAGGAGAAATGACTCCCAAATTCGTCTGGAAAAGTAGCTTTTTTTGTTGTTGTTGTTTTGAGACAGAGTCTCGCTCTGCTGCCGAGGCTAGAGTGCAGTGGTGTGATCTTGGCTCACTGCAGCCTCTACCTCCCAGGTTCAAGTGATTCTCCTGCTTTGGCTGAGTAGCTGGGACTACAGGTGTGCACCACTGCATCTATCTAATTTTTAAATTTTTAGTAGAGATGGGGTTTCACCATGTTGGCCAGGCTGGTCTCAAACCCCTGACCTCAAGTGATCTAACTGCCTTGGCCTCCCAAAGTGCTGGGATTACAGGCATGAGCCACTGAGCCCGGCCAGGTTTTGTTCACTGAGGATGTGCCAGTGTCCCAAGTTGTAAAAAGTTAATTCCATAGGCTTGCTTCTTGCCTTCCTAGTTCAAAAATCATATATATCTTATCGTAGGAATACACTAAGGTGTCGATACTAAATATAGAAAGTATGTTTGGGATGATCTGACTTGAAATATGGTTGTTATAAATGGAAATCACTTTGTGTTACATTGGGGTGCATAGAGAACTAGGCCGAACTCTCAGAGCAGCTGATAAGGTGCTAGAGAAGCGGGGTGCGGTGGCTCACGCCTGTAGCCCCAGCACACTAGGAGGCCGAGGCAGGTGGATCACTTAAGGTCAGGAGTTCGAGACCAGCCTTGCCAACATGGTGAAACCCCATCTCTATTAAAAACACAAAAATTAGCCAGGCGTGGTTGCGGGCACCTGTAATCCCAGCTACTCGGGAGGCTGAGGCAGGAGAATTGCTGGAACCTGGGAGGCAGAGGTTTCAGTGAGCCGAGATTGTGCCACTGTACTTCAGCCTGGGTGACAGAGCAAGACTCCGTCTCAAAAAAAAAAAAAAAAAAAAGAAAGTGCAAGAGGCCAAGATGCTACTAAGCTGACACAGACAGAACACAAATAGGTCTCAGCTATGAGCTCCAAATTTAAGTATTGATTGCTAATTAATCTGCTTCTCACATGGGCAACTCTGTGTTCCTGGGTAAGCAGCAGGGATTTGTTTGTATCATTCAATTATTTAATGATACTTACAAATTTAACTTAATAGGGCAGGGTGCGGTGGCTCATGCCTGTAATCCCAGCACTTTGAGAGGCCAAGGTGAGTGGATCACAAGGTCAGGGGTTCCAGACCAGCCCGACTAACATGGTGAGACCACGTCTCTACTAAAAATACAAAAATTAGCTGGGCGTGGTGGCAGTCGCCTGTAGTCTCAGCTACTCAGGATGCTGAGGCAGGAGAATTGCTTGAACCCGGGAGGCGGAGGTTGCAGTGAGCCGAGATAGCACCACTGACTCCAGCCTGGGTGACAGAGCGAGACTCCATCTTAAAAAAAAAAAAGGCCAGGCGAGGTGGCTCAAGCCTGTAACTTCCAGCACTTTGGGAGGCCGACGAGCCGGATCACAAGGTCAGAGATCGAGACCATCCTGGCTAACACGGTGAAACCCTCGCCTCTACTAAAAAATACAAAAACTAGCTGGGGTGGTGGCGGGGCACCTGTAGTGCAGCTACTCCGGAGGCTGAGGCAGGAGAATGGCATAAACCCAGGAGGCGAAGCTTGCAGTGAGCTGAGATCCGCCACTGAACTCCAGCTCAGGACAGAGTGAGACTCCACCCCAAAAAAAAAAAAACCCAAAAAACCAAATTTAACTTCATAATAATATATAATGATATGCTGAACAATGGGGATAAGTTTACTTAACATCATAATTTTAATATAGATTGTATCCACATTCAATGTAAGGCATTATTTCTTAGAGTCAAGTCCCAGGACTATGTGCATCAGAAACATTTAGTGATACCTATTAAAATGCAGATTCCTAGGCTCTGGCCCAGACCTAATCAGAAACTCTGGGGAGTGACGTCCAGGAATCTATGCTTTAGCAGAACCCCATGTGATATTTATGTACATTAAGGTGCTAGAACTGCATGCTTCTGGAGTTAAGGAAACTCAAGCTACAGAGTATTGGAAAAGCTTTTACAGGGAGAAGCATCTGAACCAGAAAGTTATTCCCACGGGGAACCCAGCCGGGGACAGAGGGACACAATAAATGTCCCCAGCTGCCTTAGGAGCCTAGGAGCTGCAACCCTCTCCTTCCCTGGAGCTCCCTGTACTGGGAGGAGAATTCTGTGTGCATCCCAACTGGGGGCTGAGCCTGGTAACCACAGCACTGGGTCTCTCAGGGACCTAAGGGGAGGTCTCTGAGATGAAAGGTAGGCTCTCTCTATGACCTTTAAGAATATTCTAGATTGCTTCAAGGAAGGTGAGAAAAGAAAAAGAGAGATTGTTTGACTAGGATTACAGGCTGGGCAGGAGTCATTCCTGGGGCATTTGAATGGAATTACCCAAATGGTTGTCCCAGGGCTGTGGTAATTAACTATTTCCTCAGCAATCTAGAGCTAGGACCATCTCTCAGGAACTCTGCAAGTTTGGAGTAGAGCAAATACTCCAGGATTCCCCCACTTTTGTTACCGGACCAAACTGAGGGTCGGGCTGCTATTTCTCATGGCCCAGTAATGAGACCCAGATGAACTGGGGAGGAAGAGAGTTTTTATTTCTGCAACCAGTGACAGGGAGCAGGTGGAGAAATTATCGCCAGACCAACTCAAAACTACAAAGTTTTCCAGAGCTTATATACCTTCTAAGCTATCTGTCTACGTGTAAGTGTGCATTCATCTGAAGACTTAAGTGATTAATTTCTTTTAATCTGTAACTAAGGTGTGAGTCCTGAAGACCTTCCTCTGGAGCCTCAGTAAATTTATTTAGTCTAAATGAGTCCAGGTGCTGGGGTGATTAACTTTATCTTGTCTCCTGCTAAATCACAGAGGTTTAGGGAGTTCCTTCAGACCCCCAGGAAACTTGTTTGTGGACATCTGGGGATTTCCTTCAGATCCAAAATAAAACTTGTTTAATCCTAAATGGGTCCTGTTAAGAATTTCTTCATTATTTTGTCATGCTTTAAGGCCCAGGAAAGGCCTAGGCAAAACTCTTTTTGGGCTTTTGTTACATCCCAGCCTTTGTCTAAGAAAACCGGCTTCTAATATTCACCTTAACCAGTCAGTCAGCACTGAAAAAGTTGTTATGGAGGCCTGCGTGAGTGAGGCCTGGCCTGCCACACTTTAACACCCCAAGAAGGGTTATGTTCCGGTGATGTCCGGTTAAAATAAAAGCTGAATGCCTGCTTATAGAGAAGCAATCTTTCCTCCTATAGCACACAGAGCATGCCTTCCCCGAAGAAATCTGCATCTGCCGGAAGGGGACATATTGTATCTAAAACCGACCGTTAGTGCTATCTTCCTTTGTTTTTTGTTGTTCGTTTGGTTTTCTTTTGAGACAGAGTTTCACTCAACCACCCAGGCTGGAGTGCAATGCCTGGATCTTGGCTCACTGCAACCTGTGCTTCCTGGGTTCAAGTGATTCTCATGCCTCAACCTCCTGAGTAGCTGGAATTACAAATGCGTGCCATCATGCCTGGCTAAGTTTTGTATTTTTAGTAGAGACAGGGTTTTGCCATGTTGGCCAGGCTAGTCTAAAACTCCTAACCTCAAGTAATCTGCCTGCCTTGGCCTCCCAAAGTTCTGGGATTACAGGCGTGAGTCACCAAGCCCAGCCAGTGCTATCTTCCTTTGAAGGGGATGAGAGTCACATGCCAGGTGGATGAGAGCTTGGAACTTGGTGAATGAGAAAAATGCAGTTCCCTCCTCATATCTCTGCAGCCAGGCAGCCCAATTTATTAATATATGCACATACAGTGCATACAACACATAGTGGACTTAGCCATTGACTGGAGGTCCAGGGACCTCCTTGCTGCTGTCCTAATGCTAACTTTCCAGTCCTCACAATTCCCGACCTCTTGGTAGGATGGCATTTAACTGACTGACTGTTTCCTCTTTTTTTTTTTTTCTTTCTTTTGAGACAGAGTTTCGCTCTTGTTGCCCAGGCTGGAGTACAGTGGTGTGATCTCCGCTCACTGCAACCTCCACCTCCTGGGTTCAAGCAATTCTCCTGCCTCAGTCTCCCAAGTAGCTAGAATTATAGGCACCTGCCACCATGCTTGGCTAATTTTTTTGCATTTTTAGTAGAGACAGGGTTTCACCATGTTGGCCAGGCTGGTTTTGAACTCCTGACTTCAAGTGATCCACTTGCTTTGGCCTCCCAAAATGCTAGGATTACAGGCGCGAGCCACTGCACCTGGCTGACTGTTTCCTCCTTGAAGCTCCTTCCTCCTTTTCCGTCTACAACACTGCACTTTTCTATTCTTCTGTCTTACCAGCCTTTCCTTATGTTTCCTGTAACGGCCTTTTCAATCTATCACTTGCCTATAATGATCCTTAGGATTGTGATGTAGGCTTCTAATCTCTCCAGGCACTGTTGTTCATTCTTTTTTTCTTCTTTTTCTTTTGAGACAGGGTATCACTCTGTCATCTAGGCTGGAGTGCAGTGGTGCGAACTTGGCTTACTGTAGCTTTGACCTCCCAGGCTTAAGCAATCTTCCCACCTCAGCCTCCAGAATAGCTGAGACTACAGGTGCATGCCACAATGCTTGGCTAATTTTGTTCACTTTTTTTCTTTTTTTTTTGAGACGGAGTCTCGCTCTATCGCCTAGGCTGGAGTGCAGTGGCGCAATCTCGGCTCACGGCAAACTCTGCCTCCCAGGTTCATGCAATTCTCCTGCCTCAGCTTCCCGAGTAGCTGGGACTACAGGTGCCTGCCACCATGCCAGGCTAATTTTTTGTATTTTTAGTAGAGACGGGGTTTCACCGTGTTAGCCAGGATGGTCTCAATCTCTTGACCTTGTGATCCACCCGCCTCGGCCTCCCAAAGTGCTGGGATTACAGACATGAGCTCCCTCGCCTGACCTCATACTTAAGACATATTACTTACCATCTATATCTAATTCTTCATCTTAAAAAAATTGTTTTAGAGATGGGAGTCTCACTATATTACCCTGGATTCCTGGGCTCAAGCAATCCTCCCTCCCCAGGATCCCAAGTAGCTGGGATTATATTTTCAAGCCACTGTGACTGGCTTTTATTTTTATTTTTTTCATTAGTTCTTCTGTTTAGCTTACTTATCCTTAAATTAGAATTTATTGAATACTACTGTCTCTCTCTCTCTCACACACGTGCACACATACATATACTTTTATTCATTTCCTTTTTAAAGTTATTTTATTATAAATAAGTATATATATACTTAATTTTTAAATTTATTATTATTATTATTCTGAGTTGGAGTCTCACTCTGTCACCCAGACTGGAGTGCAATGGCACGATCTCAGCTCACTGCAACCTCCGCGCCACAGGTTCAAGCGATTCTCCTGCCTCAGCCTCCCAAGTAGCTGGGACTACAGGTGCGTGCCACCACACCTGGCTAATTTTTTGTATTTTTAGTAGAGACAGTGTTTCACTGTGTTAGCCAGGATGGTCTTGATCTCCTCACCTCGTGATCCACCCACCTCAGCCTCCCAAAGTGCTGGGATTACAGGTGTGAGCCACTGCACCTGACCAAGATCCATCTCTTAAAAAAAATAATAACAAATTTAAGAAACACCCCAAATTTGGCTGGGTGTGGTGGCTCACACCTGTAATCCCAGCACTTTGGGAGGCCGAGGAGGGTGGATCACTTGAGGTCAGGAGTTCGAGACCAGCCTGGCCAACACGGTGAAACCTCATCTCTACTAAAAATACAAAAATTAGCCAGGCATGGTGGCATGCGCCTATAATCCCAGCTACTTAGGAGGCTGAGGCAGGAGAAACACTTGAACCCAGGACCGGGAGATTGCAGTGAGCAGAGATTGCGCCATCACGCTCCAGCCTGGGGGATAAGATCAAGACTCTGTCTCAAAAAAAAAAAAAAGGAAAAGAAAAAGAAAACACTCCAATTTTAAAATAATAGTTGCAAGGAGTTTAAAATGAAAGTGCCAGTCCCAGTCCCTAGTACTATCATTCCCTACTCATTCCCTAGTACTATTGTTCCCAACTCATTCCCCTCCACCCCTCCTATGAGAAAATCTGTTTAACGGTCTTTTGGTGGTTACCTCGACATGTTGTAATAACATTCACATCACTATTTCTTGATTTAGCAATTTAAAACATCTGTTGATTTCTTCAATGATAGCAAATGATTTAATTCACTTACAACACCCCACTTCCCCTCCTCACTTCTTTCAATATATCTCCCGATATAGTTTAACACCTTTTTGTTAAACCATATATGTAATATATATGCATATATCTACTTGCATATGTATAATACATATAGTAAATTTGTAGATATAGGTATGTGTTGTTCTATTTCTTGACTACCCACTAAGATAAGGATACTAGTGCCCCTACCCTTCAAACTTCCCTTTCTTCATCAACCTCACCAATCCTCTCTATTCTCATGTATACATTGTCAGGGGTAAGCATACATTCTATTACATAGTCATAACTGTTAGTGTATCTCTTAGCCGGGCATTGTGGTGGGCACCTGTAATCCCAGCTACTCGGGACGCTGAGGCAGGAGAATCGTGTGAACCTGGGAGGTGGATGTTGCAGTGAGCCGAGATCATGCCGCTGCACTCCAGCCTGGGCGACTGAGTGAGACTCCTTCTCAAGAAAAAAAAAAATTATTACAATATCTCTGTCTTTAGGGAGATCCTGAAGGTTAGTAATCAATCAACAAATATTATCTACATTATGACTGCATATATATATATATATATATATATATATATGTTGCCCACTGCAGAATCAAGTAAAATATATGTCATCATTATTGTTGTTATTGTTGTTGTTTTGAGACAGAGTCTCTCTCTGTTGCCCAGGCTGGAGTGCAAGTGAGGTGGTCATGGCTCACTGTAGCCTCAACCTCCCAGGCTCAAGTGATCTTCCCACCTCAGTCTCAGTCTCCAAAATAGCTGAGACTATAGGCCTGCACCACCACACTCAGCTAATTTATTTTTATTTTGTAGAGATAAAGGTCTCCCTATGTTGCACAGGCTGGACTCCAACTCCTGGGCTCAGGCAATCCTCCCACCTTGGCCTCCCAAAGTGCTGGGATTACAGGCATGAGTCACTGTGCCCAGCCTGAAATATACTTTGATTATATATATTCCGTTCCTGCACAGATTTGTATTCTTCCTGGAGTTCCTAACTTTGCTCTTTTTCCCTTCAGTATTTGCCCTTAATATCTTCAGACTGTCAAACTCACCATCATCATAACCAACTCTACAGAGTTATTTTCTCTCCCAAAGACCTCCCTCCAGGAGCTCCCCTTCCTACTCCAGTCCAGGCTGATTGTTCTCTGACTGCTGCTCAGCTACCACCTTGAGACGTGCAGGTGGAGGTGAGGTACCTCTTTAAGAAGATGAGCTGGGGCTGGGCGAGGTGGCTCATGCCTGTAATCCCAGAACTTCGGGAGGCCGAGGTGGGCATATCACTTGAGGTCAGGAGTTCCAGACCAGCCTGGCCAACATTTGTATCTATAAAAATACAAAAATTAGCGGGGCATGGTGGCAGGTACCTGTAGTCCCCGTTACTTGGGAGGCTGAGGCACAAGAATCGCTTGAACCTGGGAGGTGGAGTTTGCAGTAAGGTGAGATCACACCAGCCTGGGTGACAGAACGAGACTCTGTCTCAAAAAAAAAAAAAAAAAAAAAAAATGAGCTGGGAGGTGAGGTGCATAGTTTGGAAAGGAGGCGAGCCCTCTTGGATCTGCGAGCCAGCAGGCTCACCCAAAATGAGTCTTGTGTGTCAACACTGAGGAATGAAGTTCACCTGGCAGAGCTGGGCTGAAGGAAGAGACAGGTGCGGTTACAATACGCAGAGGAAGCATGGCATGTTTTGTGGGGGAAGAGATGGAAAGAAGACTTGGGTTAGTTTTAGCACCAAAGGCTCAGAGAGAAAAAAGAGGAGATCAAACCTGGCTGAAGACACTGAAAGAAGTACTGATCAAGACGTGAGGCCTGGCTTGGTGCGGTGGCTGACACCTGTCATCCCAGCATTTTGAGAGACTGAGGCAGGAGGATCATTTGAGCATAGAAGTTCAAGACCAGCCTGGGCAACATAGGGAGACCCTCATCTCGGCAAAAAAAAAAAAAAAAAAAATTAATAAATTAGCCAGATATGTTGACACATGCCTGTGGACCCAGCTACTCAGGAGGTTGAAGTGGGAGGATTGCTTGAGCCTAGGAGATTGCACTATGAGGCTGGAGACTAGATTGGGGCCAGACAGAGCAGCCCATGAAGGACCTGAATTCCAGGTGAGGAGTGTGGGCTTGTCCTGCAGGCAGGCATGTGGAGTCACTGGCTATGCTTTAACAGAGGTGTGTTATGAACCAACTGGTGAAATACTGGATGTTTTAGTTTTCCATTTGCTGTAACAAATTACCACAAACTTGGTGGTTAAAACTACATGAATTTATTATTTTACAGTTCTGTAGGTCTGTAAGTCTGACACGGGTCTCAGCAGCATGAAACTTAGGTGTTGACAGGCCTGCTGTCCTCTCTGGAGGTTCTAGAGAGAGTTTTCTTACCTTCTCCAGCCTCTAGAGGCTGCCCACATTCCTTGGCTTGTGGCCCCTTCTATCGTCTTCAAGCTGGCAAAGGCAAGTCTAGCCCCTCTCACATCACATCACATCACTCGGACCTTATCTTTTGTCTTCCTCTTCCATTTCTGTGAGGAAGGACCTCTGTGATGATGTTGGGCCCACCGGATGATCCAGGAGAATCTCTCTTTTTTAAGGGCATATGATTAGCAGCTTTTAATCCACCTGTATCCCCAATTTCCCTTTGCTATGTAAGGCAACAGTCACCATTTCCGGGAATTAGGACAATTAGGACATGGACATCTTTGAGGAGGTGGTGGTGCTATTATTCTCCCTACCACATTGTATTAGTTGGGTCTCTTTGCAAGCAAAAAAGAAAGAAAGGATAAAAGAAAAGAAAAGAGCCATGTATTGACTTAAATAACCAAGCACTCAGCATCTTTCTTACTTTACCTCTTGGATCTGCTTTCCTTGCTGTTGGTTTTCGGGCAGTCTCCTTCTATGAGTGGCCCTGGAGCCCCAGGTGTACATCCTCCCAGCTTAGCAATGTTAAGGAAGGGTCCCATCTCCTGATAGTTTTAGCATAACCCAGGATGATGAGTATTGACTCTCACTAACCTAGCTTCTGTCCAGGGCTGTCCCTGGACCAAACCCTGTGGCTTAGGAGAAATTCTCATGGGTCAGGCATGAATTTCATATGCATCCTTGAAGCTGAAACTTCAGAAGCCCCCCTAAACCACAGGGAATGAGAACTAGGGACTGGTGATTCCTTAGAGGAAAACTGGCAGATTGCTATCCCCAAAACAACAATGGTGGTGATAATTGCACAACAGCATGAATGTACTTAATGCCACAGAACTGTACACTTACAAATGATTAAGGCTGGGCATGATGGCTCATACCTGTAATCCCAGCACTTTGGGAGGCCGACGGGGGTGGATCACTTGAGCCAAGAAGTTCAAGACCAACCTGGTCAACATGCTGAAACCCTGACTCTACTAAAAATATAAAAATTAGCTGGGCGTGGCGGTAGGCGCCTATAGTCCCAGCTACTTAGGAGGCTGAGGCAGGAGATTCACTTGAACCCAGGAGGCAGAGATTGCTGTGAGCCATGATCACATCACTGCACTCCAGCCTGGGTGACAGAGTGAGACCCTGTCTCAAAAAAATAAAAAATTGATTTAAATGCTAAACTTTATGTTTTGTATATTTTACCACACACAAAAACAGAGAATCAATCTAGGCTGTAGCATCAACCTGTGGACTTTTGATGAACCTGCTAAAAAAGAGGATCTTTCTCTTTCTCCTGGGATGCTAGGCTGGTCTGAGCCTAGGATGGGAGCTGTTGGGGTCATGATGTCCCCAGGTGAGGAGAGAACCTGCTTGAGAGCAAAGACAACATGAGGAAAGCAGAGCCCAGAGATGCACGCAGTCAAGTTCCTGATGATGACTGGGACACCTGGACCCAGCTGTTCCTGAAGCCCTCATCTATCCAATAAAGTCCTTCTTATGCTTAGATCAATTCAATTTGAGTTTGAACTGGCAATTAAAAGAGTCCAGACTTGGGCCGGGCACGGTGGCTCAAGCCTGTAATCCCAGCACTTTGGAAGGCCGAGACGGGTGGATCACGAGGTCAGGAGATCGAGACCATCCTGGCTAACACCGTGAAACCCCGTATCTATTAAAAAATACAAAAAACTAGCCGGGCGAGGTGGCGGGCGCCTGTACTCCCAGCTACTCGGGAGGCTGAGGCAGGAGAATGGCGTGAACCCGGGAGGCGGAGCTTGCAGTGAGCTGAGATCCGGCCACTGCACTCCAGCCCGGGCGACAGAGCGAGACTCCGTCTCAAAAAAATAAATAAATAAGAGTCCAGACTTATAAAAACAAAAAGTACAAGGGATGGTGGGTAGTAAGCAGCAAGATAAATCCACAAACAGCAATTCCTGGACAAGGGTGAAGCAAGGACAGTCTAAAGGCCAGAAAACAGCAGAATGTTCTTAAACAAATGTAGATATGAGATGTCGAGAAAATGGAAAAGCAAGATGGTAAGAGAAGCTTTAAAATCAGCAGTCCTCAAACTTTCTGGTCTTAGGACCCCACTACACTTTTAAAAATTGTCACATTTTGGGCCGGGCATGTTGACTCATGCCTGTAATCCCAACACTTTGGGAGGCTGAGGCAGGAAGATCGCTTGCATCCAGGAGTTCCAGACCAGCATGGAAAACTTAGAGAGATCTCATCTCTACAAAATAAGCAAATAAATAAATAAATAAATAAATAAATAATTGAATTTTCTTTATATGGGATGTATCTACTGATGTTTGCCATTTTAGAAATTAAAACATAATTATTGTATTTCTTTTTCTTTTTTTTTAATTATACTTTAAGTTCTAGGGCGCATGTGCACAACGTGCAGGTTTGTTACATATGTGCACATGTGCCATGTTGGTGTGCCGCACCCAATCTTATTTTATTTTGATTGTTATTTATTTATTTTGAGACAGGGTCTGGCTCTGTCACACAGACTGGAGTGCAGCTGTGCTATCACAGCTCACTGCAGCCTCCAACTTCTGGGGCTCAAGCAATCTTCCCGACTTAGCCTCCTGAGTAGCTGGGACTACAGGCATGTATCACCATGCCCAGCTAATTTTTTGTATTTTTTTTGAGAGATGGGGTCTTGCCATGTTGCCCAGGCTGGACTTGAACCCCTGGACTCAAGTGATCTGCCTGCCTTTACCTCTCAAAGTGCTGGGATTATAGGTGTGAGCCATGGTGCCTGGCTGAGAATAATTTTAAATAGCAATGATAAACCGATTACATGTTAACATAATTAATATATTTTATGACAAATAGTTATATAATCTTTCTTTCTTTTCTTTCTTTTTTTTTTTTTTGAGACAGAGTCTCACTCTATCACACAGGCTGTAGTGCAGTGGTATGATCTTGGCTTACTGCAACCTCCACTTCCTGGGTTCAAGCGATTCTTATGCCTCAGTCTCCCAAGTAACTGGGATTATAGGCACATGCCACGATGCCTGGCTAATTTTTCTATTTTTAGTAGAGACGGGGTTTCACAATGTTGGCCAGGCTGGTCTTGAACTCCTGACCTCAAGTGATTCGCCTGCCTCAGCCTCCCATGCGCAGGCATGAGCCACTGTGCCCAGCCCATATACATTCTAAAATTTTAAAAAATTACTGAGAAGAATAGCATTGTTTTATATTTTATATTCTTTTCTTTCTTTCCCCTTCCTTCCTTCCTTCCTTCCTTCCTTCCTTCCTTCCTTCCTTCCTTCCTTCCTTCCTTCCTTCCTTCCTTTCTTTCTTTTCTTTCTTTCTTTCTCTCTCTCTCTCTTCTTGTCTTTCTTTTTTTTTTTTTTTTTTTTGACGGTGTCTAGCTCTGTAGCCCAGGCTGGAGTGCAGTGGCGCAATCTTGGCTTACTGCTACCTCTGCCTCCCAGGTTCAAGCGATTCTCCTGCCTCAGCCTCCCAAGTAGCTGAAATTACAGGTGCCTGCCACCACGCCCAGCTAATTTTTGTATTTTTAGTAGAGAAGGGGTTTCACTGTGTTGGCCAGGCTGGTCTTGAACTCCTGACCTCGTGATCTGCCCACCTCAGCCTCCCAAAGTGCTGGGATTACAAGCTTGAGTCACCGTGCCCTGCCTGTTTTATATTTTTTCAAGTCTTTTTGATGTTCGACTTAAGAGATAAGACAGCTTGCTGGATTTTCTTATGTCTCCTCATTCAAGCTATTTTGACATCACAGATCACAAAGCTTCTGAAACTCTACTGTACCCTTTTGAGAGAAAAAGACTAAAATAACATCTTAGTATTATTGTGAAAATAGTTTTGGCCTTATAAACAACCTGAGAAGGTCTTGGGGATCCCAAGGGTCCCCAGACTCACTGAAAAAAACCCAGCTGTTCACTGGAAAGAGACCGGGATCTGAGTTCAGGCTATGTGGCTTTCTAGCTGTGTGACCTTTGGCAAATTATTTAACCTTTCTAAGCTTCTCTTTTCTCCTCTGTAATGAAGCCCATCTCATAGATTTTTGTTGAGGGTTAAATTAGACAATATTCGTGCTGGGTTCACGTTCAGATGGGATTTGATCCTGTTGTTACTGAGGTCTGGGGCTGGGGTGGCGGGGTGAATGGTGATGTCATTGACAGTAATAGGGACATAAAGGGCCGGAGCTGGTAAGGGAGTAAGAAAAGGTTGGTTGGGTCGTGGTGAGTTAGAGCTGATGATGGGCCACCTGGGTGGAGCAGCTGGGCTGGAGCTCTAGGATCGGGTCTCAACTGCAGATCAAGATTTGTGAGTGGCAGGTTTTGAGGTGGAAATGAAAGATGTGAGGGCCAAGAATGTTAGTGCTGTGAGGGCAGGAAGGGTCTTGGAGCCCCAGGTCTAAGAACAGTGCCTGGCACAAAGTAGGTTCTTACTTATTTACCTATATTTTTTAAGAGATAGAGGTCTTGCTCTGTTGCCCAGGCTGGAGTGCAGTGGTGCAGTCACAGCTCACTGCAGCCTCCAATTCCTAGGCTTGATCAAACTATCCTCCCACCTCAGCCTCCCTAGTAGCTGGGACTACAGGCATGGGCCACCAGCCTGGCATATATATATGTATTTATTTATTTTTGAGATGGAGTCTCATTCTGTCACCCAGGCTAGAGTGCAGTGGTGCAATCTCGGCTAACTGCAACCTCCCTCTCCCAGGTTCAAGTGATTCTCCTGCCTCAGCCTCCTGAGTAGCTGTGCTTACAGGTGCCCGCCACCACACCTGGCTAATTTTTGTATTTTTAGTAGAGATGGGGTTTCACCATGTTGGCCAAGTTGGTCTCGAACTCCTGACCTCAGGTGATCCACCCTCCTCGGCCTCCCAAAGTGCTGGGATTACAGGTGTGAGCCACCGTGCCCGGCCTAATTTTTATTTTTATTTTTTGTTTTTAGAGACAGGGACTCACTATGTTTCCCAGGCTTGTCTTAAACTCCTGGCCTTAAGCAATCCCCCTGCCTTTGCCTCCATGTGTATCTGCGGTTATAGGCGTGAGCTAGGCCCTCAGTAACTGTTGAAGTGGAAATGAAATCAAGGAAAGAGAAAGACAACTAGTCCTGGGGCCATGGACAGGAAGGGCGGGGTCTGAGGCAAAGCTGTTCTGAGACTCACAGGGATGCCAGTTTCCTCTGGAAACATTTGCTTTTAACCACCAGGGAATCCTTCCTGAAACATTTGCTTGAGACATCATCTTTCTTTTTTTTTTTTTTTTTTTTTTTGAGGTGGGATCTTGCTCTGTTGCCGAGGTTGGAGTGCAGTGGTATGATCATGGCTCACTGCAGCCTCAACCTCCTGAACTCAAGCGATCCTCCCACCTCAGCCTCCCAAGTAGCTGGAACGACAGGTGTGCACCACTGTGCCCAGCTAATTAATTATCAATATTATTATTATTTTTGTAAAGATGAAGTCTTGCTATGTTGCCCAGGCTGGTCTCAAACTCCTGAACTCAAGCAATCCTCCTGCCTCAGCCTCCCAAAGTGCTGGGATTACAGATGTGAGCCACTGTGCCTGGTCAAGACAGACACCCATCTCTTAAACTGGGACCACTTAACCAGCCCAACCATTTGATTTGGCTCAAGAGCTGGAGTTCAGAGACAGGTCCCTGCCCTCCGCTGGTGCATCAGGCATCATCTCACATTTAGTTGCCCTTTTACACAGGTTACCTTGACCTTGAGTTGTCTTGTTTCACCTTGTGGAAGGGAGAGAAGGTGTGTTTTCACATGACTCTTGAAGTTGGGACTTGTGGTAGACGTTCATCAATATTCGAGTCCTTCTTTACTGTCTCACAGAAGAATGAAGAGGAGCTGCAGGACAAGCTCCAACATCTCTTTTCCATCTTCGTCCACTCCTGCCATGGGTGTGCAGAGGACGCACAGAGTGGGAGATCCTCCGCTCACCCTCCCCGTGGCCCAGTGCACTCCTGTTCTGGATATGCATGAAGCCCACTGTCTTGGAAGCAGCAGTGCCCACGTCCCCATCATTCTTCCATCAAGTCTGGAATAGACTTTTTTTTTTTTTTTTTTGAGAAGGAGCCTTGCTTTGTTGCCCAGGCTGAAGTGCAGCGGCGTGATCTCGGCTCACTGCAACCTCCACCTCCCCGGTTCAAGCAATTCTCTTGCCTCAGCCTCCTGAGTAGCTGGGATTACAGGCGTCTGCCACCATGCCCGGATAATTGTTGTGTTTTTAGTAGAGACGAGGTTGGTCTTGAACTCCTGACCTAAGGTAATCCGCCCGCCTCAGCCTCCCAAAGTGCTGGGATTCCAAGTGTGAGCCACCTCGCCCGGCGGGAATGGACATTTTTAAGGTGAGTTTGATTTCAACAAAGTCATCCTTTCTCAAGTTTAAGTTTTGCTTCAGGTGTTTTAAGTCAGTGTCAGTGGTTGGAAACTATTGGATAGAGGAGATCTGGGAACTTAAACTGCACATGAATGCTTAGGGAAATTCTCCTTTGTCCATGCTTTTGCTGTAAGCTGTGCTCTTTTGTGTTTAACCTTGTCATATACAACATGGACTCTCTGCCAAGGGCCTCTTGGTGATCTGCAAAGCTTTCTCAGATGGCTGTCTCTGAGGGCCTGGTCCCTCCTTTAGCTTGTCAAACGACACAGAGATGGGTCACTGGAGCTGGCTCTCCTCGGGGTACAATCCAGTCCCCTCAGCTAAGGCATTTGTATCACTGCCCTCGGGTGGAGCTCAATAGTGACCCCATGGTTAGGCCATCTGGAAACAGGCTGCTGACACCCAGGACTTCTGTGCTGCCAGGAGGAACGAGGCAGGAGGATGTGTCCCTGCACCCAGGCTGCCCTCCAAGCCTGTGGAATGCAGCCCCCGGTCAGAGAGGCGGCCCAACTGTTGCTGACACGTATGGGAATCCAGAGGCCGGGCTCCCCTTCATACGGCCAGGGCCCCATGCAGACCTGAGCTGACTCATCACATGCCAGACGGGACAGAGTGCTCACATGGGCCGCTTGCCGGACCCTCTGATGCCTTTATGAAGCAGGTGTTTTCACCATGGCTACACCCAATGCTAGCAAGTGCCTGTGATGGTTAATTTTATGTGTCAGCGTGGCTAGGCTCTGGTGCCCAGTTGTTGGTCAAACATTGTTCTAGATGTTGCTACGAGGGTATTTTTTTGAATGAGAGTAACATTTAAATAAGTAGACTCTGAGTAAAGCAGATTACCCCCCACAATGTGGGTGGGCCTCACCCAATCAGTTGAAGGCCTTAAGAGAAAAGACTGAGGTCCCCTGAGGAGGAATGAATTCGTCTCTAGACCACCTTAGGATTTAAGGCCACAATATCAACTTCTGCTAGAACTTCCAGCCTCCTGGCCTGCCCTGCAGATTTCAGACTTGCCTGACCGGATCATCGCATGAGCTAGTTCCTTAAAGCCTCTCCCGCTGTTTTTCTGGAAAACTTGACTACTACAGTGCCTGAAGTGGGACCGGATTACCCCATTCTACCTTCCAGCTGCTGGCAGTGTGTGTATTTGCCTGGAAGGGTGATCCAGGGCTTGATCTGGCAAAGCACTGGGGATGGAAAGTCCGGTGACTCTCATGGCCTTGCCTGGTGAGGGGCACCCCTGGGGCGAACCCCGTTTCCTACTGATTCCACGTCAGCACTGCTTTTCCTGCTGGGAGAAATCAAATCGAGCCGGTTGCCATGGCTCAGGCCTGTAATCCCAGCACTTTCAGAGGCCAAGGCAGGTGGACCACCTGAGGTCAGGAATTCAAGAGTAGCCTGGCTATCGTGACGAAACCCTGTCTCTACTAAAAATACAAAAAAAAAAAAAAAAAATAGCTTGGTGTGATGACAGGCACCTGTAATTCTAGCTACTCAGGAGACTGAGGCAGGAGAATCATTTGAACCCGGAAGGCGGAGTCTGCAGTGAGCCGAGATCGCGCCACTGCACTCCAGCCTGGGCAACAGAGAGACTGTCTCAAAGAAAAAAAAAAAAATGTTCCTGCCATCTAGGCATGAACTGTCTGCTGAAGCCCCTCGAATCTCCTGCCTTGCCCTGGGTGGAGACCTGTTTTTATTTTGTTATTTCTGTCTAAAAAGCAGCTAGGTTACTATATCTTTCCTTTTTATTGGAATTTGAAAAGCTGCACACCACTTATAAAACTTATAACGTGTGAGCCACGTTATAATGGAACAGGCAGGTGCCTCCAGAGGAGACACACAGGGCAGCATGTGTCTGCGTGATGTGTGCCATCAGAATACACATGTGTGGGTTTGTGTCTAGCTCCCTTCATCGCCATGGTGCCAACGATTGTGACTATCTGTGAGCCATGCATTCCTTTACTAACGCAGCACATGCTACGCAGGGCCTCCTCTGTGCCAGGCACCACACTGGGTTCTGGGGACCCAACAGGGAACAAGACACAGTCCCTGCCCGCAGGGAATGTGCAGCGTAAGTGTCATCCCTGAGACTGGATTCGAAGGGAAGTGAGGAGCGTAGAACTGGGGCCTGCAGCCTCTTTACTACTTAGCTATTTATCATTACAACGGGGCTCTGTGAACCTAGTAATATTTTCTGTTTGAGTCAAAGACATTAGCATTTTTTAGAGCCAGCCAGTCGGAAGTGGGCTCTCCAACCTTCCCTCCACAGCCTCTCTGCATCTCACCGTGGCACCTTCACTTCTGCCCCTCCCATGTGATTTTGTAGATGTGGGGCCCACAAGCTGAGCTTCATCCTTACCCACACCTGGGACTGGGTCCCAGCCACACCATTTCTAGCCGTGTGATCTTGGCCTCATGACTTAGCCTCTCTCAGCTTCCCTTTCCTCATCTATAATACTAATTCAGGGGAAAATAATAGTACTGTACTTTGACTGGTGGGGCTGTTAGGGAAATTAGTGAGATGATACATACCACAGTCCCTTGCATAAGTGCCAAATGAATGTTACCTGCCGCAGTCCCTTGCAAAAGTGCTAAATAAATGTTAACTTCCTTTTTAAATTTTTTTTTTTTTTTTTTTTGAGACCAAGTCTCTCTCTGTCGCCCAAGCTGGAGTGCAGTGGCGTGATCTCGGCTCACTGCAATCTTCGCCTCCCTGGTTTGAATGATTCTCCTGCCTCAGCCTCCTGAGTAGCTGGGATTACAGGCGCCTGCCACCACACCCAGCTAATTTTTGTATTTTTAGTAGAGACAGGGTTTTACCATGTTGGCCAGGCTGGTCTCAAATGTCTGACCTCAGGTGATCGGCCTGCCTCGGCCTCCCAAAGTGCTGCGATTACAGGTGTGAGCCACTGTGCCCAGCCATAAATGTTAACTTCTATAATATTATTTTTGTTATTGTTACTTATCTCCTTACTTATGTATTTTTCATTATTCAAGGGCAAGGACCATTTTCCCCCTTCTCCTCTTACCCTCCTCCTTATCCTCAATAGACTTAGGGCAAATTTCAGCAAGTTGATGAGAAAAATAGAGGGAAAATAAAGATATAAACATAACATGGAGCCAGTAGAGACTAATACAGAAAGTATGTCCTTACTTTAGTGGGTCACAGGATTGGCTCTGAGCTTCCTAGCACCCAATGAGATAAAAGAAACTGAATTAGTTACATAATGTAACACTGTTGTCCATGAAATAAAACAAGCGAATATCTCAGGAGAAATACACCTGGGCAGCATTCTTTTTTTCCTCCTTACTTCCTTCTTGACCTCGTGATTCATTTTGCTGAAGGGAAGACCATTTGTGGGAAAGTGTTTCTGAATGTGATGGGAGTCCTGGCCCTTGGTAGAGGCCCACCCCTCCCTGTCTTCAGCTGATCTGTTAGTAATAGAGAAGATCTAGTTCCTGGCCCAGAGAACTAATCTTGCAATAGGGCTATGTTTTTGAAACCAAAAGCGTCATACAGATAACAAAGGAGATGTGTCTCACTGTGGTTAGGCTATTTTGTAGCAACACTTGTTTCCTCTCTTTTGCAATTTCAGGTTCCGTCTGACTTGATCAAAACAAGAATGTGCAAGTCCAGTGCTCAGGCTGATATAACCACTGTCTGGGCCCTGAGTTGATTTGAATTTCTACTTCCAGTCTGTGGTGCAACGTATGTAACATAGCAATCAGTAAGGCTTTATCAAGCACTTTCTTTGTGCAAGGCCCCTGTCCCAGGCCCTCCCTGGGAACCCTGCTTCCAGCTGGCAGTAATGGGGGTCAAGAAGGAGGGGCAGGTAACCCTGGTTTTGAGAACTCAGGAGGGAGCTTGCAAACTCAGGAAGCTAGAGAGGCCTGGAAACTTCATGGTGGAGGTAGGACTTGAAGGATGAGTGGGATAGGAAGGAGAAGAGGCTGCACATGATGACAAGGACTCCAGCTGGCACGGTCCAGTGGTGTTCAGACACCAGAAGAGCCTGACTTGCTTGGAGTGGAGGGGAGGAGGGAGGGAGGGTGTGGACGTCAGGATGTCCTGGAGCCCAAGGCTGCTACAGCTGCTCCCTGCTCCCCACATCAGCTACCTGACATGGGAGTCGGGGAAGTCGTTGCTCCTCCTGTTGCCCCACCTCAGGGGATCCTTGGGAAGAATCCAATATGAGACCTTTTTTTTTTTTTTTTTTTTTTTTTGTGAGACGGAGTCTCGCCCTGTTACCCAGGCTGGAGTGCAATGGCACGGTCTTGGCTCACTGCAACCTCCGCCTCCTGAGTTCAAGTGATTCTCCTGCCTCAGCCTCCTGAGTAGCTGGGATTACAGGCATGAGCCACCTCGCCCGCCTAATTTTTGTATTTTTAGTAGAGATGGGATTTCATCATGTTGGCCAGGCTGGTCTCGAACTCCTGACCTCAAGTGTTCCACCCACCTTGGCCTCCCAAAGTGCTGGGATTCCAAGTGTGAGCCAATGTGCCCAGCCCAACATGGGACTCTTTGAAACAATTTGCTACTTACGGATTTATGAACTTTTAAATTATCATCTGGCCAGGTGTGGTGGTTCACATGTGTAATTCCAGCACTTTTGGAGCTAAGACGGGAGGATCACTTGAGCCCAGGAGTTCGTGCTCAGCCTGGGCAGTAGCTGCTAAGTATGGTGAAACGACATCTCTGCAAAAATCACAAAAATTAGACAGGTGTGGCAGTGCATGCCTGTAGACCCAGCTTCTCAAGAGGCTAAGATAGGAGGATCGCTTAAGCCTGGGAGGCAGAGGTTGCAGTGAGCCGCAATTGTACCACTGCACTCCATCCTGGGTGACAGCGAGACTCTGCCTCAAAAAAAAAAATCATCTCTAAGTGAGTGTGGCTAGTGGTCAACATTCACATTTCTGTCCAATGGAAATTACTAGATCCCAGCTGCTGGCTTTGTAGAAAACCTGCAGGTCAGCATTGCATTCCAGGTTTGCTGGTAGAACTAGACCATGACCTTCACTTGGGATCATGTCAAGATTCTAAAACTGGTTGCAGAAATATTTCTTTTTCCATCCATTGAAGAAAATAACTCTACTGTGGTTATCTTTATTTTGGCATCTTGGGAGAAACTTAAGGAAGAATATTGACCCAAAATGTGCTGGTATCTGAAACATTTGGTTACTCTTCAAACCACTAGACCACATGTCCCCGATAGATAGTGCGGCCACTGAGGAGGAGGCTGGGGGCAAGGGGAGCAGAGGGTGGGCCTGGAGGGCCGCCATCTGTGAGGACAAGAGCAGGACTCTTGCATCTGTGAATTGTTTAATCTCATCTCTCTATTCTGCATGTAAGGGGATGGAGACTCAAGAATTTAAAATTTACCCAAGGTCACAGAGCTAGAAAGTGGCAGGAGTCCGGCTTCAAAATTCAGATGACTGCAAAGCCTAGTTCCCCCTCAGCCAGTTCACCTTCCTTAGAGAACAACCAAACCCACACCCAAAGGCGAACACAAGCTGAATCACCAGGACTCAGCAGCAGCAGAGGCTTCCTGGGTCCTTTCCCTAGAGATTCAGGTTAGTGGCTCTGGGGCCCAGGCACCTGGAGTTTCCACCCTCTCCCCTCTCCCCAGGTGATTCGCAGGACCAGCCAGATCCTGGGACCACCTTGTAAAAAGCCTTCACTCTAGGTCCCTAGAGACCTAGATGGAGCTTCACTCTTGTTGCCCAAGCTGGAGTGCACTGGTGTGATCTCGGCTCACTGCACCCTCCGTGTCCCAGGTTCAAGTGTCTCCGTGTCCCATGCCTCAGCCTCTCAAACAATTGGGATTACAGGTGCCCAGCACTACACCCGGCTAATTTTGTATTTTTAGTAGAGACGAGGTTTCTCCATGTTCGTCAGACTGCTCTCAAACTCCTGACCTCAGGTGATCCACCTGCCTCAGCCTTCCAAAATGCTGGGATTACAGTCATGAGCCCTAGCACTCGGCCTGGGATAAAGGATTTCTCCTGGGAGCCTCTCTCTGAGTGGCAGGGTGGAGTCTCGGGCCAATGGTAGAGTCAGATGGGGAAGAGCAAACAAGAGGAAGTTGTGTCCTTTCTGTGGAAACTTCTTTGAGAACTGAGTAGATGGCAGCATGTGTCACTCTCGTAGGTGCAAGAAGCTGTGGAAACTGCTGCTTGCTGACTTCAGCTCCCCCACACCCTCCGCCCTCCAGCTGCTGATGTCAACAAAGAACCTTAAGGCCAGGCACGGTGGTTCATGCCTGTAATCCCAGCACTTTGGGAGGCTGAGGCGGGTGGATCACTTGAGGTCAGGAGTTTGAGACCAGCCTGGCCAACATGGCGAAACCCCGTCTCTACTAAAAATACAAAAATTAGCCAGACATGGTGGCACACGCCTATAATTCCAGCTGCTTGGAAGGCTGAGGCAGGAGAATTGCTTGAACCTGGGAGACGGGGGTTGCAGTGAGCCGACATCGTGCCACTGCACTCAGCCTGGCGACACAACAAGACCCTGTCTCAAAAAAGAAAAAAAAAAAAAAGAATTTTAGCTGCCCTCCAGGGCTGGGGACAGTGAAGGGACCTGATTGAGTCCTGAGCAGGGGGCTTCAAATACAAGCTGTGCCTCGAAGCAACTGTGATCCCTTGAGTAAGACACCCTGCCCCTCCCCGGTCCACAGGGTCCTGTACTGAAAAAAATGAAGGAGCTGGAAGCAGTCTTCAGGGCATAAATCTGTACCCGCCGCAGGGGTCCTGAACGTTTTGTGGGGGGGCAGACCCCTTTGAAAATCTAATAAAATGATCAATCCTCTCCTGGAGAGAAAATGCAGACATCCAAATTTTGGCTGACAATTTCAGGGAAATGAATGGATTTCCCCAAGCTCATTCAGGAAGCTCTGGGGGTCACTGGCGTATGTTAAGCACTGCTGGTCTGTCCAGAAGCCTCTGTGACTGCACCTTTCAGTGCTGCAACCTCTCATCACATGAGGCCCTGAGCATGTGCAGTGCGGCAGGTGTGCACTGAGAGGTGCTATAGACATGAAGGGCACACTGGATTTTGAAGACTTAATAGGAAAGAAGAACATAAAATATCTCATGACTAATTTTTATACTAATTATATATTAAAAGATAAGTTGGGGCTGGGTGCAGTGGCTCATGCCTGTAATCTCAGCACTTTGGGAGGCTGAGGTGGGCGGATCGCGAGGTCAAGAGTTCAACACCAGCCTGACCAACATGGTGAAACCCTTTCTCTACTAAAAATACAAAAATTAGCTGGGCATGGTGGCACGCGCCTGTAATCCCAACTACTCAGAAGGCTGAGGCAGGAGAATAGCTTGAACCTGGGAGGCAGAGGTTGCAATGAACCGAGATCACACCACTGCACTCCAGCCTGGGTGACAGAGAGAGACTTAGTCTCAAAAAAAAAAAAAAAAAAAAAAGAAAAAGAAAAAGATAAGTTGGATATTTGAGGTCAAATAAAATATTACTAAAATTAATTTCACCTGTTTCTCTTTACCTTTTAAAAGTGTGGCTAGAACATTTGAAATGCAGTATGTGACTGGCATTATGTAGGGACTGGACCCTGCTGCTCTGTGGTGACACCCTGGAGGCGTGGCCTCACTGCCGGACCTCTCAAGTCAGTGTAGGCCTTTCATGGAAAGCCCAGCACTTCCTCTTTCTGGAAAATGTAGTTATGAGAATGGGCAGGGAAATCTTCACCAGAACAAGCTGTAAATTGTGTTTTCCCGACAAGATCGCAAGCTCTAGCCAGGCACAGTGGCGCGTGCCTAAAGTCTCAGCTGCTGGGAAGGTTGAGGCAGGAGGATTATTTGAGCCCAGCAGTCTGAGTCTGCAGTGAGCCATGACTGTGCCACTACAATCATGCATCTCAATAGAGCAAGACCCTTCATTAAAAAAAAAAAAAAAAGCCTGGGTGTGGTGGCTCATGCCTGTAATCCCAGCATTTTGGAAGGCCGAAGTGGGCGGATCACAAGGTCAAGATATCGAGACCATCCTGGCCAACATGGTGAAACCCTGTCTCTACTAAAAATACAAAAATTAGCTGGGCCTGATGGTGCGTGCCTGTAGTCCCAGCTACTTGGGAGGCTGAGACCAGAGAATCACTTGAACTTGGGAGGTGGAGGTTGCAGTGAGCCGAGATCGCAACACTGCACTCCAGCGTGGTGACAGAGCAAGACTCTGTTTCCAAAAAAAAAAAAAAAGAAAAAAGGTTGAAAGCTCCTAGCCAGATATAGTGGTGCACACCTCTAATCCCAGCTACTTGGGAGGCTGAGGCCAGAGGATCACTTGAGTCTAGGAGTTGGAGTCTAGCCTGGGGAACATAACAGGACCCCCATCTCTTAAAAAAAATTGGGGGTGGGGGCGCCAGGCGCAGTGGCTCATGCCTGTAATCCTAGCACTTTGGGAGGCTGAGGTGGGTGGATCATGAGGTCGAGAGATTGAGACCATATTGGCTAACACAGTGAAACCCCGTATCTACTAAAAATAAAATAAAAAATAAATTAGCTGGGTGTGGTGCCACGTGCCTGTAGTCCCAGCTACTCGGGAGGCTGAGGCAGGGGAATCACTTGAACCTGGGAAGCAGAGGTTGTAGTGAGCTGAGATCACATTACTGCACTCCCACCTGGGCTACAGAGTGAGACGCCGTCTCAAAAAAAAAGGCACTTTTCGGGCAAAGACATATGTAATGTGTAAGGCTTCTGGGTCCTCTCCAGGGATAGGCACCCAGCAGATGGAGTGAGCCATCTTTGGCCACTTATGGGCCTGGAGCTCCAGGTAACATTGCTGTATTATTTTCCTGGGGCTGAGCCAACAAAGTGCCACAAACTGGGTGGCTTACAGTGACATCCCTCACAGTTCTGGAGGCGAGAAGTCTGAAATCAAATTGCTGGCAGGGCCAAGCTGCTGCTGCAGGCTCTGGGGGAGGCGCGTCCTTCCCTCCTCCTGGCTTCTTGTGTTGCCGGCAATCTTTGGTGCTCCTCGGCTTGCGGAAGCACTGCACTCATCTTGGGCCCTGCGGTCACATGGTGTCCTCCCTCTGTCTCACATCCTCTTCCTTCTGTGTTCAAATTTCCCTCTTGCTAACAGGTCATCAGCTATTGGATTAGGGTCCATCCTCATCCATTATTATCTCATTTTAACTTGATGACATCTGCAAATAGCCTATTTCCGAATAAGGTCACATTCTGAGGTTCCAGTACACATGAATTTTGGGAGGGACAGTGTTCAATCCAGTATGATTGATGAGTATATTTTGTGAGAAAGATATTTCCAAAGAGTCTGGGTAGAGCTTAGGTAATTTCTCCAGAATCTTCTAACCCCAAATAGGGACAGAACAGAGTGCTTATGTGTGCCAGGCAATGGTCTCGATGCCAGGGACACAATGATGGGCATGAACAGTCTTTGCCCCCATGGAGCTCACATCCTAGTGATGGAGGCGGACAATCAATACATGGACATCTGTCAGTACGTAATATGATGTTGGGTTGCGTCAGCAGAGTAGGGGCATGGAGAGGAACACGCCGGTAGAGGTGGTGGGTTATTTTCGATAGGAAAGAACGGCAGGGAAGACCACTGTCACCTGTGAGGTGACACTGAATCGCAGAAGTATCTGGGTTAGTGATTCAGTGACGAGAAAAAGCACCAAGCCCCTGAGGCAGGAATATGATTGGTAAGTTCAAAGCACAAGGAAAGGGACAGACGATGTATCTCACCCACCACGGCCTGGGCTGGGAGCTGGGTATCGGGCCCCTAGGCCCAGAGCTGCTGGTCTGGAGTGGGGAAGTTGGTGGTGAGGAGCTTTCTCCGGCTTCTGGTCAAGGGTTTCACTTCCATCAGCAGCGCTTCCTCCATTGTTCAGCTGGGGTGGAGGCCGGTTACCCCTGGCTCTGGCTAGAGCAGTCCAATGCCGTTGTCATTGTCTTTTCCAGACAATAAGAACAGAATTTGGTCTTTTCTTTGCTGCTGGCTTTAAACCTCAAGGTCCTAAAGCCCCTTCTCTCACTTCTTTGTTTACCTCAGGATGTGCCTGAGGCTTTTCACTCTGCCTTCGCTTTCACCACTGCCTGGTGGCTGGTGCGTGGGCTTCTTACCTGGCTCCCTCCTTCACCTCCTGCAAATCTTCCTTCTTGGATGAGCACCCCGACCACCTTACTGAAGGAGCATACACTCCTCTCCCAGTCGCCTCTGTACCTTGCTCCTATCCCCCATGGCATGCTGTAGAATTTCCTTAGGCATTATGTGTTGTTCGGGGTCTCTGTCACCCTCACTGCCATCTACTAGATTGTAAGTTCCATGAGGGCAAAGATGGGTACCTTTTGTTCATAGATATAGCCCAAGCACCTAGAGCAATGCCTGCCACAAAGTAGGTACTGAGAAAGTATCTGTGGACTGAAATGAATAAACAAGTGAATGGGTTGTGCGGTAGAATCCTCAGTGGCTGAACTGGAAGAGCTCGGCACAGGAATTCCCCTGAGCTGCCCCTACGAAAGAGCTGAGATGCAGAGAACAGAAAGGAATTCTTTAGCGAGGCGAGTGGGAGGTGAACTGGACACAGAGCTTGCCCTCAGGAAATGCGCATGAATTGGGGGTGGAGTGGGCGTGCCGCCTCCTTGCACAACTCCAGGCGGTGTCACTTTCATTGAACACAGTATCGGTGGTGTTCCCGGAGTGCTGCCTGGCCTGGGGTTGAGGGAGTTGACGAGAGACTGTGGCTGGACCACGGCATGGGGCTCAGAAGACAGAGTGCAGGTGTGACAGCTCGAAGAGCCCAACCCAAGAAAGAACATCACCAGCCCCAGGACAGGAGGGGTGTGGGTGGAGGAGGGGCGCCATGGTCAACACAGAGATCCAACACACACACTCCCAGCACCATCTCTGGTGCTCTCTGTGCCCAGCACAAGGCCTGGCCAAGCCAGTAGGTGAAGTCGCCCAAGGCGCCCGGTAGATGAAGTCTTTTGTTGTTGTTTTGTTTTGAGACAGGGTCTTGCTCTGCCCCCCAGGGTGGAGTGCAGCGATGCAAACAGGGCTCACTGAAGCCTCGATCTCCCAGGCTTGAGCGATCCTCCCACCTCAGCCTCCCGAGTCTCTGGAACAACAGCCATGGGCCACTACGCCCAGCTAATTTTTTTTTTTTTTTTTTTTTTGAGACGGAGTCTCGCTCTGTCACCCAGGCTGGAGTGCAGTGGCCGGATCTCAGCTCACTGCAAGCTCCGCCTCCCGGGTTCCCGCCATTCTCCTGCCTCAGCCTCCCGAGTAGCTGGGACTACAGGCGCCTGCCACCTCGCCCGGCTAAGTTCCAGCTAATTTTTAAATATTTTTTTATAGAGACAGGATTTCACCATCTTGCCCACGCTGGTCTTGAACTCCTGGGCTCAAGCAATTCTCCCACCTCAGCCTCCCAAATCTCTGGGATTACAGGCATGAGCCACTGTGCTGGGCCTAGGAGGTGAAGTCTTGATGAGGGGCTATGATGCTCTGGCTTGGGAGCAGAGCTGAGGTTTGCTCTAGCACCCGGCCCTGTTGTCCAGTGGGGCTCGCTCCTCTTGACTCTGTTCCGCTTGCCACTGGCTCTTCACTTTGCTGCCTGGTAGAATCTAAAATCCCCTGGGGAATTTTAGAAAACATGGAATGTGGGTGGGGGCACATCCTCGGGGATTTCCATTCAGGTGGTGAGGAGCGAGACTGGGCATCCCTCACCATGTGATACTTGTGTTAGCCAGGCTTGAGAATCCCTGCTCTAGAAGCTGTCCTGGTGATGTGGAAGGACCCAGGAAAAAGATTCATAACCCTGTAGTGTTATCCACACAACTGGTGGATTTGGTCGCTTGGTGGGTATCAGTTCAATGACCTCCACGATGGAGGATGTAGCAAGGGGATTTTATGACTTGTAACAAGTCCCAAAGCTGCACCTCCCTGAGCTGGGGACTGGGTCAGGTTTTACAAGCATAGGGTAATGATCCGACTGGATCCTGCCATGGGTTGATGCCAAAGGTCGAGACGATTAGATCCTGGATCCCTCCATGCAGTGCCTGCTTCTTTTTTTTTTTTTCTTTTTGAGAGGGAGTCTCACTCTGTCACCCAGGTTGGAACGCAGTGGCATGATCTCAGCTCACTGCAACTTCCACCCACCAAGCTCAAGCGATTTTTTTTTCCTTTTTGAGACGGAGCCTCACTTTGTCACCCAGGCTGGAGTGCAGTGGAGTGATCTTAGCTCCCTGCAAGCTCCTCCTCCTGGGTTCACGCCATTCTCCTGCCTCAGCCTCCCGAGTAGCTGGGGCTACAGGCGCCCGCCACCATGCCTGGCTAATTTTTTTGTATTTTTAGTAGAGACGGGGTTTCACTGTGCTAGCCAGGATGGTCTTGATCCCCTGACCTCGTGATCTGCCCACCTCGGCGTCCCAAAGTGCTGGGATTACAGGCGTGAGCCACCACACCCAGCCTCAAGTGATTCTTGTGCTTCAGCTAGCTGGGATTACAGACATGCACCACCACGCCTGGCTACTTTTTGTATTTTCAGTAGAGACAGGGTTTCGTCATGTGAGACAAGCTGGTCTCGAACTCCTGTCCTCATGTGATCCGCCCACATCAGCCTCCCGAAGTGCTGGGATTACAGGCGTGAGCTACCGTGCCCGGCCCCATGTCTGATTCTTCATTCAGCCCCACTTGGGTTCCCCTGTGGCTGCTTGGTTCCTCTGGGTATACTCAGGTTATGTGACCCGAGGGTCCAAGGCAACTGGGAAACAACTCACATCTTTGTTACATAACAGCTGAACCAGACTGATCTGATGCAGTTACAGTGGCTCCACAGAGAGCATTCAGAGGAATTGATGAACTCGAATGGGAATAAATGACATCTTAATTTTCATGAACCTCCAGCTGAAATTGAGTGTTTTCTTCCGTTATGAATGTAAATGTCAAACCACAGCAGTATCAACAGTACCTGTGAGTTTGTCACCCATAGAAATCAGATCTTTTCATGTCATTTTACGGTTGTTGTGGGTATCTTGAAATATCATTTAAGCTCATCTGCACTTAAAAAGTAAGGTGATGGCCGGGCGCGGTGGCTCAAGCCTGTAATCCCAGCACTTTGGGAGGCCGAGACGGGCGGATCACGAGGTCAGGAGGTCGAGACCATCCTGGCTGACACGGTGAAACCCCCGCCTCCTCTACTAAAAAATACAAAAAATTAGCCGGGCGAGGCGGCGGGCTGCAGTCCCAGCTACTCGAGAGGCTGGAGAGGCAGGAGACCGGCGTGAACCCGAGACGGAGCTTGGCAGTGAGCTGAGATCCCGCCACTGCACTCCAGCTTTCAAGGGCAGGAGCCAGACTCTGTCTCAAAAAAAAAAAAAAAAAAAAAAAAAAAAGTAAGGTGATTATTAGATTTCTCCTAGATTTTGTTATTCAATGCATTAATGAAGATGAACTTATATCACAATTTTTACAATATTTTGGCTATTGGCATTCAACATAATTGTTTCAATAGAAATCGTATGTGCCTTAGATTTTTTTGTTTGTTTGTTTTGCTTTGTTTTTTGAGATGGAGTCTCGCTGTCGCCCAGGCTGGAGAGCAATGGCGCTATCTCGGCTCACTGCAAGCTCCCAGGTTCACGCCATTCTCCTGCCTCAGCCTCCCGATAGCTGGGACTACAGGTGCCCACCACCATGCCGGCTAATTGTTTGTATTTTTAGTAGAGACAGGGTTTCACCGTGTTAGCCAGGATGGTCTCAATTTCCTGATCTCATGATCCGCCTGCCTCGGCCTCCCAAAGTGCTGGGATTACAGGCGTGAGCCACCACGCCCGGCCGTCTTAGATGTATTTTAAGACAGCATTCTGAGAAGGGGGTCTGTAGGCTTCCCAGATGGCCAAAGGGAACCCTGAGCAAAGCAAAGATCTTCAGAAGGTAAAGAACATTCAGTGGAGGCTCCTTGTGGTCCTCAGAGGAGGTAGATTGGTGTGTAGTGGACACAGTAACTCCCTCTCTCTTCCTGTGTGGCCTGCAAGCAAAGGTCATGCTGCTCATGGTGGGGCTGACTCACCTCCCTTTGGAGTGAGAGCACCCCTCACTCACCCGTTTCTCATTTTTTTGGCAGAAGTGCCCCTTGGCCTCCCATGGCAGCCCTGGGGGAGGGCAATGGGGCTTTTTTCCACCCTTGTTAACCCAGTGGGGAGGGGGCAACCCAAACAGTGAGGGAATGAGAAGAGCTTGGACTGGAGGAGAGCAGTTGTTCCCTGAGCCTTGACAGGTAGATGCTGACTGCCAGCTCCTTGCTGCCCCTCACAATCCCTTCCTGCCCTGATTGTTAGTATTCCTGCCAGAGGAAGGACCTGGGAGACCCACTGATGCCTGCTGGTGCTCCTTTAAAGCCCTTCTGCAGCTCAGCAAACACTTGGCCCCTGCGGACACCCCTGTGATCCAAGCCTGACCCAGGCACAGTCTCCACCCTCAGGGAGCTCACAGTCTGGCCAACGGATCTGAGCCAAGAACTCAGAGTAGGAAGAGGTTTGCAGCTGGGGCCTGGTACAGGTGTGTAGAGCAAACCAGAAACAAATGGGTTAATTTCCGATGATGCTTCTACTCTCACAGGAACCCTGGGTTGTCTGGTGCATGGCTGAGCTGAGTCTTAAAGGCTAGAGTCTTAGTTGCCCAGCCCACAGCAGTGCCCTTTGGATCCACCTGCCCCTGTGGGTGGGCACACATGCTGTGTGGGGCATGCACTACAGGGACCAGTTGGCGAGAGGTGGTGGTGTCACCACAGGGGAACTTGACCTCCTGGCCCAGCAGCCTAAAACAGAGGTTGATTAGAGCAAAAAGAATAAAAGTTGGCCGGGCGCGGTGGCTCAAGCCTGTAATCCCAGCACTTTGGGAGGCCGAGACGGGCGGATCACGAGGTCAGGAGATTGAGACCATCCTGGCTAACACGGTGAAAACCCGTCTCTACTAAAAAATAAAAAAAACTAGCCGGGTGTGGTGGCGGGCGCCTGTAGTCCCAGCTACTCGGGAGGCTGAGGCAGGAGAATGGCCTAAACCAGGTGGCGGAGCTTGCAATGAGCTGAGATCCGGCCACTGCACTCCAGCCTGGGTGACAGAGCGAGACTCCGTCTCAAAAAAAAAAAAAAAAAAAAAAGGAATAATAGTTGTGGGTGGCTGGAGCCCTGGGCGTCTGAGGAGATGTCTGAGCTACCAGTGAGGGATGCCTGCAGTAAACGACAGACCCAGGAAGTGGTCTGCCGTGCTGCTCGGAGCCACAGAACAGGGCCCTTAGACTGGATCTTTTTCCCTTGGAGTCCGGGAACTCTTTTAGCCCTCTGGTGAAAGCTGCAGAGCCATCTCCCCAGGAAAATGCACATGTGTCATCCAAATTCTGTACCCCTTTGTAGAGGTTCTCTTCCCCATGTTTGGAGGAGGAAGAGGCAAAGTTAGAGAGGTGGACGAATTTCCCACGATTGATGGCTTAGCAGCAGGGGGCAGCAGAGCCAGGACCTCAGGTCCCTGGCAGGTTTAGTGTGCCATGCTTTCCCTTCCCCTCATTGTCTCCCTGGAGAGGAGGAAGTGGGATGAGGCCGGGGGGAGCCTGCATGCACTTCAACAGTTCCACACCATGCCGGGGGAAACTAACTGGTAGATAAATAAACATGGGACAGCGCAAGTACAAAAGGCGGCAGAGGCCTTGGGTCCATCCCAGTTCTCATCCTCTCCCTGACTTATTGATTCCAGTGCAAAAGACCAGCAGCTCTTCTCCCTGAGGCCTAACCTGTGACCTCCTCCTCCTGGGGAAGGTAGAAAGACTTGTCTTCTGGCCTCTACTCTAAGACTTCCCTTTTCAAGCAATGGAAGCATTCAGAATTTCAACAAGAACCAACCAGTGACCCTACAGTGCCTGTCCTCGCTGAAATCTGAAAGAAAAGTGGTCAGAGTCATCTGTGCCCAGGCTTCCTGGAAATGATGTCTTCTCAGCGCGAGTCAAGCAGCCAGGACAGACTCTTCTCCCCAACTCCTCTTGGCTTTAGAGGAGAGACTGCTGGTGACACAAGGAACCTACTGGAAATAAGTGGAGGATCACCCACAATCTCCCAGCTGCCTCCACCTACAGATAAGGAGGAAAGAGTGGGGAACGTGCTTCTAGTGAGCTGTATCCGAGCCCGGACTCAGGGCTGATCCCCATCCCCAAAGGGCTCAGAAGTGATTCAGGCTGGAGGCATCCTAGGTTGAGGTTCAAGAGAGAGATGCCCAGGAGCCCTGCATTTTCTGAGTTGGTATTCATTTCATATGTGTGATTACCCTTTTGTTGTTGGGTCTTGGTTACTGATTTGAAAAAATTTGTCATTATTAAGGGTCTAGGGCACAGTCCTGGGGTGCCTGGTGTGGACAGGAGTTAGTGGCTTCCTTGCGAGTATATAGCTTTGAGAGTTCTGTCCCCAGCCTTCCCTCTTGGGACTACACTGGTTTCTGTTAATATCACTTCACTATGGACCTCACTATCAGTCTTCTCTGTTTTCTGTTTTCCTTCTGACCCAACTTTAGCAACAACCAAAGGGATGCCAACTCCTCACACCTGCCTCCAGCCAGTTTTTATTTCATGGCCAAAGTTTACTAATTTGGAGCAAACACACAGACTGAGTATTGAAGAGTTTGTTCTTTTAAGTTTTCTTAAGTCATTAAGAAATACTCCCCAGCCAGGCATGGTGGCTAATACTTGTAATCCTAGCACTTTGGGAGGCTGAGGCAGGAGGATTGCTTGAGCCCAGGAGTTTGAGACCAGCCCGGGCAACCTGTCAAAAACTCATCTCTACCAAAAAAAAAAAAAAGAAAAAAAAAATTAGCTGGGCGTGGTGGTGCATACCTGCAGTCTCAGCTATTTAGGGAGGCTGAGGTGGGAGGATCACTTGAGTCCTGGGACCGTGATTGTGCCCCTGCACTCACTCCAGCGTGGGGAACAGAATGAGACCCTGTCTCAAAAAAATAAAAAATAAAATAAAGAAACCCCACCTTGGCTGGGCGCAGTGGCTCACGCTTGTAATCCCAGCACTTTGGGAGGCTGAGGCAGGCGGATCACAAGTTCAAGAGTTTGAGACCAGCCTGGCCAACATAGTGAAACCCCACTCTACTAAAAATAAATAAATAATAGCCGGGCATGGTGGTTCACACCTGTAAACATAGCACTTTGGGAGGCCAGGGTAGGTGGATCACCTGGGGTCAGGAGTTCAAGACCAGCCTGGTCAACATGGCGAAACCCCATCTCTACTAAAACATACAAAAATTAGCTGGGCATGGTGGCAGGCACCTGTAATCCCAGCTACTCAGAAGGCTGAGGCAGGAGAATCACTTGAACCTGGGAGGCAGAGGTTATAGTGAGTCAAGATTGTGCTACTGCACTCCAGCCTGGATGACAGAGCAAGACATCTCAAAAAAAAAAAAAAAAAAAAAAAAAAAGCCCCATTTTGATCTTCTTTGCACAATTCATTTGCCTTATCTGAGGAGTATGCTAAATAAAGGTAAATTTCAGCTGCATCCCTGCCAAGAGGAGCAAGAATTTCCTGAGTCTTGGGTTATATTTGGGGATTCCTTTTGTACATAATTCTCCTGGTTTATAAGTGCCTCTGAAATAAAAAATAAAGATGAAGTGTGAGCTGCCACCACCTATTTTCTTTTTATTATTACTATTATCATTATTATTATGTTTGAGACAGGGTCTCACTCTGTCACCCATGTTGGAGTACAGTGGCATGACCATAGCTCACTGCAGCCTGGAATTCCTAGGCTCAAGTGATCCTCCCGCGTTGGCCTTCCAAAGTGTTGGCATTACAAGTGTGAGCCACTGGGCCCAGCCTCATGGCCTCTTTTTTTTTTTTTTTTTCTTTTTGTGAGACAGAGTCTCTTGTTGCCCAGGCTGGAGTGCAATGGTGCGATCTCGGCTCACTGCAACCTCCGCCTCCTGGTTTCAAGCGATTCTCCCGCCTCAACCTCCCAAGTAGCAGAGATTACAGGCACCTGCCACTACGTCCAGCTAACTTTTTTGTATTTTAGTAGAGACAGGGCTTCACCATGTTGGTCAAACTGGTCTCGAACTCCTGACCTCAGGTGATCCGCCCACCTCAGTCTCCCAAAGTGCTGGGATTACAGGCGTGAGCGACCGTGCCCAGCTCCATGGCCTTTTTTTAATACCCGAGAAAGCTCAGGGATAATAATCCACCATGCCTCTTGAAATTGCCACAGAAAGAAAATGGAAAGCCACTTTTAAAAATAAAAAGGCTCGGGCCGGGCTCGGTGTCTCATGCCTGTAATCTTAGCATTTTTGGAGTCCGAGGCGGGCAGATCACGAGATCAGGAGATTGAGACCATTTTGGCTAACATGGTGAAACCCCGTCTCTACTAAAAATACAAAAAATTAGCCAGGTGTGGTGGCAGGTGCTTGTAGTCCCAGCTGCTCGGGAGGTTGAGGCAGGAGAATCACTTGAACCCGAGAGGTGGAGGTTGTGGTGAGCCGAGGTTGCACCATTGCACTCCAGCCTGGGCGACAAAGAGCGAGACTCCATCTCAAAATAAATATATAAATAAATAAAAATAAAAAGTCTCAAGCCTGTAATTGCAACATTTTGGGAGGCTGAGGTGGGCAGACTGCTTGAGCCAGGAGTTTGAGACCAATCTGGGCAACATCGTGAGACCCTGTCTCTAGAAAAAATTAAATTAAAATATTAGCCACTTGTCTTGGTGGCATGTGTCTGCAGTCCCAGCTTCTTGGGAGGCTGAGGTGGGAGGATCTCTTGAGCTCAGGAGGTCCAGGGTGCAGTGAAGTGCGATCGCACCACTGCACTCCAGCCTGGGCAACATAGCAAGATCCTGCCTCAAAAAAAAAAAAAGAGGAAAAAAGAAAAAGAAAAGGCTGTGTGGGTTGGCATGCACTTGAAATCCCAGCTAATTGGGAGGATGTAGAAAAGAGCCTGGGCAACATCATGAGACCCTGTCTCAAAAAAAAAAAAAAAAAGACATATTTTAAAACTTCAATAATCTTTAAAAATATGACTTTTATTTTAAGATTCTTGGATAATACAATGGAAAAGTTCAGTTATCCCCATCTTTTGTTTTGTTTTGGTTTTTTTGGAGAATGGGGTCTCAATATGTTGTTTTGAACTCCTGGGCTCAAGCTATCCTCCAGCCCTCTTTTTAATACAAATAAGCAACTCATCCTTAATGAAGTTCACTTGAAGACAAGACATCTTCCCTTCTTTCCCCTCTCCTCCCCTCCCCTCCCCTCTCCTCCCCTCCCCTCCCCTCTCCTCCCCTCCCTTCCGTTCCTTTTTTGAGATGAAGTCTCGCTCTGTTGCCCAGGCTAGAGTGCAGTGGCATGATCTCGGCTCACTGCAACCTCCGCCTCCCAGGTTCAAGCAATTCTTCTACCTCAGCCTCTTGAGTAGCTGGGATTACAGGCGCCCGCCACAACGCCTGACTAATTTTTATATTTTTAGTAGAGACCGGGTTTCACCATGTTGACCAGGCTGGTTTCAAACTCCTGACCTCAGGTGATCCGCTCGCCTCGGCCTCCCAAAGTGCTGGGATTACAGGCATGAGCCACCACGCCCGGCCTACAAGGCATCTTTCAAAAGCAAACATGTTATTCCTAACATACCTTCTGAAGATTAAACATGGGAAGGACACTACTGATGTGTGGTTGGCTTTGCATGACTCACTGAGTAGGAGGAATTTTTAAAATATCTTCTGTCATAACTCTCAAGAATGTGTTAAAGCCAACCCAGGAAATTTCTTAGGAATAGAGATCAACTTGACCGTTACAGTATTTCTCGGACTTGCGGCTGATGACAAGGCACAGCAGGTTGGGAATTACACAATCTCCGCTCTTATGCATTTCTTAATCGTTCACTGGATACAGTTGCATGAATACTTTCTGTTCCTGTTCGCGTTCAGTAAAAATAGCAAAATAGAAGCGTCTATGGGGTTAGGAGAGGAAAAACACTCTAGCAGCAAATTCTGTTCCATTCGACCCAGTGTACACGATAGTGATCAGAGGACATCTCTGGAGAGCGCGTTTTCCTTTTGACCTTGTGTACTTCCTGTACTTCTCTGCCTCTGCTGGGCATGCTGCCCAGACAGGGCTCTGGGTCCTCAGCAGCACCGAGGCAGCAGAAGCACCAGGTATCTGGTGCCTACTACACACCAGCAACTTCTGCAGGTCACTGCTGATCCCCACCAGGTCTGAGGGGCAACTGCTCCTGCATTTCACAGATGATTGAAGGCGGTTCCCCAAGGAAGCTGCCCTGGGCAGGTGGTTACATGTGGCAGAGCAGGTGTGATGGCCCCAGGACTGTCTGGCTCCAGAACCTGTCCTTTCTCAACCCTACCACCCCACTTTACGACTTTACCTCCACTTGTTTTTCTTGGCCAAAAACTTTTAGCACTACAGGATAAAGAAGGCCTAGCTTTAGGGCGCTCACAGTCTAGTGAAGGAGAAAAGATGAGTATTTAAAAAGCATTTTCTTCTCTGTGCAATGAAGAGCCTGGCATTCAGGGATTCTAACTGGAGCATCAAACCAGATTAGCTCAATGCAGGATGTTGGAACAGAGCACTGTGGTCATTCTGCTTACTGTCAGAGTTTGTATATGGGTAGCGGGGCATGGGGAGGAGGTGGGAAACAGTGAAAGTTGGAGGGACCAGGATTCATACCCCAGAGTGACGGATAAGGTGTAGACAGCATAACAGCAACCTCAATAGCTTGTATTGATTTTGGAACTGCCAGAGCCAGGTTTGAAGTACTTTCTAGGTTTTGATGCTTTGAATCCACCCTGTAAACCTTAAAGTAGGTACTGTTACTCTGTCCATTTCCACGTGAATAATAGAGACAGAGGGAGGTTAGGGAAATTGCCCAGGCCCCCTAGTTAGTAAGTGGAGAGTACTTGAACCTGGGCAGGCCGACTCCAAGCCCAAGTTCTTGATCACAATACAAAGCAGAGGATAAGTTGGCAAATACTCTCATAAATTTCGCTGTCATGCATGTCAAATTTGTAATTATTTGCTTACTGCCTGTTTTCCTCTCTAACCTATGTCTCCAAGAAGGCAGGAACTATGTCTGTCTGGCTCTTAGAGGTAATTTCAGCACCTAGACTAGTAACTGGCACATAGAAGGGTCTCAAAAGTTTTGAAGAATGGATGAAATGCATTGAGGGAAACAGAGGATTCCTTTCCATGAGCAGCCCCCACCCTCTGAGTCCACCATTCAATAGCTGATGAGTATGAGCAAACACTTCTCTCCCTCCCTCGCCATCAGCAAAGTGGGATTGATAACAGAAGTGAAGCTCTAGAAAATGGTCTGGAAGTTCCTAAAAAGTTAAAAAATAGAGTTGCTATAGGACTCAGCAACTCCACTCCTGGATATTTACCCAGGAGAATTGAGAATACAGTTATGTCCACACAAAAACTTGTGCAAGGACGTTCATAGTAGCATTATCCATGATAGCCAAGAAATGGAAACAACGCAAACGCCCATCCACAGGTGAGTGCATAAACAAAACCAAGGAGATCCATACAAGCACATATTTGGTCATAAAAAGGAGCGAAGTGCTGATACATGCAACAACATGGGTAAACCTCAAAAACATTATGCTAAGTAAAGAAGCTGGTCACAAAAAGCCACAAAGTGTGTGGTTCCATTTACATGAAATGCTCAGAACAGACACGTCCACAGAGGCAGAAAGTTGATTAGTGGTTGACAGGAGCTGGGTGGAGGGAGAAATGGGGAGTGAAAGGGTACAGGGTATCTTTTTGGAATGATGAGAATGTTCTGGAATTAGATAGTGATGATGGTTATGAATATACTAAAAACCACTTAGTTGGAGACAGAACTAGGTTGAATCCTGGCTGCCCCCTGCCTTGGTGTATGAGCTGGGGCAAGTTGCTCCATTTTGGGATCCTCAGTTTCTTCATCTGTAGGAAGGAGACCCTGATCCATTTTGATACCCGTCACCCTATTCACTCCTTCTCCTAGGTCCTTGGTGACAAGCCTGGGAGGAAAGAATGTCCCCTGTTGCACTGGATTGCACTGAGGGCAGTGGCTGCCCCTGACTGCTCTGGATTAGACAGGACACTTTTCCTTTATGTTGCAGCCTCCTGCCTTGCAGTCTTAATTCAAAGGGTAGGAGGTTTATCCTGGAATATTGTTTATTTTGTCCCCCAAATTCCTCAAGTGATTCCAGCATGCACCCAAGTTTGTGAACCACTAACTTAGCTAACATGCACCTGAATCACAGGAAGGCATTTGTTTGTTAAAACATCAATTGTTTGTTCCACCTCCAGAGTTTCTGGCTCTGCACACCTGGGCAGGGTGGAGCCTGGACATCTGCATTTCTAACAAGTTCCCAGGTGATACTCATGATGCTGTTCTGGCCCACAATGAGCCCAGACTAGAGCCATGGAGATCAGCCTCAGCTGGACCGTAGACTCACCTGGACGGTAGCCTCACCTGGACAGTAGCCTCACCTGGACGGTAGACTCATCTGGACGGTAGACTCACCTGGACAGTAGCCTCACCTGGACAGTAGACTCACCTGAGAGCTCTTGCAAATACACAGGTTGCACCAATTAAATCAGAATCTTTGAGGCAAGACCAGGCCTCAGGACTTCCCCCTCAACATTGCATTATGAAAATATTCAGCTGGGCATGGTGACTCATGCCTGTAATCCCAGCACTTTGGGAGGCTGAGGCAGGCGGATCATCTGAGGTCAGGAGTTCAAGATCAGCCTGGCCAAAAAGGGGAAACCCCATCTGTACTAAAAATACAAAAATTAGCCAGCTGTGGTGGCGTGTGCCTGTAATCCCAGCTACTCGGGAGGCTGAGGCAGGAGAATCGCTTGAACCTGGGAGGTAGAGGTTGCAGTGAGCCGACATTGCGCCACTGCACTCCAGCCTGGGTGACAGAGTGAGATCCTGTCTCAGAAAAATAAATAAATAAATAAATAAAATAAAATAAAATAAAATGTTTAAACACACAGCAAAATGGAAATAATTCTACAGTGAGCAGCTGTATATCTACCACCTAGATTCGATCTTGGACATGTGACTATGCTTTGTGACACATCAATCCAAACACCCATTCCCCTAACATCAGGATTTCTTAAAGCCTGAATTCTCCAATATTCAGCCGAGTTTGAGAACCAAGAGCTAGAGTTTCTGGGCTCCTCCTCTGTAAAGCTCTTTCTGGCTACAATCTGGGGTTCTCTGCAGATGCCCTCACCATCCCTAAGGGTTTGTTGAGCAAGAATACATGCATTTATTGAGCACCTACTGAGTACCATGAGGCTCTGCTTTCTTTGAGCTGAGTCTAGTGGTAGATTTCCTCTTCTGAAACGTTTTAAAGCCAGGAAAATTCAGACTAAGGACCCCGTGTATTCAGTATGAGGCCCTCTGCTGGTGGGGAGGATCTCGCTGTGCCACCACCACCAAGACCTGACGATCTGGAGGTGACCATCCGGAGGTGACTTGTCCTGGACCTCCTATCTAACAAAAGACTGGGAAGAAATGAAGCTTCTGGAGAGGGCTCCATATTCCCTGATTCCAGGGTACCCCCCAAGCTGTCATTGTGGGTTCTGTATCCTGCCCTAAGAGCTCAAGGCTTTATAGGGTCAAGCAAACTGCTCTTCAGAGTACACTGTGACTGTATGTGATAAATGCTCTGCCAAATCAACCATGGTTGACATACACTTTGGAGGGGAAAATAATACAGGGCTCTGCTGTGTGGAAGCTTCCAGAAGAGAGAACCTGACCAAGAACCATCCCTTCCTCCCCACACCATGAGTGTACAGCGGGCCCTGTGGGACCTTGGAGTACAGAGGAAGAGGGAGCACCCACAGACATGCAGAAGTTTGCTCTAGGCTGCCCGAGTTTCCAGCTGGGCGCCTTTGTTTTTTCTTCCACTTCAGCTTCTGGCAGCTGGGGTTGGGGTATGGGGACCAGAGAGCTGCATTTTATGTAGGAGACGGTCTTGGTGGGGTGGAGTAAATGAATGTGTGTTCTTGTTTTTATTTCTAGGGAAACAGTGGAAAAGTTGCTAAATGTGGAAACCCAAGCTGTGGTTCTTTTTCTGGGGTTTCTTTTTCATGCTCTGTTTGGAGTGGCAAGTGGAGAGGAGAAAGTTTCAGAGAGAAGCCAACCCATGCAGTAATTCCCCCATGGACACAGGCTGAACTTGCAATCCCAGCGGGCAGGAGGCAGGTTTGGGATTTCCTGGCTGGTCAGTAGGGTTAGAGGGTTCATTGTGAAATAAAGGGGGGTTTTCCCTCCATCGCCAATGAGATCAGAAGAGCTACCGTTTGGAAATACAACCCTGTGTGGAGGTAGTTTCAGCTCTGCTGGTGACTAAAGTTTGGGAGTGGGGACTTTCTCAAACACTTTTCTTCAGTCATTTTGAAAACGTCTAACTCCTCTGGGTCCCTCAGATTGGAATTTGCTTTGCTGGGGTTTTTGGTGTGACTCATTTCATATGTCTTCCAAGGTGTCTTCACTTCTTAACAAAAATGATTTGCTGGTTTCTTGCCTTAAGCTCTGTGAGGACCATGGCTGCCTGGTGACCGACTAGGCCTCCAGTGACCTCAGCACAGGACCTGGACAGACTGTGTTCTCCATAGACATGGCTCGGTCCACAAATACTGCAGTTTCCCACAACACCGACCAACCAAACAAAAAACCCAAATCATGCCAGTCCAGTAATGGGGAATGGTTTTGTCATTTTAGCACATGAACCAGAATGACAGGAGCCAGGATAGAACAGCATGTAGCTTTTCCAAAAAAAGCTAATAAGGAAGATTAGGCAGGAAGATATAAAAATATAAATGGTAGAAAAATACAATCTCTAAGCATGTTGTGATTGCTACTACTTAAAACATGATGTAGTTAAAAACGGGCCAGGCACGGTGGTTCACGCCTATAATCTTAGTGCTTTGGGAGGCTGAGACAGGAAGATTGCTTGAGCTTAGGAGTTGGAGGTTACAGTGAGCTATGATTGAGCCACTGCACTCCAGCCTGGGTGACAGAGTGAGACCCTATCTCTAAAAAGTCAAAACAAACAAACAAACAAACAAAACTGGCCAGGTGCAGTGGCTCATGTCTGTAATCCCAGCACTTTGGGAGGCCGAGGCAGGCAGATCACCTGAGGTCAAGAGTTCAAGACCAGCCTGACCAACATGGTGAAACCCTGCCTCTACTAAAAAAGTGTAAAAATTATCTGGGCATGGTGGCACGCACCTGTAATCCCAGCTACCCAGGAGGCTGAGGCAGGAGAATCGATTGAGGGAGCTACCCGGGAGGCAGAGGTTGCAGTAAGCTGAGACACACGCCATTGCACTCCAGCCTGAGTGACAAGATCAAAACTCTGTCTCAAACAAACAAACAAACAAACAAACAAAAAAAACTGGGAGGCAAAGGCAAATGGAAATGATTGTGTTAGTGAGATTACGGGCAGTGACCGTTAAAGGTTTTTCTTAAATTCTGTTACGCCATTATTGCAATATAAAAACCAAACCTTTGTGGCTATGCTTCATGGGGGACACAGCCAGGGCTTGAGTAGCAGAAGTCCTGTGGTGTCCTGGCTAGATGACACTACTTGAGGAGTGGGTTCATTTTTTTCATGCATCTCCCCTGCCGGCCTCACACCTAGTAGGGCCACACTTAGCACATAGTAGGTGCTTAGTAAATACTCATTGAATTAGTGGTTCAGTGGGCAGATTACACCAAATGGTTACCTCTTTCTGGAGGTACCCAGAGGCATTCTTTTTGGTGAGGGGGCACAAACGATTATTACTGTACTTGAGAGGTGCTTAGGGGGACAAGGTTTCTGTCATTGCTCAGGCTGTAGTGCAGTGGCGTGAACATGACTCACTGCAGCCTCAACCTCCTGGGCTCAAGCAATCCTTCCACCTCATCCTCCCAAGAAGCTGGGACTATGGGTGTGCACCACCACACCCAGCTAATTTTTAAAGATTTTTGTAGTGACGGAGTCTCTCCATGTTGCCCAGGCTGATCTTGAACTCCTGGGCTTAAGCAATCCTTCCACCTTGGTATCCCAAAGTACAGGGATTATAGGCATGAGCCACCTTGCCAGGCCTCCAGAGGCATTTTGATTGGCAGAGAAGACTTCTTGGGAAAAGAAGTCATATCTGACCTGAAAACCACCATCCAAAGGAAAATAAGTTTTGTCAACTCTCATCTTGATTGCATGTAAGTTGGTTCTCTTCAATTAAAGTGATTTAGTAAATGTATAATCAAATTACTTATTTATCTGTTTATTTAAACTCCTAAGCTTTTCCGCATGTAAATAAAGTCACAAAAGAGGAGGAAATACCCCTCGTTAGATGTGGGACCTCATTCTCAGTCCAGAGTCCAAAGGAGGTGATGAAGCCTTGCTCTCAGGGAGGAGCGGCTGCCTAACTCATGTCTCCTTGTGACCCAGGACCCAGAATCCGTCACCACAGGTTGGCCTCCCTCTTGCTCCCAATGCAGGCATCTGTGCAGCTGAGCAGCAAGGTATTTGCTGCCATCTCTCCCTTCTTGGGTCCACAACTAGGCCAGCCTCACCAGCGCCTTTGTCAGGACGTGGGTGGACTTGGCTTGGCAGGGAGGAGCAAGTGGGATGTTTTTTGGCTTGGTTTGATATTTGCTAACTGGTAAAGGTCTTGCTCCAAATATTCCGTCACCAACCACCTCTGTGTCTGAATTCCCTGTTAGTCACTCTTTGAGAGCAGAGTTTTGAAGATCCCTGCTCAGGTACAGATCTAGAAAGGGGGCCATTCTGAGCCATTTCTTTAAGGGAAAAAGAGTTGCAAGGTGACCCCACTCTGGCGAAAATGAACCACCATGTCGGGCTGGAAGAAATTGTGTCTGGGAGCTATTCATGATGTGCCCCTAGCCAGGAAGGCTCAGACCAAATTCTGTCTTTTATACACTGCTAGCTGGTTGCTCAACTTGCAAGACCCTGAGAGAATGGAATGCAATACAGACAACGGTTGGCTCCTTACCCATCATTTCCCGCGCAGGGCACCAAGCCCTCTATGCGTAATACTCTCTTTCTTTTTTTCTCCTTTTTTTTTGGGACGGAGTCTCACTGTCGCCCAGGTTGGAGTGCAGTGGCACAATCTTGGCTCACTGCAACCTCCGCTACCCAGGTTCAAGCGATTCTCCAGTCTCAGCCTCCCATGTAGCTGGGACTATAGGCGTGTGCCACCAGGCCCGGCTAATTTTTATATTTTTAATAGAGAGGGATTTCACCACGTTGACTAGGCTGGCCTCGATCTCTTGACCTCAGGTGATCCGCTCACCTTGGCCTTTCAAAGTGTTGGGATGAGCCACCATGCACGACCCACATGATATTCTTTTTCAATTTTCCCAACAACTATGTGAGGTAGAAATATCCCTACTTCATAGGAACAAAAATGGAGGCTCAGAGATAAGCGACTTGCCCAGTGTCATGCAGCTAAATATAGTTATGCTGATTAACAGCTAGTACCATTGAGTGCTGCAGGCCAAGGCACTACAAAGGATTCCTGTTTCAACTCACTTGATCCTCATTACATGCTTGTGGAATCCCCGTTTTAACAGATGTGGAAACTGGAGTACAGGGAGGTTGAACAGGCTCTCTGAGGCATTCAGCTGGCAGATGTCAGATGTCAGCCTGCTCTTCGCCGCCCTGCTGCATGCAGTCAGTCAGGAGCCATCTGCGTCTGAGCCGCAAAAAGAGCCTGCTGTGTGCCAGGCACATGCAGTTACCCTGGAGATCTGACAGCCCTGGCCTGCTGGAGGTTACATGCTGGCGTCCTCGCACAGGACCGGTCAGAGATGGCCAAGGGTAGCAAAAGGGTTGGGACATCCAGGGGACATTGGGTCCAGGCAGTGAGGGGCCTTGCTTCCTGTCTCCCCTGCCTGGGAAGGGCAATCAGTGGTGACCCTGACCTCTTCCTGTGTGGCTAACCTGAGGCAATGATTATCCTCTCTAGGGGACTGAGGCAAGCGGTCAGGTGTCTTGAGGACCCACTTATCTCTGGACTTGGACATCTATGGGGTCTTGTCTCACACACCCACTGTGGGGCCTTCCCTGTCTCTGCTTTACACGCGCATTGCAGAAGAAGAGATGCTGTTGAAGGACTCTATCCGAGAAGCCCCTCCCAATGAGATTTGTGGCCAGGATTAAGGGGCCTTAAATGGACATTTCCACGAGGAAGAAATTGTGCATGCTTAGATGTCTGTCTTTGGAGGGTTTGGAGGGTCAAGACACCATCAAATTTGTGTTTCACAAATTGGTGGTGACAGGGTTGATGGGGTCTGGACTCTGTCTGCTATGGGGTCAGCCCTCCTGGAGTCCACCTCAGCCTGAGTGCTGGAAGCCTGCCCTGGATTGGACAGGACCCCTGCGTTTCTCCCCCGGCACTCACCTTCCACCGATCAAATTATATCCTCAGCTTCCTCAGGAATACAATCTTCAGAGGACTGTGGAGAGGATTAAACAGTTATTACTGTACATGCGAAGTGCTTACATCAGTGCCTGCTCATATTTTACATGTGATTATTATTATAATCCCACCTGGCCTGGTCAACATAAAGAAACCTGGGGTCTGTTCTGCCTCCCTACCCCACTTTAATTTTTTTGTTTTTTGTTTTTTTTGTTTTTTTTTTTTTGAGACGGAGTCTCACTCTGTTGTCCAAGCTGAGTGCAGTGGCCTTATCTTGGCTCACTGCAAGCTCTGCCTCCCGGGTTCACGCCATTCTCCTGCCTCAGCCTCCTGAGTAGCTGAGACTACAGGTGCCCACCACCGCGCCCGGTTAATTTTTTGTATTTTTTGTAGAGACGGGATTTCACCATGTTAGCCAGGATGGTCTCGATCTCCTGACCTTGTGATCCACCCGCCTCGACCTCCTAAAGTGCTGGGATTACAGGCGTGAGCCACCACACCCGGCCCCTACCCCACTTTATTTTTAAAATAGAGACAGGGTCTCCCTCCCTATGTTACCCAGGCTGGTCTTGAACGCCTGGCCTCAAGCAATCTTCCAGTCTCGGCTTCCCAAAGTTCTGGGATAACAGGCATGAGCCACTGTGCCCGGCCAGCTCCTTCCCTTTTTCTGCCAGGTTTGAGCCCTTCTCCCTGGTGGGACCCAGAAGGCCAGTCTGGCAGAGCTGTGTGAGAACCAGGTAAGCTCTCACATCCACCCTTCCTGGCATGTAGTAAGCCCCTCCTCGCCTCTTTAAAGAAGACCAAAGAAAGTGGGTTTACGATTTCTCAGGAAGGTTTTACTTCTGTTGTTTTTCCTTCCCGACTTCCCAATTGTCTATTGTACCCGCAAACTCCCTATCCTTCGGTTCCAGATCTAGTGTGTCTCCTGCAGCTTCTGTCTAAATGAAGGATTGCCCTTTTGGTCCCTATCCCAGCCCTTCCCCTCTGGGAAATGATGTATGCCTTCCAGAACTTCTAACTTTACCACACCTTGATGGTGAGCGGGGCACTGACTGTGTGGCTGGCATTGTTCGTAATTACCACGCTCCAGGTCTTCACACAGATGGGCTTGTTTGATTCTCACTGTGTTCCTATGAGGATGGTGCAATTATGATCTCTATTTCTTTAAAAAATAGAGATGGGGTCTAGCTATGTTGCCCAGGCTGGTCTCTAACTCCTGAGCTCAAGCGATTCTCCCCGCCTCAGACTCCCGAAGTATTGAGATAACAGGCATTAGCCACCGTGCCTGGCCTATCATCCCCATTTAAAAGACAGAAAATCTGAGGCACAAGGAGGTTAAACAACTTGCCTGAGATCCCAGTTAGAAAGCGATAAGTTTGAACCCAAGTAGTGTGACTCTAAGCCCCAGCTCCCAACCACATCATTTTATTGCCATCATAACTCTAATGTTTAGTATCTATTGGATACTCAAAGGTCTTGGCGTGTCCTAAATTTAAATAAATAAATAAGTAAATAAGAATCCATAAGAATTGTGAAAAGAAGCATGATCTTTGTTCTACGAATGTTGTTTGTTCTTTTTTTTTTTTTCAGTCGAAAGATACTTTACTGCAAAATTGGGGATTTCAAATTCCTCCTGGTTATATTCTGCTGGTGTTTAACCTCCTTCTAAATAAGGCATCCTTTCTGAGTCTCACTGAATTCTCTTGTACTAAAAAATAGAACTATTGTTTCTTGCTTCATCGCCTGTGGAGCTGGAAAAGTGCCGACCAGCACGTTCTCTCGCACGACTGAAAACGCTCTCCCAGTGTCTCACATCTCTCAGCCCATTCTTCTCCAAAGCCAGAAGACCTGGCTCCTTTCCACTGGGCGGGTTTCCTGTTCGCAGCCCTGACAAAAGTGCCCAGAGTTCTCCAGACTCTCTCCTTCCACTGGGTATGCACTGGGCCGTGAGGGTGGCGCTGAGGGTGCACACAGGGTCCAAAGCAAGCCACGTGGCTCGGGGTCCTCCATCTCTGCTCAGAATTTTGTTTTAGCTTACTTTGTTATTTTTATATTTCAGAACACTTAAAAAAGAAATGAAGGTGTAAAGAAGTTGGTGGGGGGGTGCAGGTGGAAAATGTTAGCTTTAATCTTTCCTCCCCTGACGTTTTCATACAGGTTGGAGTTGACTTGGAACCTGAGGGCCTAAGTGCCCGGCACTGCGAGGGTATGGCAGGGACTCCATTCTTGATCTTGGCCTTGAGGTTCTCACAGTCTGAGCTTGTGAGTATCAAGAACAGCTCTGGGCTGGGCACAGTGGCTCACACCTGTAATTCCAGGACTTTGGGAGGCTGAGGTGGGCGAATCACCTGAGGTCAGGAGTTTGAGACTAGCCTGGCCGATATGGCGAAACCCCATCTCTATTAAAAAATACAAAATATAGCCAGGTGTGGTAGCAGGCACCTGTAGTCTCAGCTACTCGGGAGGCTGAGGCAGAAGAATCACTTGAACCTGGGAGGCGGAGATTGCAGTGAGCTGAGATCGCGCCACTGCAATTCGGTCTAGGCAACAAAGCGAGACTCCATCTCAGGAAAAAAAGAAGAAAAAAAAAAAAAAAGAAAGGAAGCCAGGCATGGTGGCTCACATCTGTAATCCCAACATTTTGGGAGGCTGAAGCAGGAGGATCAATTGAGGCTAGGAGTTTGAGACCACCCTGGGCAACATAGTGAGACCCCATCTCTACAAAAGATTTTAAAAAATTAGCTGGGTGTGGTGGCACATGCCTCTAGTCACAGCTACTCGGGAGGCTGAGATGGGAGAATCGCTTGAGTCTGGGAGGTCAAGGCTGCAGTGAGCTGAGATCACGCCACTGCACTCCAGCCTGGATGACAGAGTAAGACCCTGTCTCTAAAAAATAAATAAATAAATAAATAAATAAATAAATAAATAAATAAAAGAGAGGAAGGGGGTTATGGCATACTGTAGGGTGTAGGGGGAGGTTGCAGGATTAGGTGGGTCGCCAGGGTTGGCCTCTTTAAGAAGGTGAGATTTCAGCTTCTCGAAGCTGAGGGATTTAACCATGTAAGTATCTGGGAGTGGAGCATTTCAGTTGGAGGGAATAGCTAGAGCCTAAAAGAAACAAAATCCAACACAAACATCAGGAAGGGGTCACCCAAGAGATAAGGAGTCTGAGAACGGGCCAAGGGAAGGGAAGAAGGAGGGTTTCATGCCTATGCTAATTGCATTGTGGCTGCTCTGAGGGTGGGGTCATTTACCCAACCCCGGGACCACCCTCTGCCCAAACTCTTAGGCTAATGGAAATCAGACCAATGTGGTGGTGGAAAGGCTCTTTCATAACTAGTACACGGCCTTCAGTAAGCCACATGCTCCTTGGGCCTCTGGCCTCATCTATAAAAGGAAACAACTGAAAACTGGGTGCTTGCAGGCCCCTGAGTGCGCCTTGTAATAATAGCACTGTTATAAATAAGATGGAAACTGCAGCATCTTGTCAGGGTGAATAAGTTAATTATTCTTATGATTGAGACTTTTAAAAATCAAAAGCAAAACCATCTGATTTGTGTGGTTTCCAAGGAAAAGAAAGGCAGGAAAGAAAGATGAAGTGAGGCTGGGCGGGGTGCTGACACCTGTAATCCCAGCACTTTGGGAGGCGGAGGGGGGCGGATCACTTGAACTCAGGTGTTCAAGATCAGCCTGGGCAGCATAGTGGGACCCTGTCTCTAAAATAAATAAATAAATGAATAAGCTGGGTGTGATGATGCGCGCCTGTAGTCCCAGTTACTTGGGAGGCTGAGGTGGAGGATCACTTGGGCCTGGGAGATTGAGGCTGCAGTGAGCTGTGATCATTCCACTGCATTCCAGCCTAGGCAGTAGAGTCAGACCCTGTCTCAAAAAAAAAAAAAAAAAAAAAAAAAAGAGGCATTAAAAGTTTTCCTTTTGCCACCATTTAACCATCTTCACTTTGTGGAACTAGAACTGTGCTGGGGTGGTGGGGGTGGGGGCTGGACCCTCTCAACTGCTGTGCTGGGTGGGAGGTGGGGGTGGGGTGGTGGGTGGAGGGCTGGGGATCTCTCCTGTAGCTGCTGTGCTGGGGTGGTGGGTGGTAGGGGACCCCTCCCCAGCTGCTGTGCTGGGGTGGTGGGTGGGGATTAAATCCTCCCCACAAAGTCAGTGGTGGGTGGGGCTGGAGTGTGGGGCGGGGGACCCTCTCAGTTACCAAAGCTGGGGTGGGGGGTGGGGGGTGGGCTGGTGGGTGGGGTGGGAGGACCCTAAGTTGCTGTACTGGGATGGCGGGTGGGGATGGGGTGGTGGTGAGGGTGGGGCCCCAGCTGCCCTGGAAGAGGAATGACAGAACCAACTGTCTGTTCAGCATGAAAATGGAATGGATAACAGACTGGAAGCCAGGCTGGGGCCAGTGAAGGAAATGTTCTAATCTACTAAGTTGCTAAAAGGAGGGATTTGAGAGCATCATGTTGGCAGATACAGGAGGGTTCGGCCCAAACTCTGGGATTTAGGGCCCTGTGATTTCAGGAAGGGCTTTCCCTGCTCACGACAGACAGGAGTGTTTGTTTTTTAAGTGCCAGGGCAGAGGTGGGACGGGCTTGCTGGGGAAACTGGACTGATAAAGAAAATCCTCCTAGAAAGCTACGTTCAACAAACGAGAGCTCACAGGAATGTCGGAACAAGTAAGAGTCAGGATCTCAAGTCAGATTGCCAGAAGTCAAATCCCTGTATTCGAACCTTTCTGTGTCTCAATTTTCTCATTTGTATTGTAGGTATAAAAAAGATGCCTATTGCCCAGGGCAGTTATGGTGATCACATGAATTAATACACATGAAGTCCTCAGCGTGGTACCTGGAAAATTGTAGTGAAACCCACAAGTGGTGCTTTGTCTTTGGGTTACATGGGTTCGTCCAAATGATGTCTGAATGCTTTTCATTGAGGACTGTCTATTTATGGGATACTTTTTGGTGCAGATACACTTTCAGGTCATGAATCTCTCTTCTTTTCTAACCAAGGTTTTCTTTTATTTTGGCTGGGTGTGGTGGCTCACACCTGTAATCCCAGTACTTTGGGAGGCTGAGGCAGGAGGATCGCTTGAGCTCAGGAGTTCAAGACCAGCCTGGGCAACATGGCGAGACCTTGTCTTTGCAAAAAAAAGAAAAATTAGCTGGGTGTAGTGATGTGTGCCTGTAGTCCCAACTATTCAGGAGGCTGAGGTAGGAGGATTGCTTGAGGCCAGGACTGAGGCTGGAGACTGAGGCTGGAGGATCACTTGAGTCCAGGAGTTCAAGGCTGCATGAGCTATGATTGGCATCACTACATTCCAGTCTGGGTGACAAAGCAAGATCCTATCTCAAAAAAAAAAAAAGAAATTTCCTTAATTTTAAAAAAGTTACCATTTTCTTTTTGGAATACATATATAATATATAATATTATATATACATACATACATACATATATATATATATATAGAGAGAGAGAGAGACAGAACCTCACTCTGTCGTCTAGGCTGGAGTGCTATGGCATGATCTCGGCTCACTGCAACTTCTGCCTCCCAGGTTCAAGCAATTCTGCCTCAGCCTCCTTGAGTAGGTGGGATTACAGGTGTGTGCCATCATGCCTGGCTAATTTTTGTATTTTTAGTACAGATGGGGTTTCACCATGTTGGCGAGGCTGGTCTTGAACTCCTGACCTCAAGTGATCCACCCACCTCGGCTTCCCAAAGTGCTGGGATTACAGGCATGAGCCATGATGCCCAGTCAAAAAATACATATTTAAAAAGAACCAGATAGAACATTTATAATTCAAAATACAATATTTGAAATGAAAGATTCACTGATTGGGCTTACTATCAGCTTGGTGGCAGAAGAAGAAAGAGTGAATGACAAAAGTTACCATTTTCTAAGCCAATACTGTCCAACAGAATATAATGCAAACCACAAACATAATTTCAAGTTTTTAGTAGCCATATTTTAAAAAGTAAAAGAAGACAGGTGAAATTAATTTTAATAATATGTCTTAATCCAGTATATCCAAAATATTATTTTTTCAATGTGTAATCAATGTAAAAATTATTAATGAGACTTTACATGCTTGTTTCCTTACTATGTCAAATCCAATGTATATTCCACAAATACAGCATATCTCAGTTTGGGCCAGCGGCATGTCAAGTTTTTAACAGCCACATGGGGCTACCACGTAGGACAGTGCAGTTCTAAGGAACAAGAGGATGGGTCTTGGCAGTGAGCTTGGGTGGGCGAATCAGGCTGGGCACAGACTCCCCCTAATCACACTATGATGACGGGCCTCTGAGATGGGGGGGTCTTCTAGTCACACAGAACAAGGAGGATCCCTGGCCGTGTGCCATGGCTCACACCTATAATCTCAGCACTTTGGGAGGCCGAGGCAGGCAAGTCACTTGAGGTCAGGAGTTCAAGACCAGCCTGGGCAACATGGAGAAACCCTGTCTCTACCAAAAATACAAAAAATCAGCTGGGTGTTGTGGTACTCACCTGTGGTCTCAGTTACTCAAGAGACTGAGATGGGAGGATTGCTTGAGCCCAGGCGGCAGAGGCTGCTGTGAGCTGAGATCATGCCACTGCACTATAGTGTGGGTGACAGAGTGAGACTCTATCTCAAAAAAAAAAAAGAACAAGGAGGATCCCAATGCAAGCCCCACATTCCAAGATTGTGGTTTTGAACTGAGATATATTGAGCAAGCTCTTGCTTGCCCCAACGGTCTTTTCCTCCCTCTCTACTAACCGCACCGCTTATCTCAACCTGACTTGAGGATGAAATACTAAGAAGATCATCAGTCTTTCAATGATTATTATCCTCTATTAAGATGCAAATGCAAATGTTGGACAAAATTTCAGTTAACAGGAATAAGTTCAAAAGATCTATTGTACAACATGGTGGCTATAGTTAATTTTTTTTTTTTTAGACAGTGGCTAGAGTGCAATGGCACGATCACAGCTCACTGCAGTCTCAAACTCCTGGGCTCAATCGATCCTCTAGCCTCAGCCTCCCCAGTAGCTGAGACTACAGACATGTACCACCATGCCCAGCCTTGACTATACTTAATAACACTGTATTGTATTCTTTTTGGTGGCTGTTGTTGAGATGGAATCTCACTCTGTCTCCCAGACTGGAGTGCAGTGACGCAATCTCAGCTCACTGCAACCTCTGTCTCCGGGGTTCAAGTGATTCTCCTGCCTCAACCTCCTGAGTAGCTGGGATTACAGGAGCACACCACCACACCCAGCTAATTTTTGTATTTTTAGTAGAGCCGGGGTTTCACCATGTTGGCCAGGCTGGTCTCGAACTTCTGACCTCAAGTGATCAACCTGCCTTGGCCTCCCAAAGTGCTGGGATTACAGGCGTGAGCCACTGCCCCCGGCCCAATGTATTGTATTCTTGAGAATCACTGAGAGTAGATTTTAAGTGTTCTCACCACAGAAAACACTAAGTATGTGAAGTAATGCATGCTAATTAGTTCAATTTAGGGATTCACAATGTATTCCAGAACATTATGTTGTACACAATAAATATATACAATTTTTATTTGTCAATTAACATAACAAATAAAAAAGATGCGAATATTGGGGAGAATATCTTCATTGAGTATCAGCTGAGACTAAGGTAGTTGAGGTAGAGATTAGGACAGGAAACAGAACATGTTTTTGGGTTCTGTCTGGAAACTCTGAGGAGTGACCTTGCTTAAAAGCCAGCATTGGTAGGATGGCCCTCAATGGAGTCTTTAGGGTCCCGGCCTTTATCCTAACACTTTATCCTAATGGGAACCTTATTAACCATGGCAGTAGCTATGTGAGCAAGAGCAGACTTCAAAATGCTGGGCACCTTGGGGCCATATATATATATATATGTGTGTGTGTGTGTGTGTATATATATATATATATATATATATTTTTTTTTTTTTCCTGAGACAGAGTCTCACTCTGATGCCCAGGCTGGAGTGCCATGGCCAGTCTCGGCTCACTGCAACCTCTGCCTTCCCAGTTCAAGCAATTCTCCTGTCTCAGCCTCCTGAGCAGCTGGGATTACAGGCATCTGCCACCACGCCCAGCTAATTTTTGTATTTTCAGTAGAGACAGGGTTTCACCATGTTTTATCAAGCTGGTCTTGAACTCCTGACCTCAAGCAATCCACCTGCCTTGGCCTCCCAAAGTGCTGGGATTACAGGTGTGCGCCACCGTGCCTGGTCGGGTCCATATTTTTCTAGATGAATTAGTCTGTATCTGAAAACTACGTTAGGAGTCCTGTGAAGGAAAATTTGCAAATTTGTCCTGCCCATCCATTCCCACCCATCCAGAAGGAGAGATACCCCCTTCTCCCTAGGGAAGTGCCCTTTGACCCTATTCAAGGAGACAGCTGGTCTTTGAGGTAGGATGTACCTTGGGGAAGGCTGACTTAACTTTGAGAACAGAGTCTCTTCTCTTCATCCTTCCCTCCCTCCATTCAGTCACGTTCCAGTGAATCTGCACATCTTCCCTGCACAGCTTTCTTGAAGGAGGTCTCATATCCCTATTTCCAAGTTCTTGGGAAAAGTGAAAGGGACCTCACTTTCACCTCCATAAGCTAAGACTATTATTACCACCATGGATGCTCTAAAATCTGAAAAGAAACACTACTCTTTTTTTTTTTTTGAGACAGTCTCTGTCGCCTAGGCTGGAGTGCAGTGGCGCAATCACAGCTGACTGCAGCCTCGACCTCCCAGGCTCAAGTGATCTTCCCACCTCAGCCTCCCAAGTAACTGGGACTATAAGTACGCACCACCATATATGGCTAATTTATTTCTATTTTCATTATTTATTTATTTTTATTATTATTATTTTTTTGAGATGAAGTCTCGCTCTATAGCCCAGGATAGAGTGCAGTGGCGCTATCTTGGCTCACTGAAACCTCTGCCTCCTAGGTTCAAGCAATTCTCCCACCTCAGCCTCCTGAGTAGCTGGAATTACAGGTGTGTGCCACTGCACCTGGCTAATTTTTTGTATATTTTAATAGAGATAGGGTTTTACCATGTCGGCCAGGCTGGTCTTGAACTCCTGACCTCAGGTGATCCACCCGCCTCAGCCTCCCAAAGTGCTAGGATTACAGGCGTGAGCCACCATGCCCGGCCTATTTTTATTATTTATTTATGATTAGAGACAGGGTCTTGCCATGATGCCTAGGCCGGTCTTGAATTCCTGAGCTCAAGCGATCCGCCCCCCTGGCCTCCTAAAGTGCTGGGATTACAGGCGTGAGCCACCAGGCCCGGCCAGAAATACTGTTTTTTGAGACAAGGTCTCACTCTGTCACCCAGGCTGGAGTGCAGTGGCGTGATCATGGTTCAGTGCAGCCTAGACTTCCCTGGCTCAGGTGGTCCTCTCACCTCAGCCTCCTGTGTAGCTGGGACTACAGGAACATATCACCATGCCTGGCTAATTTTTGTATTTTTTTGTAAAGGTGGTATGTTTCACCATGTTGTTCAGGCTGGTCTCAAACTCCTGGACTCAAGCAATCTTCCCACCTCGACCTCCCAAACTGCTGGATTACAGACATAAGCCACCACACCTGGTGTGGAAATAATCGTTTGTGGTGACACTTGGATTATCTACTTAACCCACAAATGTTCTTGCCATTCAACCTTCATGATTACTGTATTACTCTCATTCAACCTGTAATATTCCTAACTATATTGTCTTGAGTTTTCAGGCAGTCCTGAGTGCTAATCTTCGACCCAATTTCTTTAGACTCATTGTACTCCAAAGGAAGTTATCTAAAGTATATCCTCCATTAACAGATTTTTAAAGTTAAACTCTTGTTTTGTTTTTTGAGAAGGAGTCTTCCTCTGTTGCCCAGGCTGGAGTGTGGTGGCACGATCTAGGCTCACTGCAACCTCTGCCTCCCGGGTTCAAGTGATTCTCCTGCCTCAGCCTCCCAAGTAGCTGGGATTACAGGCTTGCACCACCATGCCTGGATAATTTTGTGTGTGTGTGTGTGTGTGTGTGTATGTTTTCAGTAGAGACAGGGTTTCACCATGTTGGTCAGGCTGATCCTGAACTCCTGACCTCAGGTGATCCACCCGCCTTGGTCTCCCAAAGTGCTGGGATTACAGGTGTAAGCCACCGCACTCAGCCTAGAATAAAACTTTTGTAAACAACCAAAATATTTTTATTGAGCATTTTTTCTTGATTATTAATATGATACATAATTTTTTCTAGAAAATTTAGAGTTGTCTGGAAAAGATGAAGAAGAAACATTTGTGATCCTACTGTCCAGAAAACACTGCTGTTGATTTTCTGGTCAATAGGTATTTGAACCGATTACATTCTAGAGCAGCGGCTGGGCACAGCAGCTCACGCCTGTAGTCCCAGCACTTTGGGAGGCCGAGGCGGATGGATCACGAGGTCAGGAGATCGAGACCATCCTGACTAACACAGTGAAACTCCGTCTCTACTAAAAACACAAAAAGTAGCCAGGCGTGGTGGCGGGCACCTGTAGTCCCAGCACTTTGGGAGGGCAAGGCAGGTGGATACTTTAGGTCAGGAGTTTGAGACCAGCCTGGACAACACAGAGAAACCCAGTCTCTACAAAAAAATACAAAAATTGGCTCGGTGTGGTGGCGAGTGCCTGTAATCCCAGCTACTTGGTAGGCTGAGACAGGAGAATTGCTTGAGCCCAGGATGTTGAGGCTGCAGTGAGCCATGATCCAGTCACTGCACTCCAACCTGGGTGACAGGGCCAGACTCTGTCTTTTAAAAAAAAAAGTTAAAATTCATTATAGGAAACATTTTTTACCATCTCAATGAAGCTTCTAAATAGCATTTCACTAAGTGATGCTGTTTATATTTTAAATTTCTAACGAAAGCCAAAAAAAAAAAAAAAAAAGCCTAGAGTCTGGCAAAAGATAAGAACCAACTAAAGTGTAGTAACTTGATTGGTAAATGTGGTCAGCCTCTGGGAACTGAAACGAAACTGTTCTGTGATTACAAATTAAGGGGCAAGAACTTCCTTCTTCCTTAGTGACCCAAAACCTTAAGTATAATGCAGGTATGGAGTATAATGGTGTGTGTTTGGAAGAGAAGGAAGTAGGGGTGATGTTGGAAATACTGTCACTGAATTTGGGAACTTGGATAGGTTGCTTATTTTTGGAGGGAGCTCAGTATCTTATGGTGGTGGAATGGATGGATGGGTTATAGGATTGGCAGGAATGAACAGCCAGGTGAGTTCTGGGGACATTGGTGGGGCTATGTAGTGCTGCAGGATAGGGTATAAAATAAGAGCAATGAAGGAAGCTGAGGGGGATCCAGTGTGCCAGGGAGTGGTGTGTGCTACTTCGAGTTGCACGCTCAAAGTCATCATGATGGAAGACATGATAGTCATCATCTCTGCATGGTAGGTGACAAAGGATTTATCCTTTCTTTTTTTTAAATTTTTTTTTTGAGACGGAGTCTTGCTCTGTTGCCCAGGCTGGAGTGCAATGGCACAATCTCAGCTCACTGCAACCTCTGCCTCCTAGGTTTAAGTGATTCTCCTGCCTCAGCCTCCTAAGTAGCTGGAATTACAGACGCACTTCAGCACACTCAGCTAATTTTTGTATTTTTAGTAGAGACAGGGTTTCAACATGTTGGCCAGGCTGGTCACGAACTCCTGATCTCATGATCTGCCCACCTCTGCCTTCCAAAGTGTCAGGATCACAGGCGTGAGCCACTGAGCCCGGACTTGTCCTTTCTTTTAAGTCCCCCCTTGCAATTCTTCACCTGCTGACTTTTCCATAGTAAGTATTAATTAATTAGTTAATTATTTTTGAGACAGGGTCTCACTGTGTGGTCCAGCCTGGAGTGCAGTGTCACAGTCGTGGCTCACTGCAGACTTGAACTCCTGGCCTAAAGTGGTCCTCCTGCCTTGGCATCAGCCGCTGTGCCTGACCTATTAATATATATATATATTTTTTTTCTGAGACGGAGTCTCATTCTGTCACCCAGCCTGGGGTACAGTGGTGCCATCTTGGCTCACTGCAACCTCTACCTCCCAGGTTCAAGAGATTCTCCTGCCTCAGTAGCTGGGACTTCAGGTGCCTGCCACCAAAACCTGGCTTTTTTTTGTATTTTTAGTAGAGATGGGGTTTCACCATGTTGCTCAGCCTGGTTTCGAACTCCTGACCTCGTGATCTGTACACCTCGGCCTCCCAAAGTGCTGGGATTACAAGTGTGAGCCACTGCGCCCAGCCCTAATTTTTTAATTAGAAAAGATAATTAACTAAAGATAGACAAAAATAATTTTAGAATAGCATCGATAGATGGTGTGTCTTGGGAGAAAGGTAAGATTTAAGAAGTCAAACAGGCCGGGTGCGGTGGCTCAGACCTGTAATCCCAGGACTTTGGGAGGCCAAGGTGGGCGGATCACGAGGTCAGGAGATCTAGACCATCCTGGCTAACACGGTGAAACCCTGTCTCTACTAAAAATACGAAAAATTATCCAGGCATGGTGGTGGGCACCTGTAGTCCCAGCTACTCAGGAGGCTGAGGCAGGAGAATGGCATGAACTCGGGAGGTGGAGCTTGCAGTGAGCTGAGATCGCACCACTGCCCTCCAACCTGGGTGACAGAGCGAGACTCTGACTCAAAAAAAAAAAAGAAGAAGTCAAATAAAGACCTCTTTTCTTGATTCCTATTCAAAGCATTCTGCTCCCTTAACCCACATGCCTACTCCTGTGCCCTTTCTGAAATATCCTGAGAGATTTGTTTCCACTATTTGTAATATCCTATAGTTTTTTGTAAGCCCTATAGTTTTAGAATTGAAATTCTGTGTCCTATTAGACTCAGAGTAGCATTTTGAGAAGTCCTTTAATGCCTTTCTTTTCTAAAAATAGGATATTTTGGCTGGACAAAGTGGCTTATACCTGTAATCCTAGCACTTTGAGAGGCCAAGGCCCAAGTTCAAGACCAGCCTGGGCAACATAGTGAGACCCCATCTCTACAAAACATTAAAAAACTAGCTGGGTGTGGTGGTGCATGCCTGGAGTCTCGGCTACTCAGGAGGCTGAGGAGGGAGGATTACTTGAGCCCAGGAGGTCAAGGCTGCAGTAAGCCATGATTGCATTGCTGCATTCTAGCCTGATAACAAAGTTGAGACTCTGTCTCAAAGAAAAAAGAAAAAAAATTTTAAAGTACAGTTTTAGAATGGGCACAGTGGCTCATGCCTGTAATCCCAGCACTTTGGGAGGCTGAGGTAGGCAGATCACTTGAGGCCAAGAATTCAAGACCAGCCTGGCCAATGTGGCAAAACCCTGTCTCTACTTAAAATAGAAAAATTAGCTGGGTGTGGTGGCACATGACCATAATCCCAGCTACTCAGGAGGCTGAGGCAGGAGGATCACTTGAACCCAGAAGGTGGAGGTTGCAGGGAGCCATGATAGGGCCACTGTGCTCCAACCTGGGTGACAGAGCAAGACTCTGTCTCCAAAACAAAACAGACACAAAAACAATACAATAACCCCAAATTCCTCAACTTTTAGGTATCTAGGGAGGTTTCTGGACTAGGACTCTGAAGACTTTTAAGAAGGGGGACAATCTTGCTCTTGGGAAACTATTTTTTTTTTTTTTTTTTTTAGACAGAGTCTGCCTCTGTTGCCCATGCTGGAGTACAGTGGCACAAGCTCAGCTCACTGCAACTTCTGCCTGGCAGGTTCAAGGGATTCTCCTGCCTCAGCCTCCTGAGTAGCTGGGGTTACAGGTGCATGCTGCCACACCTGGCTAATTTTTTATATTTTTGGTAGAGAAGGGGTTTCACCATGTTGGCCAGGCTGGTCTCGAACTCTTGACCTCAAGTCATCTGTCTGCCTCAGCCTCCCAAAATGCTGGGATTACAGACGTGAGCCACCACACCAGGCCATGGGAAACTAACATTAATAGATGTGTAGCTAAGTGATGAGAAGGGAGGAGTTGGAGAAGGAGCTACATGGTCCTGCCAGGGATGCCCTTGAGCCTATGCCCTCTCCCAGGGCACCCCTCCATTGTTACTCAGTAAGGAGACCAAGGACACAATGAGAGCTGCTCCCTTGGGACGAGAAGCATCAAGATAATTTCCTGCGTGGCATGTGCCTGTAGTCCTAGCTACCTGGGAGGCCGAGGCAGGAGAATTGCTTGAGCCTTGGCATTTGATTCCAGCCTGAGCAACATAGCAAGACTTTGTCTTAAGAAAAAAGAACGACGATTTTTTTTTTTGTCTTGGCCACAGTCTCCCTGTCGCCTAAATGATTGAGGGTGGGAATGGAAGTAGAATCAAAATAATAGGAAACTCAAAGTTGCCTGAGATCCATGAAAAAATGAGTCACTTTAAAAAAAATATGCCTTTTTTTCTGTAACATCTTTTTAAAAATCAGATGTTTTCTCATTTATATGGACTCTAAATAAAATGAAGATATCTTTTTTAAATGATAATTTTTTAGAAGTTTTATGGAAAACAAATTTTTTTGAGAGAGGTCTGGCTTTGTCACTCAGGCTACAGTACAGTGGCATGATCTGACTCACTGCGACCTCCACCTCTCTGGCTCAAGCGAGCCTCCCAACTCAGCCTCCCAAGTAACTGGGACTACAAGCATAAGCCACCATGCCCAGATGATTTGGGTGTTTTTCATAGAGTTGGGGTCTTGCCATGTTGCCCAGGCTGATTTCAAACTCCTGAGCTCAAGTGATCTGCAAACCTTGGCCTCCCAAAATGCTGGGATTACGAATGTGGGCAACTGTGCTGGCTTATTATGAAAATTCTCAAAAATATATTAAAGTAGGGAGGATAGTAGAATGAACCTTCATTTACTCATTGCTCAACTTCAGCAGTTATCAAACCACCACTATACCCTTCCCATCCCCCTCAAACTGGATTGTTTAGAAGCAAATCCTAGTCATTTTATCATGCTAAACAGCAATGTTTAGCATGTACCTCTACAAGAAAATAACAAAAAGGACTTTTGATTATTTACAAATCTTAATCTTGTTTCCCGTTCATTCCTCATCTATCCGGGGGCACGGATTAGGAAGCTTGATTTCTAACCCTGGTTTGCCACTTGCTTACAGTGTGAGTAGGGGCAAATCATTTAACCTTTCCGGACTTGGCATTTTTCTCATCTGAGTGAGGGAACTAGATGATTTGCAAGGTCCCTTCTAGTTCTAGAAATCAAAAATTCATGCAAGGGCCATCCTTGCATGAAACATACAGATTTGGTGCAGTATCTATTTACTGGTTTTTTTTTTTTTTTTTTTTTTTTTGGTGCAGTGCCCAGTTCAGAGTCAAGACCCTCTCAATGAAGAGGCAAGCAAAAGGCCTAGAGGCTGCTAGTGGCGGAATCTTTAACCTGGAGCTTTAAAAAAGAAATAAGCCTTGGAGCTGCCCTTCTGTGCAGTTTCATGCTGCCTTCAGTATCTCTTCTCATAACCTCAATTTATCTTTTTTTTTTTTTTTCTTTTTTTGAGATGGAGTCTTGCTCTGTTGCCCAGGCTGGAGTGCAGTGGCACGATCTCTGCTTACTGCAAACTCTGCCGCCCAGTTTCAAGCAATTCTCCTGCCTCAGCCTCCTGAGTAGCTGGTATTAGAGGTGCCTGCCACCATGTCCAGATAATGTTTTTGTATTTTTAGTAGAGACAGGGTTTCACCATGTTGTCCAGGCTAGTCTCAAACTCCTGACCTTAGGTGATCCACCTGCCTTGGCCTCCCAAAGTGCTCGTGTGAGCCACCCCGCCCTGCCGGTGACCTGTTACTTTATTAAATAACAGGAATTGATTTCTGTCATGTTCCAGGTGACTGTGAAGGAATAAGAATACTCATTTTATGGCCAAATCAACTGTGTGTGAAGTAAAGTAGGTGCATTTCAGGTTGCCTGGTAAAAGAAGGATTAAGTCTGGTATAGGGTTTGTCTTTTAAAATTGTGGAAAACATGCATATCGTAGATTGAATTTTAGGGAAAGATATGGGTCCTATTGGGTTAATAGTGGAATCTTTGGGTAAGATCGTGCCCAGCCCTGAGGACTGTTGCCAACGCTTCCCTCACTGCGTATGCCATGTGCTCCTGAGGACATCCTCTTGTTGGCTTCCCACACCATCATTACAACTGGAACAAGAGACGCATAAAGAGTGAGTGGCCCAGCGTGGCTCAGCTGGTAAGTGACGGACATGGGCTTGGACCCAGGACTTCCAGCTGCTGCAGCATGTGTCCTACTCCCCTACAGCTTGAAGTAGGGCTAGGGAAATGAAACTGGAGGACTTCTTGGAAAAAGAAACTTGATTATCAGCGTAGTGGTACGCTATGCTGAATGCTTATGAAGAGCAAATGCTTATGAATACTGCACCTGTGCTTTAAAAGTCACCATGAGCTGGGCATTGTGGCTCACGTCTGTAATCCCAGCACTTTGGAAGGCTGAGACAGGTGGATCACCTGAGGTCAGGAGTTCGAGGTCAGCTTGGCCAACCTGAAAAAAAACCCATCTCTACAACAACAAAAAAAAAGAAAGAAAGAAAGAAAGAAAGAAAGAAAGAAAGAAAGAAAGAAAGAAAGAAAGAAAGAGAAAGAAAATTAGCCAAACCTGCTTGCTTGAACCCAGGAGGTGGAGGTCCAGCCTAAGCGACAGAGAGAGAGAGAGGGAAAAAAAATAAAAAACAAACACCACCACCACCATGACCCAGAGAAAGAAAGAAAGAAAGAAAGAAAGAAAGAAAGAAAGAAAGAAAGAAAGAAAGAAAGAAAGAAAAAAAAAAACAATGAAGTTCCCAAATGGAAAAAGCCCCTAAAATTACCATTTTAAAGCACAAGCCCTAATCAGCTCTGGGGATTTGTAGGAAACTCATCAAAGTTATTGATGGGAACTATTGTTTTGGTGCCAGGGTTTTCAATTGGGAGTTAGATTAAAAAGGACCAAAGATGACAGCTGATATTTCAAACTGAAACCAACGTTCCTCAGTGGAAAGCTTTCCGGGACAGTGCATTTTGGGGTTGGTTGCTGTGCTTGGAGATGCCCCTGGGTTGGAGGACACACTTCTGGCTGATTTGAGGGGCTTCTGAAGAGAACCAAAATGTGCACTCTTTGTGTTCTTGCACCGTGACTATTAGTCTGTGAGACTCTGTCCTTAGCAGGAAATGGTAAAGGAATCAGCAGGAAGCCTAAAACAAGGGAAGGGAAACTCCTCCCTCCTATCAAAGGCCAGGCAAGGGCGAGGATGAGAATAGAGAGTGGGGCATGTGCATTAAGCCGTCTGGGGTAGCGGTAGGGATAGACATGTTGAAATGGAGAGTGTTTGAATCTTGAAAGGAAGTAAGGAAAATGTATACGCCACAAGGGCAAGGATGTATGATAGGCTTGTATTTATTGTATAACTTTATTTTATTATATTATTTTTATTTTTTTGAAATGGAATCTCTTTCTGTCGCCCAGGCTGGAGTGCAATGGCACGATCTCAGCTCACTGCAACCTCTGCCTCCCAGGTTCAAGTGATTCTCCTACCCCTGCCTCCCGAGTAGCTGGGACTACAGGCGCCCGCCACCACGCCTGGCTAATTTTTTGTATTTTTAGTAGAGACAGGGTTTCACCGTGTTAGCCAGGATGGTCTTGATCTCCTGACCTCGTGATCCACCTGCCTCGGCCTCCCAAAGTGCTGGGATTACAGGCGTGGACCACAGCACCTGACCTTTATTGTATAACTTTAATATAGAGCCTTAGTCCTCCAGAAATCTGCATGATGCCCAGGGAAAATGCTGTTCCTTTATCTACATGAGGCAGAGGTTTGTGTTGTTTGCTAAGGTCCAGCAGCTCGCTGTGAGTACAATCTCTCCCTCGTTCCTGATTTCTGGCTTATTCAAGCCCAGAGGACCCAAAACTCAAGTTGAAAGTTTTGACTAGGAGAACAGATAAAAGTAGAAATGGAATCCAATCATAAGAAATGCTCAGTGTGAAGGAGAGAGGAATGCAAAAGAATTTTTCTGTTTTACCATGGTCTTTGTAACTGAAAATCGTATGTTCTTGAGATAGAGAGCCGATGATCCAATGCAAGAAACTGAGTTTAAGAAGAAACTGTTCATCTGAAATCCGACAACTCATTCTTGAAGGTTAGAGCTCAGCTTTGAAGTTTCACTTCATGAGCTTGGCTCAGTGAGATATGCTACTCCCCGGTGAAAAATAAAATGAAGTTAATGTTTTATGTTGAAAGTGCTCGGTGATGAAAAGGCAGCACCCAGCTCCCTTATCTCATCAAAAATGCAGCAGATTCTCAATATTAGCAATCTCGTGTTTAGATTGTTACCTGAGGTGAAACCCTGTCTCTACTAAAAATACCTAAGGAAAGGAAAAACAAACTGTCCCGAATGCTGATTCTACTGTTTCAGTAGGGAAAAAAAATTTCTGGCAGGCAAGTGGCAAACAACAAAACTTTTGAAAAAGCAGGCCTGGGGGGAGTCCAGTACAGTTTCATAATGGGTATGAATAGTTATTTTACTGTGTTTCCCCCCCCCCCCCCACTTTCTTTCTGGGTTTTGATGTGGATCTCTTTCTATTTGTTCAGGAAATTGTGACGTGTGTTCTGGGCAGGGTTTGAGGTTTTGGAACCTTTTCTAAAAGGGACAGAGAGCACCCTGCTACATTTCCTAATCAAGAAGTTGGCGTGCAGCCGGGAGAGCTGGAGTGAGTTGGTCATGATGCAGAAGCTACTCAAATGCAGTCGGCTCGTCCTGGCTCTTGCCCTCATCCTGGTTCTGGAATCCTCAGTTCAAGGTAAGACTCAGGAGTCTTGTTCCCCAGCCATCTTCTCTGTAAGCCCCATAGTCCATACAAGTCATTAGATTCATTTTAAGGCATAGAATGTATAATAAATATTATGGGAAAGGAGGCAAAGAAGAAGGATTTGGGGTCGCCGAACCCTTTAATGTAAGTTCAGTTAAGTTTGGTACCAAGAAAAATTAAACTCGGCGGCCTGTGCATTCTTGTAAACTCTTACAATGATTGAAATGTGCTATTTTGGGATGAAAATGTGAGGTTTATACATTTTAAAAAGCTCAAGGAATCCAGAAAATGACTCCTGTGTGTGTTGCATGGAGGAGATGGCACCTTTGAGTGTTTGCGGGTTTCTGCCTACCCCTCAGTGTCTACATCAGCCCCAAGTTCTAGTGCGCTGTGACGGTGTCATCATTATTTTAATACTGGGAGATGTTATATTCCAATTGGGGTGAATCTGACTGTGTGTATTTTTTTTTCTTCTTTTTTTTTTAAAGATAAATTTGGTTATTACTGAAAACTCAATTATGGTTAGACATAGTTAATGTAAACCCTCTCAGATTTTAAAGAGAAGGCCAAATAATTTGGTATTTATACTGTTGCTCAGAGAAACATCATATTCGGAAATATCTTCCTACGTTTATCTATCATTTAGTGTTGTTTAGTCAGACTCTGAAACAACTTAAAACCTCTAATGACTGAGACAATGAAAATGATAGGCTTGTAAGAAAAATACCATTTGTTCTTCTTTGGTAAATAAGGAATCATGTCTAAATAAGACAGAGATCATGGCTCGATAGAGAGATGGCTGAGCTTATAGTCGAAAAACATTAGGTTAGGCCAAATGGTAAGGGAAATGTTGAGTCACAATGACACACATTTTCTAGATTTGTTTCGTCAAAGCGACTTTTGGTTGTCATGATCTTGCTTCCGGTGGAGATGAAATCTTACAGATGATCGCAGAGACATTCATTTTATGTTAGAAATTTATAAAATAATTTTCTTCTAGTTATGCTAATACTGAAAAAAGAGGAAGTAATGTTTCTGGAACTTTATTAATCTATGTATTTTAAAAATATAAAACGTTGTCAGTTTTAGGGAACAGGCTTCCCTGGGATATTTTGGGGAATATCTTCAGCTTGATGAAATAATTCCCAAATAACCATGTGGTCTGACAAGATCGAGAGTAATGAGGTCCATACTTTAGTACAGTCTTGAGTGGCTAGATGGTGCTGAGCATACCCTAACCAGAGATACGTAAGTCTTTATGTTTTCAAAATTTCCCAGAAACGTGAATTTCCCACTAAGATTCATTAAGGAAAACTAGAATGAAAACAAAAACTTTCCTTGCACAGTATTTATTAGAAAGAAATGAAGAAGACCGGGCGTGGTGGCTCACACCTGTAATCCCAGCACTTTGGGAGGCCAAGGCAGGTGGATCATGAGGTCAGGAGTTCGAAACCACCCTGGCCAACATAGTGAAACCCCATCTCTACTAAAATTACAAAAAAAATTAGCCTGGTGTGGTGGCACGCACCTGTCATCCCAGCTACTTAGGAGGCTGAGGCTCAATTGCTTGAACCTGGGAGGCAGAGGTTGCAGTGAGCTGAGATCACACCACTGTACTCCAGCCCGGGTGACAGTGCAAGACTCTGTCATAAAGAAAGAAAGAGAGGAAGAGAGAAAGAGAGAGAAAGGAAAGAAAGAAAGGGAAAGAAAGAAAGAAAATAATTCGTCATGAAATTGTATAGAATACTAGCATTTATACCATGACCTCATAGGTTTAGCTCTTCGTTAGAAAAGGAAACCATAGAAAGAGACAAGGGAGAAACTGACAAACTAGGGTGTTTCCGAAAAAAGGCTCTTGGTATCGGGCTCAAGGGCCTGTGCCCACATCTGAGCATGCAGGGAAATAGATGTCCCTGACTGACTGCACGTGTGAGTGACTGCAGCACAAGGCTGTGATGTGAAGAGTCGTGACACCATTTCCTCATACCTCCACGCAATGCCAGATATTATTCGACGACATTCTTCCTGTCTTGTAAAAAGTGTTTATCTAGCCCCTTGGTTTAGCTGATCAAATCAGCTAGGCTTTTGGCTTGCTTTTACTGAGCATATTCAAAACCATTTCAGGTTACTATAATGGTTTGCTCAGGTTGCCATAACAAAGTACCACGGACTGAGTAGCTTAAACAACAGAAGTTTATTTCCTCACAGTTCTGAAAATGGGAGTCCAAGATCAAGGTGCTGGCAGGGTCGGTCGCATTCTGAGGACTCTCTCCTTGGCTTATAGATGGCACCTTTTCCCTTGTCTGCACATGGTCTTTCCTCCATGCATCCGTGTCTTAATACCGTCTTCTTAGAAGGTTACCAGACATTGGATCAAGGCCACCCTAATGGCCTCATCTTAACTAACTGTATCTGCAGTGACCCTATTTCTGAACAATTTCACATTGTGGGATTCTGTGGGTTAGAACTTCAACATATAAATTTGATGGTGGTATATTTTTACTATTAGTCAAACCCAAGTAAAGATGTGGCGTAAGATTGTGTCTACCGAGCACAAAGAAATGGAAATTTGGGGATGTGTGGGTTACGCTGGAGAGCACAGATGACTAATCTATCTCCAGGGGATTTGATGAGGCCTGTGAATCCTACACTCTTATTGCCTCTCTTTTCCAATATACCCATAAAGAAAAAAAAATGGAATATCCATGAACAGGTGCAGCCAAGGGGGCCAGGCCCCCATGTGTCCACTGTATACTGTCTCCTAGCTCACAGGAACGATATTGATCCACTCATTGTGCTGCTGTTTGTAAAGTGATTTCACATCCATTCTCTGGTAATTATCAACACATTCCCTGTGAGGAGGAATTAGCATTAATTATAGAGGAGAAAACTGGATCTGACATTTCTCATCTCATTTGCTCTATACATCAACCTCTTGCAAAAAATTTGTGAGTCATGCCCAAGACCCATTACAACTAATTAACAACTGAACTGGTCGTCTAATTTCAAGGTCAGAATTAACTTTCTACTGCAGCTCATGGATTAGAGGTTTTCTTTATTTAAACAAACAAACAAACAAACAAACAAACAAAAAATCCTTTGACTGTAGCCCTTGCTATAATATTTCCCACTGAACTGAGGGAGAAATTGAAAGTAAACTTAGGAGCTTTTTATAGCTTGTCAAACCGTGCAAGAGTTGGGGAAGCTTAACCGTCCTGTGGAATTGATAGACCAGGAGGAAGTCACTCCGGCTTAGATAATGCTACCATTCTGAATGAATCAAATGGTCTTCTTTTCCCCTTCATGGTAGTTGCTGCTTAAGTTTCTCTAACATGCCTGCAGTAAGTTTCCATTAAGAATAGGAAATTAGGCCCGGTGCAATGGCTCACGTCTATAGTCTTAGCACTTTGGGAGAACGAGGAAGGTGGATTACTTGAGGTCAGGAGTTAAAGACCAGCCTGGCCAACATGGTGAAACCCCCGTCTCTACTAAAAATACAAAAATTAGCCGGACATGGTGGTATGCACCTGTAATCCCAGCTACTCAAGAGGCTGAGGCAGGAGAACCACTTGAACCTGGGAGGTGGAGGTTGCAGTGAGCCAAGATCATGTCTCTGCACTCCAGCCTGGGCGATAGACTGAGACTCCGTCTCAAAAAACAAAAAAAAATTTAGTACATTGTGATTGTGTTGGGGGAAAAGTTAGTGCCATAATATAAAAAGGTATGGACTATTAGAGAAAGTTGTTTGCCTTGGTAACATTTACTCATAGAAAGTATGAGGATTCAGGGTGGTGGGGGAGGTGGGCAGTGAGGGATAGGATTCAAATAAAAACCATTCTTTCCCTTGGAATCCACCTCACAATTAACCAACAAATCCCATCAGTGGGCCTTTTAGGAAGATAACATTTCTGTCCATGAGCATACCCACTGTAATCACAAGACATTTATCTCAAGCAAGATAGAGTCAAGATACTCTCACAACCACAGGGGCTGGAACTGCAAATTTTCACATCCTGCCAACGCCCTTGAATAGCTATGTCAAGAATTTAGTGTGTGTAACTTGTTCTTTATTTTAAAGTACATTTAACATCATCGGCCCCGAATTAGATAGACTTTTGGAGTGGGAATCCTTCTACTTTTGATATATTTATAAAATTTTAAAATAGCTTTGTTGAGATGGTGTTCACATACCATACAATTCACCCATTAAAAATGTTTGATTCAATGATTAGGCCAGGTGTGGTGGCTGATGCTTGTAATTCCAGCACTTTGGGAGGCCAAGGCAGGTGGATCACTTGAGGTCAGGAGTTTGAGACCAGTCTGGCCAACATGGCGAGAACTTGTCTCTACTAAAAATACAAAAATTAACTGGGCGTGGTAGCGTGCACCTGTAATTCCAGCTACTTGCGAGACTGAGGCAGGAGAATCACTTGAACCTGGGAGGCGGAGGTTGCAGTTAGCTGAGATCGCATCACTGCACTTCAGCCTGGATGATGGAGTAAGACTGTCTCAAAAAAAAAAAAAAAAAAGTGTTCAATTCAGTGTTGTTTAGTATGTTCAGAGTCATGCAGCCATCACTATAATTGCTTTTAGAACATTTTCATCACCCCCAAGAAGAAAGACTTCATTACCATTTTTAATTAGCTGAGATTCTGAACTCTGGGGGAATTTTGTATTCTAGAAATATTTTTTACTAATTTGCTACAGTTGCATTTGTCATGCTGGTGAAAAGATTGGTCTTTCACCTGGATGCTTTCTCATTAAGCATTATTTTTCTGTTTAGCTTCCTATGTAAGCAATTTTCTCAGCTTGATATTCAGTGTGTCAGTGGCTTGCAGAAGGACTGCCTAGGCCTGCTGTGTCCAGTATGGTAGCCACAAGTCACTTGTGGCTGCTGAACACTTGAAATGTGGCGAGGCCAAATTGGGACATGCTGTGAATGCAAAATATACACGATTTGGAAGCCTTAGTAAGAAGAAAAGAATGCAAAATATCCCATTAATAACTTTTATATTGATGATATGTTAAAGGACAATATTTGAATATATTTTTAGGTTAAACAAAATATATTACAATTAATTTCACCTGTTACTTTTTACTTTTAAAAATATGGCCGCTAGAACATTGAAAACTCTATGTGGTTTGCTTTATGTTTCTATTGGACAGAGCTGGTCTAGACAGCATAAGGTGTGAAGACACCGCCCTCTGCTGGAGAGGATGCTGGATTTTTATTTCGCCTACAGGAAGAGACGTATAAGTAGCAATTAGATGCCAAACTAATGCTACCTCAGGAAAGAATCAAAAGGAAAGAAAGAGGGGAACTAGGCCAGGCGTGGAGGCTCACGCCTGTTAATCCCAGCACTTTGGGAGGCTGAGGCAAGCGGATCACGAAGTCAGGAGATCGAGACCATCCTGGCTAACTCCGTCTCTACTAAAAATGCAAAAAAGTAGCTGGGCATGGTGACACACGCCTGTAATCCCAGCTACTCGGGAGCCTGAGGCAGAAGAATAGCTTGAACTCAAGTGGCGGAAGTTGCAGTGAGCTGAAATGTGCCACGGCACTCCAGCCTGGGCAACAGAGCCAGACTCTATCTCAAAATAAAATAAAAAATAAAAAAAATAAAAGAAAGAAAGAAAAAAGAAAGAAAGAAAGAAAGTCCATAAATTGAGAATCCTAGAGATACTAAATGGTAGAATAGGAATTTGAATTTAAATTTATAAGATGTTCACTATCAGAGATCATAGGCCATTGTGGTCCTCCTTCTCATGAGAGAAACTAGCAGTGAAGAGCTCTGACTACGTGCTAGGTACTACTCTGAGAACCTAACATTTGTATCTCATTATTAGCTCTATTACTGCTCCATCCTACAGATGAGAAAATTGAGGCACAGGGAGTTTAAGTTGGCCAAGATCACACAGCCAGTAAGGGGCAGACATTGAAAAGTAATTTTGCCTGCCTTATCCCCAGCCTCCAGGCAGTGGCAGAGCTAACTCATTTTGGACAAACAGCTCTCCCAGACCAGACATTGTAAGCTATACTCAGGAATCACAGGAAAGATTATGATAGAATAATATATAGTTACAAAGAAAAGAAAGAAAATCCAATGGGAGAATATTTACTGTTTTCTATATTAAAGTGTTTAATGTTTATGTTTTTAGAGGAATATTGTTTATTATAGCAATTTAGAAAACAAAATGAGAAAAAAAAAAAAACAAAGATTCTGCCACCAGTTATTTTTGTGTATTTCCTTCCGTTTCCCCCCCATGTCTGTTTATATAATTGAAACTTTTATTCACACAAAGTGGTATTCTGAGTTTCTCAGTTATTTTTATTTATTTTTAATTTTGTAAATTTTTTCTTGTGAGACAGTCTGCTCTGTCACCCAGGCTTGGGTGCAGTCATGCAATCTTGGCTCACTGTGACCTCCCAGGCTTAAGCAATCCTCTTAAGCAGCTGGGACTACAGGTGCATGCTACCACATCCAGCTAATTTTTAAAATCTTTTTTTTTTTTTTTTTTTTTTTGGCAGAGGTGGGAGTCTACCTATGTTGCCCAAGCCTGGTATGAACTCCTCGGCTCAAGTGATCCTCCCACCTCAGTCTCCCAAAGTGCTGGGACTTCAGGCGTGAGCTATCATACCCAGCCTAATTTTTACTTTTATTTGATTAAAAAAAAAAAAAAAAAAAGGTATTGCCCTACCGGCCTCTCACCCTCTCACTCATTTTTAAGTATAGATTTTTCTACAATGCCACATCATCTTTTCCATAAAAAGTACTTTTGACTGGGCGTGGTGGCTCATGCCTGTAATCCCAGCACTTTGGGAGACCGAGGTGGGTGGATCACCTGAGGTCAGGAGTTCGAGACCAGCCTGGCCAACATGATGAAACCGTGTCCCTACTAAAACTACAAAAGTTAGCCGGGTGTGATTGTGGGCACCTGTCATCCCAGCTACTCAGGAGGCTAAGGCAGGAGAATCGCTTGAACCTGGGAGGCAGAGGTTGCAGTGAGCCGAGATTGTACCACTGCACTCGAGCCTGGGTAACAGAGCGAGACTCCATAAAAAAAAAAAAAAAAAAAAAAAGGACTTTTCTTCATTTGGTTAGTATTCTCTTATGAGTTGATGCCTTGTAATTTATCTGAGTGTTTTCCATTATTTTGTGGTGAGCTTTAAAACCACCCTTCCTGCCTTTCAAGAATCCTAGACATGTTCCTTCTTGCTAGATAATTATTAGTTGCACTTATTAGAATAAAGTGTATGCTTGGAGTGGGGAGGAGATGAACTTTTTGAAGGGCGGTGAAGTATTTCTCGCCACCAGGCCTTTGTCTTTGCTAAATTGAGGAAGGAAGATTTTATTTCATTAGCTAATAAAGAACCTCCTATATAGGCCAGGCACAGTGGCTCACGCCTGTAATCCTTGCACTTTCAGAGGCTGAGGTGGGTGGATTGCCTGAGCTCAGGAGTTCGAGGCCAACTTGGGCAACATGGTGAAACCCTATCTCTACTAAAAATACAAAAAATTAGCTGGGCGTGGTGGTGAGCACCTGTAATCCCAGTTACTTCAGAGGGTGAAGCAGAAAAATTGCTTGAACTCGGGAGGTGGAGGCTGCCATGAGCCGAGATTGTGCCACTGCACTCCAGCCTGGGCAACAGAGAAAGACTCTCTCTCAATAAAATAAAACAAAATAAGATAAATAAATAAATAAATCTCCTATATAACCTTATAACATCAGATTTGGAACCTTTTCCGTAGAAATGAAATTCAGAAGAAGCTGAGACTCAGATATTCCAAGCTGCCTGGGCCTCTGTGGATAGAGGAGACTTGTTCTTGTGAAATCTGAGTGCAAAGACACAGGACAAATTGTTATCTACTTTTCATTCCTAAGGATACTGTATGGCCCTAAAACACAAGAACTAGAATTCTGTAATACCACGGGTACCACACAGTGTGTTCCTTCCCCTTTCTGAACCTGATTTGACTCATCTCTATGAAAAGATGTGGGCTTTGGGGTCAGATGTGGGTTGGAATCCTGGATTCTTTCCTTAGAGCCTGTGTGGCTGCAATTTTCTTTTGTGTAAAATTGAGATAATAGTACAAAAGTAACAACAGTTAATATTATCAAGTGTTTGCTGTGTGCCTGGCACTGTGTTAAATTCTTTACGTTTATTTTCTCGTTTAATTTTTGTGATAGATTTATGGCACTATTAGTATCTTCATATTACAGTAAGGGTTCAGAGAAGTTAAGGTTTCATAACAAGTCAGCAGAGCTGGGACTTCCCTCCAGGCAGCTGATTCCAAGGCCTATTCTAACTTTAAACTCTGCTACTTTTTGGAATGTAGTAAGAAGGACAATTTATATAAAACGCTGGCACGTAGTAGGTGCTGCTGTTATATGAATGGGCGTAAAATCTGTCTACATTTTGCCTTTTACCAAATTTAGAATCTATTTAGTTAAAACCTTCTTAGGGCAGGCTGGGTGCAGTGGCTCATGCCTGTAATCTTAGCACTCTGGGAGGCCAAGGCAGGAGGATTGCTTGAGCCCAGGCATTTGAGACCAACCTGGGCGCATAGTGAGACCCCATCTCTCCAAACAAAACAAAACAAAACAAAACAAAAACAAAAAACAAAACAAACCAAAACTAGTTGGGCATGGTGGTGCGCCTGTAGTCCCAGTTACTCAGGAGGCTGGGGTGGGAGAATGGCTTGAGCCCAGGAGTTGAAGGTTGCAGTGAGCTATGATCACAGTACTGCACTCCAGCTTGGGCAGCAGAGTGAGACCCTGTCTTGAAAAAAAAAACAAAAATAAAAGCTTCTTAAGACAGAGTGATTAGAAGCTGTGTAGTAGATACTTAGTAACAATGTGGGTTCCTTGTTCCGCAGGTTATCCAGCCAGGTACCAATGGGTGCGCTGCAATCCAGACAGTAATTCCGCAAACTGCGTTGAAGAAAAAGGACCAATGTTCGACCTACTTCCAAGTGAATCCAACAAGATCCCCCGGCTGAGGACTGACCTTTTTCCGTAAGTGGACTTTTCTCTAATTATTTATTTATTTATTTATTTATTTATTTATTTATTTATTTATTTTTGAGACAGAGTTTCACTTTTCTTGCCCAGGCTGGAGTGCAATGGTGCGATCTCAGCTCACTGCAACCTCTGCCTCCTAGATTCAAGTGATTCTCCTGCTTCAGCCTCCCGAGCAGCTGGGATTTCAGGCGCCCGCCACCATGCCCAGCTGAATTTTTTTTTTTTTTGAGATGGAATCTCACTCTGTCGCCCAGGCTGGAGTGCAGTGGCTTATTCTCGACTCACTGCAAGCTCCACCTCTTGGGTTCACGCCATTCTCCCGCCTCAGCCTCCAGAGTAGCTGGGACTACAGGAACCTGCCACCACTCTCAGCTAATTTTTTTGTATTTTTAGTAGAGATGGGGTTTCACCTTATTAGCCAGGATGGTCTCAATCTCCTGACCTAGTGATCTGCCTGCCTTGACCTCCCAAAATGCTGGGATTACAGGCGTAAGCCACCGCGCCCAGACTAATTTTTTGTATTTTTAGTGGAGACGGGGTTTCATCATCTTGGCCAGGCTGGTCTCGAACTCCTGACCTCAGGTGATCCACTCGCCTCGGCCTCCCAAAGTATTGAGATTAGAAGCATGAGCCACCATGCCTGGCCTTTTCTCTAATTTTAAAGTGTCCCTAATTTCACAACCTTTTGGCACAGATGTGGGAGTGTTTTTCTTCAAGCTGTCCAGAGTGTTTTGATTCAAGCTCTTGCTTTGGTAGTTTGGCTCTTACTCTGCAGTACATAGTAAAACTGTACTGTATACACTGGCATATGACATGTGCGAGTATACATGATTCACCTGTTTTTGAAAGTTTTTTTGTGGATGGTAGACAGGAGCATTGAGGGCTTTTCATCAACAGGTATTGAAAATGATTGAACATTGTTTTATTTGTGTAAACAGAACACACTATATATTAAAATCCAATAATTAACTGAATGGATAAGCAAAATGTGATATAAGCATACAAAGGATATTATTGGGTCATAAAAAGAATGAAGTACTGACACATGCTACAACATAGATAAACCTTGGAAACATTATGCAGAGTGAAGGAAGGCCAGACACAAAAAGCCACATATTGTATGATTCAATTTAGATGAAATGTCCAGAATAGAGGCAAATCCCTAGAGGCAGGAAGCAGATTAGTGGGTTCCAGGGGCTGGGGAAAGGGAGGAATAAGGAGTGACTGCTAATGGGTATGAGGTTTTTTCTTTTTTTTTTTTTTTTTTTGAGACTGAGTCTGGCTCTGTCGCCCAGGCTGGAGTGCGGTGGCCGGATCTCAGCTCACTGCAAGCTCCGCCTCCCGGGTTCACGCCATTCTCCTGCCTCAGCCTCCCGAGTAGCTGGGACCACAGGCGCCCGCCACTTCGCCCGGCTAGTTTTTTTTTGTATTTTTTAGTAGAGACGGGGTTTCACCATGTTAGCCAGGATGGTCTCGATCTCCTGACCTCGTGATCCGCCCGTCTCGGCCTCCCAAAGTGCTGGGATTACAGGCTTGAGCCACCGCGCCCGGCCACGAGGTTTTTTCTTGGAGGAGGTGATTAAAGTGTTCTTCTGCTAGGGATGGAGGCTCATGCCTGTAATCCCAGCACTTTGGGAGGCCGAGGCAGGAGAATTGTTTGAGCCCAGGAGTTTGAGACCAGCCTGGGCAACATAGTGAGACCCTATCTCTATTTCAAATACATTTTTTATATTAAAAAATGTTCTTCAATTAGATGGTAATTATTTTTTAAAATGGCCAGGTGCAGAGGCTCATGCCTATAATCCCAGCACCTTGGGAGGCTGAGGTGGGAGGATCCCTTGAGCCCAGGAGGTTTGGGACCAGCCTGGGCAATACAGCAAGACCCCATCTCTACAAAAAATACAAAAATTAGCCAGGCATGGTGATGTGCACTTGTGGTCCCAGCTACTCGGGAGGCTGAGGTGGGAGAATCTCTTGAGCCTAGGTTGAGCCTGCAGTGAACCCTATTTATGCCATTGCACTCCAGCCTGGGCAACACAGTGAGACCCTGTCTCAAAAAAAAAAAAAAAAAATTAGGGAAAGGAAGAATAATTGGCCATGACTTGTAAAACAAAAATCAAATCTCTTCTTGATCAGATAAAACTTGCTTTAAACTTGTAAAAAAGACCTGATATAAATTCATGAGTAACAAAAATTGAATTATATTAGAAACCATTAATTCAATGAATACTAAAGCTATATAGGATGCAGCAAAATATATATACTAAGAAAAGGATTATTATAAAAGTTTTAATCTCCAGGCTCAAACCTAGAAAATCATTATCCTCAAAGCCAGGTGGTTCATCGTGCTCCAAACCAGGTACATTTCACATCACTTTGGGATCCTGGTGACTTCCTCTTTTTTTTTTTTTTTTTTTTTTGAGACAGGGTCTTCTCTGTCACCCAGGATGGAGTGCAGTGGTGTGATCATAGCTCACCGCAGCCTCAAACTCCTCAAGTGATCTTCCTGCCTCAGCCTCCCTAGTAGCTGGGACCACAGGCACAGAGCACCATGCCCAGCTAATTAAAAAAAAATTTTTTTTTGTAGAGATGGGGGTCTCTGTATGTTTCCTAGGCTGGTCATGTACTCCTAAGCTCAAGCAGTTCCCACCTCAGCATCCCAAAGTGCTGGAATTACAGGCATGAGCCACCATTCCCAGCGCTGGTGACTTTCTCCATCACTGGTATTCACTGCGTTAGTGATTACATCATTACAGTCTTCAATATGCAGCTTTGTACTTTGTAGTCCTACTCCTGCATTCATACTTTAAGGTCTCAGCATTAAGTTTGAATGTAATATTACAGCATCCTCCATTACTTTAAGTCATTGGTTTCAATACTAATTCATTTAAATCTAAAATGTTAGGCTGCAGTGGCTCATGCCTGTAATCCCCCCAGTTTGGGAGACTGAGGTGGGAGGATCACTTGAGGCCAAGAATTTGATACCAGCCTGGGCAACACAGCAAGACCCCATCTCTGTTTAAAAATTAGTGGCCAGGCACTATAGCTCACGCCTGTAATCCCAACACTTTGGGAGGCCAAGGCAGATTGCTTGAGGTCAGGAGTTGGAGACCAGCCTGGCCAACATGGCGGAAACCCATTTCTACTAAAAATACAAAAATTAGCTGGGCATGGTGGCACGCCTGTAATCCCAGCTATTAAGAGGCTGAGGCAGGCAGATTGGGAGGCCAAGGCAGGCAGATTGCAGGCAGATTGCTTTGAGACCAGCCTGGGTAACATGGAGAAACCCTGTCTCTACAGAAAAATACAAAAATTAGCCAAACATGGAGAAACCTCGTCTCTACAGAAAAATACAAAAACTAGCCAGGCATGCCTGTGGTCCCAGTGACTCGGGAGGCTGAGGTGGGAGGATTGCTTGATCCTGAGAGGTCAAGGCTGAAGTGAGCCGTGGTGTGGCACTGCATTCCAGCCAGGGTGACAGAGTAAAACCTTGTCTCAAAATAAATAAATACATTTAAAATGAATAAATACAATTAAAACTAAAATTAAAAAATAAAACAAAATGTTAAGAGAATAGCTCAAATTCTCCAAAAGAACGCTTGCACACCGTTCCTCCTCTGCTCAAATCTCTATTTTCCTTCCTCAAAGCCAGTAACTTTGCTTCTCACCCTGACCCTGTGCTTTCCTTCCCGTCATTGCGAAAGAATGGTCCTTGCTTCTGTGCCAATCCCAAGCCCTTTTGCCCTGTGATCCTCCTGTCCTCCCCTGGCCCTGCTCTGTACTAGCTGTGGGGTGGGAGGAGAACTGACCCCTGGGGTCTGCATTTCTCAGGCTCCCAGGGCTGTGGCTGACTTTGGCCGATGGGAGGCAAGGAAGAGAGATTGAGAGCTTGGGAGGAAGGGAGAGAGGCATGTTTCTTCTCCTTACTCCCTGCCTTGGGTGGCACCTTGGGCAGGACTGTGTTTCGCCCATGGCCTCAGCTCCCACCAGATGCCTCTAATCCCCGGGCTCAGGAAATAGACAACCTCCTTCCACTATAGCTGTAGCCCAAAGAGGGCAGTATTTCTTTTCTTTTCTTCTTTCTTTCTTTCTCTTTTCTTTCCTTCTTTCTTTCTTTCTTTCTCCTTCTTTCTTTCTTTCTTTCTTTCTTTCTTTCTTTCTTTCTTTTCTTTTCTTTCTTCTTTCTTTCTTTCTTTCTTTTCTTTCTTTTCCTTCTTTCCTTCTTTCCTTCTTTCTTTCTTTTTTTCAGAGTCTCACTCTTGTTACCCAGGCTGGAATGCAGTGGTGCGATCTTGGCTCACTGCCACCTCTGCCTCCCAGGTTCAAGCTATTCACCTGCCTCAGCCTCCTGAGTAGCTGGGATTACAGGCGTGCCACTATGCCCAGCTAATTTTGTATTTTTGGTAGAGATGGGATTTTGCCATGTTGACCAGGCTGGTCTTGAACTTCTGACGTCAATTGATCTGCCTGCCTCAGTCTCCCCAAGTGTTGGGATTACAGGCATGAGCCACTGCGCCCAGCCGAGGGAAATATTTTCTTGCTATTGCTAATCTCTGGGTTACCTCGCTATCCCCCATTTGGCTTTACTTCTCCTCCATCACCTGTATGAGGAATTCCCTCTGTGTTAAAGATCTGGAGAAGTTTCCTGATTGGACCCTGGCTGTTGCAGCTTCCAAGGCCACCTCTTTTTATGGCCAGTATCCTTTTCCCATGCATCTTCTCCAGGACTTCCATTCTGCAGTTATCTCTCCGAACCCAGTGTCTTCTTCCCATCAGTATCTCAGTACTTTAGTATCTCCTATGTTCAGGCAACATCTCTCCTTTGACTCTGTGTCCTCTCCAGCAGTTGCCCTTCTCTGCACCTCTTCACAATAACATCTCCTGAAAGGGCCACCCATGCCTGCTCCCTCCTTTCCTCACCCCCTCTGCAGCTAGACTTCTGTTCCTACACTCCACCCTGGTTGACAAAGTCACTGATTACTTCTCTATTTTCAGCTTACTTGACCCTTAATTGCCTTCAAAAATGGCTGACTGTGCCATGCATGTAATCCCAGCACTTTGGGAGGCCAAGGCAGGAGGATCACTTGAGCTCAGGAGTTCAAGACGAGCCTGCCTGGGCAACATAGTGAGACCCTATCTACAAAAAATAGAAAAATTAGCCGGGCATGGTGACTCACGCCTGTGGTCCCAGCTACAAAGGAAGCTGAGGTGGGAGGACGGCTTGAGTTCGGGAGGGTGAGGCTGCAGTGAGCCATGATCATGCCACTGCACTCCAGCCCACACAACAGAAGAAGGCCCTTTCTTTTACAAGAAAAAAAAAAAATTGTTAACCCCTCCCTTGAAATGCTTTTTTCTTGGGGCTTACATGCCTTGCCTTATCCTGTTTCTTCCTACTTCTCTGGTTGTGCTTTTTCCTCTGCTCAATATTTAACATGTTGGTGTGACCCTGGCTGTGGCCTGGTCCCCCTTCTCTATCTACATGTTTTCTGTCGATGACCTCCATTGGTTCCAAGGGTTTAACTACCAAATCTGTGTTTCCAGCTCTGACACCCCAGGCTAAAGTAGCCACCTGGTCACTCCCTATTACATTAGTCAATTTCATTTATCTGTACCACCTACGATTTTCCTGATTCATTTATTCACTGATTGTCTGTCTTCGCCACTAAAATAAAAACTTCTTGAGCAGGAGCTTCATTGGTCTGCCTCTGTTCTATCCCAGGCCCTCAAAACAAGGACCAGATGTTCAACAAATATTTATTGAATGTGTACATGAATTAAAACTCTAATTGGTTATATGCTGGTGGTTTATTATTTTCATGGAGGAAATGACTTGTAAGCTGTGACACTCAGCTTTTGTCTCTGATCCTTCGTTACCCTGTTCTGTCACCGAGGGCTGTCGTCATTGCTCGGACCATTTTGTGCTCTTTGAATTTCTAATCATCACAGTCAACCCAGAAGGCAGCCTTACCTTTCAGCACTCTTCAGCTGAATGAATGCAAGTTGGAGACAGGGTAATTTTTTGATAGGAAATTGAATGTTTATATGCTGGTATATATATATAAAGCTTAGCTTCTTACAAAGAATTTCTCAAAAGTGAGCTTTGTTGAAGCACTGTAAATTATTAGAACTTTTATGGAAATTTTAATTTAGGAAAAAATGTCATCTGTCTGGGCTGACATAGTTGTTAGTTGTTTGTCCTTTCTCTTTTTTTTTGGTGGAGGGTACGGAGTTTTGCTCTCGTAGCCCAGACTGGAGTGCAGTGGCACAATCTCGGCTCACGGCAACCTCCGCCTCCCAGGTTCAAGCGATTCTCCTGCTTCAGCCTCTTAAGTAGCTGGGATTACAGGCATGCACCACCATGCCCGGCTAATTTTTGTATTGTTAGTAGAAACGGGGTTTCACCATGTTGGCCAAGCTGGTCTCAAAACTCTGACCTCAGGTGATCCACCTGCCTTAGTCTCCCAAAGTGCTAGGATTACAGGCGTGAGCCACCGCACCTGGCAGTTTGTCCTTCCTTTAGAGAGAAAGAGGTCTTTTTTTGAGACGGTCTTGCTCTGTTGCCCAGGCTGGAGTGCAATGGCGCGATCTTGGCTCACTGCAACCTCTGCCTCCCTGGTTCAAGTGATTCTGTCACCACAGCCTTCTGAGTAGCTGGGATTACAAGCGTGTGCCACCACGCCTGGTTAATTTTTGTATTTTCAGTACAGACGGGGTTTCACCATATTAGTCAGGCTGGTTTCGAGCTCCTGACCTCAATTGATCACCTACCTTGGCCTCCCAAAGTGCTTGGATTACAGACATGAGCCACCACACCCGGCCAAGAGGCCTTCTTTTAAAAATGATTTATTGGGCCGGGTGCAGTGGCTCACGCCTGTAATCCCAGGACTTTGGGAGGCTGAGGTGGGTGGTTCACAAGGTCAGGAGTTTAAGACCAGCCTGGCCAATATGGTGAAACCCCATCTCTACTAAAAATACAAAAATTAGCCGAGTGTGGTGGTGCACACCTGTAGTCCCAGCTACTTGGGAGGCTGAGGCAGGAGAATCACTTGAACCTGGGAGGCGGAGGTTGCAGTGAGCTGAGATGGCACCACTGCACTCCAGCCTGGGCAACAGAGCAAGACTCTGTCTCCAAAAATAAAAATTAAAAAAATAAAAATAAAAATGATTTCTTAAGTAAATTTCAAATATAGAATGTATATGCTAGTGATAACAAAATTAACACTGTTTATCTGCAATAGGTAGATGTGGAGTTGATCGGTGCAATAAGTATAGGCAAACACATAGGAACATTTGACCTGTTTTTTTGTTGGTTTTAAAACATTGAATAATTTGGAAGCTTTTAAATCTCTTAATTTAAGCAACTAGATCGCTCTATTTATCTCCTTATCTTAAAAAAAAAAACTGTTAAAATTATCTTTCCCACATATCAAACTCTACTGTTTTTTTTTCCCATTTTTCTTTCATACTTCAGAAAGACAAGAATCCAGGACTTGAATCGTATCTTCCCACTTTCTGAGGACTATTCTGGATCAGGTTCCGGCTCCGGCTCTGGATCAGGATCTGGGAGTGGCTTTGTAACTGAAATGGAACAAGATTACCAACCAGTAGATGAAAGTGATGCTTTCCATGACAACCTTAGGTCTCTTGACAGGAATCTGTCCTCAGACAGCCAGGACTTGGGTCAACATGGATTAGAAGAGGATTTTATGATATAAAAGAGAATTTTCCCACCTTGACACCAGGCAATGTATTTAGCATATTTTGTGTACCATGGTTAAATGATCAACCTTAGGACAAAGGATTTTATAGACATTTTTAAACATCTGAAAAAGAAGCTTAAGTTTTATCATCCTTTTTTTCTCATGAATTCTTAAAGGATTATGCTTTAATGCTGTTATCTATCTTATTGTTCTTGAAAATACCTGCATTTTTTGGTATCATATTCAGCCAACATCATTATGAAATTAATTAGATTCCCATGGCCATAAAATGGCTTTAAAGAATATATTTTTTTTAAAAAAAATGGTTTGAGAAGCAAATTGGCAGGTAATATTTCGTACCTAAATTAAGAATCTGACTTGGATTGTGAATTACAGATATGCCCCTTTTCTTATAAAAACAAAACAAAAAATAATGAAGCACAGTGAATTTGTTGTAGAGTGGGGGTATTTGACATATTTTACAGTGTGGAGTGTACTATATACTATTACCTTTGAATGTGTTTGCAGAGCTAGTGGACATGTTTATCTACAAGTACGATTGCTGTTACATAACACCCCAAATAACTCCCAAATTAAAGCACAGTTGTGCTCTCAATACCTCATACTGCTTTACCTTTTTTTCCTGGATATCTGCGTATTTTCAAATGTTACTATATATTAAAGCAGAAATATAACCAAAGGTTAAGTTGTCTCGGATCTCTTGTTCTAAACCCAGGAAATAGTTATTTTTGGCCAGACGTTTCTCTAGAAGTCTTATCAACAAAACAACTTTAAACGTATTCTACAGTAAACACAAGTTTTGTAACTAGAATTAAATCATACTAACTAGCAGGTGAAGAAAGCAATGATGCCTTAGCAAGAGGGTTATACCTCTCAAAGCACTTCCTCACCTGAAAGATAGTTCCATCTCTGTTCCCCTTAGTTCTGAAAAGCCTCCTTGCATTGCCATCATGGATTCTGTGCTACACTGTCCAGATTCCAGCTTCAGAACTGAATACTTACTCAAATTAATCTCTGCTGGCGAGAGCCACCTTGCCCAAGGTCATGCTGTTTGCAGGGCAGCCTGCATCCAGTGACTGGCTGACGTGGGTATATCAAGGCCTGAACTCGGAAGGGTCATACAGATTCAAAACTCCCCACAGGGTCAGCTCAGGTTGTGCTGGGACTACTTTGTAGCTCAATTTCTTCTTTACTCAGTTTTACTTCCTTCCATTCCACTCATAGGTGTCTATCCTGAGAGTGCTCCCTTAGAAATTTTCTGCTGGTTTCCATCTCAGAATTTGCTTCTTGGAGAACACAACTTGTGACAGGTTGTGCCAGGAGGGATAGGAAATGGATGCTGAGATGGGATTTTGGAGCTAGATTGCCTGCTGCCTGGCTGGCAATAAGGACTCCATCCTTGGCCGTAGATGAGCACAGGCACAAGATAGCAGTGCAATTGTTAAAATTTTCACTGGTGATGAACCGAGATGGTGTACCAGTGGAAGGGAGTGCACCAGGGTATAATGTACTAGGAGTCTGAGAAATGTTGGCAAGTAGTGATAATAAAGACAATGGTATTGGTTGGCTATTGCTGTACTTAATTAGTGCTTTTGAAAAAGACAATGAAAGGCTAAGGATGATTAATTAAAGGCTAAATGTGAAAATCATAGTGCCTCCTTGGCAGCATATTAAGAAACTCTTTTCTGTAATAGAAGGACTCAAAAGGCTGAGGACCAGGCCCAGGACTTATGAGAATAGCAGATGGCTGGGCGCGATGGCTCACGCCTGCAATCCCAACGCTTTGTGGGGGCTGAGGCGGGTGGATTACCTGAGGTCAGGAGTTTGAGATCAGCCTGGCCAACATGGCGAAACACTGTCTCTACTAAAAATACAAAAATTAGCTGGGCGTGGTGGCAGGCATCTATAATGCCAGCTACTCGGGAGGCTGAAGCAGGAGAATTGCTTGAACCTGGGCGGTTCAAACCTGGGAGGTTGCAGTGAGCCAAGATCATGTCACTGCAATCCAGCCTGGGCGACAGAGGGAGACTCCATCTCAAAAAAAAAAATTGCAGAATTCCAAGAATATTAAATTGTCAGCTTAGCCCAGTGTGTTATGCAAGCTCAGAGTCCTTACTGGGGAAAAATGGGACCCTGAGAGATGGAGACATCCGGGCTGATACATTCAGGTTTTAAATCCTCAGATTCCTTTGAACCTCTGAATTTAAGAGTCCCGTGCTTTAAGGACTAATGCTGGCCAGGTGTGGTGGCTTATGCTTGTAATCCCAGCACTTTGGGAGGCTGAGGCGGGCAGATCACTTGAGGTCAGGAGTTCAAGATCAGCCTGGCCAACATAGTGAAACCCTGTCTCTACTAAAAATACAAAAATTAGCTGGTTGTGGTGGCGAGCATCTGTAATCCTACTCGGGAGACTGAGGTATGAGAATCACTTGAACCTGGGAGGTGGAATTTGCAATGAGCCGAGATCACACCACTGCACTCCAGCCTGGGTGACAGAGTGAGACTCTGTCCCCCCCCAAAAAAACAAAAAAACCAACAATCAAAAAACAAAAAAACTAATGCTTTCCTGTTGAAGACAATCAAGAGGTCTCTACCCTTAAAGATAACACGCACCCTCCTTCAAGATCTGTCCCCACCTCCCTTCCTAGACAGCAGATAAATATCAAAGTGAAGTCAGTATAAACCAACAGGGAAGTGTTGGGCTTGCTCAGGAGGAAAGGTAAAATACTCTGAAAGTTCTATAGAATGTAGCTAATGTGGACCTTAAAAGCTGAGAGGGTGTCTATAAGACTTAACTCTAGAAGTTCTTGATCCAGGGATGGCAATAGAACACAAAGTTGGATAAGGGAGTGTTTGGCAATGTGAGTGTACCCTCCTGGGATACAGGTTTTAATGCCTGGGCAAGAACCCTGGGAGAAGGTGTTGAGACTCTGCTAAAATGGCTCTTAGACACTTGGAGAAAGTGACAGCCCACGCTTAAGTGAAGTGGAAATACTAGAATTGTCATGTCCGGCAGTGGAAAAAGGGGTCAATAGGATTAAGGAAATGCACATGATAGAATCAACTGACTATATAAGCCTTGCAAACCCACCAGATGACTGTTTTGCAGGAAGGCCAAAGCAATAAAGAACAGCCTGGTGAGAGTAATCAGCACCTCTGAGCCATCTGCAGTGGCTTTCCTCTGACGGGCAGGGCTGATGTTGTTACATAACTGGGCTTATTAATAGCAGTGGGAATAATGGGTACCAAAATAATAGAGGCCAGGTGGTAGTACTCAACCATCAGAAGCCAAGAGGTGCAGTTGCTTTTTTTTTTTTTGGAAATGGAGTCTTACTCTGTTGCCCAGGCTGGAGTGCAGTGGCACGATCTCAGCTCACTGCAACCTCCGCCTCCCGGGTTCAAGCAATTCTCCTGTCTCAACCTCCTGAGTAGCTGGGACTACAGGCGCACGCTGCCACACCTGGCTAATTTTTTTTGTGTGTGTGTTTTAGTAGAGACAGGGTTTCACCATGTTGCCCAGGCTGGTCTCGAACTCCTGAGCTCCGGCAATTTGCCCGCCTTGGACTCCCAAAGTGCTAGGATTACAGGCGTGAGCACCGCACCCAGCCAAGAAGCCAAGAGGTGCAGTTATCTTAATGAGCAACAAGGTCGGAGATGTATCCAGGGGAGCCTGATGGGCACTGAGATAGGAGATGGCATCTCTAGAGGCAATGTAGTTGCACAGCCAGCAAAAGTATTGCTCAATCTATTGTATTAAGCAGGGTTTGCCAGAGAGACAGAACCACTAGGGCATATATGTAGACATATGAGAGAAGATTTATTAGGGCAATTGGTTCATGTGATGGTGGAGGCCATCTGCAAGCTGGAGAACCAAGGAAACTGGTAGCATAGCTCAGTCCAAGTCCAAAGGCCTTGGACCAGGGATGCAGGGATGTGGCAGATCTTCCCCACTTGGTCTACCAACTCACACGCTAATCTCCTGAGGAAATAACTTCACAAATACACTCAGAAATAATGCTTTACCTGCTATCTAGGTATCCCTTAATCCAGTGAAGTTGACAACTAAAATTAACCACCACATTATTCAACCAGAAAGATCAAGATGGTCAGGAGGCATAGGGCAATTGCCTCAATAAAAAAGCACTATGGTGGCTGGGCACGGTGGCTCATGCCTGTAGTCCCAGCACTTTGGGAGGCCGAGGTGGGCGGATCACAAGATTACGAGTTCAAGACCAGCCTGACCAACATGGTGAAACCCTGTGTCTACTAAAAATACAAAAATTATAGGCTCATGCCTATACTTCTAGCACTTTAGGAGGCTGAGGTGGGAGAATCACTTGAGCCCAGGAGTTCGAGACCAGCCTGGGAAATATAGTGAGACCTCATCTCTCCATTTTTAAAAAGAGGATCAGAGGCCAGGCACAGTGATTCATGCCTGTAATTTTTGTATTTTTAGTAGACACCACACCAGGTGTGGTGGTGCATGCCTGTAATCGCAGCTACTCAGGAGGCTGAGGCAGGAGAATCGCTTGAACCCAGGAGGTGGAGGTGCAGTGAGCCGAGATCACGCCATTGCACTCCAGCCTGGGCAACGGAGTGAGACTCTGTCTCAAAAAAAAACACACACAAAAAACCAAAAAAAAAAAAAACACGATAGCTTTAACCAGTTTTCTTACCTGAGTCAGATTTCAGACCTGGAGCCCACTGGCTAAGACAGAAACTAGTTCCTCTGGAAAATGAACCCCGTGAGACTGTAGCAAGTGTATGTAGTGATGATTCCCCTAATGCTGAGTCAAAGGGATCTATGGGCATTTTCTCAGGTACCATATATTGGGGAAAAGTGGGATATTCAAACATTTCAGGAACAGTCAGTCACAGGATCTGAGTTGATTTTGAAACACAGACCCAAAGCATCACCCAAGACATCACCAGGCCTCCTTTTTAGTGGGGGCACAAGGTGGAATCGTCACCCAGGTCTGGCTCACAGTGGCCATTTCCCCAGTATCTGAATGTATCATTAGAATGGACTTACTTGGTATTTAGTACAACCTCCACACTGGTTTCTCGATCTGTGTGATAGAAGCTATTGCGATGGAAAAGGCCAAGTGGAAACTTCTGAAGCCACCCCTCCCACCATCTACCAATAAATCAAAAACCGTATTTCATCCTAAGGGGCATGTCAGTGATTAGTAGCACCTTTAAAAACAAAAAATGCGGCCAGGCATGGTGGCTCACACCTGTAATCCCAGCACTTTGGGAGGCCGAGGCAGGTGGATTACGAGGTCAGGAGTTCAACACCAGCCTGGTCAGGATGGTGAAACCCTGTCTCTACTAAAAATACAAAAATTAGCCGGGCGCTGTGGCAGGTTCCTGTAATCCTAGCCAGGATGCTGAGGCAGGAGAATCGCTTGAACCCGAGGGATGGAGGTTGCAGTGACCCGAGATCGAGCCACTGCACTCCAGCCTGGGCGACAGAGTGAGACTCTGTCACAAAAAAACAAAAACAAAACAAAACCAAAAACAAAGAACGCAGAAATGCTGGTCCCCAATGCACCTCCATTTAATTCACCAGTCTGGGCCTCACAAAAAGCAAATGGAGAGTGCCAGTGGACTATCACAAATTCAACTGAGTACAGAGAGCCCCCAACTTACAATGATTTGATTTCATGATTCTTTGACTTTATGATAGTGTGAAAGTGATACACATTCAGTAGAAACTAAATTTCAATTTTTGAATTTTGACATTTTCCAGGTTGGTGATACGTAGTGTGATGCTTTCTGGTGGTGCTGGGCAGCAGTAGCGAATATGGTTTTTTGCTTTCAGCATTAAATACATTACATGAGACATTAAAATAGGACATTCATAATAAATAGAGACATTTATTATAAAATAGGCTTTGTATTAGATTATTTTCAACAAGTGTAAGTTAATGTAAGAGTTCTGAGCATACTTAAAGTAGGCTAGGCTAACCTATGATATTTGATACGTTAGGTGTATTTAATGTGTTTTTCACTTAAGATATTTTCAGCCGGGTGTGGTGGCTCATGCCTGTAATCCCAGCACTTTGGGAGGCCAAGGCGGGTGAATCACCTGAGGTCAGGAGTTCGAGACCAGCCTGGACAACATGAAACCTTGTCTCTAATAAAAATAGGAAAACTAGCTGGGCGTGGTGGTGCACACCCGTAATCCCAGCTACTCTGGAGGCTGAGACAGGAGAATCACTTGAACCCAGGAGGCGGAGGTTGCAGTGAGCCGAGATTGTGCCACTGCACTCCAGCCTCGGTGACAGAGACTCAGTCTCAAAAATAAATAAATAAATAAATATGTTCAATTTATGATGGGTTTATTGGGATGTAACCCCACTGTAAGTTGAGGTGCATCTGTAGTAGCTCTATTACAGCAGCGTCTCCAGGTGGAACACTTTTGCTAGAGCAGAGTTACATAGCTTTAGATACCTAATAGTCATTTATTTGACAAACGCTTTCTTTTATATCACTACTAAAAAAAGAGGATAAGGCTGGGCACAGTGGCTCATGCCTATACTTCTAGCACTTTAGGAGGCTGAGGTGGGAGAATCACTTGAGCCCAGGAGTTCGAGACTAGCCTGGGAAATATAGTGAGACCTCATCTCTCCATTTTTAAAAAGAGGATCAGAGGCCAGGCACAGTGATTCATGCCTGTAATCCTAGCATTGGGAGGCCGAGGTGGATGGATGGCTTGAGCTCAAGAGTTCAAGACCAACCTAGGTAACATGGTGAAACTCTGTCTCCACAAAAAATACAAAAATTAGCCAGTTGTAGTGGCATGCGCCTGTAGTCCCAGCTACTCAGGCAGCTGAGGTGGGAGGCTGGCTTGAGCCTGGGAGGTAGAGGTTGCAGGGACCTGAGACTGCGCCACTGCACTCCAGCCTGGGCAACAGAGCCAGACCCTGTCAAAAGAAAAAAAAAAAAAAGAGGATCAGAAAGAGTTTACATTCTCTTGGAACAGACAACAGTATACATTTACAGCCTATTCCCAGGATTATTTTAACTCTCCCTCTCTGTCATAGTACCATCTAAAGAGACCTGAACTGGCTGAACTTCTCACAGAAAATCACAGTGGTCACTGACCAGACCCCCATGTCATTGCCACTGATGTACCAACATTTATTCCTGGACTCACATCTATGGCTGTATGAGGGCTTCCTAATGACCAACTGCCAGGGTAGGAATAAACTCCAGCTTGGTTCACACATGGATTGGTCTGGTATACGGGAGCAAGCCAAAAGTGGATGTCAGCTACACTATAGTGCCACTCAGGAGTGGACTGAAAAGCAGCTTTGAGGGGAAGTCCTCCCAGTGGGCAGGAGCGTTGGGTGGTGCTCCTGGCCATGCACTCTGTGTGGAGAGAGAAGTAGCCTGAGGTTGGAAGATACTCATTTCTTTGGATCAGAAATTTGAGAGAGGATTACTTTGGTGGTTCTGTCAAGGAGATTTTCATGAAATTGCAGTCAATTTGTCAGGTGAGGCCGCAGTCATCTGAAGAGTTAACAAGAGCAAGAGGATCAGCTTCCAAGATGGCTCACTCACATGGCTGGCAAGTTAGTTCTGGCTATTTCCAGGCAACCTCAATTTCTCACTATGTGGACCTCTCCATTGGACTTCTCTCAAAGTGAGTGACCCAAGAGAGAGCAAGTCAGAAGCAGCCATGAAAGTCACACACATCATGGCCGGGCGCGGTGGCTTAAGCCTGTAATCCCAGCACTTTGGGAGGCCGAGACGGGCGGATCACGAGGTCAGGAGATCGAGACCATCCTGGCTAACATGGTGAAACCCCGTCTCTACTAAAAAATACAAAAAACTAGCCGGGCGCGGTGGCGGGCGCTTGTAGTCCCAGCTACTCGGGAAGGCTGAGGCAGGAGAATGGCGTAAACCCGGGAGGCGGAGCTTGCAGTGAGCTGAGATCCGGCCACTGCACTCCAGCCTGGGCTACAGAGCGAGACTCCGTCTCAAAAAAAAAAAAAAAAAAAAAAAAAAAAAAAAAAAAAACTTTCCAGTAAAAAAAAAAAAAAAAAAGAAAGTCACACACATCACTTCCATCTTATTCTGTTGGTCACACAGACCAGCGTTGACAGCATTTGAGAAGGGACTACAAAGGAGTGTAAATACTGGAAGGCAAGGATCATTGGGGAATATCTTAGAAGTTGGCTACTATAATACAGTCATTTAAAAAAAACCATATTGGAGAAATTATTTAGAAAGGAGAACAAAGAGACAACTAGATGGAAAATAGAAAAGAAGAGATAAGAAAATGACATAATCAGTTCAGGAAGTCCAGTATGTGACTAATAGAAGACCCAGGATGAAAGAGGAGAGGAAAAGATGGGAAGAAATTATCAGAGAAATTTAGCAAGGTTTCAAGATATCAAGTTATTGTAGAAAAGTCACACACAAACACTTGCACAAGCAATGAACAATTAGAAAATAATTTTTTTAAATAAAATTTTAAATTTGGTATAGAGATGGGGTCTTGCCATGTTGCCCAGGCTGGTCTTGAACTCCTGGGGTCAGGCAATCCTCCTGCCTTGGCCTCCCAAAGTGCTGGGATTACAGGTGTGAGCCACCACACCTGGCCAGAAAATAAAAAAAAGTTTAATACCATTTACAATAGTGTCCAAAAATAGATGCTTAGAAAAAAATTTATCAAAAGATGTAAAAGGTACTGAAAACTGCAAAACATTGCCGAAAGAAATTAAAGCTATTTTCTCTACCTATTTAGAAAAATAGAGAAATACACCATATTCATGGATTGCAAGGCCCAATATTGTTAAGATGCCAATTTTCCCCAAATTGAGGTGTAGGTTCAACTCATTTCCAATCAGCAGATTTTGTTTTTGGAGAATCGGATTAACAACTTATAAATGTATGTTGGAATACAAGAATTTAGAATAGCCAATGCATTCTTGAAAAATAACAAGTTGGAATAATTACAGCACTTTACTTCAAGATTTACTATAAAGCTATTGTATTGAAGACAGTGTAGTATTGCATAAAGATAGACAAACAGATCAGTGGAAAAGACTAGAAATTTCACAAATACGCTCACAATTATACAGTCAATAGATTTTTGACAAAAACACCAAAGATATATATATATATATATATATATATATATTTTTTTTTTGAGACAGAGTCTTACTCTGTTGCCCAAGCTGGAGTACAATGGCCCGATCTTGGCTCGCTGTAACCTCTGCCTCCTGGGCTCAAATGATTCTTCTGCCTCAGACTCCCAAGTAGCTGGGATTACAGGCATGCGCCACCACGCCCAGCTAATTTTTGTTTTTAGTAGAGACAGGGTTGCACCATACTGGCCAGGCTGGTCTCAAACTCCTCACCTCAGGTAACCCACCTGCCTCAGCTTCCCAAAGTGCTGGGATTACAGACGTGAGCCACTGCGCCAACATCAAAGATAATTTAAGATGGAAAGGAAAGTGTTTGCAACAAATGGTGCTGGAACCATGTAGACACAAATAAGCTCTCAAATCTTACCTCATACTATTTGCAAATTTTAGTTTGAGATGGATCTCATTTTACACCTAAATGTAAAAGTCCAAATTCTCAAGTCATCAACAGACGTTGTTAGGAAAGTAAATAAGCACACAGGGTGGGAGAAATATTTTCAATTACTATATTTGATACAGGACTTATATTCAAAATATTTAATAAACTATAACTCAATAATGAGAAAATAAACATCTTAACTAAAAATTGGCAGTCTTGACAGGCACTTCCCAAAGGGAGGTATATGTGAATGATCCATATGCACATGAAAAAGTGTTCAGAATCATTAATCATCAGGGAAAAGCAAATTAAAACCACAGTGAGAAAACCACACACTCATAAGAATGACTAATGTTAAAAACACTGACAACACTAAATGTTAGCAAGGATGTAGAAACATTAATATTTCACACACTCGTGATGGGAGGATAAAATGGCACAACCAGTTTAAAAGTGATGTGGCATTTTTTTGTAAAATTAAATATACACCTAGCTAACCCAGCAATTCTACTTTGGTTAGGTTCACAAAAAAAGGTGTGTACATAGCAGCACTTTATTCACAATAGAAAAAAAGGGAAAAATAGATGTCCACTGACAGGAAAAAAAGTATTTTGTGGGCTCTTCACACAATGGAATACTACAATAAGCAATGAAATGGAACAAACTGCTGATGCATACAACAACATAAACAAGTATCAAAATCATTTTGCTTAGGGAATGAAACAAGACACAAAAGAACAGTTGTGGTATAATTCCGTTATTATTTCGCTACAGAACACCAGCTAACCAATATCAAAAAAATCAGAACAGTGGTTGCATCTAGGAGATGGGATTGATTGAGAGAGGATGTGAGAAAGTTTTCTGGGGTTGATGGCAGTCATCTATATCTTGATGAAGGTGTGGGTTAAACAAACATATGCTTTTTTTTTTTTTTTTTTTAAGAGTCAGGGCCTAACTCTGCAGCCCAAACTGGAGTGCAGTGGCACCATTGTGGCTCACTATAGCCTGGAACTCCTGGACTCAAGCAATTCTCCTGCTTCAGCCTCGTGAGCGGCTGTGACTACAGGCATGACCCACCACCTGGCTAATTCTTAAATTTTTTATAGAGACAAGGGTCTTGCTCCATTATCCAGGCTGGAGTGCAATGACGCGACCATTGCAGCCTCGAACTCCTGGCCTCATGCAATCCTCCTGCATTGGCTTCCCAAAGTGCTGAGATTATAGACATGAGCCACTGTGCCCTGCGACACCATGCACAATCTAAATGTATGCATTTGTCAAAACTGATCAACCTGCACACTTAAGACTAACATATGTCACTGTATGTACATTATATCCATTATATCTCAATTTAAAAAGAAAAGAGGAATAGTGAGATAAAACATTAAGTGTTGGTACATTTAAGAAAAAAACCTGTGTATTGTGAAAAAAAGTATGGCTTTTATAATTGTAATTTTTTTAAAAAAAGAATATTTACCATGATTACAGTTGCATTTGCTGAAGTTTTTAAGCAAAATCTATTCTATCTGCTCTGGGACATTAAAGGAAAAAAGTTTTTCTATACTTCACTGGCACGCTTTAAATTGTATTTTCTTTTTAAATTAAATTAATTTGTTATTTATTTTTTGAGACATGGTCTTGTTCTGTTGCTCAGGCTGGAGTGCATGGTGCAGTCTCGGCTCACTGCAAACTCTGCCTCCCTGGCTCAAGTTATCCTCCTACCTCAGCCTCCAGAGTAGCTTGTACAATAGGCACATGCCACCACACCCAGCTAATTTTTGTGCTTTTGTAAGAGACGAGGTCTCACCATGTTGCCCAGGCTGGTCTCAAACTCCTGGGCTCAAGTGATCCACCCACCTCGGCCTCTCAATGTGTTGGGATTACAGGTGTGAGCCACTGCGCCCAGCCTAAATTGTATTTTCTTTCTTTATCCCTTTTGTGTATTTGTATTTTATTCTCTTCCCTTAACTTTGCCAGTGAACTCTGCAAACAGTTGCTCCCTGACACTCTCACAGTTATTAATGTGAATTTTTAGTCTTTGTGAATTTGAATAAATGACTGTTTTTCTCTTAACTGGTTTCTTATAGATAAAAGCTCAGATTATCTTACCATCTAATACTTTCTGACTTAAACTCGGTACTTTTGTTGATGAAAGTCAATCTCTATAAGTTAGTCACATTTTCTTCACACCCTCCCACCTTTTTTTTTTTTTTTTTTTTTTTGGCAGAGGGCAAATATAGAGATGCCACAGTTCTCAGCTGGTGAAACACTGTACTGCTCACAATCTAACTCTAACATTCTGGCTTGCTGAATAGATTGATAGGTAGGCAGACAGATAAATAACCAGTTCAACAAATCTGTTACTCCTTGTATTTATTATGATAGCACAATTATTTATTGGGTTTTGATCAGTAGAATAAATAATTAGTACAAATTGGTCTCTAGCGTGACTTTCTTTGCCACATCTTATTTATACTTGGCTTCACTAGCATTTATTTGCCTGTGTGACATTTTCATCTATTCTTTTGCTATGTTGATATTTAAGTCCCAGAAAAGAGTAGGTAGGAACCAGAGTAGCTCTCAAGGTGACAGGCAAATCTTCTAAGTGAAAAAAAAACAATTTTTCACTTTTATTAATTAAAAATTTGCATTGTTTTTGCTGTTTTATTTTCACAATTCAAATAGACAGCAGTATCAGTATTACTATAGTTATTTTTTATTTTATTTTTATTTTTATTTTTTTTTGAGACGGAGTCTTGCTCTGTCCCCCTTGCTGGAGTGCAGTGGCGCGATCTCGGCTCACTGCAAGCTCCGCCTCCCGGGTTCCTGCCATTCTCCTGCCTCAGCCTCCCAAGTAGCTGGGACTACAGGCACCTGCCACCGCGCCCGGCTAATTTTTTGTATTTTTAGTAGAGACGGGGTGTCACCATGGTCTCGATCTCCTGACCTTGTGATCCGCCCGCCTCGGCCTCCCAAAGTGCTGGGATTACAGGCGTGAGCCACCGCGCCCGGCCTAGTTATTTATTTTTTGAGACGGATAGCGGGATCTCGGCTCACTGCAAACTCCGCTTCCCAGGTTTAAGTGATCCTCCTGCCTCAGCCTACCGAGTAGCTGGGATTACAGACGTGCACCACCATGCCCAGCTGATTTTTGTATTTTTAGTAGAGACGGGGTTTCGCCATGTTGGCCAGGCTGGTCTCAAGCTCCTGACTTCAAGTGATCCGCCCGCCTCGGCCTCCCAAAGTGCTGGAATTACAGGCCTTGAGCCACCACGCCTGGCCCAAATATGTGCATTTAAAGCTACGAATTTTCCTTTTACACAGTGTCAGGGGCATTCCACAAATTTGATATGTTGTATTATTTTTATTTCAAATTATTTTTATTTTTATTATTTTTTATTTTTGAGACAGAGTCTTGCTCTGTCGCTCAGGCTGGAGTGCAGTGACTCTATCGCGGGTCACTGCAACCTCCGCTTCCCGGGTTCAAGAGATACTCGTGCCTGACCTCAGGTGATCCGCCTGCCTTGGCCTCCCAAAGTGTTGGGATGACAAGTGTGAGCCTCCGTGCTCGGCCTCAACTTATTTTTAAATTTCCATTGATCTCTTCTTTGACCTAGAGATTTGGAATTATGTTGCTTGATTTCCAATATTTCCGGAAATTTCTGGCTTTTTTAGGTTGATTTCTAGTTTTAGTTCTATTGCGGTTACAGATGATACTCTGATTTCAATTCTCTCAAATTTGAGATTCACACTGAGGATTAAGTATAAAAAAATTTTTTTTGAGACCTGTTTTATGGCCTTGCCTCACAAGCTTGATTTTGTTAAGGTGGGGTAATTATAGTGCGTTCAGTGATGGATTTTTCTTCTGCTTTGGTTATGCATAGAGTGCACTGTGGCCCTTCAAATCCCACACGGTACTTTCCTCATCTGGAGGTCCTACAGGTTTACACTAGGGAGGAGGATCACAGTTCAGGCCAGCGTAGTCTTCAGTTGCACCGTGGGACTTTTGGGGGAACAGCTTTGCCCTCTCAGAACGGCTGGGAGGAACGGTGGGTTTGTGAGCCCTCCAGGCTCAGGGTGGGTCGCTCAGGGGCCATCTGGGGACTTTGGGAAGCAATGAAAGTTGTATCCTAGGATTTTTTCTATTGGTCTTCTCTTCAGAGGCGAGAAAGCCAAGTTAAGAAAACCCAGACTCAGATGGAGGCGGAGCGGGGCTGTGTTCCGGCAAGGGGGCAGAACGCCTCGCCCTGGACGAAGAGAGCACATCTCTTACCAGGCCTAAGGAAGCAGGGGCTCCCATCTGCCTTGACAACCCAGGGACCCAGCCAAGGAGAGCGCCTCCAGAAGAACCCTTCCTCTCCTCCTTCCTTCCAGCCGCTCAAACTTTCACAGGAACTGGGTGTGGCAAAGAGGCAAGACACGGAACAGCTAGTCCGCTGACCAAAGACAGGGCAAGGAGGAGCCCGCGAACCTGCGTCTGCCCGGGCCCCGCCCACTCGACGTCATTTTCCCGACCCTCCCCGCCCCCCGAAAGGTGGAGCCTAAGGCCCCGCCTCCAAGCGGCCTCTCCCCGCAGTCGGGCGGCCAGCAGGGCGGGGCGTGAGGCCGGGAGAGGGACGGGTGCGGGTGGAGGGGGAGAGGAAGGGAGTGGTCACGTGTGGCGGGCGGCCCGAGGTCACGTGACGGGGCGCCGGAGCGGAGGGAGCCGGGGCTGGGAGTTCTCCTGAGGGAAGAGGAGAGGAGTGGAGTGGACGCGGCGGCGGCGCTGACAATGGTGAGTGCGCGGCGGCCCGCGCGCTCGCCTCCCGCCCTCGCCCCGGAGCGCGCGGCGGGCTGGCCAACCGCGGGTCGGGCGTCGCCGGAGGAGGGGACGGGCGAGCAGGGCGGGGAGCGGGGTTAGGCCTGTCGGGCCACCCCTGGGTCTGGGAAAAGCGGGCGGCGCCACCTCTTCCCGGTCTCGGCAAGGCCCGAGCACCTACGGGCGGCGGCGGCGTGCTTTCCTGGCCATGTCGGAGCCTCTGCCCGTGTTCTTCGACCGCCTGTGGGTGGCTCTGCCTGGGGACTCGGACCCCGCCTCTGCGGGGGCTCGTCGCCGCCTCGCCTTCTTAGGTAGCCAGTGCCTGTTCTCCTCCCGGGCAGCCTCTCTTCCATCCAGATGGGGTGACCCGGGAGCCCCCCAGCTCCGGACTCTGCGGGGGACTTGGGCACTCAGTGTGTCACGAACTTGATAAACTGATATTTTAAAACCTGACTATGGTGACATTCTTTGATTTCATGACCCCAGTTGAGGCTTTCTGTTGACACTTGGAAAATAGAGAAAAATAAAAGGACGTTGGAATGGGGGACGTCTTTAACTCCAGAGACGCCCGTCTGGTGCCCGCCGTTTTAAGCATTGGCTCTCATTTCCGTCCCCAAGCTGTTTCTCTGAACTTAACGCTCTGGGTTGTTGAAACGGCCTGGGAAGCAGAGGAGGGAGAGGAATCAGTGCTCTCACCACAGTCCGTGGAAGCACTATCCTGGGCATAATGATATTTAGTTGGGTGTCGGCAGTCTCCTCTAGGTTAGATCTCATTTTACCCATTTTCTGGTAGTAGTCAATTCGCTTCATTTAGCGCCTACTGTATGCTGTCCTAATACTACCTGCTTTCCCCAAAGCTCACTGATTCAATAGACTGCTTGAGACTTTTGGCTAAAAGGCCAAGCCAGGAATGTATTTTAAAAGCTACTTTGAATAAGTAACTTTTAAAATCAGTAATGGTGTTGCTTTCATTAAAAAAAAAAATCCAGACATTCATGTTCATTCTTAGAGCTTTTTTTCTTTCATTCAACAAATAGCTCAGGTGTGCCCAGGGGACTCGAGTAAAGTGGAAACAGCGCCTGCTCTCGTAACTTACAATGTAGGGAGAGATAAACATTTATTTGTGTAAATTATTTGTTTAACGTGGAAATTAGAATTGTGACAGTTGCTAAGAAGGAAGTATTGGGGGACCTTGCCTAGTCAGGGAGTTAGGGCAGGCCTCTTTAAATGAATATCATTTGAAAAGAAAACTTAAAAAGTCCTCCTTTTTTTGCTTACATTTGTAATTATTACTTTTAATACGCTTTTTTGAATTATGTTCATGAGCAGTTTATTTTTATTTTCAAGTTACTCCTCAAACTAAATTGTAAAACTTTAAAACATTGAAATGGGCACAGATGAATATATGTATGAAAATTTGCTGTTTCATTGCTTGTGTATGGGCTAAGTAAATGAATTGAGAGTCAGCCTTCCACTTCAGAAATGCAATGAGTTGCATTTCTTTACATCCAGTGGACTTGATGAAATTCCTTCAGTGAGGACTAAAAAGTTGCCTTTTTATGTATCTACGTGTATTTTTGCTAATTGGTAATGCTCAATATTGGGTTTACAAATTATATGAAAAATCTTAAATTAACCTACAGTCAGTGATAGGAGGTTTAGACCAAGATTAGAAAACTGTAAAAACAATTGCTAGCATGTTTTTATAGTCACATATATTGCAGTCCAGTTATTTAAAAGCTCCTTAAGAGTTTTAACTTGCATATTCATAGTTAATCCTGAAAATTGCAATATTCCAAACGCGCCCTTGAAGATATCTTTGCCAAAAAAAGTGAGTAGTATTTCTGCACTTATCTCACCGGGTGCGGTGGCTCACGCCTGTAATCCCAGCACTTTGGGAGGCCGAGGTGGGCGGATCACTTGAAGTCGGGAGTTTTGAGACCAGCCTAACCAACATGGCAAAACCCTATCTTGGCTACAAATACAAAAAAAAAAAAAATTGGCTAGGTGTGGTGGCGCATACCTGTAGTCTCGACTAAAAGTAAAAAAAGTAGGCGTGGTGGTGCGCGCCTGTAATCCCAGCTACTCAGGAGGCTGAGGCAGGAGAATCACTTGAACCCGGGAGGCGGAGGTTGCAGTGATCCGAGATCGCGCCACTGTACTCTCACTGTGCCTAGCGACAGAGTGAGACTCCGTCTCAAAAAAAAAAAAATCTCAAAATTGAATTGCCATCTACATCATATCCTAACCCTCAACAAATTTCATTCTCTTTCTTTCTAGTCTTTACCAGTTTGACAGTTCTGTATTTTACTTCCTCTTTAACATATCAAAAGTATTAGAATTTGATTTACAATAATTAGAAAAATAATTTAATTTCATTACCCTTTATTTCAAATGACAGAAGTTGTCTTGGAAAAAACTTTGAAAGCAAGACTTTGGGTAGAGATCTTTCAACTCTTTCTAAAAGACAAGCTTTTTTCCTCAGTTATTTTTTCTTTTTGTTCTCTACCTGTAAAATGTAAGATATCCACAATTTTCTGGAGGTGTTTTTTAGTAAGACTAGTTCTTTTATTATTATTATTATTTTTGAGATGGAGTCTCCCTCTGTTGCCCAGGCTGGAGTGCAGTGGCGTGATCTTGGCTCACTGCAACTTCCACCTCCCGAGTAGCTGGAACTACAGGAATGGGCCACCACACCCGGCCAATTTTTTTTTTTTTTGTATTTTTAGTGGAGATGGGTTTTGCCATGTTGGCAAGGCTGGTCTCAAACTCCTGACCTCAAGTGATCTGCCCGCCTTGGCCTCCCAAAGTGTTGGGATTACAGGCGTGAGCCACTGTGCTCGGCCAACTAGTTCATTTTTGATGTGCTGAATGTTAACCCAATGCTGTATTCTCATGGAATAACTTGTTAAAGTGCAGTAATTTATTATTCAACCTATTACTTTTTTGCATATGCTATACCAGGCTTTTTTAAAATGCCTTTTGATTGCTTCCAATTTTAGTGTTTTGATTGTATTGAAAAATATCTTTTTTTTTTTTTTTTTTTTTTGAGACAAGCTCTTGCTCTGCTGCCCAGTCAGGAGTGGCTTACTGCAGCCTCCATCTCCTGGGTTCAGCCTCCCAAGTAGCTGGGACTGCAGGCACACACCACTAGGCTGGGCTAATTTAAAAAATTTTTGTAGATATGGGGGGTCTAGCTATATTGACCAGGCTGGTCTCGAACTTCTGGGCTTGAGTGATCCTCCTGCTTCAGTCTCCCAAAGTGCTAGGATTACAGGTGTGAGCCACTGTGTCCGGCTACTTTTTTTTAAATTGTGAAATATTTCTTGCATCCAGAAAATAATAGAGGGTAACACACAGTTTTTCACATATTTTTAATGGTTAGGAATTTAAAAATTTAAAGAATGGTGTCAAAACATTGTTTATCATTACATTGTTAATCGTGAAATTTTATAAAATGAACTTGGTTTATACTATTTTAATTAGTGGCAATTTTAGTTCTATTAACATTTTTTTTAACTTTAGTGATTTTATTTTATTTTTTCCAGACGGAGTCTTGCTCTGTCGCCCAGGCTGGAGTGCAGTGGCACGATCTTGGCTCACTGCAACTTCTGCCTCCTGGGTTCAAGCGATTCTCCTGCCTCTGCCTCCCAAGTAGCTGGAACTACAAGTGCATGCCAACATGTTCAGCAAATTTTTTCTATTTTTATTAGAGATGGGGTTTCACCATGTTAGTCAGGATGGTCTCGATCTCCTGACCTCGTGATCTGCCTGCCTCGGCCTCCCAAAGTGCTGGGATTATGGGCATGAGTCACCATGCCTGGCGATTTGATCTTTTAATGTCAGCTTTCAAATCCCAAGTGGAACTCTATGCATGTTAAGTATATGCATGTGGAAAAAAGTTACAATATTTCCTTTTCTCTGTAAAACAATTTTTATAGTTTTCAAATTGTATTTTTCTTTTAAGTAGCTCTGGGAAGTGTCAGAAGGAATGAGAAAATTAATTTTAAGGCCAAGCAAGGTGGCTCATGCCTGTAATCCCAGCACTTTGGGAGGCTGAGGTGGGCGGATCACTTGAGCCCAGGAGTTTGTGCCTGGCCTGGGCCATGTGGCAGAAACCCTGTCTCTACAAAAAATATGAAAACGAGCCAGGTTTGGTGGTGAGCACCTGTAGTCCCAGCTACTTGGAAGGCTGAGGTGGGAGGCTTGCTTGAGCCCGGGAGGCGGAGGTTGCAGTCACCTGAGATCATACCACTGCATTCCAGTCTGGGTAACAGAGTGAGACTGTCTCTCAAAAAAAAAAAAAAAAAAATTAATTTTAATTTCTCCGTCGCTGTTTTATAACTCAAATGAGTTAATGTGGATGTCATATGGAAGGAGAGCTCATTCTTACTGCTCTCTCTGCCAATTAGCATTATCCTTCAATATAACCAATTTTGTTTTCCATCTAAAATAGACTGCTACTTGAAGATGTTGTCTTCTACCCTTTCGTGATTGCTCCTCCCACACAACCCCTCTACCCTGCTAGCTTAGCACATATTTGATTACTACTTGATTTTGAGCTGCTATACATTCTCATTTCTGTAGCCCTTAGGAGAAAATGTACTACAGTATTTCAAAATTAACCATTTTGAGGAAGTGTTTGGAGTATGGAAGCTACCTTGGAATGGACAGTGTGTGTGACCTATCACTGATGCTTTCCATTCTCTTTTTTTCTAAATTAGTTCAGAATAGTTTTCTGATTAAAATTAGTTTTCTGGTTAAAGTTTGAGTTTGTTATTTGTAATTTTGCCAGAAAAGATTAAAACATCTTGCCAAAAAGAAAGTGTTTTTTTTTTGAAACGGAGTCTCACTGTCGCCAGGGCTGGAGTGCAGTGGCGTGATCTCAGCTCACTGCAACCTCCGCCTCCTGGGTGCAAGCGATTCTCCTGCCTCAGGAGTGCACCGCTACGCCCAGTTAATTTTTTGTATTTTTAGTAGAGACGGGCCATGTTGGCCAGGCTGCTCTCGAACTCCTGACCTCGTGATTTGCCCGCCTTGGCCTCCCAAAGTGCTGGGATTACAGGCGCGAGCCACTGTGCCCGGCCTAAAAAGAAAATTTGCTGCATATGTCAAAAGTACTAATCTGGTAATTCTTTTAGTTGGTTTCTTAAAATTATCCCTTTTGTTAATATAGGATTTAGGAAAACATCATCTCATTTGAGTATAGTATCACCTTGTGCCCTACATAGCCACGAAGTAAGCTAACTTAAAGCAAAGTAATGACTCTCCTAAGTGGGGACAGAACTGAGGTTTAATATAAATTCCATCGACATAGTTTGCTACTGTACCAATGCTAATTTTCTCAGAAAGGCTAATGTTATCAACTGTTCCAGATTTCAGTTAATTTCTCTTGTATATTTATTTTCTGTTATTAGAATGGTATGTGTTTGTTCAAAATTAACATTCAACAGGTATTTTAATGCCTTCTGCTAAATGCCATATGCTGCCTTACATGAGCCTCATGGAGTTTACAGTTCAGTAGGAGAGTCAGGTACTAAATAAATAAGCCTTGTGAAACCGAAATTTGGAGAATCCAGTTTTGATTAGGAAGTCAAGGAAGGTCTCATGGATAGGGAGTCAAACTGAAACTCAAAGGGTGAATTAGTTTAAGAATACTTTGCTTGGCTCTAAGACAAGAAGAACACTAGCAAATTGGAACTGTTGAAGAAAGAACTCTGAATGTTGGAGGCTGAGTGGCTGGAGAGAAGAATAGTGTCAGATATATGTAGACCACATTAGAGAATACATTGTGTGTGTGTTTGTGTTTAAAATAACAATACGATCTCGGCTCACCGCAACCTCCACTTCTCGAGTTCAGGCGATTCTCCTGCCTCAGCCTCCCCAGTAGCTGGGATTACAGGCATGCGCCACCACACCCGGCTAATTTTGTATTTTTAGTAGAGATGGGGTTTCTCCATGTTGGTCAGGCTGGTCTTGAACTCCTACCTCAGGTGATCCACCTGCCTTGGCCTCCCAAAGTGCTGGGATTACAGGCGTGAGCCACCACCCCCGGCCAATTACAGGAAAATTTTCTTGCTTAAAAATGAATTATGGGACTTTTTCATTTTTTACATTTTAGGGTTTGACGTTTGAAAAATTGGCATACACATAACTTCAGAATTTTATCAATTATAAAAATGAGGCACACCTGTATTAGGTAAGAAACTAATTATAAATCAAAAGGGTTGTTGTAGTTCAGTGTTTTCTTTTATTATTTTCAGCTGTTGACATCTAAATAAAAATAACATTAGGAAAATTGCAAAGAAAAATAACAATTGAAGTAAAATAACTATGGAAAAGTACACGAATAGGTGTATAGCTTGATTAATTTTCACCAAGTGAAATGCCTCTGTCTCAAATGCTCAGATTAAAAAAACAGCCAGAACATTACTAGCAGCCAGAAGCTCCCTTTGTGCTTTCTTTCAGTCACTGCCTAACTTGTAATACCGTAATATACCTTACATGTTTTTTACTTACTATGTGAGTGGAGTTATACATACATTTTGTGTATTCCTTTTGTGTCTGACCTCTTTCAGTCAACATTATGTGTATGTGATTCATTCTTGTGTGTAGTTGTATCTTTTCTAATTCTATTGCTGTTTGGTGTTTCCATTTATATGAATATATACTAAAATGTGTGTATCTATTCTTCTGTTGATTGATATTTGGATGTTTCTATTTGGGGGTATTATGAATAACAGTTATGAATGCTCTTTTTTTTTTTGAGACAAATTCTTGCTCTGTTGCCCAGGCTAGAGTGCAGTGGTGCGATCTTGGCTCACTGCAACCTCTGCCTCCCGGATCCAAGTGATTCTCCTGCCTCAGCCTCCCGAGTAGCTCGGACTGCAGGCATGCACCACCATGCCCGACTAATTTTTGTATTACAGACAGGGTTTCACCACGTTGGGCAGGCTTGTCCCGAACTCCTGACCTCAAGTGATCTGCTGTAGGTCATAGGTAATTAAATTCAAATTATAAAATGTAGTGTCTGACTAAACATGATAATTATGACCATTTTCATTTTATTTCAGAGTTTTCTTGGAGGCTTTTTTGGTCCAATTTGTGAGATCGATATTGTTCTTAATGATGGGGAAACCAGGAAAATGGCAGAAATGAAAACTGAAGATGGCAAAGTAGAAAAACACTATCTCTTCTATGATGGAGAATCTGTTTCAGGAAAGGTAAATCTTTTGTTTGACAAAACTATCTAATTGTAAGATATCAGAATTAGTTACCAAAGTGGTTTGTGCTGTTTCTTAAATTTGAATAATTTTGTGAGGGAGAGAGATTTTTTTTTCCCCAAAGGTCAGCTAGAATATTTGATTGATTAGAACATAATCTTTCCTGCAAAGGAACGATTCTTACCCTGGAAGGGTTTCAAGGGAAGAGCCTCTAAATTTCATGCAGTATTTTCTGTTTAAGTCTCCTGTGTGGTTCATGAAAAAAAAAATTTTTTTTTCTGTTTGTGATTATGTGCTTCTGTCTAGTTTCAGACAGTTTCTCCAGATCAGAGCTGTAATTTGCCCAAAGTTTGTTTTCCCTTTAACATTAGGTTAGAGATTGAGAGTAATTCTCTGGTATAAGTTTCTAAAGGTTTTTTCACATTCTTTGTAACTCTCTGTACTGCTACTGTTGTGTCTGTTGATCTTATTTCTAGCTACTCTGTAGAGTACTTCAGTACTTTTGGAATGTGTCTATGCATGGTCAGATATGTTTATGACACCTTCTATAAGGTTTCACTTTTTTCTCTTTTTCTTTATCCAGTAATGTATATGGTTTTTTGTTTGGGGTTTTTTGTTTGTTTTTTTTTTGTTGTTTTTGTTTTTGAAATAGAGTCTCACTCTGTTGCTCAAGCTGGAGTGCAGTGGTGTGATCATGGCTTACTGCAGCCTTGTACTCCTGGACTCAGGTGATTCTCCCACCTCATCCTCTGTGGTAACTGGGACTATAGGCACACACCACCACCTCAGCTAATTTTTGTATTTTTTTGTAGAGATGGGGTTTCTCCATGTTGCCCAGGTTGGTCTTGAGCTTTTGGGCTCAAGCAACCCACCCACCTAGGCCTACAAAAGTGCTGGGATTACAGGTTTGAGCCACCACAGCTGGCTGATTATTCTTATATTTTAGGGAATATGATCAATACTTATTAGTGGTCAGTGATAGTGGAGAATGGTAATATTATAGACAAAAGCAAGCCACAAAACATTTGAAATAATTTTTAAAATAGAAAATACTAGGATTTTTCTCCCCTGCTTGTTCAGTTAATATATTCATGTGGTAGGCAGTTTTGGAAATAAAATATATATAATCTCTTCATATAGAAATAATTCACTGTTAAAATTTGGGTATGTTTCCTCTAATATTTATGTATATGTAATATATTAAGCATACCTTTTCCTCTATTATTTGATATTTAAGCAGTTTCTGTTTTTCAGATGGCTTTCTTCATATCTTTGGTAATATGGACATCTGTATATATAAATTTTTCTCTAAATTTCTGTAGGACAAGATTATTTCCTTAGAATAGATTCTTGAAAGTGAGCTGCTAGGCCACAATTCATGAAATATCTGAAGGATCTTAATACACATTAATTTGGAAAATGAATTTGCATTAAATTACATGTCCACCTATGGGTCTTTTTCACCCAAGGCAGCACTGAATATGATCACTTTGTAATCTTTGCTATTTTGATAGGCAGAAACAATCTTATTATTTTAATTTGCATTTATTTAGTTACTAGAGAAATTGAACTTAGATTTACCAGCCATTTGAGGTTATTTTTTTTTTTTTGGACTGCATTCTCTCTTCTGGTCCTTTGCCAGATTACCTATTGGGGTCTTAGTGTTGAATCTGAAGTGAATTTTTTGGTTTTCAACTTTACTTAACTTGTATTCTTCCTTTTAAAAGATGGGAAAAGAAAAAGGCCAAGTGCAGTGGCTCACACCTTTAATCCCAGCACTTTGGGAGGCCGAGGAGGGAGGATCGCTTGAGCCCAGGAATTTGAGACCAGCCTGGGCAACATGGGGAGACCCTGTATCTGTCAAAAAAAAAAAAAAAGGAGAAAAAGAGAGGCCTAAAGAAGAGCAGACAATCATCAAAAGGATGGAGCATGTCAAATGAAAGAAGAGTAAAAGTAGTAGTGTTTGGCCTATTGAAATGACTTGTTAATGGGCTGGGGGTATAGTAATACCAATCTAGATTTCTTTCTAGGGAGAGACAACCTAATATCTCAGATATTTCTTTTACAGATATGACATGTAACTATCTCTCCTGCTAATTTGTAAGCTCCTTAAGATCAGGGGATCAGAGTGTGCTTCTGTAGTCTCCATAACATACATGATGGTGTTGATTACATAATAGGCTTTCACTAAACATTTATTTGGTTTATTTACTGTTTTTTTTTTTTTTTTTTTTTGAGACGGAGTCTCGCTCTGTCGCCCAGGCTGGAGTGCAGTGGCGCGATCTCGGCTCACTGCAAGCTCCGCCTCCCGGGTTCACGCCATTCTCCCGCCTCAGCCTCCCAGTAGCTGGGACTACAGGCGCCCGCCACCACGCCCGGCTAGTTTTTTGTATTTTTAGTAGAGACGGGGTTTCACCATGTTAGCCAGGATGGTCTCGATCTCCTGACCTCGTGATCCACCCGCCTCGGCCTCCCAAAGTGCTGGGATTACAGGCTTGAGCCACCGCGCCCGGCCTATTTACTGTTTTTAAGTCTTGTAGAGAATAGCCTCAGTCTAGTTGAAAGTAATCTTATGTCACCTGGACCAGTTGAAGTTCATGACTGATGTTTATGGGATAAAGGAAAGGGGGGATGTTTAAAGTAAAAATAAAGCTACTCCAGTGTGTTTTTTAAAAAGAATAGTTGGTGTTCAAATTACATTTTGATCCTGGGTATGGTGGCTAATGCCTGTAATCCCAGCTCTTTGGGAGGCTGAGGAGGGAGGATCGTTTGAGCCCAAGAGTTCAAGACCAGATTGGGCAATGTAGCAAGATCCCGTCTCTAACACTAAGTAAATAATTTTTTTAAAAATTACATTTTAGAGGCCGGGTGAGGTGGCTCACACCTGTAATCCCAGCACTTTGGGAGGCCAGGGCGGGCGAATCACTTGAGGTCAGGAGTTCAAGACCAGCCTGGCCAACATGATGAAACCCTGTCTCTACTAAAAATACAAAAATTAGTCCAGTGTGGTGGCACACGCCTATAATCCCATCCACTCTGGAGTCTAAGGCAGGAGAATTGCTTGAACTTGGGAAGCAGAGGCTGCAGTGAGCTAAGATCGTGCCACTGCACTCCACCCTGGTTGACAGAGCAAGACCCTGTCTCCAAAAAAAAATTAAAAAAAAATAAATAAAAATAAAAATTACATTTTGGAATTGCTAGAAATCATACGTAGACCTGATCAACTATATATAGCATTTTTTAAAATGATAAGATCTCTTATAGGTAAGTATTTTCAGTTCAAAAGTTACTGTATCTTGAATCTGTTCATTGGTCTGAGATTTTTTTCATTTTAAATGTTTTCATTGAAAAACAAAACACATGTAGAAAACCATCACAACAAAAATAAATTATTATAAGGCATATTTTCTTATAGTCATCATCCAAGTCAAGAAGTAGTACTTTGCCAGCTACTCCATGTGTCCTGTCTCCATCACACTCCCATCCCCTCAAAAGTAACCACTGTACTGACTTTTATAGTAGCACTTTCTTGTGTTTCTTGTTTAGTCTTGCTCATTTAAGAAAAATTTGATATGGTTTTAAAATCTCTTTTAATCCCAGGTTCCCTCTTTATACCTTTCTTTAACTTATAATATCTGTTGAAGAACACTTTGATCATTTGAATTGTAGAGTTCTCTATGTTTGTGTATTCCTGGTAGTTATTACGTTTAAGTTGGCAGGTAGGTCCAGAGGCTTGAATCAGACTCAAGTTTGCTTCTGCTTTGATGAAGATCTTTGAAGATCTTTGATTCTTCGTCTTGCTGTGTCACCTGCTTCAGCCTCCTGAGTAGCTGGGATTACAGGCATGCGCCACCACACCCAGCTAATTTTTGTATTTTTATTTTTAGTAGAGAGGGGGTTTTACTATGTTGGGTCAGGCTGGTCTCGAACTCCTGACCTCGTGATCCACCTGCCTCGGCCTCCCAAAGTGCTGGGATTACAGGTGTGAGCCACCGCACCCAGCTTGTCTTTTTTCTTTTTTGCAACTGTTGATACTCAGTACCTAGGTTGATTTAACTCACTGGGAGTTGCAGAATGGTGATACTTTAAATTCTGTCATTTTGTTTTTACTTATTAGATGCAATACATTTATAAAGAGATGTTATCTATCTCTTGTGACCTAGTGGTACAGCTCATATAGAAAAAAGAATGCTTGACCTTTTTCCTTTTTTGGCTATTTATTTATTTAGAGACGGAGCCTCACTCTGTTGCCCAGGCTGGAGTGCAGTGGTGTGATCTCAGTTCACTGCAACCTCCATCTGCCGGATTCAAGTGATTCTCCTGCCTCAGCCTCCCAAGTAGCTGGGATTACAGGCATGTGCCACCATGCCCAGCTAATTTTTGTATTTTTAGTAGAGATGGTGTTTCACCATGTTCGTCAGGCTGGTCTTGAACTCCTCACCTTGGTATCCGCTCGCCTCAGCTCCCCAAAGTGCTGGGATTACAGGTGTGAGCCACCGCACCCGGCCTTTGACCTGTTTTAAAAAATAATAACTTGATTCCTTATCCTGCAAAGGTGTAAACTATTAGTTTTATTTCTCAATAACATTTATAAACTCATGATTTAAACATACTTGATGTTTATAAATATTGCCCTATTGAAGCTCCAGTTGTACAATCCTGTGTAACAAATTACCACAAACTTAGCAGCCTAAAATAACAAATTTATGTCTTAGGATTTTTGTGAGTTAGAAGTCCAGGTATGGGTTAGATGGGTCCTATGCTCAGGGACTTACCAGGTTAAAATCAATCCAAGGTTGCAGTCTCGTCTGAAGTTCAGGATTCTCTTCCAGGCTTACTGGTTTTTGGCAGAACTTTCCTTGTAGTGCTATTACTGATACCCTTGTTTCTTGTGCAGTTGGCTGTCTGCTCCTAGAGGTTGCCCTCAGATCTTTTTTTTTTTTTTGAGACGGAGTCTCGCTCTGTCGCCCAGGCTGGAGTGCAGTGGCCGGATCTCAGCTCACTGCAAGCTCCGCCTCCCGGGTTCACGCCATTCTCCGGCCTCAGCCTCCCAAGTAGCTGGGACTACAGGCGCCCGCCACCTCGCCCGGCTAGTTTTTTGTATTTCTTAATAGAGACGGGGTTTCACCGTGTTAGCCAGGATGGTCTCGATCTCCTGACCTCGTGATCCGCCCGTCTCGGCCTCCCAAAGTGCTGGGATTACAGGCTTGAGCCACCACGCCCGGCCTGCCCTCAGATCTTTACTGAGTGGCCCCTTTCTCTCAGTTTGCGTTATCTTCAAGGCCAGGAGGAGAACATCGCTCTGACATTCATCTTCTTTTAAAGAGCTTACCTGGTTTGATCAGTTCCAGCTAGGATAATCTCCCTTTTAATGAACTAAAAAAATCAACTGATTAGTAACCTCATCACAGGAGTGGTATCCTGTCACATTCACTGGACTCACCCACACTCAAGAGGATTATACAGATGTGCACACCATGGGATAGTAATATTGAGGGCTATCTTAGAATTCTGCCTACCACATTTGTATTGACTCTTATGTCTTTTGGACTTGGAGGCCCTAGGATCTTTCTTTTTTTAAAGGCTATTGGGATATATATACACACACACACCCCATAAAAATTCACCTATTTTAAGTGTGCTTAAAATTTTTAGTAAATTTAGAGTTGTACAACCATCACCACTAATTCCAGAACATTTTCATTACTCCAGAAATTTTTTAAAATGCTGTACCATTAGCAGTCATTCTCCATTTCCCCTCCTTCCAGTCTCTGACAACCACTGATCTCTGTTTCTATGAATTTGCCTATTCTGGACATTTCATATAAATGGAATTATATAATATGTGGTCTTTTCCTGTTTTGTTTCTTTCACTTAGTATAATGTATTTGAGATTCATCAATACTGTAGCATTTGTTGTTAGTATATCATTGATGAATAGTATTCCATTTTATGGCTATACCACATTCTTGTTTATGCATTCACCAGTTGGTGGGTATTTGGGATGTTTGTATTTTTTTGCTGTTGTGACTAATGCTGGTGTGAACATTTGTGTAGCAGTTTTGTGTGGACCTATGTTTTCCTTTCTCTTGAGCATGTACCTACGAGTGGAATTGCTGTCTTATGTTAAATATGTTTAAGTTTTTAATAAACTGCCAAAAACCCTGGGAGTTTTTGGTGGCTTTCTTGCTAACTGGTATGACAAGATGTTTAAGGGTCTTTTATGTTTCTGCTTCATACTTGCACTCAGCCATATGTTTCAAGGCCATAGTTGCATGCAAAGATGGCTCATTGCTACTGTGTTGGACATTATTTCTAGGCTGCTCAGTGGATAGATGGGGAGGGTTTTTAAAATATAGATTTAATAAATACATGTATTTTTATTTGTGTAGATTATTTAAGATAAAATACCTCAGGAATCATATTGTCATTTCTAATTCAATTTGAGAATTAGAAGTTTTTACTTAACCTCTTATGTTACATGTGTATCTCCTTTCTTCTGCATCAAAAATACTGATTTTCAGAGTCAAAGGGGAAGATGTAATTAACATATCGCATAATTTACTCATTGTCTTTACGCCACATTATATACATAATAGTCTCAGAATAACGATACTAATATTACCACTACCAATATGATTATGAAGTTAGTTAAAAAAAATTTAGCATTTGCTGTATTTTACTCACATTTCTTAAATGTACCATAGTAAGTACATTGTCAGAGTGTATAGTAATTATATACTTTATGTGCTTCCTTTCAGCCCTCACTTAGTCTTGGTTTTATAAATAACTCTTCATATAATGTGCACCACCAGTCCTTATATCTTTGTCTCTTTATTTGTTTCACTGTCTGAAGCTTATTGTCTAGTTACTAGAGTGTAATAGATTCCTCAGGAAATGCTCATGTGAACAATAAGGCCTAAGTTTTTGCATATTGGTAATGGCTTTTTTGTGTCCTTTGTACTTGAAAGTTAGTTTTTCTGAATAATCTTGGCTTACATTTTCTTGAGTATTTTATTTATTTTGTATTTATTTATTGTTTTTGAGACAGAGTCTTGCTCTGTTGCCCAGGCTGGAGTGCGGTGGCGTGATCGCAGCTCACTGCAACCTCTGCCTCCTGGGTTCAAGCGATTCTCCTGCTTCAGCCTCCCGAGTAGCTGGGACTACAGGTGCCCACCACTATGCCTGGCTCATTTTTTTATTTTTAGTAGAGATGGGGTTTCACTATATTGACCAGGCTGGTCTCAAACTCCTGACCTTGTGATCCACCTGCCTTGGCCTGCCAAAGTGCTGGGATTACAGGTGTGATCCACCGTGCCTGGCCTTCTTGAGTGTTTTAAATCTATTGTTACTCCATTGTCTTCTGGCATAGGGTATTGTTGACAGTTTTTTCATTTGAGGAAAGTTTTCTTGAATTACAGCCGTTATTAATTAGTATTTATTCCATTCCTTTGCTTTGGTTTTCTTCTCTTAATATCAATATTGTTGAGTCTTGTTTGAGTGTGCTTTTTTGCTCTTGTATTCCTTCTGTTTAGCCTTTATTTCTAAAATGATTTTTTCTTCTAATTCTTTTCTGATTTTTCTCACCCTAGCCTAAGATTTTCTTTCATGTATTGTATCATTTTCTTAATATTGTATAGCCTGTTTTGAAATAAATTACAGTTTTGATCTGTCTTGTCTGTAGAAATGCCATTCTGTTCCTTCTCTTTTTTCCTTAAAATAACTTTGCATGGGATTTGACCTTGATATATTTATGTTGCTAATTTTTATGTGAAATTAGTTTTCCCCCAAAAAATTTTTTTTTGAGATAAGATCTTGCTCTGTTGCCCAGGCTGGAATGCAGTGGCATGACCACGCTCACTGCGGTCTTGACCTCCAAGGCCAAGCGATCCTCCCACCTCAGCCTTCCAAGTAAGTAGCTGGGACCACAGGCATGTGCTACCATGCCTAGCTAATTAAAAAATACATATTTTTGTAGAGACAGGGTCTTGCTATGTTGCCCAGGCTGGTCTCAAACTCCTGAGCTCAAGTGATCCTCCCATCCTGGCCACCCAAAGTGCTGAGATGTGAGCAACTGCCCCCAACCTTCTGAACTTTTTTTTTCATGAGGGGTATCTCACTCTGTCACCCATGTTGGAGTGCTGTGGCGTGATTTCAGCTCACTGCAACCTCCGTCTCCCAGGCTAAAGTGATCTTCCCACCTCTGCCTCCTGAGCAGCTGGGGCCACAGGGGCACACTACCACACCCAACTATTTATTTATTTATTTATTTTGGTATTTTGGGGTATATATGGGGTTTCACCATGTTGCCCAGCCTAGTTTCGAGCTCCTGAGCTCAGGCGATCCACCTGTCTCAGCCTCCCAAAGTGCTGGCATTACAGGTGTGAACCGCCGTGCCTGGCCCTTCCTGAACTTTTGATGGTTTGGTTTAGGATAGTTTTTCTAACCAGCTATCCTAGACAGGAGGCCTGGCTGGTCAGTTTTGAGTGTTCTTACATTATTGGATTGTGCAAAACCCCTTCCAGCTTTAGCTCTTATTCTCAGATTGACACCATGCTTTCCAGTGAATATATATGAGTGGTTTGGGGGTTCTTAGGTCCATCAGACACTCCGTTGCTTTCTTGGATTCCTCTCACACAACATTAGTATCATGCAGGTTTTGTGGATATTAACCTGGTTTGTCCCTACACATTATGTTTTGGGATTGTGGGAATACTTTATCTTTTTCTGTGGTAAATTAGATCCTTAGATTTTTTTTGGTTTTGCTGTCTAGTTGGTCCATCTGTTTTTATGTGAGGATCTGGAGAGATTCAAAGACTATGTTGCCATCTTCCCAGAAATTGATCTGAGATTTTAAAAGGCCATGTGTAACCATTCTGGCAGTTTAGCAATATGTATCAAAATCTTCAAAAGTGGATATCATTTATAGTAGCCAGAATAGGCTGGATTATTACTATGTAATAGACAACCCCAAAACTCAGTGACTTAAAAACAACAGTGGCAGTAGCTTCTTTCTTGCCCAGGCAACATGTTCTTTGTGAGTTAGCTGAGGGCCTTGTTCTGTGTCGTGCTCAGTGATGGAGCAGCCACTCTGGAACATCACATTCATCATGGCTGAGGGAGAGAAATCTCTGCAGAGTCTCTCACAAGCCATTAAAATGCCCTGTCCTAGAAGTAACAAAGAACATTTTTGATCAAATTTATTGTCTCTAGAAGCAGTCTCATTCGTACATCACCCAACCACAAGAAGGTAGGGTGCATCATACCATGCGCTCAGAATGTATACAGCTGGAAATATTTGAGCAGTGCCTATATTAATATTATTTTGATCCGCAAATTCTTCTGATCAGATTTTATCCTATAATAATCAACTTTGTTCATTGCACTGTTTATAATATTCACAAATTGAAAGCCACTTAAACGTCCAGACATTAAAAAACCTAATTATGGTAATAACCATTAAGTGCCTAGGTCCATTATTAATGTGATGATATAGACCTGTATTCATTCACATGAAAAGAGGTTTGCTATAATAACAATATTTATTGAGTACTCACCATGGCCTAGGTATTCCTTCTTAAGTTCTTCACAATGATTCCTTTTTTTTTTTTTTTTTTTTTTTTGAGACGGAGTCTTGCTCTGTTGCCAGCCTGGAGTGCAGTGGCGCAATCTCTGCTCACTGCAGCCTCTGCCTCTCGGGTTCAAGTGATTCTCCTGCCTCAGCCTCCTGAGTAGCTGGGACTACAGGCGCATGCCACCACACCCGGCTAATTTTTTGTATTTTTAGTGGAGACGGGGTTTCACTGTGTTGGCCAGGATGGTCTCGATCTCTTGACCTCATGATCTGCCCGCCTCGGCCTCCCAAAATGCTGGGATTACAGGCGTGAGCCATCGTGCCAGGCCTTTTTTTTTTTTTTTTTTGAAGTAGGGTCTCACTGTGTTGCCCAGGCTGAGTGCAGTGTCATGATTATGGCTCACTGCAGCCCCATCCCCCTGAGGGCCCAAGTAATCCTCCCACCTCAGCCTCCCAAGTAGCTGGGACCACAGACATGTGAACCACCCTGCCTGGCTAATTTTTATTTATTTATTTATTTATTTTAGAGATAGGGTCTTGCTGTGTTGCCCAGTCTGGTCTCGAACTCCTGGACTCAAGTGATTCCCCAACCTTGACCTCCCAAAGTGCTGGGATTATAGGCGTGAGCCACTGTGCCTGGCCGAGGATTATTTTAAAGATTATCTTGTGTTCAGTAAAATTAGGATAACTAAAGAAAATGAGGCCGGGCGCGGTGGCTCACGCCTGTAATCCCAGCACTTTGGGAGGCCGAGGTGGGTGGATCACGAGGTCAGGACATCAAGACCATCCTAGCTAACACGGTGAAACCCCATCTCTACTGAAAATACAAAAAATTAGCCGGGCATGGTGGTGGGCACCTGTAGTCCCAGCTACTCGGGAGGCTGAGGCAGGAGAATGGTGTGAACCTGGGAGGCGGAGCTTGCAGTGAGTCGAGATCGCGCCACTGCACTTCAGCCTGGGTGACAGAGCGAGACACCGTCTCAAAAAAAAGAAAGAAAATGAAAAAAGTGGTATGGATTTGTAGTAATAACCTCAAAAAGACTATCTTGAGAATGAGCTTGAGGCTTTTAAAGCTAAGAAAGACATTTTAAACCTCATATTTAGAATAAGATGAATAAGAAAATAATATGCTCATTTGGCACACTTACCTTAATATAACAAGTGCAAAAGAAAGCTTCCCCCCCTCCCATCCAAAAAAAAAAAAAAAGATTTAAATTGGGAAAGGTAGGATCATTAAAAATTAAAACAGAATGAAAGCCTTGTTATGGTTAAGGAGATTAAAAATAAACTAACTAGTTTTCAGACATCCTGGTGACCATACCAGACAAATGCTGTGCGATAATACTGAAAGAATTTTGCAAAACTGGTCACCAAATCTCTGCTAGGAGTCCTTTAGTAATTGTGGAAAATGGGAGAGGTTCTAGAATATAAGAAAAGCCCTTACTTATAAAATGGGGCAGAAAGTTTGTTTCAGGTAAACTTAATATTGATTCCTGACATATCTCTAGATTATTAAATAGATGATCAATGAACATACTGAAAAGAAAGCTTGAAGGAAAGAGAAGAGGAAACAACGGGTTGTATACAACCGAGCATGTGTCACTAAGAACAAATCTTGCCACACCAATCTAGGATTTTTGAAATGTCCTAGTATATAAAAAGATCACTGGGCTGGCATTGGAAGATCTAGCCTTAATTTTACTGCTGTCTTGGTAGGTAGCTCTGGACAGTCATTTAATTTCCTGGATTTCACCTGTAAGTTTAGGAGGTTGGACTGGATCATTGGTTTCCAAACTTGGCTTTGCACTGTAGGATGCTCTGCATGAAAATCCTTCATATATTAGATATTATGTTGGATCTTGGGGGTCTGACATCTCGCCCACAGCAGGAATAAATTCCTTTTGTAATATTCCTAAGGTGAGCTTCTGTATGCCTACTTTTCGGAGTGTGGGGATTCTGCTGTTCTGTTAACACTATCCACTCTGCTTTTTAGAGATACGTAAAATAAATCTAATCTCTTTCTAAATAAGAGTTCTCTTTAAACATCTTCCACATCACTGTCTTGTTTATCCTAAGTCTTCTCAAAGCTAAATATGCTATTTCCTTTAGTTATTGTTCAAGAAACCTTGGTTTTGAGTCTTTATCACCCAGATTGCTTTCTTTTATTTTTCAAATTAAATTTAATTTTTTTGAGACAGGGTCTTGCTGTGTCACCCAAACTGGAGTGTAGTGACGTGATCATGGCTCGTTGTAGCCTTGACCTCTCGAGCTCAGGCAATCCTCTCACCTCAGCCTTCCAAGTAGCTCAGACAACAGGCAAACACCACCATGCTCAGCTAATATTTTATTTTTATAGAGTTGGGGTCTCCCCATGTTTCCCAGGTTAATCTCAAACTTCTGGGCTCAAGTGATCCTCCTGCCTCTGCCTTCCAAAGTGCTGGAATGACAGGCGTGTGTCACTGTGTCCAGCCTCAGATTCTTACATAACCAAATAGAAAACTGGTTTGCATTATCTGTATCTAGCAGTTCCACTCCTAGGTACATATTCAAGAGAAATGCAAACATCTGAGCATCAAAAGACACACGTAAGAAGTTTGTAGCAGCACTGCTCATAGCAGCCCAAACTGAAAATAACCTAAACATCCCACAGAAGTGGAATAGATAGATTGCGGTATATTTATACAATGAAATCTATTCACCAGTGAGAAGGAACAAAACTATCATTTCACACAACCTGGATGAATCTTACAATCTGAGTGAAAGGAGCCAGATATTAGAGATGCATGACATACCGAATTACTCCATTTATATGAAGTAAGTTCAAAAACGGACAAAACAAATCAGTCATGATAGCAGCCAGGGTAGAGCTTACCTTTGGGGGAGGGAGGACTAATGCTTTGGAAGGGTCACAAGGAAGGCTCCTGTAGTGCTGGTGCTGTTCTGTTTCTTGATCTGGGTTGTAGGCACATGGGTGACTTCATTTTGTAAAATTCATTGAACTATATACTTACAACTCATGTACTCTTTTTTAATATTTCAATAAAAGGTTTATTCACACGATAAAAGGATACATCACATAGCACTTTTAAGAATTAGTGGGTTGGCCGGGTACAGTGGCTCACGCCTGTAATCTCAGCACTTTGGAAGGCCAAGGTGGGTGGATCACGAGGTCAGAAGTTCGAGACCAGTCTGGCCAACATGGTGAAACCCCGTCTCTACTAAAAATACAAAAAGTAGTTGGGCACGGTGGCGCAGGCCTGTAGTCCCAGCTACTCGGGAGGCTGAGGCAGGAGAACTGCTTGAACCTGGGAGGCAGAAGTTGCAGTGAGCCGAGATCACACCACCATGCTCCAACCTGGGTGTCAGAGTGAGACTCCATCTCAAACAAACAAACAGATAATTAGTGGGTTGAAGCTGGCATGGTGGCTCTTGCCTGTAATCCCAGCACTTTGGTAGGTGAGGTGGGAGGATTGCTTGAGCCTAGGAAACCAGCCTGGGCGACAAAGTGAGACCCTGTCAGGCCAGATGCAGCGGTTCATGCTTGTAATCCCAGCACTTTGGGAAGCGGAGGTGGGCAGATCACTTGAGGTCAGGAGTTCGAGACCAGCCTGGCCAACATGATGACACCCCGTCTCTACTAAAAATACAAAAATTAGCTAGGCGTGGTGGCGTGCGCCTGTAGTCCCAGCTATTCGGGAGGCTGAAACAGGAGAATCACTTGAACCCGGGAGGCAGAGGTTGCAGTGAGCCGAGATGGCATGCCATTGTACTCCAGCCTGGGCGTCAGAGCGAGACTCCATCTCAAACAAACAAACAAAGTGAGACCCTGTCTCAAAAAAACCCCAAAAAACCAAAACCAAAAAAAAGCACACACACACAAAAAACCAAAAAAGAATTAGTGGGTTATAAAATAAAAATATCAGAATACTAGTTCCAAAAAGATGATTAAATCACCACTTAAAGAAGAATAACAGGAGGCCAGGCACGGTGGCTCACCCTGTAATCCCAGCACTTTGGGAGGCCGAGGCAGGCAGATCACGAGGTCAGGAGATCGAGACCATCCTGGCTAACATGGTGAAACCCCATCTCTTCTAAAAATACAAAAAATTAGCCAGGCGTGGTGACGGGCGCCTGTAGGCCCTGCTACTCGGGAGGCTGAGGCAGGAGAATGGTGTGAACCTGGGAGGCGGAGCTTGCAGTGAGCCGAGATTGCGCCACTGCACTCCAGCCTGGGCAACAGAGCTAGACTCCATCTCAAAAAAAAAGGAGACTAATAGGAGATAAAAAGATTGAAAAGCTAATCAGAAACTACAAGATGGATGATCAGGTACAAAAAGCTCTGGCAAACAGGAAGTATATAGGGCAAATGTTTCTCTCAGAGATTTGAATTTGGGGAAACAAAAGCCAGGTGGCAATAGAAAAAAACGTAGGAATGAGTTAAGACAGAGAATATGAAGCCAAAGTAACTTAAGCTTTTAGTAAACAGAAGCTATGAGTTAGGAAAAGATCTGCAAAGTAGAGAGTGAGAAAGTAAAGGGAGGAAGAACAAGAAGAAAAGGGAAGAAAGCCAAGTCATTTCAAAAAAAAAAAAAAAACTTTTAAGAGCAATTCTAGATTTTCAAAAAATTGAGCAGAAAGTAGAGTTCTATGTACTTCCTTCTTCCTCACCCTAGCCCCACGTGGATTCACTGTTACTGATCTTGCATTAGTGTGATACATTTGTTAAAATTGTTGAACCATGATTACATTATTATTAACTAAAGTCCATAGTTTACATTAGGGTTTACTCTGTTGTACATTCTCTGGGTTTTGATAAATGCATAATGTCATGTATCCATCATTGTGATATCATATAGAATAGTCTAACCACCCTAAAAATTCCCTGTGTTTCATTCACCTAGTCATGCCGCTCTGGCACCTGCACTACCACCGCCATCCACTGTCTCTGGCAACTACTGATCTTTTCACTGTCTTTATAATTTTGTCTTTTCTAGAATGTCATGTAGTTGGAATCATATAGAATGTAGCCTTTTTTAGTTTGGTTTATTTCATTTAGCAATATTCTTTTAAAGTTTCTCCATATATCTTTGTGACTTGATTGCTCATTTAATTTTAGTGCCAAATCATATTCCATTGTATGGATGTACCAAAGTTTGTTTATCCATTTACCTACTATCTTGGTTGGTTCCAAGTTTTGCTCATTTTTCTATCTAGTTGACTCTTTTTCTCTTACTGATGTGTAGGATTTTTTGTATATTCTTGATAAAGGTCTTTTATATATCTAGTATGGAGTCATTTGTCTATATATGTATTGTAAATATCTTTTACTTTCTGGTTTGACTTTGTAGTCTCTTCATGGTATCATGATAAACAGTCCTTAATTTTAATAACAGTAGGTATTTAATGTTTCATTTTTGTTTATGCTTTTCATATCTAGTTTAAAAAATCTTTGCCTACCCCTTGGACACAAAAATATTCTCCTGTTTTTTTTTTTTCTCCTATAAATGTTAATTAATTAATTAATTTATTTATTTTTGAGACGGAGTTTTGCTCTTATTGCTCAGGCTGGAGGGCAGTGGCACAGTCTCGGCTCACTGCAGCTTCCACCTGCCGGGTTCAAGCTTTTCTCCTGCCTCAGCCTCCTGAGTAGCTGAGATTACAGGCACCCACCACCACACCCAGCTAATTTTTATATTTTTAGTAGAAACAGGGTTTCACCATATTGACCAGGCTGCTCACGAACTCATTACCTCAGCTGATCCACCCATCTCAGCTTCCCAAAGTTCAGGGATTACAGGCATGAGCCACCACACCTGGCCTAAATTTTATTTTTATACTTCACATTTAGATCCTTGTTTTGCTTGGAATTGGTTTTCAGTTTGTCTGTGGTGGTGACATAGGAGTCAAGTTTATTTTTCTTCTTCTGTATGGATACTAATGAACCCAGGATGTATACTAAAAAAGCCATCCTTTTCCACTGCACTGTCATACCACCTTTGTCATAAATCAGTCTGTGGTGTGAGATAGGTCAAATTTATTTTTCTTCTGTATGGATAGCTAATGAACCCAGGACGTATATTGAAGAAGCCATCCTTTCTCCTGCTGCACTGTAATATACCACCTTTGTCATAAATCAGAGATTGTGTGAACCTGTTCAGAACTTTGTTCTGTTCTGTTGGCCTATTTGTGGCATGTACTTTTTTCTTTTCTTTTTTTTAATAGCCTCATTGAATTATAATTCACATGCCATAAAATTCACCTATTAGAGTGTATAGTTAGTGATTTTTACTATATTTGCAGAGTTGAGCAACCATTATCAAAACGTAATTCCAGAACATTTTCACTACCCCAAAAAGAAATCCCATACCACTAGCAGTTACTACCTGAGAACCACTAATTTACAAATCTCCTTTCTTTCTTTCTGAATTTGTTGATTCTGGACATTTCATATAAATGGTATGTACTGTGTGACCTTTTGTGTCTGGCTCCTTTTACCTACCATAATGTGTTCAAGGTTCATCATGTCGTAGTATGTACACATACTTCATTCTTTTCTATTTTTATTCATTCATTTTCATTCTTTTTTATTTTTATTCATTTTTTCATTCATTCATTCGAGATGGAGTCTCGCTCTGTCTCCCAGGCTGGAGTGCAGTGGTGCAATATGGGCTCACTGCAGCCTCTGCCTCCTGGGTTCAATCAATTCTCTTGCCTCAGCCTTCGGAGTAGCTGGGATTACAGGCATCTGCCACCGTGCCCAGCTAATTTTTGTATTTTTAGTAGAGACGGGGTTTCACCATGTTGACGAGGCTGGTCTCAAACTCCTGACCTTGTGATGTGCCTGCCTTGGCCTCCCAAAGTGCTGGGATTACAGGCGTGAGCCATTGTGCCTGGTCAACACTTCATTCTTTTTTTAAAAAATTGTGGTCAAATATATATTACATCAAATTTTCCTTGTAACAGTTTTAAAGTATATAATTCAGTGGAATTAATTCCATTGATAATGTTTTGCAACGATAGCTACTATATTTCCAAAATTTTTTCATCACCTCAAAATAGAAACTTTGTACCCATTAGCAGTAGCTCCCCATCTTCCAGCCCCTGGTAACCTCCAATCTACTGTCTGTTTCTATGAATTTGCCTATTTTAGGTATTTTGTATAAGTAGTCATATAACATTTGTCCTTTTGTGCCTGACTTATTTCATTTAGCATGTTTTCAGGGTTCATCCATGTTATGGGATGTATGAGAACATCATTTTTGTTTGTTTGTTTTTGGTGCCAGATAATATTCTAATATATACGTGTGGTATAAGGATATATCACATTTTGTTTATCTACTCATCAGTTGAGGACATTTGGGTTGCTACAGTTTGACCATTATGAGTAATACTGCTATGAACATTCGTGTACAGGTTTTTATGTGAACATATGTTTTAACTTCTGTTTGATCTTAGGAGTAGAATTGCTGGGTCATATGTTAACTTGCTGTTTAATTTTTAGAAGAACCGCCAAATTTTTCCAAAGTAGTTGTACCCTTTCACATTGCCTCCAGCAATCTATGAGGGTTTTGGTTTTCCCATGTTCTTGGCAACACTTAGTAATGTGTCTATTTTTTATTATAGTCATTTTAGTGGATATAAAGTGGTATCTCATTTTGATTTGCAGTTCCCCAAGGAGTAATCATATTGAACATCTTTTCGTGTGCTTATTGCCATATGTCTGTGTTTTTTGGAGAAAAGTCTATTCAAAGTTTGACTATTTTTTAAATTGGGTTATTTGTCTTTTTATGGTTGAGTTGTAAGAGTTCTTTATATATTCTGGGTACAAGTCCAGATATGTGTTTTGCAAATATTTTCTGCCATTCTGAATTGTCTTTTCACTTTCTTGGTGTCTTTTGCAGTACAAAAGTTTTAAATTTTGATGAAGTCCAATTTATCTATTTTTTTTTTTCCTTTTGTTGCTTGTACTTTTGGCATTATTTCTGAGAAATCATTGTCTAATCCAAAGGTCATGAAGGTTTGTACCCATGTTCCCTTCTAAGAATTTTTTAATTGTAGCTTTTACATGTAGTTATTTTATCCAAATGAGTTAATATTTGTGTATGGCATGAGGCAGCAGTTCAGCTTATTCTTTTGCATGTCATTATCCAGTTGTTGCAGCAGTATTTGCTGAAAAGAATATTCCTTCCCCATTGAATTGTCTTGGCATCTCTGTGACTCTTTTTGTTTTGTTTTGTTTTAACAGAGTCTTGCTCTGTTGCCAGGCTGGAGTGCAGTGGCACGATCTCTGCTCACTGAAACCTCCACCTCCTGGGTTCAAGTGATTCTTCTACCTCAGCCCTCCCAAGTAGCTGGGACTACAGTGCATGCCACCATGCCCAGCTAATTTTTGTATTTTTAGTAGAGATGAGGTTTCAACATGTTGGCCAGGATGGTCTCGATCTCTTGAAGCATTCCTTAAGACAACTGGAAATATTTAAATTATCACAAAATAAATAGGGAAAAATTTTGTTTTTGTTTTTAAGACAGTGTCTTGCCCTGTCGCCCAGGCTAGAGTACAGTGGCATGATCATGGTATGCTGCAGCCTCAGTCTCTTGGGCTCAAGCAATCCTCCCACCTCAGCCTCCTGAGTAGCTAGGACCACAGGCACATCCATGCCACCACACTTAGTTAATTAAAAACACTTTTTTTTTTTTTTGTAGAGATGAAGTCTCACCATGTTGCCCAGGCTGGTTTCAAATTCTTGGGCTCAAGTAATCCTCCTGCCTTGGCCTCCTAAAGTGTTGGATTACTGATGTGAGCCACCATACCCAGCTGGGAACTTTTTAAACGTGATTTACTCAAGTCCTTTTTGTCTTTACTTAGAATATTTACTGCTTTGGTTCATGTCAAGTGATAAATCATCCTTAACCTATTTATGCCTAGTGTTCCATTATTGGAATGCTAAGCTTGTGGGAGTTATTTATATCCTACTGCTCAAGGTCATCACCAAGGTCTGATTTTTCACACATAAAAATTTGCAACCTCCAGCATAAATGGGTTAAGTCTAGCGTGGATCACGAGGTCAGGAGATCAAGATCATCCTGGCTAACACGGTAAAACCCCGTCTCTACTAAAAATACAAAAAACTAGCCGGGCGTGGTGGCGGGTGCCTGTAGTCGCAGCTACTCAGGAGGCTGAGGCAGGAGAATGGCATGAACCCGGGAGGCGGAGCTTGCGGTGAGCCGAGATGGCGCCACTGCGCTCCAGCCTGGGCGATGGAGCGAGACTCTGTTTCAAAAAATATATATATATACACACACACACACACACGCATACACACACACATATATACATATATATACATATATACACATATATGTATATATAAATATATATACACACATATATACATATATATACAAGCTATATATGTATATAGCTTACCTTATCTCTATACCTTCTGAGTAATTTTGAGAGTCTTTTTGACTATGTTTAAGTATTGAAGTATAGTTGTTTTTTTGGAATTGTGAGCATTTTTACTAGCGATTTATCTGGGGATTTTTTTTGAGAGGGGTTCATAAGTTACAATTCCTTAACCAGGACATTTTTTAAAAGGCAAAAAACCCTCAAAATATTAAAATTCTTGTTTGTTTACAGGTTTGTTTTTAAGTTTTGATCTTGACTTGCAATCCAAATTTATAATGAAGTACAAAAAGTAAAACTCACTTTGAAGAGAGGACTTTTCTCCTTTAATTTATACAGTTTTGGCCGGGCACAGTGGCTCACGCCTGTAATCCCAGCAGTTTGGGAGGCCAAGGCGGGCGGATCACTTGAGGTCAAGACCAGCCTGGCCAACATGGTGAGACCCCTATCTCTACTAAAAATACAAAAATTAGCCAGGTGTGGTGGTGGACACCAGTAGTCCCAGCTACTGGAGAGGTTGAGGCAGGGGAATCGCTTGAACCTGGGAGGCAGAGTTTGTAGTGAGCCGAGATCGCGCCACTGCATGCATTCCAGCCCGGGCAACAGAGTGAGACTTCGTCTCAAAAAACAAAAACAAAAACAATTTATACAGTTTCCAGACGGCAGCTTTAAGAAGGAATGGTTTTGTTCTTTTTTTAACCCTTTTTTGAGAGAGAGTCTTGCTCGGTTACCCAGGCTGTAGTGTACAATCTCGGCTCACTGCAACCTCCACCTTCTGGGCTCAAGTGATCCTCCCACCTCAGCTTCCTGAGTAGCTTGGACCACAGGCACGTGCCACCATGCCCAGCTAATTTTTATATTTTTTTGTAGAGACAGGGTTTTGCCATTGTGCCCTGGCTGGTCTCAAACTGCTGGACTCAAGAGATTCACATGTCTGGGCCTCCCAAAGTGCTGGGATTACAGGCATGAGCCACCGTGCCCAGCCCCTGTATTGTGTTTTCATATGAAAACTTTGTCAAACTGTTTAGGTATTGCTGAGAATATTTTTCTATAAATATGAAATAGGTTCTGTCACAACAGGCAGAGAACCTCTTACCTTATCTATTTAAGGTAAAGAGATGTTTAGTAATTAAGATAGTTGTTAATTATCCCAAAGTGAGATATTATTTTAGAAGTCAATTTTTACTGTTCTCTGCTTTCATTTATAAGACCTTTTTATTTGTTTTTTAGAAATTGAATCTGTGGTAAATAAACTGGCTTGAGGTGCTACTACTATTGACAAGCCACTTACAGTGAACTCTGCATCTATTCCCTGTTGCAAAAGTGAACACAGGTGTATGTTTAGTCCAAAATTATAGTAGTTCATAGTTTAGTTCTTTAAGCAAGGAATATTTTTGTAGCATCTTTCATCAGTATGCATATGGACTATGACAGCAGTTGCAAACTAATCTTGGATTTCCACTGGCAGCAGTTGGAAACTAATTTTGGATAATCACAATATCCAGCAACAATAATATACACATAATTTGGTGTCTGATTTAAAATGAATGTATAAATGGTGTGTAGTACATTGATAGTATATGTTTGTCTTAAACAGTGTAGAATAATATAATTCCTTAAATAAATTTTGAAGATAGCATTATTTGAGACATCTCTAGAATATTGTATACTGAGGCATGAGCTTTGAGACTCGTTTGTTGGAGCAGAGAGTATGTTTTGTATGTAGATTTTTTTTTTTTTACATTCAGTTTAAACATATATATAGTCTCAAGTATCTGCACACAAATTACTCATTAATAGCAAAGGGAAGAATAACAACTTTAAATTAGAGAAACTTGGTAGATTACCTTAACCAAGTGACCAAAATTAACATCATCAGTATTGGGACAAACTGGCATCGTGTGCTTCCTAATATGATGCATTGAAATAGATACAACTACACTTTTGTGGCCTTCTTTCCAAAAGTGCATAAACTGAGCCTAACTGTGATGAACCATCAGACACACCAAATTGAGGTACAGTGTATAAACTGTCCTGTATTTTTAAATCAGGGTGAAGAAAGGTGATGATTGAGGAATGTTCTAGACTAAAACGGATACCTTTTAAAGAGATATGTAATCCTGGACAGGAGAGGAAAAGGCTATAAAGTACATTATTGGAGCACATTTTTTAAAAAATTCTTTTTTGGCTGGGTGCGGTGGCTCACGCCTGTAATCCCAGCACTTTGGGAGGCTGAGGCAGGTGGATCATGAGGTCAGCAGATTGAGACCATCCTGGCTAACACGGTGAAACCCTGTCTCTACTAAAAATACAAAAAATTAGCTGGGCGTGGTGGTGGGCGCCTGTGGTCCCAGCTACTCGGGAGGCTGAGGCAGGAGAATGGCGTGAACCCGGGAGGCGGAGCTTGCAGTGAGCCGAGGTCACACCACTGCGCTCCAGCCTGGGTGACAGAGCGAGACTCCGTCTCAAAAAAAAAAATAATAATTCTTTTTTAAGATGGTGTCTCCTGTCGCCCAGCATGGAGCATAGTGGTGTAATAATGGCTCGCTGCAGCCGTGATCTACTGAGCTCAATTGATCCTCACACCTCAGCCTCCCAAAGTGCTAGGATTACAGGCATGAGCCACTGTGCCTGACCCTATTGGAACAATTGATAGAATTTGAATATAGACCATGGAATGTTAACTTCCCTGGTTTTTGTTGTTGTTGTTGTTTTTTGTTTTGAGATGGAGTCTCCCTGTGTCACCCAGGTGGAGTGCAGTGGCATGATCTCAGCTTACTGCAACCTCTGCCTCCCGAGTTGAAGCGATTCTCTAGCCTCAGCTTCCTGAGTAGCTGGAACAGGTGCGTGCCACCACGCCCTTCTAATTTTTGTATGTTGGCCAGGCTGGTCTCTAACTCCTGACCTCAAGTGATCCACCCGCCTTGGCCTCCCAAAGTGCTGGGATTACAGGTGTGAGCCACCGCGCCCAGCAGAGACTGTTTTCTTAGGAAATACATGTGAAATGTTTAGGGGTAATGGAGCATCATATCTCCAACTTACTCTTTGTTGTAGAAAAAAGTATATATATGCTTGCCCATGTCTATATAGAGGGAAGATGATAAAGCAGATGGGGCAGAATATAAAACTTGTGTTGAATCTGGGTAAAGGTTATGTGGGATTTCCTTGTGCTATTCTTGCAAGTTTTTTGCAAGTTTTTGAATTATAAGAAGTTAGAAAAGTATACGTGAATTGGTGTTAAGACTCTTGACATCGGCCGGGCGCTATAATAGAAGACTATTTTCTTCTGTAGTTTCAAAAATATGATCGGCATATACTTGTATACAATTTAACCATGCTTTGTTCACATAACACATCATGCACATCTTCCCACGTCATTAAAAATTCTTTATCATTATTGTTTTTAAACTTTTAATAATATTCCATCATATGGTGTATCACAATTTGCTTTTTTCTGAGTTATTTTGAAGGCAAGTAACTAACTTATATTGGTTATAAGATAGGGAAGATACAGAAGATGAATATTTTAATCTATGCAGTTTACAGACAGAAGTAATTGGACCTCTTTTTCTTGGTCCTTGATTTATATTATCTTTTGAGAAACATTAAGAAAAGCTTTTAAAAGTTACATTACCAGCATTCGTTACAGTAAAGAATAAACGGCTGGGCACGGTGGCTCATACCTGTAATCCCAGCACTTTGGGAGGCCGAGGCGGGCGGATCACGAGGTCAGGAGTTCGAGACCATCCTGGCTAACACGGTGAAACCCCGTCTCTACTAAAAATACAAAAAATTACCCATGTGTGGTGGTGGGCACCTGTAGTCCCAGCTACTCGGGAGGCTGAGGCAGGAGAATGGTGTGAACCTGGAAGGTGGAGCTTGCAGCGAGCCGAGATTGTGCCACTGCACACCAGCCTGGGCGACAGAGTGATACTCCGTCTCAAAATAATAATAGTAATAATAATTATAATTCCTAACCTTAAAAGCAGTGCCTTTTGTCCTGAGTCTGCTACCCACCATAAAAACAGAATGCCTAAAGATTTAAATTCAAGTATGATTCATCTTACATACTTTCCCGCCCCCCACCCCAGAAAGGACTCTGTTGCTTAAGCTGGAGTACAGTGGCACAATCTTAGCTTACTGCAGCCTCAACCTCTTGGGCTCAAATAAATAAACCTGGAAGTATGCTTTTTTGTATGAAAAAGGATCCTACCTGATTCTTAAATGTTGTGTTTTTTTTTTTGGGGGGGAGATAGAGTCTTGCTCTGTTGCCCAGGCTGGAGTGCAGTGGCTCACTGCAACCTCCGCCTCCCGGGTTCAAGTGATTCTCCTGCCTCAGCCTCACAAGTAGCTGGGATTACAGGCATGTGCCACCATGCCCAGCTAATTTTTGTATTTTTAGTAGAGATGGGGTTTCACCCCAGGCTGGTCTGGAACTCCTGACCTCAAGTGATCCACTGTCCTTGGCCTCCCAAAGTGCTAAGATTACAAGCATGAGCCACAGTGCCTGGCCTTTTTTTTTCTTTTTTTGTTTGAGACAAGGTCTTGCCCTATTGTCCAGGCTGGAGTGCAGTGGTGCAATCTTAGCTCATTGCACCTTTGACCTCCTAGGGTCAAGCGCTCCTCCTGCCACAGCCTCCCTAGTAGCTGGGACTATAGGCACACGTGCCCCAATGCCCAGCTAATTTTTTTTTTTTTTCAATTTTTAGTAGAGATGGAGTCTCGCTATATTGTCCAAGCTCATCTCGAACTCCTGACCTTAGGCAGTCTTCCTGCCTCTGCCTCCCAAAGTGCTGAAATTATAGGCATGAGCCACCACACCTAGCTTGGAATTTTATTTCTAACATATACAGTTTACAGATATCTTTCTCAAATTGAAAAGTTATAAATTTGACTGGGTATGGTCGCTTGAAACAGGATTGCTTGAGGCCAGGTGTTCGAGACCAGCCTGGGCAATATCTTGAGACTCCACCTGATTCTCTACTTTTTCTTTGCTTTTTCTGATTTCTCTCTTCTTTGAGGGTAAGATTATATTATCAGACTACATACACTTTTCAGTAGTAGCTAGCACAGGGCTGGGTACATTCAATGAGCAAGTGAATACATGAATATACAAAATACAACCAGAACCTTAGAGAATGAGAACCAGGTAGGACTGTAAACACATGCAGAGAAACACCCATCATAGGGGCAGGCTGGCTTCAAGTCTAGACCCTGGTCATCTCACAGTGAACTAATGGTACTTAAATGGAGTCCTGACTCCCACGCCAAGCAATGTGAAGTTGTATCCTTGACTGTCTCAGGTAATATTTATAGAAGAAGAGTGTTATCAAGAAAGACAATTGAGAAACAACCTATATGACCATATAGGGGATTTAGCAGGTAAATGGTGGTATAGCCAAACAGGAGAATTCTTTGTAGATCTGGCCGGGCGTGGTGGTTCATGCCTGTAATCCCAGCACTTTGGGAGGCCGAGGTGGGTGGGTCACCTGAGGTCAGGAGTTTGACACCAGCCTAACCAACATAATGAAACCCTATCTCTACTAAAAATACAAATTAGCTGGGCGTGGTGGCACATGCCTGTAATCCCAGCTACTTGGGAGGCTGAGGCAGGAGAATCGCTTGAACTTGGGATATGGAGGTTGCGGTGAGCCAAGATGGTGCCACTGCACTCTAGCCTGGGCAACAAGAGCAAAACTGTCTAAAACAAACAAAAAAAGAGAATTCTGGGTAGATCTTAAAGATGAGTTTGTGGCCAGCACAGTGGCACATGGCTGTAAGCCCAGCATTTTGGGAGTCCAACGTGGCAGAACTGTTTGAGGCCAGGAGTTTGAGACCAGCGTGGGCAATATAGTGAGACCTCATCTTTACAAAAAAAAATTTTTTTTTTTTTTTTTTTTTTGAGGTGGAGTCTCGCTCTATCGCCCAGGCTGGAGTGCAGTGGCCGGATCTCAGCTCACTGCAAGCTCCGCCTCCCGGGTTTACACCATTCTCCTGCCTCAGCCTCCCGAGTAGCTGGGACTGCAGGTGCCTGCCACCTCGCCCAGCTAGTTTTTTTGTATTTTTTAGTAGAGACAGGGTTTCACCGTGTTAGCCAGGATGGTCTCGATCTCCTGACCTCGTGATCCGCCCGTCTTGGCCTCCCAAAGTGCTGGGATTACAGGCTTGAGCCACCGCGCCCGGCCAAAAAATATTTTTTTAATTAGCCTGCATAGTTATGCATCCCTAGAGTCCCAGCTATTTGGAGGCTGAGGCAGGAGGATCACTTAACCCTAGGGATTCAAAGCTGTAGTGAGCAATAATCATGCCACTGTCCTCCAGCCTGGGTGACAGAGTGAGACTCTATCTCTTAAAATGTGTGTGTGTGTATTTAAGATTTCCACTTGGCAGATATATGAGTTTAGGGATTTTGAGATTATATACTTTACTCCAAAAGTATGTAAGATAATGGCCAGGTGCAGTAGCTCATGCCTGTACTTCTAGCACTTTGGGAGGCTGAGGAAGGAGGATCATTTGAGCCCAAGAGGTTGAGGCTGCAGTAAGCTAAGATTGTGCCACTGCACTCCAGCTTAAGCAACAGAGTCCTTTCTGGGGTAGGGGGTGGGAAAGTATATAAGATGAATCATACTTGAATTTAAATCTTTAGGCATTCTGTTTTTATGGTGGGTAGCAGACTCAGGACAAAAGGCACTGCTTTTAAGGTTAGGAATTATAATAATATATTGGTTACAGAAAACTGGAAGTGATACATCAGTTACAATAAGTATGAAGCTATGATTTGACCCACAAATTTCTGAGCATTGTCCATAATATAGTCCTAGTTGTGTGGATGTTAGTCTTGCTTGATTTAAATGTCCTGGAATTGCATCTGTTTTTAGGTCAGTTCTTGAAATTAGTAATTACCTCACATTAATATGCTTTTATTAGTCATAGAATTATTTGTTTGATCAGAAAATAAGTATGAATAGTTGAAGGCTGTTCCTTTCTTTGAGTCTTTTTATAGTTCTCCAGCTATTAAGGATTCCTTCTTAACAAAGCAGACTTTGTGTTGATGTAAGTAAGAGGTTCACCCATGATTGTGTATAAATAAATTACACCTTCTCTGGTGGTATAACATCATCCTGATTTGGGTATGTGGTGGTGTCTCGAACTTCATAAATGAATACCTGAAGTATTTATATATTGCATTCATCTGAAAGGAAGCTACTAGTAGGCCCACTCAAAGGATTGTTAACATCTCTTATAATTTCATGTTTTGGCAGGTAAACCTAGCCTTTAAGCAACCTGGAAAGAGGCTAGAGCACCAAGGAATTAGAATTGAATTTGTAGGTCAAATTGGTGAGTTTTAAAATAGTATTACTTCTTTTTCTGTGATAACTGAATTTGAAGAGGGTTGGATTTTGCACTGAAATAATTGAATTACAGCTTAGCTTTGTAGAAGGAAGGAATTGATTTTGCATAACAAAAGAGAGGACTTACTTTATAACTATATTAAATTGTGTTTCTTTGACTTGTATGAAATAATATTTATCATTTCATGATATATATGAAACTACCAGCCTTGAAAAATAATTCAAGTAAATTAGTTGACCTGCTGAAATTTTCGTCTGCCTACATTTTTCACCATCCTTATAATTAGCAGCCTCACCTTCATTCTTCATCTTCTAATTACCCATGCCATTTGTCTTCCTGATCTAGTGTGTGCCTGTAGCCAGACTCACCTGTGTCAACACAGAATTCCATGTCAGAAGGAAAGGTGTAGTTTCTTCTTGACTTAGATCAACTTATGTACATTTCCATACATTATTTCAGATACATGCTTTATTTAGTAGGGAGTTAAACTGTATATACGTCTTTCTATACTGCAGATTCACAAGAGAAAGGAAAATATGTCTTTATAATACTGTCTACATAACTAGGCTTCAAATTTAGCTAAGTTTCACTGTACATTTTTAAAGTTTCAGAATTGGAATGGGTAGATATTTGTTTATATATCTATTCTGACTGAGAGTGTATTTATATGTCTATTCTGACCGAAAGGCAAGTTGTAGTAATTGATAGTTGGTTTTAGTCTTTTTGTGTTTTGTAATTTTATGAAAGCAATATATTTGCCTAACTAAAGCAAAACAGAATTTTTGCCTTGTCTGGGGGAAGTTCAAATAATTGCTGGTAATGTGTCAAATGGCTTCATATTGGGAGAGCCCCAACTACATCAAAGGAATGAACTCATTTTTAATAGAAATTTTCATTGTGCTATGCCACTTGACACAATCTTTTATGCCTACATGAAGTAAAATTATAAAAAGGATAATGGAATTCAGAGCATAGGTCTATTTTATTGGAGATAAACTCAATAATTCTTTTGGTAAAAATTGCGTTTGAAGTAGACATTTGGGTCTTATTGAAATGGATATTAAATAATTGGTCTTTCTGCCTTTTAAAATTTTTAGAGCTTTTCAATGACAAGAGTAATACTCATGAATTTGTAAACCTAGTGAAAGAACTAGCCTTACCTGGAGAACTGACTCAGAGCAGAAGTTATGATTTTGAATTTATGCAAGTTGAAAAGCCATATGAATCTTACATCGGTGCCAATGTCCGCTTGAGGTATGAATGTGTATTATAAACTGTAAACAGAATCAAAACCAGAAAGTAGTAACTACTGTTGACACCTTATTTGAACCTCTAATTATAGTTCTAGATTGGAAGATTTAAGATTTTTTAAAATTCCGTCACATACTTTGGCTAATGCTGATTTGAGGTAATAGAGCGTTCTAACATTATAGAGTTAGACAACATTGCTATGAGACATTTCAGTTATACACTTCCCTGGTATGCATTGTCCCTTATGTACTTCATTTGTCATGTAAACTGAATTACCTTCTAAAACCACTAGTTTCCCAGAAAATCTCATTTAGTATATGGTTCAGAAGTAATCTGGAGTACCAGAGAGGCTCTGATACATCTAAAATGACACAAGTAGTGGATGGCAGAACAGGAGTAGGAACCTAGTTTTCTAACCTCTCAATTCAGTGTCCTTTCCCTTCACTGAGTCTGTATGCAGGAAGCCAGGGATGCCTCAGAGTCCAGGGCATTTGAGGATATTAATCTGAATGCATCAGGTCCGAGATCCTGCTTTCTCTGTTTAATTTGGCATTATCTATCTGGAACTGGGTTTGACAACCCAAATTTCAAATAGCAGTTCCTTAAAGAAGTGATCTGGAGAGGTTTCCTCAAGTAGGCTTGATTACAGCCCTCCAAACTCATCTGTAAAGTATTTACACTATTCTTAAAATTGAACTTTGTATTTTTTTTTATGTCGGGGGCATTAAAGAAAATTGGAACTCCTTTGTGAAGTAGTGAAGTAAGTTGATCCCAAAGGAGGTCCAGCAAGGAGAAGGCTTAGTTGCGGTTAATGTTTGCTAATTTAAAACATGAAAATTTATTATAGGTGATTTAACTCATCCTCTCTTTTAACTTTGTAGGTATTTTCTTAAAGTGACAATAGTGAGAAGACTGACAGATTTGGTAAAAGAATATGATCTTATTGTTCACCAGCTTGCCACCTATCCTGATGTTAACAACTCTATTAAGATGGAAGTGGGCATTGAAGATTGTCTACATATAGAATTTGAATATAATAAATCAAAGTAAGAACCTTTCGCAGATAAGTTGTTCAGGGAAAATTCAAAAATTAACTTTTCAAGTCTTTGTCAGTTGGTCAAAGTAAGGATAGAATTGACTGATGTTAACAGATCAACGGGATCTCTGAGCTAAAATAAATTTTAGGAGTTTGGTCTGGCTTCCACCAGTAAAGGTGTCTTTTATGTTCTATTGCTGATGAATCTCTGCTTGGCCACTTTGTGTAGAGGATGTCGCCATCTCAGAAGGCAGCCAATCCTTCTGAGGACACAGTTTATCTTACTGGCTTGACATTACCCCATCCTGGCCATCTCTTTTCACATATTTTCAGCTTTACCACTTATATCACTGTTAATGTCCCCTTGTATATCATTCCATGGGGGGAGGGGGAAGGTATATATGTTTATATATGTTGTATTTTTGCAAAACTGGCTCATACTTTGTGTTTAATGCCTTTTTAAACTTTATTATGGGAAATTTCAAGCATATACTAAAATATTTGAACAGTATACTGAGTAATATAATGAATCCTCATGTACCCATTGCCCAGCTCCAACAGTTATCAATACACAATCTGGTTTATCTGTATTCAGCTCTCATACTCCCCATAGGTTATAGTGAAGCAAATTCCAGACATTTAATTTAACCCATAAAATTTTATATCATTTTATCAATTAAATTATATATCTGGAATATGCTTCACTATAACCTATGGAAAGTTGTATTATTTTAGACATGGACTAAGATGTTCTCAGAAACATTACTTATATGAACAAAAGATTGCCATTTAAATGCCCACTGGTATTGTAACAGTTAAATAAATTATGGTCCAACCATACTGTGGAATGCTAAAGAAGGGTTAAAAAGATTGAGGCCAGGTGCAGTGGCTCGTGCCTGTAATCCCAGCACTTTGGGAGGCCAAGGTGGGCGGATCATCTGAGGTCAAGAGTTTGAGACCAGCCTGGCCAACATGGAGAAACCCCGTCTCTACTGAAAATACAAAAAGTAGATGGGTGTCGTGGCGCACACCTATAATCCCAGCTACTCGGGAGGCTGAGGGAGGAGAATTGCTTGAACCTGTGAGGCAGAGGTTGCAGTGTGCTGAGATCGCATGACTACACTCCAGCCTGGGTGACAGAGCAAGACTCCATCTCAAAAAAAAAAAAAAAAAAGGTTGAGACATATGTATTTAGTTCTCCAGAAGCGTGTCCATGATATTATTAAGTGAAAAAGTTAGCCATAAAAACCGTGTGTGTAGTACTATTTCATTTCTGTAAAATACTCATGTATTTTGATATAAATAGAAAAGAGTCTGCAATGATATTCTGTTGTTAACAGTGGTTATCTGTAAAGGATGAAATTATGTATTGACTTTACATATCTCTTATTTAAATGTTATATGGCAAGCTTGTTTTCTGTGTCTATTCAGAAAAAAAGTTTTAAAAAGTTATATATCATTCTAAATATAACTACAATACTCTTATATCTAAAAATATTAGTAATTTCTTAATATCTTCATACACCCAGGCAGTATTCACATTTCCCTAATTGGCTCACAGATATCTTTCTTTTTTCACATGCTTTGTTCAAATCAATATCAAAACAAGGGCCACACATTGCGTTTGGTTGTTTGAGCCTTAAATTTTGTAATTTATAGGTTTCCCTTCTGTTTTTTTTTTTTTAATTAAAGTTTGTTTAAGAAATGGATGTACCCTGTATTATCCCCCTCCTACCCCAGTCTTTTGTTACATTATTTTTATTGGTTGTCACTCCCAGGTTTATATCACTGAAAATGTAATACATATGGCCTTCAGAATCTTAAAATTATATTGTTGATGAAATTATCAAATAGTTTAGGACCTGAAACTTACCACTGAAGCTTTCCTTCAGACTGACATAATTTTACACACACACACACACACAGAGTTTGTTTGTTTGTTTGAGTTTCGCTCTGTCACCCAGGCTGGACTGCAATGGTGTGATCTCGATTCACTGCATCCTCTGCCTCCTGGTTCCAAGGGATTCTCCTGCCTCAGCCTCCTGAGTAGCTGGGATTACAGGTGCCCGCCACCATGCCCGGCTAATTTTTGTATTTTTAGTAGAGACGGGGTTTCACCACGTTCGTCAGGCTGGTCTCAAACTCCTGACCTCGTGATCTACCCGCCTCGACCTCCCAAAGTGCTGGGATTATAGGCGTGAGCCACTGCGCCCAGCATATTTTTATTTATTTACTTTTTTTAGAGTCGGAATCTCTGTCGTCCAGTCTAGAGTGCAGTGGTACGATCTCAGCTCACTGCAACCTCTACCTCCTGAGTTCAAGCGATTCTCCTGCCTCAGCCTCCCGAGTAGCTGGGATGACAGGCATGTGCCACCACGCCTGGCTAATTTTTGTAGTTTTAGTAGAGATGGGGTTTCACCATGTTGGCCAGGCTGGTTTTGAACTCCTGACCTCAGGTGATCTGCCCACCTTGGCCTCCCAAAGTACTGGGATTACAGGCGTGCCCGGCCTGACATAATTATATTAATCAACTCTTCAGATACGATTTTGAGAGCCAAACCTGGGAGGAGGCTAAAAAGTCCTCTGGATATTATAGGGATTCCTAAGTTTATTACCACATCATTACAAGGTATGTGGGAGCGACCTTTGGGTATTAGATATAACAACAGCAGACTAAACCCATGTAGGTAGTCTCTTTTACTTTGTCTTTGTGGGCAGATGATTTATGTTAGCTGCACTCTTGTAGAACTTGAGTAATAATGACACCAAACTGTGTCTTTTAATGTTGAAAATATCTTCATATGCCAAATATTTCAAGCATTTTTGTGTGTGTGTGTGTTTTGAGAGTCTGGCTCTGTCACCCAGGCTGGAGTTTAGTGGCATAATCATGGGACACTGCAGCCTCAATCTCCCAGTCTCAAATTATCATCTCACCTCAGCCTCCTGGGTACCTTGGATCACAGGCATGTGCCACTAATTTTGCACCACCCAGCTAATTTTAGAAGAGATTACATCTCACCATGTTGCCTAGACTGGTCTCAAACTCCTGGGTTCAAGCAATCTTGTTGCTTTGGGCCTCCCAAAGTGCTGGGATTACAGGTATGAGCCACTGAGCCCAGCCGGAACAGTTACCCAGGGTAATTATTCTCTCTGAGGTAGTCAAGTAAAAGTTTGATTCCTTATTTGCATAGTGAAACGATGAATACTTTTTTGAAAAAAAGAACACTAAACAATATGAATAATCAAAATGGTTTTTTTTTTTTCTGGTGAGCCAAAGTTTTATTTATTCATTTGAAGTATTCTTTGATGACATATTGGCCTGAGATTCCTTGCCATAGTTCTTAACTACTGCACAATTGCAGCCGACCACTTTATGGGGTTTCCCCCATCTGTCAGTTTTATAGGGGCTTACACATTCCCCAGTTTCTTGTCATCAACTGGGGTTCAGCACAAAGGGCCTCCACCAACTTAACATACATGGGCTCATCACAATTAGATGCAAGCACGCAAAGATGAGCTTTGTGCCTGTCTAAGGCTTTGGCAGCTTTGCAAACTCCACATGCTAGGCCATCATGGATGAGGGTGGTCTTCAGCACCTCTTGTAAAGCAGTAGTAACGCCCATTATACGTATACTCCAGCAGCAATGCCTTCCTCAGCCATGGCAGTGAGTGAAGCTGAATCTTGAATGCACCCAAGCCACCACCTCCGTGCAACTCAGCAGTGGCCAGGAAAGAGCTCAAAATAGTACTTTTTTTTTTTTTTTTGAGATGGAGTCTCACTCCGTCACCTAAGCTGGAGTGCAGTGGTGCGATTAGGCTCACTGCAGCCTTCACCTCCTGGGTTCAAGCAGTCCTCCTGCCTCAGTCTCCCAAGTAGCAGGTATCACAAGCATGTGCCACCATGCCCAGCTAATTTTTGTATTTTTAGTAGAGACAGGGTTTCACCATGTTGGCCAGGATGGTCTTGAACTCCTGACCTCAAGCGATCCGCCCACCCCAGCCTTCCAAAGTGCTAGGATTACAAGCATGAGCCACTGTGCCGAGCCTCAAAATGGTATCCTTAAATAATTATACTAAAGATGTCTATCAAAATCTTTTAGGACATAGTTCACTCTTTTTGCTTGTTTTTAAACTGATATTTAGTGAGATACGTTCTTCCCCAATAGGTATCATTTAAAGGATGTGATTGTTGGAAAAATTTACTTCTTATTAGTAAGAATAAAAATACAACATATGGAGTTACAGCTGATCAAAAAAGAGATCACAGGAATTGGTAAGTTGAAAAGAGTATGTAAATTAAAATTATTTTAGTTGACATTTTTAAAATCTTAAAGTATTATTTAAACATAATTTGATATCCACATTGAGTACTAATTTTGCTGGTTAATATTACTGACAGTAAATTATTTAATGCTTTTTTTAAAATTAATTTTTGATTGTCCGGAATTTATTTTTTATAAAAAGTTAATTTTTTAATAGGTAATAAATTCACATGGTTCAAAAATAAAATGTAAAAGAGTATACAGTAAAAAGTATCTTATTTCTGTACTCTACTCATAGGTAATATGTTTATTATAAGTTTAAAAATCCTGAGTGGAGCAGGTCAAAACTCCTGTGCTGATCAGTAGTGGGATTGTGCCTGTGAATAACCACTGCACTTCAGCCTGGGCAACAGAGTGAGACCATTCCAAAAAAGAACAAAAACCAAAACTTTCCAATTAGTTATTATGTATACAGGCAAACACCTATGTATAACACAAACCCCTTTTTACTTAAATGGTGGTTTATAATGAATACTTTGCTCTGCCACTTAGTAGGGCATCTTAGAGAACTTTCCATACTAATGTGTAGAATACTTTATCTTTTTAATAGTTTTCCGTTTTATTGATACACTAGAATTGAACCAGTCTGCTGTTTGTGGACATACAGGTTGTTTCCAGTCTTTTGCTATTGCAAATAATGTCATTTTGCACGTGTGGAGACATGTGTGCAAGATAAAATCTTAGAAGTGGAATTCACGGGTTAAACAGTATATTTATTTATAATTCTTCCACCCTTTTGTGGCAAACAGGGTCTCACTATGTTGCCAAGGCTGGTCTCGAACTCCTAGGCTTAAACTGTCCTCCTACCTCTGCCTCCCAAAGTGTTAAATGATTACAGGCATAAGCCATTGCACCTGGCCATTTATAATTTTGATGCATGTTATCGGTAAGTCTTCTTTAGGGATTATACCACTTTGCATTGCTATCAGTAGTGAATGTAGGAGAGTGCCTCTTTTCCCCCATATTCTCCTGAGCACAATGCTGTAAAAACTTTCAGCCAGTTTGATGGGTAAGGGGGAGATACTACTCCATTGTAGTTTTGGGATTTTTCTTAAGGATTCTTTTTCCCCCACTGCTTTATTGAGGCATAGTTGGCAAATAAAAATTTTCAATATTCAAGGTGTATGATGGAATGTTTACATTATGAAATGATTATCACAGTCAAGCTAATTAATATATTCCATTGTAGTTTTAATTTTCAGTTTTCTTATTGAAGATGAACATCTCTTCATATGAATAAAAACAATTTTAATTTTCTGTAAGCCATTCATATTCTTTGCCCCATTATCTATTGGATTATTATATTATTTTTCTTACTTATTTGTAGAAACTATGTATTAGAGAAATCAATCCCCCTCCACCCTTCTTTTTGAGACAGGGTCTCACACTGTCGCCCAGGCTGGAGTGCAATGGTACAGTTATAGCTCACTGCAGCCTTGAACTCCTGGACTTGAGCAGTCCTCCAACCTCAGCGTTGTGGGTAGCTGGGACCACAGGCGCATGCCACCACACCCAGCTAATTTTTTTATTTTTTGTAGAGACAGGGTGTCACTATGTTGCCCAGGCTGGTTTCAGACTCCTGGACTCAGCGATCCTCCTGCCTCAGCATCCCAAATTGCTGGGTTTACAGGTGTGAGCCATTGTGCCCTGAATTCCTTTTTCTAATATTAAGGGTAGCAAAAATTTCCCTTGCTTGTCTTGTTTGTGGTGGTTTATGCCATGTAGAAGTTATTGATGTTTATGTAGTCAGATGTATCAGTTTTTCATTTTATGGCCTCTGGGTTTTATGCCATGGTTAGAAAGGTCTTTTTCACATTGAAGTTCTAAAAATAATTTTCTGTGCTTGATTCTACTGAAGTAATACATTGTGGTTTAGGGATTTTGTTTCATTTTTAAAATTTTAATTCATTTGAAATGTGTTGTGATATAAGAAGTGAGGTATGTATCACCTTTACGTTTTTCCAGATGGCTGACCAGTTGTCCCAATAGCATTTATTGGTTCATCCCTGCTTTTTAATTTTAATATATAAACTTAACTTTGTCCTCTAACATTGTTGGTTTTTTTGCTGAAAATAATTTTAGGCAACACTTTATAAGAATTTATAGTCAGTATTCATAATTTAAAACATCTGTGATTTATTAATATTATTTTATTTTAAAATAAAATTCTTACCCAAGGCATGATCTCAAGAGGTCCTGAGAACATGTACCCCCATATGTGATTTCTTAATCTCCATGTTTCTACTTGCTCGTAAATTTAGTGATTTTAAAATCACTTCAAATTCTCCTTTGTTGTTTAAAAAGAAATTGTTGGCCAGGTGCAGTTGCTCACCTGTAATCCCACTACTTTGGGAAGCTGAGGCGGGCAGATCATCTGAACCCAAAGAATTCAAGACCAGCCTGGGCATCATGGTGAAACCCCATCTCTATCCCAAAAAATGCAAAATTAGCCGGGCATGATAGTGCACGCCTGTAGTCCCAGCTACTTAGGAGGCTTAGGTGGGAGGATTGCTTGAGTTCAGGAGTTTGAGACTAGCCTGGGCAATATATTGAGAACCCATCTCTACAAAAATTGAAAAAAAAAACAGGCATGATGGTACACACCTGGAATCTCAGCTACTTGGGAGGCTGAGGCAGAAGGATTGCTTAAGCCCAGGAAGTTGAGGCTGCGGCGAGCCATGATTGCACCACTGCACTCTAGCTTGGGTGACAGAGCGAGACACCATCTCTAAAAAGAATAATGTAGTGGAAAAATAAGAAGACATAAGGCTAGTAATTATATTCTGGAATATTTAAATTAATATTATTTACATTATTGCACTAGGACCCAGTACCACAACAGAAACAGAAACAATCGCCAAATATGAAATAATGGATGGTGCACCAGTAAAAGGTAACATACTTTTCAGTTACTACTTTTGTGTAGTGCAAACAGCAGTGTTCATGGCAGTTTTGTTTGTGTTTGTTTAGTGTGAAAGTATCTTTGAATTCTTAAAACCATTCTTATAATGATAGCTTTTAAGGTCATCTTTGTATAGCTTCAAAGAAGACTGTAATTATACTTCCTAGTCTGAAATAAGGTTTGATTTTTCAGTTTCAATTTAGGATTTAGTAGAGATAGTTATATGTATCTATTCTCTAGTTTTGAATTTGTAATATTTTCATTGTCTTCTATTATACAATAGTTGATCTTTGTAAATCTTTTTTTCTCCTGCTGACCACAAAATGGAATGTGGCTGACCTTTAATTCCTGTGGGTTTTTGAAGTCATTATAGCCCTCAAGAAAATAAGCAGTTCCATTACTAGATAATCTTCAGTATCTGAGACAATGAAGCCAGTATTTATCATTTTAAATTTATGTCTGGGTTTTCTTCACTGTTTATACTTACATCACAAAGTCAGTACCATTTATTAAGTGCCAAGTGTAGATGAGGCAATGTAGTGTCAGGTGCTCTAAAACTCTTTGAGCTAGGTGGTTGGGTCCCTTATATGTGTACTCTTGTATTATGCAACATTACTTTGTAAAATTCCAGCAGCCACCAGTTTTTATGTAAAATGGTGAGTTTTATATCTTTCAGCAAATTGGTGTGCATGAGAAAATTATTACGTAAAAAATATTCAGGCCAGGTGCAGTGGCTCATGCCTGTAATCCCAACACTTTGGGAGGCTGAGGTGGGCGGATCGCTTGAGGTCAGGAGTTCAAGACCAGCCTGGCCAACGTGGCAAAACCCCGTCTCTACCAAAAATACAAAAATTAGCTGGGTGTGGTGGTACATGCCTGTCATCCCAGCCACTTGGGAGGCTGAGGCAGAAGAATCGCTTGAACCGGGAGGTGGAGGTTGCAGTGAGCTGAGATCATGGGAGACAGAGTGACACACCATCTCAAAAAAAAAAAAAATTCAAGGGCTGGGCACGGTAATCCCACCACTTTGGGAGGCCAAGGTGGGTGTATTGCTTGAGCCCAGGAGTTGGAGACCAGTCTGGACAACATGGCAAAACCCCATTTCTATAAAAAATACAAAAATTAGCCAGGCATGGTGGCACGCACCTGTGGTCCCAGCTACTTGGGAGGCTGAGGTGGGAAGTTCACTTGAGCCCAGGAGGCAAGGTTGCAGTGAGCCAATATGGCACCACTGCCATCTTGACAGAGGGAGATCCTGCCTCAAAAAAAAAAAAAAAGAAAAAGCTGGGTGTGGTGGCTCACTCCTGTAATCCCAGCACTTTGGGAGGGCAAGGTGGGTGGATCACCTGAGGTCAGGAGTTTGAGACCGGTGAGCCTGGCCAACATGGTGAAACCCCATCTCTACTAAAAATACAAAAAGGCCGGGCACGGTGGCTCACACCTGTAATCCCAGCACTTTGGGAGGCTGAGGCGGGCGGATCACGAGGTCAGGAGATCAAGACCATCCTGGCTAACATGATGAAACCCCATCTCTACTAAAAAAAAAATACAAAAAATTAGCCGGGCGTGGTGGCGGGCACCTGTGGTCCCAGCTACTTGGGAGGCTGAGGCAGGAGAATGGCGTGAACCCGGGGGGTGGAGCTTGCAGTGAGCCAAGATTGCGCCACTGCACTCCAGCCTGGGTGACAGAGCGAGACTCCGTCTCAAAAAAAAAAAAAAAAAAAAAAAAAAAATTAGGCATGGTGGCAGACGCCTGTAATCCCAGCTACTCGGGAGGCTGAGGCAGGAGAATTGGATGAACCCAGAAGGTGGAGGTTGCACTGAGCCGAGATTGCGCCATTGCACTCCAGCCTGGGTGACAGCAAGACTCCCATCTCAAAAAAAAAAAAAAAGGAATATGCAAATAATTACCCTTAGGAAAACAGAAGCAATGAGAATCTGAGTAACAGTCTTTTTGGTAATAAAAGGATGTCATCATCCTGTCCGTTTTTAGCTTTGAATGTATGAGTAACAAGCATTCAAGAATTTATACACATGATTAGAAATTATGGTAAACTTCATGAAAGAAGATAACAAAACAACTTATAGAGCACTTATCTGTTGGCACTGTTTGAGTTCTTTAGGTATATTAACCCATATAGTCCTTACACATTCCTTGTGAATACTATTGTTATTCCCCATTTCACAGATGAAGAACTTAAACAATGAGTAAGTGATTTGTTCAAGATCACACAACCAATGAGTGGTTGAGATTTGAAGCCAGGTATTCTGACTCTAGAACAGTAGTTCTTGTCTACGGGCAACTTCACCCCAAAATGAATGTGTGGTGTTGTCTGGAGATATTTTTTGGCTGTTAAATTTGGAGAGTACTACTGGTATCTAGTGGGTAGAGGCCAGGGTTGCTGCTAAACATCCTACAAAGGATAGGACCCTCCCCACAACAAAGAATTATTCAGCCCAAAATATCAGTACTGCTGAGGATGAGAAACCCTGGTCTTTGTTATTTTTGCATCTTGTGAGGATGTGAAGCATTATTGTCAACTCTATAGTGCTTAGTCCTACCTGTTATGTGACTATATTTAATCATCTTTAGAATTAAGTGGAAATTCCTTTTCTTTCAGGTGAATCCATTCCAATAAGACTATTTTTAGCAGGATATGATCCAACTCCAACAATGAGAGATGTGAACAAAAAATTTTCAGTAAGGTACTTTTTGAATTTAGTGCTTGTTGATGAGGAAGACCGGAGGTACTTCAAACAGCAGGTATGGTGTCACTTAGGCTGGTATTATGTTCTGCGGCAGATCTAAAAATACCTTGAAAGCGCTCTTCTAAGCTTAATTGTACTGAGCGAGTGGGAGTTTCTAAGTAAATGAAAACACTGTGGGTATGACAGATAAAGAAGTAGAGGAGAATAGAATCCTATGATAGATCCCTCCCCAATCATTCTTCAGTACTCCAGAATGAGCTATAATTTTTCAGGGCTTTTAGTTTTCTCTTACAAGTTCTTTTGTTTTTGTTTTTTAATAAAAACAGTATCTGCTGCTTATTTAGAAAAAAAATAAGGCAACAAGGAACAAAGAATGAAATAAAGGTCAGCAGAATTTCCACCACCATTGAGACTAATGTATGTGCGTTTAGATCATATTATGGATATTGCTTTTTCTTCTTACTGTTTTTAATTTTTTTTTTTTTTTTTTTTTTTTTTTTGAGAGGGAGTCTCGCTCTGTTGCCCAGGCTGGAGTGCTGTGGCCGGATCTCAGCTCACTGCAAGCTCCGCCTCCCGGGTTCCCGCCATTCTCCTGTCTCAGCCTCCCGAGTAGCTGGGACTACAGGCGCCCGCCACCTCGCCCGGCTAGTTTTTTGTATTTTTTAGTAGAGACGGGGTTTCACCGTGTTAGCCAGGGTGGTCTCGATCTCCTGACCTCGTGATCCGCCCATCTCGGCCTCCCAAAGTGCTGGGATTACAGGCTTGAGCCACCGCGCCCGGCCTTGTTTTTAATTTTTTTGTAGAGATGGAGTCTCACTATGTTGCCCAAGCTGGTCTTGAACTCTTGGGCTTAAGCAATCCTCCTGCCTTGGCCTTCCAAAATGCTGGGATTATAGGCATGAGCCACTGTGCCCAGCTGTATTCTTTAATTTGCATTTTTACTCAGTAGTGTCTTGAATATCTTTCTCTTATCAACAAATATACATCATTATTATTATTACTATTTTTATTTTTTGAGATGGGGATCTTCCAAGCAATCCTCCAATCACAGCCTCCTGAGTAGCTGGGAGGTACAGGCATGTACCACTGTGCCCTGGTGATTTATTCCTTTTTAAACAATTCTGTTATAAATGTCCATGAGATGACTGAATTCTAATAATTTTTCTTTTCTTTTCTTTTTTTTTTTTTTTTTGCGACAGAGCCTCGCTCTGTTGCCCAGGCTGGAGTGCAGTGGTGTGATCTCAGCTCACTGCAACCGCCGCCTTCCAGGTTCAAGCGATTCTCGTACTTCAGCCTCCCAAGTAGCTGGGATTACAGGTGTGTGCCACTACACCAGTCTAATTTTTGTATTTTCTTTTTTGTAGAGACAGGGTTTTGCCATGTTGGCCAGACTGGTCTCAAACTCCTGGCCTAAAGTGATCCACCTGCCTTGGCCTCCCAAAGTGCTGGGACTATAGGCATGAGCCACCATACCCAGCCTCTAATACTTTTTTTCTTTCTTTTCTTTTTTTTTTTTTTGGAGATGGAGTCTTGCTCTGTTGCCCAGGCTGGAGTGCAGTGGTGTGATCTCGGCTCACTGCAACCTTCACCTCCCAGGTTCAAGCAATTCTCCTGCCTCAGCCTCCCGAGTAGCTGGGATTACAGACATGCACCACCATGCCCGGCTAATTTTTCTATTTTTAGTAGAGACGGGGTATCACCATGTTGACCAGGCTGGTCTTGAATTCCTGACCTCAGGTGATCTGCCCGCCTCAGCCTCCCAGAATGCTGGGATTACAGGCATGAGCCACTGCGCCTGGCCACCTCAGATACTTTTTTTAATATAAAGTGTTCATTACAAACTTGTTCTCATTTGAAAATCAATTAGAAGTTTTTGGTGAATTTTGAATGAAGATAGTAATTAGAATGGTCTTTTGTATTCTGAATCAGATTAATAAATACATAGTTGAATGTCAGTTGAGAGTTCAAAGCTAAGTTAGAAATTATTCTCTGCTAAGTACTGTGAAAAATACAAAAACTACCTTTTATAAACGTGATCTGTCCTCCATGTTCTCACATTGTAGATGTCTGGGGAAAAGAAAAATAATATAAACAGAATACTTAAATAATAGTTTGACAGTAATTTAGAAGAGTGAAAACCTATTCCAGTATTGCCATCCTAGTGCTGTATAATTAAACATAGGTAATTTATAACTTCAAAATAAATTACATGATTTTTACAATTTCAAAATCAATTTCATATCATGGCACTATTGGAGGTAGTGTGTTATTTCCCATGTGCACTCATTTGGATGTTTAAATTCTGATGTTGGGGGAAAAAACAAGCAAACCAACCCAGCCTATAATGACTTAATGAAGCAGATAATTTTAGGAATTTAGAAGAGGGAAGTTCTCAGGATGGATTGGTTAGGGTAAGAGTTAGGTAGAGAAATAGAGATTTGAAGAGTGGGGAAGATGTAGGGCGAGTTTATTTGGATTGCATTGAAGGCTGAGAGTAACTCAGTTTGGCTGATGGGGGAAGAGGGTCTAGGGAGGGAAGAGAGCAATGTTGGTAAATTGGATAAAGGTTATAGAGGGGCATGAATACCTGTTTGGAGATTTATCCTGGAGGCACTGAGAAACTACTAAAGGGCAATCCAAGCAATGTGCTACAGGATTAACCTGGTAGTGATAATGAAGGATTAGATAGAAAGGGCTCTGCCTCTCTTGCCTCTGAGGAAGCTGTTTTAATATCTAGTGACAAGAACTTGAACTTCGATGAGGGCAGTGGAACAGAAACCAAAGAATGGATTTGGGGAATTCTTTAAAGTAACAATAGGACTTCTTGCCAGACTGGATTGGTGGTGGTGGAATGCATGGGTGCTGGTGATAGGAGCACTGGAGGTAGAAGGGGCAGTCAAATTAGAGCTGGAAGAAAGTGGATCAGTTAGAAAAGAGGAGGGCTTTTGTAGGGAAGAATTTAATTTTATTATGGTTAAAATTGAAGTGGCAATTATGATTTCCATGGTGAAAATTTAAGGCATCATAGAGATAAGGCATCATATCACACATTATTTGTTAATATCTTGCATTTGTTTACTAGGAGATAATTTTATGGAGAAAAGCTCCTGAAAAACTGAGGAAACAGAGAACAAACTTTCACCAGCGATTTGAATCTCCAGAATCACAGGCATCTGCTGAACAGCCTGAAATGTGAACTGAACAGGAGAAAAAAAGCAAAAAACTCCTGTAACCCTTGAGATTAAGTTCAGCAGGTTAAAGATGGTTGCAGCCAGAGGGGGCGGAAAAAGGCCAAAACTCCATATATATTAGTCTTCCTTTATCTTACAGTGCTGCATTTATGATACAATGAAATGTTCTTTTCATGTATATACATTTTTAAAAGTGCTTTCTTTGAAACACTGGAACTTTCTTAAGCTGCCTTTTTTTTTTTTTTTTAAACTTCCTACTTTGATGATAAGCACTCAGATATGCATCAGCGTAAACATGAAAATTTTTCATGTGAGTAGGCTGGTATTTGTAATTTTGCTTTCTTTCTGCATAATGTTGATTTTAAATCCTTCTCTCTTTTCAGGCTAATGATTACCTCTTATTCTCTACATGCAAAGAATTAAATATTTTGTGTTCAAATAAAATTAGAAAACCTGAGTGGCCCCTTGTGTCCTGCAAAGATTTAAAACATGGCATCTCAATATTTTTGAGAACAACATTTGTTTTTACATATGTGTTTGAGAAAAGCATATGGAGTGCTTCACCGCAGGCACTTCTGAGTACCATTCCATGGTTTCCAGAATTTTATCCTCTTTGAGGTCTTCTGTGCTATGAATATTAGATTTCTTTCCCCAAGGGATTATGTGGCAGGTCATTATGGCCTTTTTTTTGGCCATATTAAGTAACAGTTTTGCTATTTTCCAGTAGTACTGCTGTGTGTTTTCTGCAATGTGGAGTTGACTTAGGTTGGCATTTTAGATTTGTTAAACTGTTTTTTCCATAAATACTTTGAAACATATTTATATATTTCAACTTAAGGAATCTTTTTGCCATGTGTATGCAAATATCATTTTCTTCATAAATTCATTCTCTCTTCAGGGGAAAATCTTGGGATGGGGGACTGAGGAGGACCTGTGAAGCATGTAGTTATCTAGATCTGGGTAATTTCACTTTGGCTAAACTCACATTCAAACTTCATCCCGTCTCTTAATTTTTTAACACTAAATTCAAGTCATTTGTTTAAAGTCTCTAAAAAAGAAGATTGCAGTCATCCATTCATGTGCATGGGGTCTGATCGCAAATACACTAAATGTGGAGTGTAGGAACCAAAATGAAACATGCTGTATGGAAACTACTTTCACTTACGGTTCATTGGTTTTTGTACCAATATTTTTTAATGCACTTCAGTGCAAGTCTTGTCAGTTAACCTTACTTTATGAGTAAGCTAAATAACCCAAATTACATTTCTTTAAACCTGTTTTACTGCTATGGCACTTTGATAAAATGGTCAGTAACCAGCTTTACTGGCAAAAGGGTCCATGTACCATGTGCTGGAGCATCTGTTCTACATGTGGATATCTATGAATGGTAATGTTTTCCTTCATGTAAGTGCCTATTCAGAGTTTCAAAATTTTAAAATGCCAAATATTTTCATGGTCATTTGCATGTAGTAATGTAGAAAATATTCAAAGAGATTTTGAAAACCAGTTGTATTTAACCAGCCTCAAATTGTGCAACCATGATGTATAATAAAGAATTTGAAACAGAAACTGAGTTTGCTGTTTGAATCATTAAAATAGCTCTATTCTCAAATCTCATTGTTAGATTTATTGTTAAGGATAGGATTGTTCAATAGTTTAGGAAGCTGTAATTGTGATAATGAATTTTTATAAATATTACTGGTTTCAATTTTAAATAGCTATGTAATGATTTTAATAGGCTGGCTTAAAACTGTCATATACAGGATGCCTATCCATTTTGCTCAAGACTTTTTGTAGCATAACCAATTTGAAAAATAAAAATTCAAATTTAGTATTTGGTGATTTCAGTCAAAAGTCAGCCAGTTAATTAGATGTCATAAACTGAAAAAGAAATTTTGTGTCTTTAGTGAAGAGTTACAATGTCTAATCCACTGGTTCACGTCCCTGGCTGCATATTAGAATCACCTTAGAAACTTTTAAAAATAACCAGGCCCGGGTCCTACTCTGACCAATGAAACAAGAATCTCAGAGACTGGGCCATAAGCATTCAAAACAAAACAACCTCAAAAAACTACCTGTAATCCCAGCCACTTCAGGAGTCTGAGGCGAAAGGATCACCTGAAGCCAGGAATTCGAGACCAGCCTGGCCAAAACAGTGAGACCCTATCTCTACAAAAAAATTAAAAATGAGCTGGGCATGGTGGTATGCACCTGTATTCCCAGCTAGCTACCCAGGAAGCTGAGACAGGAAGATCCCTTTGAGAGGTGAAGCCAGCTGAACTTCTGGGTCGTGTGGGGACTTGGAGAACTTTTCTGTCTTACAAGAGGATTGTAGAATGCACCAATCAACACTCTGTAGCTAGGATTGTAAAACACACAAATCAGTGCTCTGTGGCTAGCTGGAGGTTTGTAAAATGCGCCAATCAGGCTGGGTGCAGTGGCTCACGCCTGTAATCCCAGCACTTTGGGAGGCTGAGGTGGGCGGATCATCTGAGGTCGGGAGTTTGAGACCAGCCTGACCAACATGGAGAAACCCCATCTCTACTAAAAATACAAAATTAGCCCGGCGTGGTGGCACATGCCTGTAATCCCAGCTACTCTGAGGCAGGAGAATCGCTTGAACCCAGGAGGCGGAGGCTGCAGTGAGCCGAGATCGCACCAATGCACTCCAGCCTGAGCAACCAGCGAAACTCCATCTCACAAAAAAAAAAGAAAGAAACAAAACGCACCGAACAGCACTCTGGCTAGCTAGAGGTTTGTAAAACGAACCAAGCAGTGCTCTGCAGAATGGACAGCAGAATGTGGGCAGAGACATACAAGGGAATAAAAGCTGGCCAACAGCAGCCGGCTCAGGTCCCCTTCCATACTGTGGAAGCTCTGTTCTTTCGCATTTACGATATATCTTGCTGCTGCTCACTTGGGTCCGTGCCACCTTTAAGAGCTGTAACACTCATGGAAAAGATCCGCGGCTTTGTTTTTTAAGTCAGTGAGACCGCAAACCCACTGGAAGGAACCAACTCCGGACACACCTTGAGCACAGGAACTTGAAATTACACTGAGGTGATCATGCCACTGCACTCTAGCCTGGGTGACAGACACCATGTCTCAAAAGAGAAATCTACCCAGAGTTGAGAACCACTGATCTAAACCCTTAAAAATTTTATTTCTTTAACGAAGAATTTTCTCATTGTTTTGATATTGCTGAGGAAGAAGAACTTTTACCTTCTTAGGTTGAGTTCTTGGGGGCCTGCAAATTAAATAGACAAGAGACATGACCAGAAGCCTAACCCTTTGAGAGGCCAGGGCCAGAAGATTGCTTGAGCCCAGGAGTTTGAGACCAGCCTGGGCAACACAACCAGACCCTGTATCTATGAAAAAAAAACCGCAAAACATAGGGGAAGTGGTGGGGAGTAAGAGTACCTACGGGAAAACAAATGACTTAGAAAAGATAAAATGAGCTCTTATGCAAACAGATGGAAGATAAAATTTTGTTACAATGTTCACTGGTGGTACCCATTTATCCTCTCAGGATATAAGTCAGTCTTTCCTGGTTGCTCCCAGGAAGGGGATTTTTTTAGCTCTTTTGAGAGCCCAGGCTTTTAGACAGCTAAGGGATTTCAAAACAAGTGATTATAAAATTAAAGATGCTCTCATTTAGAAAAAAAAAGGTCTAAAATATAATACAATTATGGATTAGAACTGTTATGCAGCTCAGTATTAGAATAAAGCAAAGGTTTACCAGGTCTGTTATTATGCCCCGGAGAGAAAGCAAGACAGAGCAGGACCATGTGGGTGCTATCTCTACAAGTTCTACAAATGCATCCGACAGTGCCCCATCCCTTCCAGCTCTAACATTTCATGATTCTAAGAGTAAATCTTTTTTTTTTTTTCTTTTTTTAAATTGAGATGGAGTCTTGCTCTGTCGCCCAGGCTGGAATGCAGTGGTGCAACCTCTACCTCCCGGGTTCAAACGATTCTCCTGCCTCAGCCTCCCAAGTAGCTGGGACTACAGGCACGTGCCACCAGGCCTGGCTAATTTTTTGTATTTTTAGTAGAGATGTGGTTTCACCATGTTAGCCAGGATGGTCTCGATCTCCTGACCGCGTGGAGAGGTGAAGCCAGCTGTACTTCTGGGTCGGGTGTGGACTTGGAGAACTTCTCTGTCTTACAAGAGGATTGTAAAGTACACCAATCAGCACTCTGTAGACAGGATTGTAAAACACACCAAGCAGCACTCTAGCTAGTAGCTAGAGGTTTGTAAAATGCACCAATCAGCACTCTGTAAAAACGCACCAATCAGCTCTCTGTGGCTAGCTAGAGATTTGTAAAATGGACCAGTCAGTGCTCTGTAAAGTAGACCAATCAGCAGGACATGGGTGGGGACAAATAAGGGAATAAAAGTTGGCCGGCAACCCCCAACCAGCAGCAGTGACCCGCTTGGGTCCCCTTCCACGCTGTGGTAGCTTTGTTCTTTCACTCTTCACAGTAAATCTTGCTGCTGCTCACTCTTTGGGTCCATTCCACCTTTGAGAGCTGCAACACTCACTGCGAAGGTCTGCAGCTTCATTCTTGATGTCAGCGAGACCACGAACCCACCAGAAGGAACAAACTCCAGACACATCGTGATCTGCCTGCCTTGGCCTCCCAAAGTGCTGGGATTACAGGCGTGAGCCGCCGTGCCTGGCCAAGAGTAAATCTTAAAAGTTCACTTAGGATAAGCAATAGTTTAGTGTCTAGATCATGATAACCTTAATGTCAGAAAAATACTAGAAACTTCAAATTACAGAATTTTGTAGACAAGATACGAGACAGTAAGCTACAGGATGTGTTTTTGTGAAACCTACACCAGGTTTTCTTAATAGCAAAAGCAAAGGTGAAGAAGAAATTAACTTGTTTTATTTCTACCACCTAGGTTATCTTCTCCCACTTCCTTTCCCCTTCTATTTATTTCTATATTTATGCATGGATTTAGCATATTTACAGACTACCAGTTAGTGCGTGCTATGGTTTGAATGTGTCCCCTAAGTTTTTTGTGTTGGGAACTTAATCCTCAAATTCATAGGTTGATTAGAGGTGAGGCCTTTGGGAGGTAATTAGGATTAGATAAAAGTTCTTAGTGTGGGTCCCCCATGAAATGACTGGTGGCTTCGTAAGAAAAGAGAAACCTGAGTTGACACACAATGTCTTGCTCTCTGGCCATGTGATGCCTTCTACCATGTTATGTCAAGAGGGCCATCACCAGATGCCAGCCTCTTGATCCTGGACTTCCCAGCCTCCAGAACTGTAAGAAATAAATTCATTTTATTTATAAATTAGTCAGTCTGCGGTGTTCTGCTATAGCGATGCAAAATGGACTAAGTGTTATCTTGGCCCTATCCTGCAGGAACTTTAATCAGAGCAGTGGTTCTCAAAAGTGTGGTCTCAGACCAGCAGAGTTGCATCATCTGAAATGTTTTAGAAATGTAAACTCTCAAATCCCACTCCAGATCTACTGAATCAGAAACTTCAGGGATAGGGCCCAACAATCTTGTTTTTAATGATTCTTTTCTGATGATTCCGATGCACTCTAATGTTTAAGAACCGCTGACCCAGAGACACAATTACGATAGTTTTCATTCTATGATAGAGCCCCTACTGGAACCTATGATGTGTAAGAGAAGCACCCAGTGTGTTCACAGGTACAGAGGTGAGAAACAATGATATAACTGGTGTACAGTTCTACCATGAATAGAATGGTAGGTGTGGGGAGTAGAAATAAAGCTGGAAGAGGCATATAGGGCGAACCAATTTAGGACAGAACCTGGATGCCATACGATGGAATATGGGCTTTATCTGAACATTTATTCAGAATCACTAAAGGACTCTAAGCAGGAGTAACTTATAAGATTTGTGTTTTCAAAAGATCATTATGGTGCTATGGCAAAGTATAGGAGGATATCAGTTACACAGTTGTTGCATTAATCCATTCAACAAGCAAAATAAAATATTTATAGAGGCTCTAATATGTGTTAGGTGCCGATTACACTTACTGCTATAAATATGACATGACCAGTCTAGATATGACATCTCTTTTTTTGTAAAAGCAAAATTTTATATTGAATTTTCCCACTACAATGTTTATAGTAAAACTTAATGAATGCCTGAAAGGGAAAGCCTGTATGTGCTATCTTAAAATTCAGATTGCACTTTCTATCTGCAAGGAGGTGCAAAACAAAATTACAGTTAAAATAGTTTTCAGAATTTTTTTTTTTTCTGTAAAACTATACTAGGGTTGGGCTAGATCTGTAGGACTAGTAACTGCCAGGTGCTATGGCATGCACCTGTAGTTCAGCTACTCAGGAGGCTGACACAGGATTGCTTGAGCCCAGGAGTTCAGGATCACCCTTTCAAAAAAAAAAAAAAAAAAAAAAAGACTAGTACAACTGTTGATTCTGGCCCAATATGCTGCTCCTGTCCAAAAGGCCCACCTATTTGCTTTGACACCAGAAAGACTGGCTGGGCATAGTGGCTCACACCTGTAATCCCAGCACTTTGGGAGGCTAAGGCTGGTGGATCACTTGAGGCCAGAAGTTCTGAGACCAGCCTGGGCAACATGGTGAAACTAAAGAGAATATAAAAATTAGCCAGGTATTGTGGTGCAGGCCTGTAGTCCCAGCTACTCGGGAGGCTGAGGCATGAGAATTGCTTGAGTCTGGGAAGTGGAGGTTGCAGTGAGCTATGATTGCACCACTGCACTTCAGCCTGGGCAACAGAGTGAGACTCTGTCTCAAAAAGAAGGAAAAAAAAAGATTTAGATTAGTATCTGAATCTACCACTTAGTGGGGAAAGTTACTTAACCTGGTGACAATAATACCTCTAAATGGTTGTCAAGCATATGAAAAGATTAAAAGGAATAACATAGTGCTTGCCTCAGTTACCTATTAAATGTTTGGTTTATCCTTCATTCTCCTAGTTTCCAAATCTGACGACACATCATTGTTTATTGACATTTTCTAGCATATTTAGTCACTCACTACATTATCTAAGGAGTCTTGTAAAATCTCTCCATTCCATATACATGGTCTCCATCATACTTCAGATACAGGAATCTACCACCTTCAGCTACAACTGTTGCTAAAGTTGTAATCTTCCTCCCTGCACATTTGTGTTTATCCTAGTCTATCCTAGGTACTTCCTAATGAATGATTTCTCTTCTCAAAAATATAATCACTATTTGTAAGCCATAGAATTAGGCCTGCCTTAACTCTGGTATTTACATTTTTTCAGTATGTCTTTTCCTTAGTTAAGCCTCTGCTTACATCGTTTCCTCTGACTAGAATTTACTTACCACTTCTCTATATGTTTTACTTTTAAGTCTGGCAGAAATCTCTTTACCACTCTAAAATTGCTCCTTTCTTTGAACTGCCATTAGCCTATTAGAGTAATAAGTGCATTATTTAACATGTACTGTTCCTATCACCAAAACCAGGTCAGAAACTTTGAAAGCAAAGGACTGTCTCCTTGTATCCCTGATGTTTAAAAATTATTTTGTGAATCAAAGGCAGGTGGCAAATTGTTACTGGAATCCTATTAGACATACAGTATTGTATATTATATAACACGTTCCTTCAAGTTGTAAGATCTTAATGATTTAAGTAGAAAGAGATGTGAAGATGCCAAACTTGGGAAATTTTTTTTTTTTTTTTAAACGGAGTCTCACTTTGTTGCCCAGGCTGGAGAGCAGTGGTCCAATCTCGGCTCACTGCAACCTCCAGCACCCAGGTTCAGACGATTCTCCTGCCTCGGCCTCCCTAGTAGCTGGGATTACAGGCGTGCACCACCACGCCCGGCTACTTTTTGTATTTTTAGTAGAGACGGGATTTCATCACATTTGCCAGGCTGGTCTCGAACTCCTGACCTCAGATGATCCACCGGCCTCGCCCTCCCTAAGTGCTGGGATTACAGGCGTGAGCCACCACGCCCAACTTAATTTAAACTTGTTGAATCTAACATGTTGCAGCCTCACATGAGGACACGGTATTCAACAAATGCAATGGAACTAAACTATGGCTGGGGTACAGAGCACGTATTTTTGCCATGTGGTTGTGACATAGTTGCTAGGATGATGTACACAAACTGCTCACATTAAAGCAAAAGTACTTACGTAATACAAGGGGTTTAATAGTGCAACACTATTTCTTAGCAACGTTTCCGAGGGGCATATCAAGTTATTATCGCTAACGTCAACATATCAGGAAAGGCCGGTTAACAATGCAAGAAACTTTTGGGAAATGCTATTTAGTGTTTGAGTCCGCAAGACACACTCGAACCCTGAGCATTCGCAGTTGCTGTTCCACCATCCATTCTCTCACTGCTCACCCACGTGCTTCTAGACACCGGCTTACCAAAGGACTAGTTTGCATCACGCGACACGACTAGCAGGCCCCCTCCGCTCATCTATGACATCCCAAGATGCCTGATTATTTTCCCTTCTTTAGGGAAAGCTGGTCCCAATCACCAACAAAACAGAGAAACAGAACGAGAATTATGTCTAGCGGTTTTCTCTGCTAAGCTTCTTCTTCCCTGAAAGAACACCGTTACCGCACGGCTTTTTCCTTAACGGTCAGGCATTTTCCCGGGCAGCTTACCTGCTCGGTCCGGGTCTTTCTGGGCAGCAGGCGCTGGAGGTGCGCGTCACTCTCTGCCGCCGTATCCGCGGCTGCTGCCGGCGCCTGTAGAACTTGCAGCCTCGATGTCCTTCTCCCGGTGTGCCCTATTGTGGGCTCGGCTCCCAGCAGGGCGCCAGGCTGGCCACCGGGCAGCCATCTGCTCTGCCCTTCGCCCCCACTTTGGGCCCTTTCCCAGCCTTCTGGGGCAAGTTTCTGTCCTTGCTACCGCGTCCTCCTCTGCCTCAGGTGGCTCCAAAATCCCGAACACGTCTTTATTCGTGCCCCTGACTGTGAAACCTCAGGGCCCCAGCGCCGATGGCGACGTCGGGGCCGAGCTAACCCGGCCTCTGGACAAGAGTGAGTGCGGGAACTACTGAGGGCGGCAGGGAGTGGTGTCTGCCGGGCCGAGACTGGTTGGGAGGAAGCTGCACCCCCTTCCCCTGGGGATCCGAGGTCCCATCGAGTGTTGTCATCGTGCTTCTCAATGTCTGCCTCCTTCGCTGGTGTGTGAGCCCCTTAAACAGCTTGGGACTGTGTCTGATTCTTAACGCCTTGTCCCAGAAGCGGCCTTTTCCCTTTTACTGACTTGCTCTCTGAATGGTTTAAACACTCATGTGTTGGGAGGATTTGACTTTTTTTGAGTTGTTAGGTAGACGCCCGCTCTTTCTTGCATTCTTCTTTGTTTCTCTCCCGCCCCCAGAAGGGGAATGGGATGTGGCAATGAAAAGCCAGCGGAGCCTTCTTTTAGGATTCTTTGACATTGAGGAGGCGCCGACTTATACCGCGCTGTTAGGCTGTGTGGTGGTTGCCAAGAGGAACCAGACTCAGGTCCCGATCCCCTCTTAAGAAACGTAACGGTTTCGTGGAGAATGACACGTGTATGGAAAGCGAACTGTAATACAAGGTAGAACATGGCAAGGTAGAACAAGGTAGGGTATCCCCGGCTCCAGAGAGAAAAGAAGAGGGTAGCATCAGTGAGTGGCAGCGGGCTTTGCTCAGCAAAACTTAAGTTTGGATGGATTCTTTGACAGAGAGGCATGTGAATGTTTTCAAGGTGAGTTTCGGGATGATTAGGGAGGTAAGGGAGTTTCCTCTGACCAAATGAAACTGGGAGGTTGAGGAAATGCTATCCAGTAATTGCCTCCAGGAATAGGAGGAGAAATGTCTCACTTCAACAAGCGACGTTGGTGCCTCCTATTGTAAATCTAAAATATAGACTACAATATGTTTTTCAGAGCAGAAGTACAGTACTTTCACTAAACATGTGATGGAACTCACAGTATATGTTATTCTTTGACCTGTTCTTCCAAGTCAGTGTTAAGCAAGGCCTTTCACTTTTACTTGGAGTTGGGAGACTGTCTTTGTTTCCTGCTATTAAAACAGAATACCTGAGACTGAGTAACTTATAAGCAATAGAGGTGTATTTAACTCATGGTTCTGGAGGCCAGGATCTGATGAGGGCCTTTGGCTGCATCATTGCATGGCGGAAGGTGGAAGGGCAAGTGAGCCTGTGAGACAGAGAAAGCGAGCTGAACTTACCCTTTTTTTCCAGGAGCCCACTCCTGCAATAACTGACTGACTCCTGTGATAATGGCATTAATCCACTCAAAAGGGCAGACTCCTCTTGTCTTAATCACGTCTTAAAGGTTCCACCTCTCAACTGTTAAAATAGCAATTAAATTTCTTTTTTTTTTTTTTTTTTTTTTGAGATGGAGTCTCGCTCTGTCACCCAGGCTGGAGTGCAGTGGCCGGATCTCAGCTCACTGCAAGCTCCGCCTCCCAGGTTTACGCCATTCTCCTGCCTCAGCCTCCCGAGTAGCTGGGACTACAGGCGCCCGCCACCTCACCCGGCTAGTTTTTTGTATTTTTTAGTAGAGACAGGGTTTCACCATGTTCGCCAGGATGGTCTCGATCTCCTGACCTCGTGATCCGCCCGTCTCGGCCTCCCAAAGTGCTGGGATTACAGGCTTGAGCCACCGCGCCCGGCCTAAATTTCAATATGAGTCTTGGAGAAGACATTCAAACCATAGCAGAGAGTGTATTATTTTGATAATGTAATTATACTATTATTTATTTTTAAATTGTAAAAATGCATACAATTTACTCTTTTAAACTTTTTTTAGTTTTTTTTTCTTTACTTTGTTTTTTTATTTTATTTTACTTTTTTTTTTTTTTTTGAGACGGAGTCTCACTCTGTCGCCCAGGCTGGAGTGCAGTGGCTGGATCTCGGCTCACTGCAAGCTCCGCTTCCCGGATTTACGCCATTCTACAGGCGCCCACCACCACGCCCGGCTAGTTTTTTGTATTTTTTGGTAGAGACGGGGTTTCACCGTGTTAGCCAGGATGGTGTCCATCTCCTGACCTCGTGGTCCGCCCGTCTCGGCCTCCCAAAGTGCTGGGATTGCAGGCTTGAGCCACCGCACCCGGCCATACTTTGTTTTTTTAGAGACAGGGTCTTGCTCTGTACCCAAGCTGGAGTGTAGTGGTATGATCATAGCTCACTGTAACCTCCAACTCCCAGGCTCAAGCAATCCTTCTGGCTCAGCCTTCTAAGTAGCTAGGATTACAGGCATGCACCATCATGCGTGGATAATTTTTAAATTTTTTGTAGAGATGGGGTCTTGCTATATTGCCCAGGCTGGTCTCAAACTCCTGGGCTCCAGGGATCCTCCTGCCATGGCCTCCCAAAGCACTGAGATTACAGACCTAAGCTACTGCACCCAGCCAGTCTTAAATATTTTTAAGCACACAGTTCACTAGTGTGTTAAGTATATTGACATTGTTGCGAAATAGATGAGAACTTTTTCATCTTGCAGAGTTGAAACTCAAACAATAGTTTACCCATTAAAGAACAATTTTCCATTTGTTTTATATTATTTGAAGGCATAAGGTAATTTGGATGAGATAATTTGCCTTATTGTATTCAAATATTGATAAATTCTTATTTTCTGCAGCTATTCCAATTTACCTGACAGTGTAAATGTCTTTGCTGCTTCCTGTAAGAAGATGGAATAAAGACATAAGTTTGTCAGCACTAGATTTTCTTCTGGTGGAGAATCCTTAGCTGCTTCATTGGGTCTGTGTGCCAGGTGATTTTTCATCTCCTTTGACTGGGATTGGTCCAGATGTTGAATTTACTAGAATGATTTTTCAGCATGGCAGGAGGGGCTACAGAAGATGCTAAATTACTACACTCTGATATAGCCATGTGGTTAAGGTGTCAGATTTCCACTTAGCTTAGCAATCGGGACAAGAAGCTGTCACTTCTCAATCTCTTTTGCCTACTCATAGCCCAAAAAGTTGAAGTACTTAAAGGCTTTGTCCTGCGTCACGTCGCTGCTTTATTCTGTGTTCTCTATGGGGTGTCTCATTCTCGCTCTCTCCCTCACTAATTCAGTATTCCTCTCAGATCTTTGTCTCTACCCTGGACCCCTCTCCTTCGCCCTGGACGTATATATCTCGCTGCCTACCAGGTGTCTCTACTTGTCTTTCTTACACACACCTCACCTTAGCATGTCAAGACAACTTACCTTCCTCCTGGTAGACCTGCTCCTCCTTCCAGCCTGCTTCTCTGGGTGCTCAGGTCAAACCTGGTCGTCGTCCATCCATCACCCCTACATCTAACAATCAGAGAAAGCCCAGTTGATGAATCTTGTTGATTCTACCTCATAAATATTGAATTCATTCATTTCCCTCATTCTCCACTGCAACCAGCTTAGTCTAAATTGCCAGCTTCCATCTTTTGACTGGACTGCACATATAGCCCCTTATGTGTCTCCTCATATGCCTTTGATCCCTCCATTCAATTCTCTACCTGCAATCAGAATGTTCTTTTAAAAAGACTAGGCTGGGCGCAGCGTCTCATGCCTGCAATCCCAGCACTTTGGGAGGCCCAGGAGGGTGGATCGCTTGAGCCCAGGAGTTAGACGAGCTTGGGCAACATGGCGAAACTCCATCTCTACAAAAAATACAGAAGTTAGCCAGGCATGATGGTGTGCGCCTGTAGTTTCAGCTACTTGGGAGGCTGAGGTGGGAGGGTGGCTTGAGCCTGGGTAGTAGTAGAGGTTGCAGTGAGCCGAGATTGCACCACCACACTCCAGCCTGGGTGACAAGAGTGAGACCCTGTCTCAAATAAAAAAAGAAAGATACAATTTTAATTTACATACCAGAAATTCACCCTTTAAAAGTGTATAATTCATTGGTAGTATATTTGCAGGATTGTATAATCATCACCATAATTTTATTTTAGAACATTTTTATCACCATGAAAAGAAGCCTGATATCTATTAGCAAGTCACTCTAGTCCCCCAGTCCCCAGTATCTTTTTTTTTTTTTAGCCCCAGATAACCACTAATCCACATTCTGTCTGTTGATTTGCCTGTTGTGTATATTTCGTATTAATAGCGTCATATAGTATGTGGTCTTTTGTAACTGGTTTCTTTTACTTTACATAATGGGAAATTTCATATTTTGGAAGCATTTTAATTTGAGTAAAGCAGCATGAATCTTATATAACATGGTAGTATTAGTCACAGAAAATAGATTAATTCTAAATAAATGTGATCTGTCTTTCGTTTGTATCGAGTTTATAGGTCAGCAGAATTTTCCCAAGCAATTGCACTTGCTTTTTTCCAATCTTTTATTTGTCATTGATTTTTCTACCCTTGATACCAAGAAACTGTTGGCCAGGCGCAGTAACTCATGCCTGTAATCCCAGCACTTTGGGAGACTGAGGCTGGTAGATCACCTGAGCTCAGGAGTTTGAGACCAGCCTGACCAACATGGAGAAACCCTGTCCCTACTAAAAGTACAAAATTATTCGGGCATGGTGCATGGTGATGCATGCCTGTAATCCCCGCTACTTGGGAGGCTGAGGCAGGAGAATCTCTTGAGCCCAGGGGGTGGAGGTAGCAGTGAGCCGAGATCGCGCCATTGCACTCCAGCCTGGGCAACAAGAGTGAAACTCCATCTCCAAAAAAAAAAAAAAAAAAGAAACTGTTGTTCTACTCAGCACAAAGTAACAGAGACCCAGAAATCTGCCTGTGGTCTGAAATATAAATACACACACACACACACACACACACACATGCTCTGTGTGTGTATGTGTATCTCATAGTTAATTGTGGGCAGATCTAGTGGCTAAACCAGTGATTCTGAAATTTCCTCATTCTGTCAAAGTTTTGTTAGTGGGATGCTCTGTTCAGGCTTGATTTCTTCAATGAGTGTTGTGTGTATTGGACTGTGTGAAAATGTGGTTGGCACATTTGTGGAAGGTAAAAATGCAGGCCACTTGGCCTTTCTGAATTTCGTGGGTAAAGGCTGTGTGCTCATTGTGGCTTCTCCTCCTAGAAATACATAGTGGGTGGCTGAGTCAGTAAAATGTTTATTGAATAATGCTGTAGTATTTTAACATATACTACAGCATTTTAACATATACAGCCATAATACAGTCTCAGCTTGATTAGTTTAAAATATTTTTACCTGTAAGATTATTGATTCATAGTGGCATGTTATCTCCCATGACAGTCATCTAACCCTTGCTTGAGTAATTCAATTGTCAAGAAGCTCTCACTTTTCACTGTTCTAATTGTTAGGAAGTTCTTGTATAAATTCCACTGAAATCTGCCCCCACTGACTTTAGTTTTGCCATGTAGCACAGAACAAGTGTAATCTTTTGTCCCTGAAATCATCATCCTCAAACTTAAGATCAGCCTGGCTTCCTTAAGCATGAGGAGCTGGTCCTTGCTATATTGGTTGTCTTTCTGGATGTGTTTTAGCTGCTCACTGTTTGGATGTGCAGAATGGTTATAAGTGAATAACACTGTGGCTCTCTACGTATAAATGGCCTGGTGAAGGCTTGAGGCTGCCTCTGATCCCAGAGTGCATTGCTCATTCCTCTGAGGTATAACAGGGTGTTGCGTTGTTTGACTTGATCATTTTTCTTAACACTCCCATCGCATATCAATTCATAAAGAAGGATCAACTGAAACCTTCTAGTTCTTGCAACACTCATTAAATTGCTGCCTTTAGTGTTACTGCTTCAAGCTTCTTTTGCCTTTTTTTCAGCATTTATCTAAGATAAGGAAACATGTTAAATTTTGACATCTCTCTTCTAGATGAAGTAAAGAAGGTCTTAGACAAGTTTTACAAGAGGAAAGAAGTTCAGAAACTGGGTGCTGATTATGGACTTGATGGTAAGGCCCAAAACATCTTCATAGAGATATTTTATTACCTCTTACAGTACAGCTTGGTCAGGATTGTGCGACCCCTTGTGTGACCTGGAAATAAGTACATAGTTGTCGTCTGGAGACACGTCCCTGCCCTTTGCTTCTGGCTGGGTGGGAGACTGGCAAGGCTCACCTGGTGAGCCATACTGCACAGCAGAAGAGCTGCAGGTGCGGCCTTCCTTCATGCTGTGCTAGGACTTCAGTTTTAGCTCAGTTTTAGCCCAGATCGTAATAAACCAGCTGTACTACCAAAAAAAAAAAAAAAAAAAGGAAAAAAAAGACTCTCTGGTGAGTTTGGTGTGGTGTTTCTGTGTGCTTTTTAAAATGAGAACTAAGCCTTAGATCTTTTCATTTTGTGTTTCTACAGCTCGTCTCTTCCACCAAGCTTTCATAAGCTTTAGAAATTATATTATGCAGTCTCATTCCCTAGATGTGGACATTCACATTGTTTTGAATGATATTTGCTTCGGTGCAGGCAAGTGTTTAGAGACTTTTTAAAATCCTATTGAACATACCTTCTATTTCTTCTCATACTTCATGTTCATTTCTCTAGAAGGGCTTATTTGGTTTAGAATGGGTCTGGTAACATCCTCTGTAAATAACTCAGTGCTTTGACAGGATGACTTCTAGGTTGTTTGCTTTTATGTTGGGTCCCTGAGCTAGTTATTACATCACCCATATGTCTTAGACTGGAGGAAGACTGGGGCCCAGTGAAATAAAGCTCTTATATAAGTTAGAATTTAATACATAGCAGATTCTATCTGTTTCTGCCGCTGGCTTCCTTCTTCCTCATATCAGGACAAAGTTCTTGCTATAAAAGAAAAAAAAAATCAGAATATCATCATTTTATTCCCACAGGCAGTTTGGTTTTGGTTATGTATTTGACTCTTAGACCTGTATCTTGTGCCCAGCACTGAGGATACAACGCAGAATGGGACATACCCCAGCCTCCTCTCAGAGCCACTAAGATGTGGAGAATTCTTGCTGAGGAACAAACACATGTTTTGCCTGTCTGTGGTTTTCGAAGTTTAAAAAATGTTTGTACCTTCATCTCTGTAATGTACATGTCTAGGTTCTTTATTTTTAATTTAACTTTCGCCAATGCTAATCTTTGCCTGTTTGTACTAAAAGAGTAGAACATGGTGGTTGCTAGCCAATTTCCTGTTTTCCTGAAAATATAAATAAAATTAAAAGGAAAAATTAAGACAAAACAGGATCCCAGAAAAGGATAAAGCCTGTAACTTCAGGACTTTTCTATTTTTGTTTTCTTTTTTTCCTTTTTTTTTTTTTTTTTTTTTTGAGACAGGGTCTCGCTCTGTCACCCAGGCTGGAGTGCAGTGGCTCAGTCTCAGCTCAGTGTGTAGCCTCAACCTCCTGGGCTCAAGCCATCCTTCCAGGTCGGCTTTCCAAAGTGCTGGGATTGTTGACGTGAGCTACTGCGCCTGGAGAGGACTTTTCTTTTTATCCTGGCAATGCCCCTGCACCTTAGCTTACTAAGAAAAAAGATTTCACTAAATTTAGTTATGAATTTTATGTAGATTGCACATGTTAATACAGTATTTTATTTTCCAGCTCATGTGGATGATTTATTTCCATTTTTCTTGAGACATGCCAAACAAATATTTCCTGTGTTGGACTGTAAGGATGATCTACGTAAAATCAGTGACTTAAGAATACCACCTAACTGGTTAGTTTCTCCATTTGTGGATTTGAAATTTTCAGTTTCTAATCTTGGATGATTCATGGTCATTATTATTTTTTTATTGTATTCTAGATAATAAATTATAAGGAGTCTGGATTAGGTTGTTTTCCTAAAATAAAAAGAGGCAATTAACTCTGTTAGGCAATTAACTGGTATCTCACCTTGATGCCCATTGAGTGTGGTTTTAGGTTTTATTAGGGCAGATCTAGAATAGCCGTGACTTAACGATGTTGTCCTTAAGTCTAAGCTATGGCCTTCCTGGTGTTTTAGCTGAGTGCCTGGGTGTTAATGAGTTCTTTCCACCATGGCTGGAACTGCAACATGCCCTAGCACTTGAGACATCTTTGAGACTTTCCACTCAAACCCTTGGTAGGCTGCTCATTCCTAGACCCTGCCGATTCTTACCTTGTACATGGTTAGCCCAGCCCTTGGCCAGTAACTCACAGGGAACCCACACACAGACTTCTGGGCTCTCCTTCTATGTACCCTTCTCTTCCACACTCTGGTCTTCACATTTTAGCTGCTCCGAACTTGATCTCTGCTGCTCGCTTCAGTGAGACTGTCATATTCTGCTTGGGTTCTACCTCCTTATGCCTTACTGGGGTGCAGTATGGCTCATCCCAAGTGTTCTATTCTTTCAAGAATTGCAGTCCTGCACTGCCTATGGCCCGTGTCCCCACACATTTACTGCATGTATTTTGCCCTGCTTTGTACTTTTTTTTTTTTGAGACCATTGATTTTTAATATTTTCTTTGAAAAAGTACAAAAGAAATTAACTCTATAGGTCAATACAATTCAAGGAAAGAGGGAAAAATGGAATTTCAGAGCAAAGGTTGTTTAGGTTATCACATTCCCACACTCCCAATACCCATAAAACAAGAATTTCACTCCATGACGCAGAGGAACATTGAATGATACCTCAGAAATGTTGATAGCTGAGGTACTGAAATTAACAAAAGGATTTTGGTTGTCCTTGATTATTCTGTCCTGTGATGAATAAAATCTCCACTAAAGGACAGGTAAGGGAAACTTGTAGCAGAAAAAAGACTAAATGTACCAAATACAGCAGTACAAACCACTCCTTGGCAGAAGTGTGCTTCTAAAAGAATGGGGCTGTAATCAGGTAGCTGAACTACTAGGCTACTGTCACTCCCAGCCCATCCCCAAATAAATGTGGAAGTGTAATAGTGTAGTAGTATTTGATTCAACAAAGAAAGGCTTTTACTGCCATTCAAGGCAAACATTGCCATGGCTAGATGAGCCCTGGCAGGTAATAAGACGAGTATAAAATCACAAGTACTTCTAGTTTATCCCCAGTTATACTGAACTCACACATTGATGTCATCTTCTCTCATCCCAACACTTGTTCACTCTTTTATGCTGTCTCCAGTGCAAAAGACTTTGGGGAAATAAAAAGATCCTTCAGATTATATATCCTTCTCAGTCTTCAGGTTGTGTAATGCTTCAGTGCTTCAATGCTGTTCTAGGTTTACTCACATTCCATCAAATTCAGTTTAATTCACTTATTCTAACTTGAATTATGATATACAAACCCTGACCTCTAAAAGAAGTGTCAGATGAGTCTCTCCCTTGCCCCCAAAGTTTTGTGGGGCTCTCCCTTTTGTTTCCCTCTAGAATGGAACTGTGTTGCCCCTAGCTACCTATAGATGAGAAAATGTAGTTGTTTCTGGAAAAAAAAAAAAGACTTGGATTTTACCAAGTTTACCTAAATTGGTATCTTTCCAATCATCTAGGCTGGATATTGCCCACATCTAGTAGGCTATACTCACCTTAGTTCTTTGCAACATATGAGGCACAACATACATACATGTACTTTTTTTTTTTGGGTTTTTTTGTTTTTTGTTTTTTGTTTTTGAGACAGAGTCTCACTCTGTCACCCAGGCTGGAGTGCAGTGGTGTGTTCTCGGCTCACTGCAACGTCCACCTTCTGGGTTCAAGTAATTCTCCTGCCTCAGCCTCCTGAGTAGCTGGGATTACAGACGTGTGCTACCACACCTGGCTAATTTTTTTATTTTTAGCAGATACGGGGTCTCACCACGTTGGCCATGCTTGTCTTGAACTCCTGACCTCAGGTGATCCTCCCACCTTGGCCTCCCAAAGTGCTGGGATTACAGGCATGAGCCACCATGCTCCACCTGTACTTGTTTTTAGTGGGAGGGCAAGTCTAGTGCCAGTTATTCCACTATGGCCAGAGGTAGAAGACTCCATTATTATATTTGTGTATGTTGGAATTCAGGGGCCTAGGAATGTTTGCTTTTAGAGTCATGTGTTTAGAGCTGTGGGAATGATGTGAACATAGTATGGAACTGATAGCAGTTTAAATTTATTTTTAGTAACCGCCGAGAAAAAGAGACTTGTACAATGGGAAAAATATTGACATTAATTTGCATTTGGGTTTTTCTGTCCTCTAGTTAGTAAATACCGTTCTTGGAAACCAGTCATTATTTTAATGTGGATATTAAACCCATTGTTTAGTTTTTCAAAGACTTGATCTTGTGAATATTAAGAGGATATTTCATTTGGTATTTGTTTCATTTGATACCTTTGCCAGGATGGATTTTGAGGTTAATCGATTAAGCTGTTTACCTACTCATGTTTTAGGTACCCAGATGCTAGAGCCGTGCAGCGGAAGATAATATTTCATTCAGGCCCCACAAACAGTGGAAAGACTTATCACGCAATCCAGAAATACTTCTCAGCAAAGTCTGGAGTGTATTGTGGCCCTCTAAAATTACTGGCACATGAGATCTTCGAAAAGAGTAATGCTGCTGTCAGTATATTACCAAATATTTGCTCATTTTTTTCTTAATTTTCTTTTGTGGTGGGAGTGAGAAAAGATGTTTGTAGTAATTTACTGTTAACAAGAAATTACCATATTTCATTGTATCTAAGAGGCTGTCAATTGTAAGATGTGCCATTATTTTATATACAGTTAAGAAAGAAAAAGATGCTACCAACTGACTCTGACATGCTATCAATTCTAAAGATGCACCTTGATTTCAGAGATACAAAAATGTGAAAACATGTGCCCAGTACAATGAATGAAATACAATATTAAAGAACATTTTACGTATGTAGAGAAATGCAGAAAGTAACGTACAAATAAGCTTGAACCTATTACACCACCTCATCATATCTTAACATTTTGTCATACTTGCTTCACTTACTTTTCTAAGGAATAAAATATTGTTGCTATAGTCAAAACTCTGTAGTCCTTTGTCCCCTCAGAGTTAAGCACTACTCTGTGATATTTAATTTACCTTTTATAGATTAGCCCTCTGGTGCTATCAGCTAAAACTAATGATAAAGACTGAAGCCACCTTTTCAAAACTGAAAGGACTGAAGCCCTGTGGTCTGAGGCATCATTTTCACTAAATGGGCTACATTTTGGTTCATTGTTTTATTATGACTTTATAATGTGAGTTTAACCAGTTTTGGTAGGTAATTTGCATTCTCTCTTTTTTTTTTTTCCTGAACAGTTTGGTAATTTACATACGTAATGTCTCTTTATCTGTAAATACTTGAGTATGTGTTTCCTCAGAACAGACTTTTACACAGGATATTTGTCTGAGGCAGGACATTTAATATTGATAGATTACTCTTACTTAGTACACAGTCCATATTCAGATTTTATCAGTTGACCATTATACCCCATCCTCCACCCTTCCAGGGTTCTTTTCAGGGTCTCACACTGTATTTAGTTGTCACATCTCTAGTTTCCATTAATCTTGGACAGTTCCTCAGTCTTCCTTTGTCTTTCATAACTTGTACATTTTGGAAGACTACAGGTCAGTTGTGTTGTGAACTGTCCCTCAGTTTGGATGTGTCTGATGTTTCCCCATGATTAGATTCAGGCCATTATGATGACCAGCCATCCCAGTTTGCCTAGACTTCTCCAGATTTAGCACCAAGAGTCCTCCATTCTGGGGGACCCAATAGTCCTAGACAAAGCAGAATGATTGATCACCCTGATATAGCATTAATATTGCTCCCTCTCAGGGAATTATAATAGGAGGTCTTTACATTCTTTTTTTTTTTTTAAGACGGAGCCTGGAGTGCAGTGGTGCAATCTCGGCTCGCTGCAAACTCCACCTCCACGGTTTACGCCATTCTCCTGCCTCAGCCCCCTGAGTAGCTGGGACTACAGGTGCCTGCCACCATGCCCAGCTAATTTTTTGTATTTTTAGTGGAGATGAGGTTTCACCTGTTAGCCAGGATGGTCTGATCTCCCAACCTCGTGATCCGCCTGCCTCGGCCTCCCAAAGTGCTGGGATTACAGGTGTGAGCCACTGCTCCCAGCCTGTCTTTACATTCTTAAATTGTATTTATAATGTTCTTCTCGAATATAGAAACAATTCATTTTAATGAAGTCAGATAGTTCAGAGATGTACAAAGTTAAAATGTGAAACTGCTGCAGTGTCTCATGCTTTTGTTACCTGGCTGATTTGAGATGTTTCCAAGTTTCCCCAGGTTGTGTAAGAGAGTGGCTCTTATTTTACTTTGTTTTTTATAAAAGGGAAAAAAGCATTGGGATTTTTTTTTTTTTTTTTTTTTTTTTTGAGACAGAGTCTTGCTCTGTCTCCAGGCTGGAGTGCAGTGGCACGATCTCAGCTCACTGCAACCTCCATCTCCCGGTTCAAGTGATTCTCCTGCCTCAGCCTTCTGAGTAGCTGGGACTACAGACGCACACCACCACTCCCAGCTAATTTTTGTATTTTTAGTAGAGACGGGGTTTCATCATGTTGGCCAGGATGGTCTCGATCTCTTGACCTTGTGATCCGCCCACCTCAGCCTCCCAAAGTGCTGGGATTACAGTCATGAGCCACCGTGTCCGGCCATGGGAACATTTTGTTTTAACTGTGAAACAAATTAATTTGGTGGTAGTAGAGAGAACACACTGTTAAATATCCAAAACGTATTTTTGCCATTATTTTCAATAATTCTAGTTTTTTTCTGTCTTTCTAGGGTGTGCCATGTGACTTGGTGACAGGTGAAGAGCGTGTGACAGTTCAACCAGATGGGAAACAGGCTTCACATGTTTCTTGTACAGTTGAGATGTGCAGTGTTACAACTCCTTGTATGTATATGCCATTTAAGAAACTGGTTTGGTATTTTTAATTTTTTTTTTTCCCCCCGAGACAGAGTCTTGCTCTGTCACCTGGGCTGGAGTGCAATGGTACTATCTCGGCTCACTGCAACCTCTGCCTCCCCAGTTCAAACAATTCTCCTGCCTCAGCCTCCCAAGTAGCTGGGATTATAGGCGCCTACCACCATGCCTGGCTAATTTTTGTATTTTTGCTAGAGACGGGGTTTCTGCATGTTGGTCAGGCTGGTCTCGAACTCCTGACCTCAGGGATCTGCCCACCTCAGCCTCCCAAAGTACTGGGATTACAGGCGTGAGCTACTGCGCCTGGCTGTGGTATTTTTAATTTTAAAATACACTTGAACATGTGGAATATGATTTTTTTTGTGTGAAGAAAAAATTTTAAAATCTAGAAAAAGAAGAGAATAAGTATGACAAACGTGCGATCCTGCCACCACTGACAAATGCTTGCACCTGAAGTTCTTGCCCTTTTTCTTTGAAAAGAGCTAAAATGTTAATATGTGTAACTGAAATTTCCTTTATACCACTCTCCAGTTTAATTCCTCTCTCCTCTTTTGTTCTAACTGTTAACAGATATTTGGTGTGTATAGTTTTCCTGTCTCTTTTCAGGATATATATTATATCACTGATATGTATTATTTGTCAATATTCTAGATTGTTGTGTTTTAAAACATTTATGTGATTATTATGTTGTTATTGTTATCCCACTTGCTTGTTTACTCCACAAATGTGTTTAGATCTATCTAGTCTTGTTGAAGTATCTATAGCTACATATTTGTAGTTACTTCATTTAAACTGTCTTATAGTATTGCATCTTAGGACTGAAATTATTTGTTACCCATTTGCTAAAGGATATTTAGGTTGTTTAAAATTTTTTCCTGTTATGTGCACTGCCACAATGAGCTTCTATTTAAAGTTGTTTTGTTTTGTTTTTGAGTCAGGGTCTCACTGTGTCACCCAGGCTGAAGTGCAATGGCGCAGTCATGGCTTACTGCAGCCTCGACCTCCTGGGCTCAAGCAATCCTTTTGCCTTAGCCTCCCGAGTAGCTACAACTACAGGTGTGAGCCACCACACCCAGCTAATTTTTTATTAATAAATTTTTTGTGGAGATGGGTTCTTAATGTGTTGCCCAGACAGGTCTGTAACTCCTGGCTGTGTGTTCCTCCCACCTAGGCCTCCCAAAGCAGTGGGATTACAGGTATAACCCATCGTGCCTGGCCTTAACATTTAAGTGAAAATTAACTTTTTCCTTATTATGTAAGCAATCATGTCTTTGTTATTGAAAATATAAAAATGTAAGCAAGCAAAGAGAAGAAAACAAACATACATAATTTCCCAATCCCATCTATCTGGAATCAACAAGTGTTAAATAACCCTCTGGTATATATTTTCCAGACTTTGTCAATATCTGTGTTCATGTTGTGTATGCATATAGTTATGTGTGCATGGTGGGTGTATATATTAAACAAATAGGAAGGTGCTTTACTATTTGGTTGCTTGCTTTTTTTCATTTTAATAATCAACTTCATGAGATGAATAGTTTTTAAAAAATCAATAGATTATAAAGTAATATATTGTACAATAGCACAGAAGTTTATAAATCAGAATTTCTTCTCTGTGTCCTCTCTTCTAGTCTTGTTTGTACATATCCAGATCACTAAGTACTTTTTTTATTTTTTTGAGACAGGGTCTCACTCCTGTCGTCCAGGTGTGAGTGCAGTGGCACGATCACAGCTCATTGCAGTCGCGACCTCCTGGGCTCAAACAATTCTCCCGCCTCATTAAAAAAATTTTTTTTTTGTAGAGAAGAGGTCTTACTTCGTTGCCCAGGTTGGCCTCGAACTCCCGGGCTCAAGCAATCCACCTCGCCTCAGCCTCCCAAAGTGCTGGGATTACAGGCATGAGCCATCATGTCCAGCCTCAATAAGTAATTTTTAATCTGATGATTTTTCAATATAGAATTAGCTTTCTTTACGTTTCTAAGTATCATTGTAAGTATATTAATTGTATTTTTAAATGTTCTCTTTTCAATTCTGTGGTATTTGGAGAAGAAAGTAAAAATATAATATATGAATTACAGGAATTGGAATAATATATTTGGAAGCATTTTAGCTTTAGAAAATAAAATGAGACACTACTCTTTGCCATAGTGATAGATTTAAAACCCCTAAGAATAAGCATGGCTGAGGCCCAAGGAATTATTCCTTCTACTTTACTTTCTACTCCTGAGAGCTGCCTGGTTTCCTGTTGTAGAGATGCTTCATTAGTAAATGAAGGGCTGTCACCTCCTTGTTCTGCAGCTTGCCTTCTTCTTTTACTTCTGTCTAGATGTGATAGCTCTCATCAGGCAAATTCCTCAGGCTGTCTCTTAGATTGCAAAAAATAGGACAAGTGGAACTGCTCAGTTTGGGAGGCAGTGTGGTAGAGTATGTAAGAGTATAGACTTGGAGCTGGGTGTGGTGACTTGTGCCTGTTAATTCTGGCTACTTAAGAGATTGAGATGGGAGGATCACTTAAGTTCGAGGCCAGCCTGAAACATAGCAAGACCCCCATCTCTAAAGAAAAAAAAATTTTTTTTTTTGAGCCAGAGTCTTGCTCTGTTGCCCAGGCTGGAATGCAGTAGTGCAATCGTGGCTCACTGCAGCCTCTGCCTCCCAGGTTCAAGTGATTCTCCTGCCTCAGCCACCAGAGTAGCTGGGACTACAGGCGCACACTACCACGCCCGGCTAATTTTTGTATCTTTAGTAGAGACAGGGTTTCACCATGTTGGCCAGGATGGTCTCAATCTCCTGACCTTGTGATCCGCCTGCCTCGGCCTCCCAAGAAAATGTTTTTAAAATTAGCTGGTCATGGTGCTGCGTGCCTGTAGTCCCAGCTACTTGGAAGCTGAGGCAGGAGGATTGCTTGAGCTTAGGAGTTCGAAGTTACAGTGAGCTATGATTGTGTCACTGGACTCAGCCTGTGTGACAGAGTGAGGCACTGTTAGGAAGATCACTTTCAACCCAGGAGTTCAAGGCCATCCTGAGCAACAGTGAGACCCTGTATCTAAATTAAAAAGAAAAAAAAAAGAGTATAGACTTTGGAGCTAGATGGCCTGGGTTTGAATTTCATCTCTACACTTACTTACTGTATAACTTAAGGCAAGTAACTTAATTTCTCTGGGCTTCTGACTTTTCTGTCAAATGGAGATAGTGATAATACTTAACCTCATAGATTTGTTGTGAGGATTAAGGAGGAGGTACTTAAGAGGAGGTAAAACACTAAAACACTTAGAGCAAACCTGCCAAAACACTTAGAACAAAGAACCCAGTAAGTGGTGGTGATGGTGGTGGTGGCGATGGTGATGCTTGAATTTTGGTATTGGAATTTGTTTATAATACTATTTAAGTAGATGTTATTGCTCACATTAACTTTTTAATTTTCAGATGAAGTGGCTGTAATTGATGAAATTCAAATGATTAGAGATCCAGCCAGAGGATGGGCCTGGACCAGAGCACTTCTAGGTTGGTGGTGGTAATGCTATAAAACCTGAACTTCATGACATCTGCACTGAGATGCATTTTTATCTGCTTGCCATTGCCAAATAGAGTCACCTAGAACCTTTCATTTGACACAAAAAAGTCAACTAAGTATTAGCTTTTATTTTCTAAATGTTATTTTAATAATGGGAAATCCATTTTTTCCTGTGCTAAAACTAGCATAACCATGTAATTAAAGTTAAAATGTTAAAATCTCATATTTACACAACTACAATTTATGTTTTGGTGTGTTTCATGCTAGTCTTTTTTTTTTTTTTTTGTATGTGCATATGGTGTTTTGAGAACATCTAATTTTGTATCTTGCTTTTGTTCAGTTCTGTTTTTCATGTGATATTTTTCATATTACATATTAATATGATCACATATCTCCGTTGAAGGGCAATACCGTAATTTGCTCCATAGAGTTGGACCTTTTTTTCCCTATTACTAATAAGGCTGCAGTAAAAATCTTTGTGGCCAAAGCTTTTTATTTTTTGAGACAGGGTCTTGCTCTGATGCCCAGGTTGGAGTGTGGTGGCACAGTTGTGGCTTACTGCAACCTTGACCTCCTGGGCTCAAGCAGTCCTCCCATCTCAGTCTCCCGAGTAGCTGGAATGACAGCTGTTTGCCAACGTGCCCCTGGTTAATTTTTAAATTTTTTGTAAAGACAGAGTCTCCGTATGTTTCCCAGGCTGGTCTTGAACTCCTGGGCTCAAACACTCTTCCCACAGCCTCCCCAGATGCTGGGATTATAGGCATGAGCCACTTCACCCAGATTATTTTCTTTTTTTAAAATTATTTCTTTAGAATAGCCTCCTGTAAGTGGAGTTCTTGAGGTCCATAGACATAAATGAAAATTTCTGCTACTCGATGTTGGAGTGAATTTTTGATCATGTTTTAGGGCAGGTGTTTTCAAATTTAAAAACAAATAGCTGAACGTGGCTGGGTGCGGTGGCTCAGGTCTGTAATCCCAGCACTTTGGGAGGCTGAGGTGGGCAGATTGCTTGAGGCAAGGAATTCAAGACCAGCTTGGCCAACATGGCGAAACCCCATCTCTACTAAAAATATAAAAATTAACCAGGCATGGTGGCGCATGCCTGTAATCCCAGCTGCTTCAGAGGCTGAGGCACAAGAATCACTTGAGCCTGGAAAGGAGATGTTGCAGTGAACCACGGTGAACCGAGATCATACCACTGCACTCCAGCCTAGGCGACAAAGCAAGACTCTGTCTCATGAAAGAAAAAAAAAAAAAGCTGAACTCTTTTTTTAAACAAAGAATATACATTGAAACCTGTTATGTAAAGTAGATGGAAGTGTATCTGCTCAGGGATAAGGAGCTTGGAGTTTCTTCTGCCCTCCAACCCCCAACCTCTGAGGTACCTCAGCGATTCCATGGATCCTAATTTGAAAAACACAAGTATAGGACCTATGTTCAGTACTAAACATCCAAATGCCAGCTTGTAATCTTGGCTGGTGTCACTCTGCTAGAGTTGAAACCTTGGCCAAAGCAATTTAAAAGGCCTGAGATTAATAAAAATTGGATAATCTTGGCCCACTAGAAGTGGGTGGTTATTTCGAGGTTTGCATCAGAGATAATATTTTTGAAAATACTTGGTAAGGTTGTAAAGCAATATGTCAGCCAACGTAAAGTACTTTAGCTATGTAAAATGTTGCATATTTAATTATAAATCTTTAAAATTAAGAAACCCAGTTTTGCATTGACAGGACTCTGTGCTGAAGAAGTTCATTTGTGTGGAGAACCTGCTGCTATTGACCTGGTGACGGAGCTTATGTACACAACGGGGGAGGAAGTGGAGGTATTCGATTAGATGCTTTGGTCTCCAGGTGGCATATCAAATAGTCCAGAGTACCTAGGTAGTGGCTTCAGAGGCCCTAGATAATGCCAATGTCAGAACTTAACTAAAAAGAAAGCTTCATTTTCTTGTGATCAACTAGATCATATATATTTGATTGAACCTCATGATCTGAAGTTCTGACAGAGTGGTCATCATACCCTAAGTCTTCCAAGAGTACAGGAAATTCTTCACTTCTTGACAAAACCTTCTGGGGCTTGAGTAGATCACTTCAAATTAAATAAATCAGTATTATTAGAAGTTTGAGACCCACCAAGTTCATCATTTTCAAAGTCTTGTATGTCAGATATTGGGGCCTTTGATACACATCTAATTGCCAGACACAGTTTATATTCCTTTTTCAGATTCTTAGAGTTGGAAGTAACTGGTTTCCTTTTAATCCTTCTTCTCTTTTTCTTTACCAGAGTTCTATGATAAAATGAAGTATTATTATTATTATTATTATTATTAGAAACAAGGTCTCACTCTGTTACCCAGGCTGGAGTGCTGTGGTGCAGTCACAACTCACTGCGGCCTCAGCCTTCTGGACTCAAGTGATCCTCCCACTTCAGCCTCCCAAATAGCTGGGACTACAGGTGTTTGTTTGCCACCACGCCCGTCTAATTTTTTATTTTTTTGTGCAGAGGGCATCTCACTATGTTACCAAGGCTGGTCTCGAACTCCAGTGCTCAAGCAGTTCTCCTACCTTGGCCTCCCAAAGTGCTGGGATTATAAGCATAAACCAAGGAAATAGTTTTGAATTCGCCTGTTATTTTAGTTTTTTGCTCAGTTTTCAAGGAGAGATAGTGGAATATAGTAGAAGAAATTTTGGAGTCCATTCTGTGTTTTGCCATTCTTAGCTTTGCATTCTTTCTCTCTTTTTCTTTTTTTTTTTTTTCTGAGACGGAGTTTCAGTTTCCCAGGCTGGTGTGCAGTGGCGCGATCTCGGCTCACTGTAAGCTCCGCCTCCCGGGTTCACGCCATCCTCCTCCCTCAGCCTCCTGAGTAGCTGGCACTACAGGCACCTGCCACTGTGCCTGGCTAATTTTTCTGTATTTTTAATGGAGACGGGGTTTCACTGTGTTAGCCGGGATGATCTTGATCTCCTGACCTTATGATCTGCCTGTCTCGGCCTCCCAAAGTGAGCTTTGCATTCTTTAGACAAGTCACAGGTGAGACTTGCAAAATGTGCCTCAGATGTTAATTTTTTATTGGGCTCAGTTTTACTGTTTTATAAAATGGAAATAGCAGTTAATAACCTTTCTGAACTTAACACATTGCCATGAAAATGAAATATATGAGAAAAAGCTTTGAAAATGTATGAAACACTGTGTTTCATCTTATTACTTTAGAGATGCCAATGAGAAGTGATGGTAACACTTAAAATAACAAAATAAATGTTTTTCTGTGTTTTCTTTTGAAAAAAATTGGTACTTATCAGTTTTTAGCTTAACTGCATTGCAAGCTTTTCACTTAATTACTAGTCACAAGAAGTTGAGTTGGGTGTGTCACTTTGCCATTTCATGTCTTTATTGTAGGTTCGAGACTATAAGAGGCTTACCCCCATTTCCGTGCTGGACCATGCACTAGAATCTTTAGATAACCTTCGGCCTGGGGACTGCATTGTCTGTTTTAGCAAGAATGATATTTATTCTGTGAGTCGGCAGATTGAAATTCGAGGATTAGAATCAGCTGTTATATATGGCAGTCTCCCACCTGGTAATTATTGACTTTCATCATGACAAGATATGAAATCTCCTATCTTTGCAATTTATGTTGAGATATGTATAAAAAACATAGTAAACAATATTGAATTAAGCTGCTTGATTGTATTGGTAATTTGTTAAACATCATATAAAATAAATAATTTTCTGTTTCATTTAGTGGAAATAGAAGTATTTTCATTATAGTTCTTGTTAGTTGCTGCTATTATTAGACCGTATCTTAAATGTTGAGTTTACTAATATTTTCTTACAGAAATGTCATTGAAATCTGGACTTGACCATGTCCTTTTAAGTTGTAGTCCTGAAATCTGTGTCCTCAGGAATAAGTCTAGTGTGGTGGGGGATTGTGTTGCTATATGACGGAGTATTTGAAGGAATGGATGTAAAGGATAAGTAGCTCCTTGAGGATATAAAGAAATAAAGTTTGAAACAGTAAAGGTTTTATCATTAAAAATGGGAAGAACATGAGTGAGGGTTTCCAAGATGTACTTAGCTCGATGTAATAAAACACTGAGAACACTGATTTAACATAAATTGTTCTTGTTTTAGGGACCAAACTTGCTCAAGCAAAAAAGTTTAATGATCCCAGTGACCCATGCAAAATCTTGGTTGCTACAGATGCAATTGGCATGGGACTTAATTTGTAAGTAATTTGTTTTTAATAAACATGAATATTCAGTGAGTTGAATGGTGGTTTTTTGTTTTTCAATTTTCTAATTGGCATTAATGACCAAACACTTTGATTTGGGAGAATAAATATTATAGGCTAGATTTGAGATTTATCCATAAAAAGAAAATATTAAATAGTGCCAGGACTTTTTTTAGGGACAGGGTCTTGTTCTGTTACCCACGCTGGAGTGCAGTGATCCAATTGTAGCTCAGTGCAGTTTTGAACTCCTGGGCCCTAGCGATCCTCCTGCCTCAACCTCCAGAGTAGCTGGGACCACAGGTACACACCACAAAGCCTGGTTAATTTTTTATTTTTTTGTTGCCCAAGCTAGTCTCTAACTCCTGGCCTCCAGTGATCTTCTCACCTCAGCCTCCCAAAGTGCTAGGATTGCAGGCATGAGCCGCTACACTCGGCCCACACTAGGACGTTTGAGTGCTGCCCTCCACTACTGCTAACCTATCATACTATGTCACTTTATTTTCAGTTTTTCAGTCAGGTGTCCAAGTGCCTAGTATGCATGTGGGGCTAGTTATTATCTCTAAATGAAAACAATGTTAAGCCTAAATATTATTTATTTATGTATTTATTTATTTTTGAGACAGTCTCACTCTGTGCCCCATGCTGGAGTACAGTGGTATGATCATGGCTCACTGCAGCTTCAAACTCCTGGGCTCAAGCAGTCCTCCTGCCTCAGCCACCCAAGTACTAGAGCTACAGGCACACACCAACGTACCCAGCTGATGTTTTTAATTTTTTGTAGAGACCTGGGTCTTGCTATGTTGCCCAGGCTGGTTTTGAACTCCTCGCCTCAAAACAATCCTCCTGCCCCAGCCTCCCAGAGTGCTGGGATTATGGATGCGAGCCACTGTGCCAGACGTTCCTTAATTTTTTAAGTGGCAGTCAAGGTTGCAAGAGGACCTAAGCTAGTATTGGAGTGAGCATTATGCAGTGACCCAAGTATTGGAGAGTTTTTCATACAGTCTGCAGGATCACTTTTATTTCTGTTTCAGGAGCATAAGGAGAATTATTTTTTACTCCCTTATAAAGCCCAGTGTCAATGAAAAGGGAGAGAAAGAACTGGAACCAATCACCACCTCTCAAGCCCTGCAGATTGCTGGCAGAGCTGGCAGATTCAGCTCGCAATTTAAAGAAGGAGAGGTTACAACAATGAAGCACGAAGATCTCAGTTTATTAAAGGAAATTTTGAAGAGGCCTGTGGATCCTATAACTGTAAGGTGTAACATGTTAATTACTACTTCTCTGTGGAGGACAGTCATTCTTTCCCTCACCCACCATCCAGACTCTCGTCTCAGACACATTTCTGGATACAGACATAAGTGAAAGAAAGTTTTGTGCCATGAAAACTGCATTTAAAAAAGCCCTACTTTATTGCTTTGGAGAGCCATGGAGATCCTTTGATCAGAGAATGGTATGCAAGTGAAGGTCCAGATTGACAAAGTTTAGTGAGCCTGATTTGCCTTTAGTTCCTTCTGGAATCTAGCAGCGGGAAGGAACAGGGAGGAAAGCAGTTGCTTCAGCTGAGCACACAGAGCTACATTAGTGGGCTGAAAAATGACCAGAAGCCTGAATACAGACGAAACCCTTGAGTATGGGGCAAAAACAGCCCTAAACAATACAACTTCATCCAGTGAGGAGGTGGTTAAATTTTGGTTAATATTAGTTAATGAGTTACAATTGTACATATTTGAAACAAACTTTCTATTAATAGTTAAAATTTAAAGTTGCCTGGAAAATTCACTTACATGGCTTATCTCATTTGTCCGTGACATTAGATGAAGGGGAATATAGACATGAGATCATGCAGGGAGAAGCTTCCAGGGGAAGGCTGTGCTAGAATCATTTCTGTAACTTCTTAGCAGTACAGTTAGGTTCGTGGGTGGCTCCCGTGACCTCCCTGCCTCCCTCCTGGGCACCTCATGTCTTGAACTCTTCTTCCCTCATGACTAATCTCTCTTGCCTCTTTTCCTCTTTGTCTTTTTCATTCACTTTCTCTCTCTCTGTTTCATGCTCCATTCCTTATACTTGCCTGTGGCCGTGTCTAAGCACTGTAATGTGCAGTGAAGAGAACTCACTTCCAGTTCAAAAATGCTCTCATGTCTTTCTAGATGTGTGTATGTATGTTAGTTTTATGGCCTTAGTTAAAGTGACTGGGTTTTTCTTATTCATTTTAATTCAGTGAGGAGAATTGAGACATGGAAAATAGTTTTACCCTGGAAAACAGATTTTTCTTTCCTTTTTTTTTTTGAGATAGTGTTTCACTCTGTTACTCAGGCTTCAGTGCCGTGGCATGATCATAGCCCACTGTAACCTCAAATCTCCTGAGCTCAGGAGATCCTCACACCTCAGCCTCTTGAGCAGCTGGGACTTTAGGTGCTCACCACCATGCTTGGCTAATTTTTAAAATAAATTTTGTAGAGATGGGATCTCCTTATGTTGCCCAGGCTGATCTTGAACTATTGTCCTCAAGTGATCCTCCCACCTTGGCCTCCCAAAGTGTTGGGATTAGAGGCATGAGCCACACCACCTGGCCATAAAATCTTTTTTTTTTTTTTTTTTTTTTTTGCTTTTTGAGACGGAGTCTTGCTCTGTTGCCAGGCTGGAGTGCAGTGGCGCGATCTCGGCTCACTGCAAGCGCCACCTGCTGGGTTCAAGCAATTCTCGTGCCTCAGCCTCCAGAGTAGCTGGGATTACAGGCGCCCGCCACCACGCCCAGCTAATTTTTGCATTTTTAATAGAGACGGGATTTCACTATGTTGGGTAGGATGGTCTCGATCTCCTGACCTCGTGATCTGCCCACCTCGGCCTCCCAAAGTGCTGGGATTACAGGCGTGAGCCACCGCGCCCGGCCCATAAAATCGTTTTTTATACGCTGTCAGATCATCATAGGTTTTAGAAATATGACTAAAATGTAAGCAAAAGATAATTTCTCAGTAGCCATAATCTTTCATTTTTACTAAATCATCTCATCAGCTTTTCTAATTGGTAATAAATGGTAAAATGATATATTTTCTTTTACTCAAACTCTTGGCATTTACTTCATTTGGTGAGAGTTTAGCTTGAATGTATTTATTTGGTGAGAGCTTAGCCTGAATAGGACTTTATCATGCAATAACTTAAGAAAATTTGTCGTTTTTTTTTTTTTTTTTTAAATCAGCTTATGATTGTTTTTTCTTTTACTAAAAGGCAGCTGGTCTTCATCCAACTGCTGAGCAGATTGAAATGTTTGCCTACCATCTCCCTGATACAACACTTTCCAATCTCATTGTAAGTGGAAACTCCCTTTCGAATCTCTTCTAAAAATGTTGATATGTCAAGTGATTACTGCTTAACCTCATGAGCATGAATGGATAGTCTGCCTTTGAGAAGTTGCTATTTATAAAATTTATTTTACAAGCAAAAACTTTTTCTCAAAATCTTTTGGGACTTTAGTCTTGAGGAATTTCCTCTCAGTATTTCAGGTGGGGAAGGATACGAGGGAGTGATTAAAGCAAGCCTTTATGGAAGTTTGTTCTGGATTAAAGAGATTGCCTTTTATAGGCTTGAGTGTTATTCATTGTTCATTTTAATTGACTTAGGCAGTCCAGTAATTTCATGTCTTTTTTCCCCAGGATATTTTTGTAGACTTTTCACAAGTTGATGGGCAGTATTTTGTCTGCAATATGGATGATTTTAAATTTTCTGCAGAGTTGATCCAGCATATTCCATTAAGTCTGCGAGTGAGGTATATTTTCTGCACGGCCCCTATCAACAAGAAGCAGCCTTTTGTGTGCTCTTCACTGTTACAGGTAAGCCTTTATCTTTAAGATATTTTGAGTTCCTTCAGGTTCATACAGTTTCCCCAAACAGTACTTTGTTATTCAACATAAAACAATTAGAAGAGTACTCTGTAATATGAGAGACTTTGTAAAAACTTAAATAGGGATTAATAGTAGCAATAGTGTTCAGTTTTCTTTTTTTTTTTTTGAGACGGAGTCTTGCTCTGTCGCCCAGGCTGGAGTGCAGTGGCCGGCTCTCAGCTCACTGCAAGCTCCGCCTCCTGGTTTCACGCCATTCTCCTGCCTCAGCCTCCCGAGTAGCTGGGACTACAGGCGTCCACCACCTCGCCTGGCTAGTTTTTTGTATTTTTTTTAGTAGAGACGGGGTTTCACCGTGTTAGCCAAGATGGTCTTGATCTCCTGACCTCGTGATCCGCCCGTCTCGGCCTCCCAAAGTGCTGGGATTACAGGCTTGAGCCACCGTGCCCAGCCGTGTTCAGTTTTCTTAAGTGTAAAGCACTGAGCCAGGAGTTACTGTCTTGTATGAGCACCATGCCAGGGATCTAGCCCCTTTTTACTCATTTGAGCAGGGATGCAAATCTCTGACTTCTGAGAAGCACAGGATTCCTGGGGGCCAGGAAGAACAGTGGACACTGAACTTCCTGCCCCGACTTGCTGTTCTCTCACCTCTCTGGGACCTTGCCCGCCCTATTTCCTCTGCTTTGCATGCTCTCCTCACCCCACTAAACCCAAAGGCCTCCCCTTCTCTGAATCTTGTCCTGACTCACTGAGGTTCATTGCCATTTCCTCTGTAGGCCTGAGCATTCTGCATACGAGCTATATTCTAATCAAATCTATCTCTAAACTTATTTTTTAAATAACGTAAATAGTCCAGTGCTGTGGCTTATGCCTGTAATCCCAGCACTTTGGGAGGCCAAGGCAGGAAGGCCAACTCTGCTTAAGCCTAAGAGTTCGAGAACATCTCCAGCAACATAGCAAGACTCTGTCCTTTAAAAAAAAAAAATTACATAAATAATACATACATTCTCTTTATACAAAATGAAAACATTACAGATAGCTTAAATGTGGCTCCCTCCCAATCTTAGTCCTCTGAAATAACTACTTGTGTAAGTTTGTGTGTATCTTTGCAGACTGTTTTTCACTACGTTTGCCTACGTGCATGCTCATATGGAAACACTAGATTTGTAAGGGTGCGTTTCCCTGTAAAAAATTATCTTTTGTGTTTTGAGACAGAGTCTTACTCTGTCGCTCAGGCTGGAGTGCAGTGGTGCCATCTCAGCTCACTGCAACCTCTGCCTCCTGGATTCAAGCGATTCTTGTGCCTCAGCCTCCTGAGTATCTGGGCTTACAGGCACGTGCCATGCCTGGCTAATTTTTTTATATTTTGTAGAGGCAGGGTTTTGCCATGTTCCCCAGGCTGATCACGAACTCCTGAGCTCAAGCAGTCCACCCGCCTCAGCCTCCCAAAGTGCTAGGATTACAGGCATGAGCCATTGTGTCCAGCCCCATCAACGTTATCTTAATGAATTACTCACAACTTGCCTTTTCTTTTTCTCTTAACAATATGTGTTAGAGACCTTCCATGTCCAGATGTTTACCTAGAAAATATGTTTCTTAGAGCTGGCATTTGTGAAAAACTTAGCTAGCATAAGGTTGAAGTTTATGGAACAATCTTAAACTGCTGTAAACTGACCTGAGTGGAACTCAGTCCCATGGCCTTGGCCCCATTCACACCATCCTTTAAAGAGCTATTCTAGTGAATAGAAGCTCTTTACTAAAGTGTAGGGAGTCTCTGGAACGTGCAGGTCAACAGTTGCTTGTTTTCTTAAGGTCTCGCTATGTTGCCCAGGCTGCAGTGCAGTGGCGCAATCATAGCTCACTGTAACCCCAAACTCCTGGGCTCAGGCGATCCTTCCACCTCAGCCTCCTGAGTAGCTAGGACTACAGGTGTGCGCCATGATGCGCTGTGTGTTTTCTTTTTGAGATGAAGTCTCCCTCTGTTGCCCCAGCTGGAGTGCAGTGGCATGAACTTGGCTCACTGCAACCTCCGCCTCCCAGGTTCAAGTGATTCTCCTGTCTCAGCCTCCCAAGTAGCTGGGATTACAGGTGCCCGCCACCATGCCTGGCTAATTTTTTGTATTTTTAGTAGAGATGGGGTTTCACCATGTTGGCCAGGCTGGTCTCAAACTCCTGACCTCAAGTAATCCACCCACCTTGGCCTCCCAAAGTGCTAGGATTATAGGCGTGAGCCACCTTGCCTGGCCGCTCCATGTGTTTTCTGTTTGAAAATTAGAATATGAAATCTAGAGGCTTTTCCTTTTTTCTTGATCTTTGTCATTACTGAACTATGAAAGAGCTCAGTCACACTGATGACTTACCATGCCCCTTAGGACTGTGATTTGGAAGCTGTGCTCCATGGAGCTCCTTTAGGGCCAGCTGCTGGATGGATGGATGGATGGACGGACGGACGGATGGATGGATGGATGGATGGATGGATGGATGGATGGGCGGGCGGGCGGGCATCTCTCCCTACCCTCTCTGCATAACTCCTTACTTAGCTCTTTTATGTATTGGGCTTCCATTAGTTGTCTGTGGCCAAAAAAAATTAGAGCTACTGCCTTTATAAGATAACTTGAGAACTCATGCTTGGCCTGTCCTGCCTGGCAGGCAGTGTGGTCACATTTCTGTCTTTTATGGCTATCCTACTTGGCATTTATTAAACTTAGCAGAGTGGACCAGACTGAATTTAACACAATTGTGGCATTATTTAAACACAGTTGATCTAAAACTACTCTTCCTCTCTGAAGTATTGACCTTGTTTAGGTTAAGCATTTAGAGATAATTTCCCCTAATTAGGAAATGAATCATTTGAAATCAGCTTGAATCTTGAAGCTGAAGATTCTATGTAAACCCTTGCTTGAGGGGTCTTACTGTGTGGTTGTATGTCTATCTTCTGTAGTACAGGTGATGTATAATATTGCCTAATGTCTGGAATGCAACATGGTTTTCAAAGCACATTCCCCAGCAGTGTCTTGTGGTTCAAGACAGGGCTGTGGTGTCTCATGTTACCAGTGAGGAAGCTGAAGCACAGAGTGGTGACTTGGCCAAAGCCACACAGCTCGCAGGAGGCAGAGCCAAGATTGACTTCCGACCAGCCTTGCACCAGGCCACCTCAGAGGGATTCTATATAATAAGGGAGAACATTAACAAGATAAACTTAAGCTCGTATTTGAGGTTATAGGACTATTACATAATGAGATAGAAATAGGAGTCTTCAGGTACTGTCTGTCCATAGCTTAGAACATCACATATTCCTAAATAAGAGTTAACAGACAGGCCCTGGAAAGTTAGTCCTTCTACAGCTCTTCTTTTTTTTTTTTTTAAACTGCTCCTTGTGAAGCAGGGATACTCTATAGGTTGTGTGCCCAGAGTAGCCCTTGAACTTCTGTTGCACGTATTATTACCCTGGTTTTAGAAAAAGAAGGAAATCATCTTTTTTTTTTTTTTTTTTCTTTCTCCAGATGGTCTCACGCTGCTGGAGTGCAGTGGCACGATCATGGCTCACTGCAGCCTTGACCTCCCCGGGCTCAGTAATCCTCCACCTCAGCTTCCTGAGGAGTAGATGGAATCACAGGCACACACCACCATGCCCAGCTAATTCTTTGTGTTTTTTATAGAGATGGGGTTTCTCCATGTTGCCCCAGCTGGTCTCGAACTCCTGGGCTCAAGTGATCTACCTGCTTCAGCCTCCCAGAGTGCTGGGATTATAGACGTGAGCCACTGTACCTGGCCTTATAAAGTATTAAATGTTCTTAACAAAGGAGAAAAGTACAAAGGAGAAAAGAAACCACCTGTCTATTGAAATACAACCACAATTAATGTTTTTGTTTTGCTTCCTTATTTTTTCTCTTTATAATTGTAGACTTAAGGGAATTCTGACACTTCTATGAAACTCTTTTCCTCTTTCCCTCTCAGTTTGCCAGGCAGTATAGCAGGAATGAGCCCCTGACCTTTGCATGGTTACGCCGATACATCAAATGGCCTTTACTTGCACCTAGGAATATTAAAGACCTCATGGATCTTGAAGCTGTGCACGATGTCTTGGATCTTTACCTGTGGCTAAGGTACCAACATTTTTCCTTTATGTGCTCTCATTTTTCTAGTAGGACAAATTAAAGGTTTTATGAATTTGTTTTTCTATTTCAAATTATGGACATATTTGCAAGATGCTCTATATTATGTCTGTTGTCCATAAAGGCAGTTCAACTGATGGAATGGTTTATACCCATTCCAAAAATGACTTGAGTTATTACAATTCTAGTTAAGTTGGCTGGGTGAGAAGGAAGGTCCACTGGACTCTTGCTGGTCAAAGGACGGTCCTTGGACCAAAAGCACTGGTATCACCTGGGAGCTTGTTAGAACTAAGGAGTATCAGGCCCATCCCTGATTTGATCAGATTCTGCATTTTAACAAGCTCCCTGGGTGATTCACTTGTCCATTATCATTTGAGAAGTCCTGTTCTAGGCCAGTGATTCTTAAAGGAGGGGCATGTCCCTCTCTAGGAGTATATCAGAGTCTGTTGAGGTATAGTGCTGACCCTCCCTCAGGATGACATATTCCTCGGATGTGTGGGGGCAGAAATAAAGGTTGAGCAAAGGCACTGAAGAGAGTTTGCAAAAAGAACATTTAGAATTAATCAATGTCAAGATGTAGGTGTGCCATTGAGAGTAGTCCAGTGACTGCAGTAAGAGCTGTTGCCATAATGCTAATGTGTCTTTTTCCCAGCTACCGATTTATGGATATGTTTCCAGATGCCAGCCTTATTCGAGATCTCCAGAAGGAACTAGATGGTATTATCCAAGATGGTGTGCACAATATCACTAAATTGATTAAAGTGTCTGAGAAGCATAAGCTGTTGAATTTGGAGAGCTTTCCATCAGTGAGCCAGTCACGATTGTCAGGAACCTTAAAGAGCCAAGCTAGAAGGACACGCGGCACCAAAGCTCTAGGGAGTAAAGCTACTGAGCCACCCAGCGCCAATGCAGGAGAGCTGTCCCTTGCTTCCAGATTGGTGCAGCAAGGACTCCTCACTCCAGACATGCTGAAACAGCTAGAAAAAGAGTGGATGACACAACAGACTGAACGCAGCAAAGAAAGAACGGAGTCTGGGACTCATCCAAAAGGGACGAGAAGAAAGAAGAAGGAACCTGATTCGGACTAGTTTTCTGTTCCTGGTTTTGTTTTTTTGTTTTTTTCTTTTTTTAAATTTAATTTTGCAAATAAAAATCTATTTTGAATCCTTTTTCCTCAAATGCATTTACTCCCTGCTCTCGTATTGTGGCTATCTGGTACTGGGAGTTTTTTGGTGTTGGAGGGGGGGTGTGTGTGTGTGTGGTTTTTTTTTTTTTTTTTTTTGCACAGAAAAATCACTCTTGATGACTAAACTGTTTTGGTTTTTTTTTTTCAACATTTAGAAAATACTAGGATATCATAGAGGTTTAATTTAAATCTTTATATAATGGCCATTTGTAGAATAGTACTGAGACAGTGCACCATAAGGAACTCTGCATGGGAATAAAATCGTTTTGGTGAATCGTTTGACCAGCTTCCTATGCCATGCTGAGGATGTCGTGGATGGAATTCTTTGACAAACATTGCTGTCTATTGTACCCATATACCAGAGGCTATTTAGGTGCTGGAAATATGCAGTAAGCAAGACTGGCAATGTTCTACCCTCATGGATCTCATATTTGGTAGGAGAGACAGGAACAGGTTAACAAATCATGTCAGGCCGATGAGGACAGAGATTGTAGTCTGTTTCACTGCTGCATCCACAGTGTCTGGAATATAGCAGAAATCAGTCTTTGTGAGATGAATGGGTGTAATTTTAGAGAAGACTGCTAGAAAGAAGTAGAATAAGTAAAGAGTGATGCTGGGTGGCAGGGATGGGCTGTTTTAGGTAGGGTGGTCTTCCCTTGTCCAAAGGCCAGTCTGATGCATAGTGGCCTATGCTTGTCCAACAAAGTTTTCAACCCTGTTCAGAAACCTAGCTAAAAGGGGTTTAAAGGTGGAAGCTTTGGAATTAGACAGATGTGGTTCCTTTTCTTATCACTCACAGCTTAGTAGCCTTGCCGTCTCTGGGCTTGATCTCACATTTGAAGAAAATGGTCAGTACGTTCACTTAGAGTTGTTTTGGAGGTTAAATGTGATCATGTGCCATTTAGCACAGGGCCTGGCACACAGGAAGCGTTTTATTATATAAATGAACCTGAAGGTTTGGGTCCAGTCTGGGCTGTGAATTGAGCTCTCAGATTATTCTGACAACTGAACTAATTTCTTGAGCAACTATTGAATTGAGGCTGACATCACAGTAGGGATTAAATATGATTTGATTCAAAATGGGTGAGGGAACGTAGCCAGATTTGCAACCTCTCTCTGCTTTTTTCTTCGGTAGTTTAGAGGTGACATTTAACTGAGATGACAATCTTCATTCTGACTTTTGCCTTCATGGAAATAAAGGCTAAGTGGGTGGCACTCAATCTGTATCTGCCTTGCTTATGGATAAACTAGTGAAATGCCTGGAAGGGCTTATCTCTTGATATTCTGCAACGAGGCAACTGCAGCTTCTAAAATTTGCTTACCCCTGTGACTTACACCATAGCAGACATAATCATGCTTGTCCAGATGGTTACAAGAAATATCTATGAACTGAACCAAATAGGGGATTTGGTCCCATTGTATTTAAGTGATGGGGTACATCACTTACAGTGCTGTTAACTCTCCTGTTTTCTCCAGTTTGGGGGCCAGAGTTGGTAAGTCAGAGAAAAGACTTAGGCAAGACACTTAAAAACTAAGGCAAGTGGAAAGTCCTGAATATGTTCAATAAGGAAGTGGCTGGGCACAGTGGCTCATGCCTGTAATCCCAGCACTTTGGGAGACCAAGGCAGGAAGATCGCTTGAGGCCAGGAGTTTGAGACCAGCTTGGGCAACGCAGTGAGACCCCATCTCTACAAAAATTTTTAAAAATTAGCCAGGTGTGGTGGCGTTCACCAGTAGTACAGCTATTTGGGAGGCTGGGGTGGAAGCTGCGGTGAGCAGTGATCATGCCACTGCATTCCAGCCTGGACAACAGAGTGAGACTCTGTCTCTAAATAAATAAGTAAATAAGTTAAATAAAGCCTCAAATAAGAGAGGTGGGGGTGGGAGGTGCTGTAAGGGAAGGGCTGCTTGAACATTTAGCTAATGAGCATTTATAAATAGTGATAGTTTGCCCTTTCAGGCCTCCTTCCCTTGGAGGGAAAAGAGGGCACCGTAGTAAGAAGAGACTAAAGAAAAGATGGCAGCATGTGAAGCAAAACAGGAAGAGTAGAATTGGAGTGGCCCTGGAGAGTTCTCTTCAGTGTACCTAAAATTGTCACCAAGAAAGCAGCCTAGTCTTCCTTCTCTGCAACAAGCTTGACATGTCACTTATCTTTCTTTGTGGGCTTCAGGGCCAGCTGAATTCCAGGTGTTCATTCCCATTTCACTATGGTCATGTTGCTCTTTCTGAAAGCCCTTTCCTGTCCTTGCAGTCTTCTCACAGATTTTGAAGTACTTGCCTGAGAGCCCTCCTTGGATTATTATGGATTCCACTGAACTTAAACATGGGATGTGGACTAAGGCTTAGAAACTATCACTATACAGACCTGGTAATCTAATAAAATGTGGTTAGAAAATGACTGAGAGTAATATCCAGTGACTTGTAATGTTTTGTATGTTATATATGTGGAAGAGTATAAATCTGCAAAATGAAACTCTTGAAAAGTGACTGTAAATCACAAATATATAAAGCTATTATCACAAATTAGAGTCTCTTATGACTCAAAACTGAGAGTCTGTAATTATGATGCAGTCATTCTGTGTGTGTCTAACTCAAACCTATTAGGATGCAATGAAAAGTAGAGGTTTGCTAAGGGACAGGCAAATGGATAAGGGAATCATGCTGAGATTTCCCTCCCCTGTTTCAAAACTTTAAAATACATAAACCTGGCTGGGTGCAGTGGCTCACGCCTGTAATCCCAACACTTTGGGAGGCCAAGGCAGACAGATCGCTTCAGCTCAGAAGTTCAAGACCAGCCTGGGCAACACGGCAAAACACTGTCTCTGCAAAAAAAGCAAAAATTAGCCAGGCATGTTGGTGTGCGCCTGTAGTCCCAGCTACCCGAGAGGCTAAGGTGGGAGGATCACTTGAGCCCAGGAGGCAGAGGTTGCAGTGAGCTGAGAAGGTACCAGTACCAGACCCTGTCTCAAAAAAAATAGATAGGCCGAGCGCGGTGGCTCAAGCCTGTAATCCCAGCACTTTGGGAGGCCAAGACGGGCGGATCACAAGGTCAGGAGATCGAGACCATCCTGGCTAACACGGTGAAACCCCATCTCTACTAAAAAATACAAAAAACTAGCCGGGCGAGGTGGCGGGCGCCTGTAGTCCCAGCTATTCAGGAGGCTGAGGCAGGAGAATGGCGTAAACTCGGGAGGCGGAGCTTGCAGTGAGCTGAGATCCGGCCACTGCACTCCAGCCTGGGCGACAGAGCTAGACTCTGTCTCAAAAAAAAAAAATAAAAATAAAAATAAAAATAAAAAAAAAATAAACCTCCACCTATAGTATCTCTAGATAAAGTAATTTTAAAATTTTTTTCTGTTTCTTACATTATTCTCATTCTTTTTCTTTTTCCTAGCTTGGTTTGGTTTCTGCCTTTATTGTTGGAAACTTGTCTCATGTGTCTAGCGATCCTTGCCTGTGTCTATGTTTAAAAGTGAAGAAATAAGCTAATGCAGAGCTCTGTTTATAGGCCTAATGCTTTTTCAGTTTTTATGCAGGTTGATTGGATGATAAGCTGGCTTTTTAAATGATTCCCCAAATGTCAGTATCTGTAAGGTTTATTTTACTTTATTTTTTTTGAATCAGTCTCATTCTGTCGCTCAGGCTGGAGTGCTGTGGCATGAACTCGGGTCACTACAACCTCTGCCTCCCAAGGCTAGGTGTGGTGGCTCACACCTGTAATCCCAGCACTTTGGGAGGCCACAGCGGGCGGCAGGGAGTGGATCATGAGGTCAGGAGTTAGAGACCAGCCTGGCCAATATGGTGAAACCCAGTCTCCACTAAAAATACAAAAATTAGCTGGGCGTGCTGGTGGTTGCCTGTAGTCCCATCTGCTCGGGAGGCTGAGGCAGGAGAATCCCCTGAACCCGGGAGGCGGAGGTTGCAGTGAGCCGAGATCGCGCCACTGCACTCCAGCCTAGGCAACAGAGTGGGACTCTGTCTCAAAAAACAAATATACAAACAAACAAAAAGAAAACAACCTCTGCTTCCCAAGTTCAAGCAATTCTCCTGCCTCTGCCTCCTGAGTAGCTGGGATTACAAGCGTGCACCACCACACCCAGTTAATTTTGTATTTTTAATAGAGACTGGGTCTCACCATGTTGCCCAGGCTGACCTCAGGTGATCCCAAAGTGCTAGTGTGAGCCACCATGCCTGGCAGTATCTGTAAGGTTTTTTTTGTTTGTTTTTGTTTTTGAGATGGAGTTTTGCTTTTGTTGCCAATGCTAGAGTGCAATGGTGCGATCTCAGCTCACTGCAACCTCTGCCTCCTGGGTTCAAGCAATTCTCCTGCTTCAGCCTCCAGAATAGCTGGGACTACAGGTGCACACCACCACAGCTGGCTAATTTTGTATTTTTAGTAGAGATGGGGTTTTGTCATGTTAGCCATGCTGGTCTTGAACTTCTGACCTCAGGAGGTCCACCCACCTCAGCCTCCCAAAGTGCTGGGATTACAGGCGTGAGCCACCACACCTGGCCTGTAGGGTGTTTTAAACATAAACTTAAAAAAAAAAAAAAAGGATAGTTTTAGATTTACAGAAAAAATGCAAAGATAATACAAAGAATTCCCATATACCCAACACATTTCTCCCATTAATATTTTACATTTCCTCCATTAACATCTTATATTAGTGTGGTACATTTGTTATCATTAATGAACCAAGACTGATACATTATTATTAACTAAAGGCCACAGGTTGTTTAGATCCCCTTAGTTTTTACCCAGTGGCCTTCTGCTCTTTTGGATCCCATCCAAGACACCACATGACATTCAGTCGTCTCCTTAGGCTCCTCCTGGCTGCGACAGTTTCTCAGACTTGCTGTTGATCATCTCAACAGCTTTGAGTACTAGTCATGTATTCTATAGACTATTCCTCGGTTGGGATTTGTCTGATGTTTTTCTTATGATCAGACTAGGGTTTGGGTTTTGGGAGAAAGAACCCAGAGGTAAGGCGCCAGTCTTACCACCTCATACCACGGATCTATACTGTCAACATGACTTCACCCTGCTGAGGTTGACCTTCATCACGTGCCTGAAGACATGTGTCAGGTTTCTTCACTGTCATGTTACCCTTTTCTCATTTTCCATACTGAACTCTCTGGAAAGAGTCCCTGTGTACTCTGTGCTCCACCTCTTTGTGGGTGGAGTATCTATGTACATTCTTCTGCATGGGAGATTGGTCCTTTCTCCCTTACTTATATATTTATGCAATTATTTGTTTATATCAGTATAGGCTAATGGAAATGTGGACTTTGGGTTACAATCCAATCAAACTTTATCTTGCTCAATTTTTTCTTGTTTCTTTTTTTTAACACTCCTATCAATGTTTCCTAGCTTTGGTTATTGGAACACTTTCACTTTCAGTTGGCTCCTGGGTTCCTTTGACGCATCCGTACCGTTTGGTTTTTGTTTTGTTGATTACTTCTTTCCTTTCTGGCACTACAAGATGCGCCAGGACCATCTTGTATAGACCTGGTTCTTTGATCTGGGCACTAGGTGTGCTTGTTGCTACTGGGTGTCGTTGCTTCTAGGGTTTCTCAGCTGACAAAGCAAGGACATATGCATGTGTATACTAAACTATATACACATGTCTTTAAACCTTTATATAAACATATATGTATAGCCATCTATGTCTATATCAAGCTAAACGTGAGTTTATACTGATGTCCTCAATTCTAATCTAGTGACATGGATCATTCTAGTCTTCTCCCCTGCTTGAAGCCTCTCACTCCAACAGCAAGAAACCTCCCTCCCGCCATCCACCATCCATGTACTTAATTGTTCCATTTCAGCATTCTGGTGCAGTGGTTTCAGAATTGTTAAGGGTGCTCTTGCAGGAAGCAACTTTATCAATCAGAATACAGTGCTACATACACTTCCTTATAATTGTAGTCTTACTCTATTAATTTCCAAAGTTTCTTAGGTCAGCATATTTTCCCTCCCCTTCCCCTTCAGTGAGGCTATTTCACACATTTGCAACACAGTTAGACTCTCACTTCACAGTCTGTGTTGCATCGCTGACCTCCTAAATGTTTTTTTGAAAGTATGTACATTAAAGTTAATTCTTTGTGCTGTCAAATTCTATGGATTTTGAAAGTGTGTCGTGTATTTGCCATTACAGTGTCATACAGAATAGTTTCACTGCCCTAAAAATGCCCTTGTGTTTCACTGATTCAGCATCCCCCACCTTTCCGAATCCCTGGCCACTACCAATTTGTTTACTGTCTCTGTAGTTTTCCCTTTCCACACCTGTGGGTTTGGGTTTATTTTTTTCTCCCCCCTGAGATGGAGTCTGGGTCCGTCGCCCAAGCTTGAGTGCAGTGGCGCAGTCTCAGCTCATTGCAAAATCCGCCCCCCAGGTTCAAGCTATTCTTGTGCTTTAGTCTCCTCGGTAGCTGGGATTAGAGGTGTCCACCACCATGCCTGGCTCATTTTTTTTTGTATTTTTAGTAGGGATGGGGGTTTCACCATATTTGCCAGGCTGGTCTCGAACTCCTGACCTCAAATGATCCACCCGCCTTGGCCTCCCAAAATGCTGGGATTACAGGGATGAACCACCGTGCCTGGTCAAGCTTTTTTATATAGCTTTTTAACCAGTCTCCTGTTTTGGACTCTATGTCTTCCCCCAGGCCTCTGATTCCTGAGCATTTTTAGAGTTTTACAAATGTCACAGCTCCCTTCTCAGCCGAGTCACTCTCTGCGGGCACTCAGGTTTCAGTGTTTCCTCTACTAAGCGATTACTTCCGTGAGCTTCCTGTCTTCCAGAATTATGTTAAGATCTCTTATCGGTCACTGTTTCCTTTCTCTTTGTCCTTGTAGGTTAATGCCATGCTAAACCAGAAGTCTCGTTTGCTTTGAAAAGTTAGTTATTTTGTGCAATTGCAGTTGTAAATATGCTGAAAAATGTTAAAAGTCATATGAACTGCATTTTCTTGTTCAGCTTTTCTTTCCTTGATACGTGTTTTGCAAATATGACCCTTAATGTACAGTTATGATTTAGAAATTGTGTCGGAATTTCTTCCTGAGCATTCCCTGTCTTCGTTTCGGAATAAACCTGTAAAATGATTAGTAGCATTCTTTTGAAACTTGCTGAGGTTAGCATTTCTGTTTCATTTGTGGCTGCTCCCATAGAGACACCATTGTAACTGTAACCACTGGCAGTGTTTGGAAGTTTCTACATTGGTTTTCTTATTATGGAAGTTTGCTCTCTCTCACATAGTTTCTGATTCTTTTGCAGCAAGTGGAGTACCAGCAGGTCAGACTGATTTATGTTATGACAACTTAACTTTGGCCTTACCATTAAAAAGAATACAGGGCAGAATTAAGAACTGTTTTCTTTAGTAACAGGAATAGAATTTCCATAAAATTCCCAACTGTTCAATTCCAGTATATGGAACAGGTACCTTCTGATGGTTTACGATCATGCCTTACTGAGTGGACTAGAAGGTCTGCACACGAGACCAAGTGGGATGAGCTGAAGAGGGGTCCCTAGCCAGGGAAAGGCTGAGCTTCAGGAGGTGCTTTTAAGGGAGGAGACCATTACTACTCCTACTGCCCTCCTCCCCACACCTTGCCTAGTTCAAAGACAGGAGAAAAGAGAGAGAGAAACAAAAGTAAGATAAATAGCCAGACAACCTTGGCACCACCACCCAGTCCTAGGAGTTAAACAAAGTAATAATAATAACATCAACCCCTGGCCTGAACTACTTGTGTTATCTGTAAATTCCAGACACTGTATGAAAAAAGCATTGTAAAACTTTGTGTTCTGTTAGCTGATGCATGTAGCCCCCAGTCACGTTTCCCACGCTTGCTCGATTTATCATGACCCTTTCACGTGGACCCCTTAAAGTTGTAAGCCTTTAAAAAGGCCAAATATTTCTTTCTCAGGGAGCTCGGCTCTTAAGACGCGAGTCTGCTGATGCTCCCGGCCGCATAAAAAGCCTCTTCCTTCTTTAATCCGGTGTCTGAGGAGTTTTTTCTGCGGCTCGTCCTGCTACACTTTTAGTGTGCCCACTGAAGACCACATGCCTTTCCTTGTGTGATAATTTGCTTTCTTTCTCATTTTGACCACTGACGTAGCTATGAAGTTTTTACAGATATGAATATAGATTTGGACCTTTATCTGCAGTTTAAAAAAAGCCAAAGTGGGACCCCAGGTCCTGTGCACTTTCCACTATGTTAGCCAGAGCTTGGGGCCAGTTTTCCAGCGTAGACCCCATGTCTCCCCATGCCTTGTTTCCAGCCTAGCCAGTGTAGCACAGCGGGCAAGCAAGAGCTCTGGAGCTAGACTGCCTGCATTCAAATCTCGAGTTCACCGTGTCCCAGCTGGGCTCTGGGCCTCGGTTTCTCTATCTGTAAAATAGGGAGAATGATAGTTACGTGGAATTAATATCGTAAAACATCTAGTAAACTCCATTGGGAAGTGTTTGCTAAATAAATAGGTAAATTTTACTGGACTTCTAGTCCTCCCACCATCCTCAGTACTTAAAGGAAAACAGATATTATCTTTGGGCCTTGCCAAAATGGACCGTGTAGATTAAAGTGGAGCTCTATGAAATGGAGATGTGTCTAGAGATGGGAGAGTTTCCCTTCTTACATGGAAGATTTGGGCCAGATGGGTGACGTGCTTCAACTAAAATGTCACTTGTCAGTGTCAGCCCTCAAAAGGGTGTTCTTAAGCAAAATCCAACTACTTATAAGATTCAAACCTAGATATCCTTGAATAGCCAATAGAGCTTTAGTAAGGGTGAAAAATCCCAAGACTTGAATTGGAGTAATCAGATGAGGAATGGTAAAATAACCTAATTATTTTGTCTTGATTCTATTAAAATGCGGGGGCTGAGCTAGATGACTCCAAATGCATGTGATCTCTGTAATCATTAAACTTCCTGGTTTAGTCACCTTACTCAGGCCTGGAATGTAGACGCTAATGTGCTCAGATTAAAAATGGAATGATGCAATAGATGAAAATCCTCTGGTGTCATTTGCCCAATTAAAATTCCAAGGGCTGCCTATCTGACTCACACAAGCAACCGTGAGATTGCAGAGATCTTTGGTTATGGTTTGCATTCTTTTGACCACTGGCTACTGTAACCTCTTATTCTTTTTTTTTTTTTTTGAGACGGAGTCTCGCTTTGTCGCCCAGGCTGGAGTGCAGTGGCGTGATCTTGGCTCACTGCAAGCTCTGCCTCCTGGGTTCATGCCATTCTCCTGCCTCAGCCTCCCGAGTAGCTGGGACTACAGGCGCCCGCCACTACGCCCGGCTAGTTTTTTGTATTTTTAGTAGAGACGGGGTTTCACCATGTTAGCCAGGATGGTCTCGATCTCCTGACCTCGTGATCCACCCGCCTCGGCCTCCCAAAGTGCTGGGATTACAGGCGTGAGCCACCGCGCCCGGCTGTAACCTCTTATTCTTGTGGTTAGCAAATCAATGACAGTCGGTGCATACTGCACTGCCAAGGTTACTTTTTTTTATTTTTTATTTTTTTTTGAGATGGAGTCTCACTGTTGCCCAGGCTGGAGTGCAGTGGTGCGATCTCAGCTCACAGCAACCTCCACCTCTTGGGTTTAAACAATTCTCCTACCTCTGCTTCCCAAGTCACTGGGATTGCAGGCATCCATCACCATTGCCCAGGTAATTTTTGCATTTTTAGTAGAGATGGGGTTTCACCATGTTGGCCAGGCTTGTCTTGAACTCCTGACCTCAGGCAATCTGCCCACCTCCCACCTTAGCCTCCCAAAGTGCTGAGATTACAGGTGTGAGCCACTGTGCCTGGCCCAGGTTACTTTTTAAATGGGGGAATTAAATGTTGGGTGTGGTGACGCAAGCCTGTAGTCCCAGCTACTTAGGAGGCTGAAGCCAGAGGATCACTTGAGCCCAGGAGTTCGAATCCAGCCTGGGCAATGTAGCGAGAGTCTGTTTCTGAAACACATCAACTAGTGGGGAAATTAAGATAAATAATGTCATCACTTATGGCAGATGGTCTTCCCAGGATGTTATCCTCAGTGAGTGTGGACTAGGGCCTAGCATGCCCATTTCAGAATACCAACAGTTCCACCTGGTTTGGGGAACTGAATGGTTTGGGGAACTAAAGGTCAATCTTTGTTTGCTTGTGTAATAAAGGAGAAAGCTAAAAGTCATAGTCTGAGGGTAAATGGACTGAAAAGGATGGGGATTATCAATCTGGGAGACAGTTTTAATATGCTTATATCAATCGGAAAAAAGCATCTGAAGTAGTTTTAACCGAGCCTCCTCTGCACTGTGGGCTTAAGTGAGACCTGATGGCTCATCCACATGGCGATGGGTAGAGAGCACTGAATTCCAGCTCCTCAGGAGGCTGAGGCAGGAGAATTGCTCGAACCCAGGAGGTGGAGGTTGCAGTGAGCCGAGGTTGAGTCACTATACTCCAGCCTGGGCAACAGAGTGAGACTCTGTCTCAAAAAGAAAAAGAAAAAGATAAAGAAATTCTTAACAACCCAACAGAATGCTGCTGCTACTAATAAATCAATTGTGTATCTATTGAGTATCTACTGCATGGAGAAAGCAGGGCTGGAGAGCCAATGTCATGTATTATGAGCTGGGCACTGGAATCAAACTCCAAGGATTGACCCCCTGCTGTCCTATTTATGGCTTTGTGATCACGTCACCTTTCTGGGCCTCGATGTTTTCATCTATAAAATAAGAGTGGGCCAGAAGCAGTGGCTCATGCCTGTAATTCCAACATTTTGGGAGGCTGAGGTGGGTAAATCACTTGAGCCCAGGAGTTTAAGACCAGCCTGGGCAACATGGCAAAACCCCATCTCTACAAAAATTAGCTGGGCATGGTGCCACATGCCTGTAGTCCCAGCTACCCTGGGGACTGAGGTGGGAGGATCACCTGAGCCCCCAGAAGGTTGAGGTTGCAGCGAGTCATGATTCCACCACTGCATTCCAGCCTGGGGGACAAATGAGACCCTGTCTAAAAAATAATAATAACAATAGTAATAAAAACAAAATGGGATTGGTACATGCTCCATCCATGTTAGCCGCTATTGTGAACACTGCTGTTTTCTGTTTCATTAGCCAGCCAATGACTGTGGGAAGAGTGCAAGGTTGATTGCACCCGCGTACTGGGTGCTTTCTGGGTCCTTCTCATGCCAAGTAAGATGAGTGAGAAGTGAATGAATAAAGCATCTCAGTGGCCTGAGACATTTCTCTCTCTCTCTCTCTCTTTTTTTTTTTTTTTTTTTTGAGATGGAGTTTTGCTCTTGTCACCCAGGCTGGAGTGCAACGGCACGATCTCAGCTCACTGCAACCTGTGCCTCCCAGGTTCAAGTGATTCTCCTGCTTCAGCCTCCCAAGTAGCGGGGATTACAGGCACCTGCCACCACTCCCAGCTAAGGTTTTTGTATTTTTAGTAGAGATGGGGTTTCACCATGTTGGCCAGGCTGGTCTCGAACTCCTGACCTCAGGTGATCCGCCAGCCTCGGCCTCCCCAAGTGCTGAGATTACAGGCGTGAGCCGCTGCACCTGGCTGGACTGAGACATTTCTTAACTGTGACTTCCTTCTCTCCAGCAGTGATTCCCAGTGAGCACTGGTGACTTCAGTTCACTCTTTCTCAGGAATATTTTTTTCTGGGTCACTACCTGTGAACTAAAGGTTTTCTGGCTTAACATTGTGAACAGGTAAACATTTATTGATCATTTTCTGTTAACCATGGGCTATTAGTTAAGAGATCTGATCTGTCACAAATGGAAGAATCTGCCCCAACGTTCTTGAAATCCCGTTGACCAGGACGATGTTTAGTTTTAGTTAGGACAGCGCTTCTGAGGAGCAGGGGGTCACAGAGTCATGCCACCGGCGTAAAAGACTAGAGAAAAGACTGCAAATGTGCAGAGCAGCTCCACGGGCTGAAGGTTGGCTTTGTTTCATGCCCAGCTTTTCAGAAGATTTTCCTCGGCTGAGTGGTCTTGGGGGAGCCCCGGTTTGAGAGGGTTGCTCAGCAATGAGATTTGGTGGCACCCAATTCTCAAGTAGTCAAGCAACTCATCAATTCCCTGCTTCCCCCTCCACTAACCCTCAGCAACCATCCAGAGCCTCCTATTAGACAATCAAGTGTGTGCCAGAGGGAGGGCCTAAAGGTGGGGGCGAAGTTTAATCATTGAACCAAGCAGGCTGGAGGTATTTAGTCCGCAGCACCTCGCTCCCCGGTAGGTCTGCCAGCCTGGACTGGAGGCGTGCAACACTCCAGAGTCGTGGGGGTGAGCACTGCACAGGAATCTCTGTCCATCTCAGGAGAAAGCAGACTTGGGGAAAATGTTTGCGGTCCACTTGATGGCATTTTACTTCAGCAAGCTGAAGGAGGATCAGATCAAGAAGGTAAGGAGGGCCCACGAAGCTGAGAGATGCCCAGCTCCTTCTTCATGGACAAAACTGATTCCCTTAAAAAAAAAAAATCAGAAGGGAGTTAGGAGAGCTTATTAGAAAAGACACTGGGAGCATATGAGCAGTAAAAGACGCACTGAGGGTAGCGGGAGTAATTCTCCCACACTCCTGGGCATTGTGTTACTGTCCTGAACCTTACATTTCACTCGGAACTTCCTGGCAGGTGCTGGATGCGGAAGGGGGTGAGGAGAGTCTTTGGAAAGCTTGAAGAGGATTGTGTTTGTTGTAAGGGATGTTTGCTCGGAAAGGCCACACAGGCGAGGAGAATCATTTTCAAAGAAGTTTTAAGAACTGTTGGGGCAGAAGGCTGGGCCAGTGGCTCACGCCTCTCATCCCAGCACTTTGGGAGGCCGAGGTGGGCGGATCACCTGAGGTCAGGAGTTTGAGACCAGCCTGGCCAACATGGTGAAACCCCATCTCAACTAAAAATACAAAAATTAGCCAGGTGTAGTGGCATGTGTCTGTAATCCCAGCTACTCAGGAGACTGAGGCAGGAGAATTGCTTGAACCCGGGAGGTGGAGTTGCAGCGAGCCGAGATCGTGCCACTGTACTTCAGCCTAGGGGACAAGAGCGAGACTTCATCTCAAAAAAAAAAAAAAAAAAAAAGTGCTGTTGGGCAGATCTGTTTATTCATGTATTTGAAAGCATATAAATGTGGGCAGCAAGAGGGTGTGAGTTGTAATAGACAGTCACTGAAATATCTATTATTGGCACCTGCTATTTGCCACACCACTATTCATGGTGTGCATTATTTTGTCACTCTGCTCAGGGAACTTGTCTACAAAATTCATTCCAAAGTGGGCTGGTTAAAGGTTGCCAAGGGTCAACAGGAGGGAACCAGAGTTCTTTCCAGGCAGCTAAAATGAGCCCAGTCTGCTACTCTGGCCACACCAGCTGGCTGTCAGGGCCCTGGGCAAAAAGCATCTCTCAACGTTCAGATGACAGAAGTCCTCCTAGCAGGAGGACTTAGCCAAGGTCACCAAGTATTTAGGATGGAATGAGGATTAAACCCAAGTTGGCTGACTCTTCCTTCAATGCTCTTTCTGCTGTGCCATGACGCCCTCCTGCTTTTCAAAATGAGCAAGGAGGCCGGGCGCTGTGGCTCACGGCTGTAATCTCCGTACTCTGGGAGGCTGAGATGAGCAGAGCTCATCTCAAACTTGAGGCCAGGAGTTTGAGACCAGCCTGGGCAACATGGAGAAACCCCATCTCTACAAAACATGTAAAAATTAGCCAGGCGTGGTGGTGAGTGCCTACAGTCCCAACTACTCGGGAGGCTGTGGTGGGAGGATGGCTTGAGTCCGGGAGATTGCGCTACTGCACTCCAGCCTGGGTGACAGAGTGAGACCCTGTCTGAAAAAAAAGGAAAGAAAAGAAAAAAGAAGGCCAAGCGTGGTGGCTCATGCCTATAATCCCAGCACTTTGGGAGGCCGAGGTGGATGGATCACCTGAAGTCAGGAGGTTGAGACCAGCCTGGCCAACGTGGTAAAACCCCGTGTCTACTAAAAAATTCAAAAATTAGCCAGGCGTGGTGGAGTGTGCCTGTAGTCCCAGCTACTCGGGAGGCTGAGGCAGGAGAATCGCTTGAACCCGGGAGGCAGAGGTTGCAGTGAGCTGAGATCGTGCCATTGCACCCCAGCCTGGGCAACAGAATGAGACTCCATCTCAAAACAAAACAAAACAAAACAAAAGAGAGAGAGAGAGACAGAGGGAGAGAGGAAGCGTGGCCCCTTATAGCCCTCAGGTACTTGGTGGGATAAACTCCCGCTAAATTCTATTCATTAGAGAGTTGAGTTAGAGGTGGTAGCAAATTTAAAAACACGGTAAAGCAATCAAATGTTGATTAGAATCACAGAGCCCTCTACTGGCTACTTAAGGAGGTGCTGTCTAGGAATCCACTTTCTTTTGTTACCTGCTTAGTAAAGAAAGATACAACTTGCACCGCGTTTCTCCCATCCCCAAGGGGGAATCTTTGGAACCCTGAAACCTTTGATTCTGCAAACTTATTTCATTTCCTTGGGCCCCTTTGTGTTGGTTAACCTTTTGTACCCTAGATCAGGTGGGCCATGTTTGTCCACAAGCCCAGGTGCAGGCTCAGGAGCAGCCTGTGATGGGAAATGCAGCCTCTGCTGATGGGCTCCAGTTCCTTCTGGAAGGACAGTCAGCCTTTTTCAACGCCTGGAGCTGACCTCCCTCTCCCCGTGGGAGGTGAGAAAGTTGGAAGCACTTTTACAGCCACCTTAAGCAAGTGCCCCAGGAAGTCTCTGGGGTCGTGTGGGAGGCTGGTTTATGGCTGCTGGGCTGAGTCATGGTTCTGAGAACACTCCTCCCAACACAGGGTGAAAACACACCCGGTCAAAAGGCACAGCTCTTTTCTCTGCCCCTTCTTTGTCTCTGTGCTTCCTGCCTCTAGAATTGTCCAGATCCTGGGCCAGACTTGCCTGCAAGGGTTACTACTGAGACCCTGGAACAATTTCTAAAAATCTCCCATACCAGCATGGAAACAAAAATAAAACAAAATGAAAAAAGGAACATAGAAACCACTCTGACAGATTCTTTTCCAGTTCAATATATTGACATTATTTGACCTATTGATAGCACCAGGCCAGACCTGGTCGCTGACCTGCAGATTGTTCATCCATAGGAAAACTGGGAGGTTTTCAATGTGTATTTTTTACAGCTCTGTATGTCAACATTACAAAAAGTGGAACTGTTACTTATAATTCCACCTTTAATTTACTTTTAATCTCAAACACCTTCATATTTGCTGGGTGGACACCTTCCTAGTTTTTCTTCATCCTGTATGTTTTTAGTTATGTTGATAAGGTACATACAGTTCTGAATCACTTCCCTCACTTACTGTTGTAGTGTAACCACTTATGTAGATTGCTTCATTATCATCATAATTATCATTACAATGTCTTCCTAATATCCAATCAAGTGGATATGCCATCATGTATTTAACCTTTTCCCCCTTTCTTTCTTTTTTTTTTTTTTTTTGAGACGGAGTCTCGCTCTGTCGCCCAGGCTGGAGCGCAGTGGCGCAATCTCGGCTCACTGCAAGCTCCGCCTCCCAGGTTCACACCATTCTCCTGCCTCGGCCTCCTGAGTAGCTGGGACTACAGGCGCCTGCCACGGCACCCGGCTAATTTTTTGTATTTTTAGTAGAGACGGAGTTTCACCGTGTTAGCCAGGATGGTCTCGATCTCCTGACCTCGTGATCCGCCCGTCTCGGCCTCCCAGAAGTGCTGGAATTACAGGTGTGAGCCACCACACCCGGCCACATTTGGATACTTTCAAAAACATTTTTAATAATTAAAATATTAGGCTGGACGAGGTGGCTCATGCCTGTAATCCCAGCACTTTGGGAGGCTGAGGCAGGATGATCACTTGCCTCCAGGAGCTCGACCGCAGCCTGGGTAACACAGAGAGACCTGTCTCTACAAAAAATACAAAAATTAGCTGGGCATGGTGGCAGATGCCTGTAGTCCCAGCTACTTGGGAGGCTGAGGTGGCAGGATCACTTGAGCCCGGGAGGTTGAGGTTGCAGTGAGCTGTGATTGCACCATTGCACTCCAGCCTGGGCAACAGAGCAAGACCCTGTCTCAAAAATAAAATAAAAGTATTGTTATGATAAACCTTGGTAGAGTTTTTAAACCTTGGTAGAGTTTTTTTTTTTTTTTTTGAGACAGAGTCTCGCTGTCACCCAGGCTGGAGTGCAATGGTGCGATCTTGGCTGACTGCAATCTCTGCCTCCTGGGTTCAAGTGATTCTCCTGCCTCAGCCTCCCAAGTAGCTGGGATTACAGGCACCAGCCACCATGCCCGGATAATTTTTGTATTTTTAGTTGAGACAGAGTTTCACCAGCTTGACCAGGCTGGTCTCGACCTCCTGACCTCAGGTGATCCACCCACCTCGGCCTCCCAAAGTGCTAGGATTACAGGTGTGAGCCACATCACCCAGCCTTGGTAGAGATTTATGGTTCTCCATAGTCAGGATTATTTCCTGAGAATAGGTTCCGGAAATGAAAGCCCTGGGTCAAAGAGCAGAATCTTTTTATGACTCTCGATTCATAATGTGAGACCTTTGGACTAGATGACCTCTAAGACCCCTCCAGCTCCCACCTTCTGTAATTCAGCAGCTCTGAGTCTTGAATGTTTGAATTTGCTCTTTCTAAGTGAAACGCACTGCTGGTTGGTTTTCTTGCTTAGAAGATATCTCTCATGATGGTTTGTGCATCTCTCCAAAAGTGGGCTTGGTTTTCTGCAGCCGCGGTACTCTCCCTTAGTGCCTGGGACGCGTGTCCCTGGTTATACATACCCCACATGACTTGTTTGGATTGAAAATAGGTGCTTTTTGTCCCAACATATGTTTCACTTTTCCCTTCTAACAACTGTTCCTGGTGCTGTGGGAGATACAGAAAATCAACAAGAAACTGTTACTGAGTTGACATTCTTTCGGTCATAACCTTAACTTACTTAAAGAGCAGCAGCAAACCAAGTGCTCGATGACCCCGTTAAGCCCCAGTCGCAAATGACCCCAACTGGGCCTCAAAAAACAGGACTTACACAGAAGGGATAATATTGTGTGGATGCCTGGAGTTTTTCATACTCTGAGGCTAAGCAAAAATGATCAGTAGGTTCAGGGGCACTGTGTGAGGGCCCTTCGGGTAGGAAAGAATCAAGTTCAGTTCCCACGTAGAGCGTCCCACCCTTCCCCAACCCCAGTTACTGGGGTCACGTCCTTTGCATCCAGTTTTCTTGGTTTGTGTGTGGCTGTGCCAACCAATTAGTCATAAACAGCCTTAGGGGAGCAGGAAGTCCTTAATGAAGCCTGACCTGGTTCCATCCTGTTTTCTCAAATATGCTGAAAGCTCAATTGTCCTTTTTTGCTAATGGCTGTCTGATGATTTTCTGGTCTTTCTCTGGCCCCCAAGTCCCTGGAGCCGTGGGACCATTTCAGTGTCTTGGGTCTTTTCATTGTCATGGGACTGAGCTGGGTCCTAGCCTCTGAGGCCTAGTGGATGGCCGGGGCCCTGTCCTAGCCTGAAGGTAATGTGAGCCCTGTGCATATGGTATCATTTGTCTGTCAGGCTTATGCATCCCCCACAGAGCTGTGAGCCAAAGCCAGGCCATGGGGGTGAGGGATCTGGAGACTATGTTACAGTCCCACATAGCCGCAGCTCTGAAGCCCTCTCCCCTCACCTCTCACTTGGGGACAAGAACTTTGGCCTTATGTGGCTGCCTCAAAGGGATGATGTGGCGATGAGAATAGGTGACATACATGGATGCACTTTGTAGACAGTAGCACGTGTTCTTCACCCTGGATAAAATGCCCTTTCACCAGGAATGTACCTGGGATAGAACCTCCTGTCACCTGGAGGGTGGAGAGTGCTCAGTATAGAAACAGGGCTGGCAAGAATGGGGCGCATATGCCCTTGTCTCTCCTCCTGCCCCCATCAATAATCCATCCCAGTGAGCCCGGGGCTCCAGACTGCCAGCACCAATTGATTAGTTTTAATTAGTGTGAGGGAGGAAACTTTGCTGCCATCCCTGATGTGACTTATTACTGTCAAGAGGACTGAGTATAGCCATAGTGATTTGTATAACTTCCCTCCTTTGGGTATGGTCTTCTGTCCCTGTTTCCTGGTTACACGAGTGAGATCCACTCATTATCAATAGCAATTTGAGCTGACTTTAAAAATTCAGCTTTATCTTAACTACAACAACTCAGTTAAACCAAAATGGACATTTATGGCTGGGTGAGGTGGCTCACGCCTGTAATCCCAGCACTTCGGGAGGCCCAGGCGTGTGGATCACTTGAGGTCAGGAGTTCAAGACCAGCCTGGCCAGCATAGTGAAACCCCATCTCTACTAAAAATACCAAAAAACCCACAAAAACCAAAAAAGTAGTCAGACGTGGTGGCACCTGCCTGTAAATACCAGCTACTCAGAAGGCTGAGGTAGGAGGATCGCTTGAACCTGGGAGGTGGAGGTTGCAGTGAGCCGAGATCTTACCACTGCACTCCAGCCTGGGCAACAGAGTGAGACTCCGTCTCAAATAAAGGGGCGGGGCGGGGGTGGGGTGGAATTTAAAGGACTAGATTTTAGACATTGCTTTTGGAAACTGAATTTAGTTCTGAGCTTACTGGCAGCCAATAAACAAAGAGAAACCTGTTTGGCTATATCTGTGATCATCATTGGATGAAAGAAAGCTTCCACGTTTAGGAATCCACGATTCAAGCTCTAGCTGGCCTTTTTCGGTGGAGAGGAATGGGACACTGATAAGGGCCCTGAACTGGGAATCGGAAACCCTGAATCCTTCTTAGTTTCTGCCTCTCCCTTGTCTCATCCGAATAATGGAGGAATCATTTTCTCCTCAGTCTGCCCTTCAGAGGAGTGACTCCACACCTTCTCAGCCTTCCGTTCCATTCTGCTTTCCCAACTCCCTTCCCTGTCCTCTGCCTGATGAGGGGTCAGATAGGGAGCCTTTGGGAATCCACATCTCCATGCTGTCCCCAGAGTCAGGGACGCAGCTTGCTGAGGGATGTCGGGGGTTACGGCCGAGGCTGGAGGGCGAGGGCCCCTAGCAGCGCCCCCTGGTGGCGGTGTCTGTTCCAGGTGGACAGGTTCCTGTATCACATGCGGCTCTCCGATGATACCCTTTTGGACATCATGAGGCGGTTCCGGGCAGAGATGGAGAAGGGCTTGGCGAAGGACACGAACCCCACGGCCGCGGTGAAGATGCTGCCCACCTTCGTCAGGGCCATTCCTGATGGTTCCGGTGAGTGCAGTCGTCCGCTGCCAGGGTCCCCGGCTCCTCTTGGCTGATGGGTATCTAAAGTACCTAAGGTTTGCCCCGTACCTTGGCTTCTCTCTCTAACCCTCTCTCTGCCGTCCAGCCCTCCCCACCCCTCTGTGCTTCAGTCCTGCTGAATCCCTCTTGGTTCTGCAGCCCCAAGGCACCTTGGCTTCTCTGCCCATCGTGGCCTCACACATCTGCTCCCTCTCCTCCCGGAGCATCTCCGTGTTCTTCCCTGGTGAGCATCAACATGGCTTTTCCATCTCAGCGTCGCGGTCCTTGCCTCCATCTAGGAAGTATCCCATGCTGGGCTGGGTGCTTGTCAGCGCACTTGTCACTTTGCAGTGTCCCCACTCTGAGTCTCCACCAAATTAACCACTCAACCCATGAGTCCAAGGTCTCACTCACCACAGTGTTCCCAGCACCTGGTAGAGTGCTGGGTGCATGCCAGGCCCTGATATATTTGTCGAATGAGTAATAAATGGCTCTGGCTCCTAGGTATCTAAATTCTAGGCCATAGAGTATGAGTAATGGAAGCAAGAATGATGTAGTGGAAATCATATTCAATGATAATTCAACAAACTTGGGCCTGAGGCCCAGCTCTGTCACTCTCAGTGACCCAAGGCAAGTGTTTAGCCTCAGTTTGCCCATCTGTAGAATGAGAAATAGCCCATGTATCTGTTTCCTATGGCTGCTGTGATGTTTTACCACAATCCCAGTGGCTGAAAGCAATCAAATATATTCTCTGACAGTTCTGGTGGACGGAAGTTTGCAATGAGTCTCACTGGGCTAAAATTCAGGTGTCGGCAGGGCTGCATTCCTTCTGGAAGCTTGAGGGGAGAATCCATTTCCTTGACTTTTCCAGCTTCGAGAGGCCACCTGCATCCTTGAGGCATGCCCCTTTCTGTTCTCAAAGCCAGCAGTGTAGCCTCTTCAGGTCCCTCTCTGACCTGACCTTCTGCCTCCTTTCAACATTTAAAGATCCTGTGATCACATTAGTCATGCTTAGATAATCCTGGATAATCTCCCAACCTCAAGGTCAGCTGATGAGCAGTTTTGATCCCATCTGCAACCTTAATTCCCTTTTGCCTTGCACCCTCAGATGTTCACAGGATCTGGGGATTAGGATATGAGCATCTTTGTGGAGGGCTGGGGTGGACATTGTTTTGCCTACAATGGCCTAGAACTCTCTAGAGAGGATCTATGAGGTTCAATCCAACTCTTCCATTCTCAGCCTCTGGATGAAGCCATAAGAGGGAAAAGGGCTGCTACTGGCCAGGTGTGGTGCCTCACGCCTATAATCCCAGCACTTTGGGAGGCTGAGGAGGGCAGATCACTTGAGGTCAGAAGCTTGAGACCAGCCTGGCCAACATGGTGAAACCCCACCTGTACTAAAAATCAACAATTAGCCAGGTGTGATGGCATGCACCTGTAATCCCAGCTACTCGGGAGGCTGAGGCAGGAGAATCACTTGAATCTGGAAGGTGGAGGTTGCAGTGAGCCGAGATTGCACCACTGCACTCCAGCCTGGGTGACAGAGCGAGACTCCATCAAAAAAGAAAAAAAGAAAGAGAGAAAGAGAGGAAAGAAAGAGAGAAAGAAAGGAAAGAGAGAGAGAAAGAAAGAAAGAAAGAAAGAAAGAGAAAGAAAGAAAGAAAGAGAAAGAAAGAGAGAGAGAGAAAGAAAGAGGGCTGCCATTTACTGAGCAACCACTGCAGTCATGGGGTGCTAGGGACTCGCTGAGCCACGTATTTCCTGTGACAACCCTGTTCAGACAGAACCACCAAGGATCAAGGGGTTTCTCCTGTGTCAGGGTCCCAGTGCCCAAACCGAGTTCGTGAAAGAGCCTTGGGGCTCTTGCCGCAAGGGGCCAGGGACCTCTGGGCCCAGGGACCTCAGCACAACAGAATCACTGGCAAGATGCTTTGTGTGGCAAGAGCAGGGACTGAGGTTTGGGAGCTCTCAGGCGGCTTTGATGGAATTAGCTGCGTTCCGGACCTCTCTGGAGCAATGCCTGGATCAAGGTAGCTTGGCTCTGCTGGTTGAGAGGCCCTGGGACACTGCACTGGGAAAGGCCCTGTGCCCTCACTTGTGGGTAGGTGCTTCGGGTGGACAATGCCCTGTCCTGGAGGGATGTGAGCTTCGGAGAGAGACAGCCCTACTTTGAAATCTTGGCTCTGTCCTTGCCACAGCTTGACGACAGTGCTGGAACGTGTCCTTGACAGGGCATCTGGGGCCCCTGGGAGGAAGCATCTGAGTCATGTGGGGAGCACCAGGGCTAAGTCCACCTGGCTTCCTGGACTGAGGCCCCTCCTCCAGATACAGACAAGGTGTGTCCCCAGAAGCAAGGTGGCCTTTGAGGATCTAGAGGCTACGGGACAGGCGGTGTCCTCCTGGCCCTAGCTGCGTCTGAAGGTTCAGAAGTGAAAGTAACTAAGTCATAGAAACTCTCTCTTCCTTAGCCAGGAAGATGCCCAGCTCCCCATCCCCATCTCCGCAGAGCCTCTCACCACACAAAGCATCTCGCCAGTGATTCTGTTGTGCTGAGGTCCTTGGGTCCAGAGTTCCTAATAAGCCAGGTGTTCTTGGTAAATCCCAGCACCGTACATGATTGTCAGGATTTAATGAGATCATGTGGATGGCATGCTTTAAAATCTCTAAAATCTTGTCCCAAGTCCTCCATAGCTCTTGTGAGCTGGTGATATAATTTCATGATTACCAACAAAAAACAAAACTTGCTGAGCGCGGTGGCTCACGCCTGTAATCCCAGCACTCTGGGAGGCCGAGGCGGGCGAATCACAAGTTCAGGAGATCGAGACCATCCTGGCTAACACGGTGAAACCCCGTCTCTACTAAAAATACGAAAAATTAGCCGGGCGTGGTGGCAGGCACCTGTAGTCCCAGCTACTTGGGAGGCTGAGGCAGGAGAATGGCATGAACTGGGGAGGCAGAGTTTGCAGTGAGCTGAGATCGCGCCACTGCACTCCAGCCTGGGCGACCGAGTGAGACTCCGTCTCAAAAACAAAACAAACAAAAAAAACTCTCCTAATTCCTAATGGCATCTGTCTCAGAAATGTATGCAGTTTCCAGAGAAGTCGTGAGTTTGCCTACTCCCATCAGGACCTACCCGTGAGGGAGTTACCTGTTTGAGCCTTAGTTACCACCCAGCCTTTTGGTCAGGGGGCTGCAGTGGTCTGTTCTGACAGGATCAAGTGCCTTGAAAGTGCTGTGTTCATACTGGAGCCTTCTCTGCCAGTCATGGAAGGGGCATGGGAAGAGTGAGGGTGGTTGTGATTCTCTGGCTTGACCCCTGCTGGCTCTGTTCCAGACCTTAGCCTCCAGTCAGCCTCCAAGGCCACATAGGCCTTGGGGATGAGCCCAGGAGCCCTGAGGTCGTCAGCCTGGATCCTGGAGTGTTTCCTAATACACACTTTCCCAGCCCCTCCCCCTGGGGACTCTGAATCTCCAGGAATCTCCACATTCAGCCACCATGCATCTTTGGGAGACGCTGTACTGGGGAAGGGGAGGGAGTGAAGGCGTGAGCCCCCACAGTGACTTAGGAGAAGGGCACCAACCATTGGTGTCCAAGGCAGGTCATGGAGGGTCCTCTGGAGCAGGCAGATTGGCCAAAGGAATCTACCCTGCTTGGGATGCTGTTTTTCTTTTACTTTCTTTTCAGAAACAAGATCTCCCTCCGTCGCTCAACCTGGAGTGCAGTGGAGCCATCATAGATCACTGCAGCCTTGACCTCGTAGGCTCAAGTGATCCTCCTGCTTCAGCCTCCCAAGTAGCTGGGACTACAGGTGCATGCCACTACACCCAGCTGACTTTTGTCTTTTGTTTTGTAGAGACAGGGTTTTACCATGTTGACCAGGCTGGTCTTGAACTCTTGGCCTCAAGGGATTAATTCTCCTGCCTGGGCCTCCAAAAGTTCTGGGACTACAGGTGTGAGCCACCGTGCCTGGCTGGGGATGTTTTCTTGATGTCTGTGAAGACCCCGAGGTCCCACAGACCGCTGTTGCCTGGGCAGGTCCTCCCTCTCCCAGGGTCCACTGGTTCCTTTTTTCTGGGGTCAGAGACAGAAGGGATCACACTATGTGGCTTCCATGAAATGGCACCTTGAGCCACTGTTGGAGTGCGGTGTTTGATAGTGATCGCCGTGCGGGTGCTGGGAGTGGGAAGTTTCCGCACCGACGCTGGCCAGGTCTCAGCACATCCCCTCCCATCCGATGGCAGCACAGCAGCCTCTTCTTTTGTTAAACCCTCAGTCTATTCTGGTTGATGTTAGAGGCATTTGTCCCCAAAATCTCAGATCTTGGCATTCCCTAGCTTAAAATCTTTCTGCGGCTCCCTTTCACCTTCCAGATAAAGCCCGAGATCCTTGGGGTGGGATAGCTTTTCCAAATCCCTCCAAATTTAACCTGAGAACCACCTTCCAACCTCATTTCTGCGACAGCTGCCCTCCTTTGGCAAAAGCACACTCACTCCTATTGGATGCTGTCTCATTCCTTTGCCCGTGGCTCCTCCCTCTGGGACCCCTGCTCCCCGCAGCCTGGCAGCCAGACTCCTGCTCACCCTTCAACACTCAGCTCTGTGTCCCCTCCCTGGAGAGCCAGCTGCCTTTGACTCCCAGCTTTGATCTGGGTATCTCTCCCTGTGCCTCTCACAATCTGAGCACTGGTCCTACTATATGGAATTGGCTGATTTATGTGCCTGTATTTCGGATCAGTTTCCCAGGGAGCACATCGTCTTTCATCTGTACATCCCTAGCACCTGACTCATGTTACTCAGCACAGAGTAGATGCTCAGTAAATGTGTGGACATAGGTTGTGTGATCTACCCTACTTCCTACACAGCCAGACAGCGTCTGGGAGAACCGTCTTGCTTGGTGCATAATAAATACTAATAAAAGTTGCATAGGATTAACTCCCTGAATTCCCTCACCGAATGATAAACGGCTCCATCAGCTCCTTTGCGGCTGATCTGGAAAGGTAAGAATTTCCAGATGTCTCCACAAAAACGAAAAAATCGAGCTGGCTGCACCTTTGCTACTCTAACTATGGTCTATAGACCAGCAACAGCAGCAGCATCACCATGTTAGTCAGGCTGTTCTTGAACTGCTGACCTCAGGTGATCTCCCCGCCTCAGCCTCCCAAAACGCTGGGATTACAGACATGAGCCACTGCAGCCAGCCTCCACCTTTCAATTAATGGCATCTGTCTTGGGCTGGGCTGGGTCGTGTTCCAATTTCTCCTTTTGGAGTGGCTCTAGCCTAAAAAGTTCAGCATCCTTGGCACCTCAAGGGCCATCGTTTGGTCCCTGTCTCCTCTCCCCTCCAGGAGTGTTTTCCCTCTGCCCATAGGATCATCGGCTGCAGGAAGCTGGCTGCTCCTCGCTGCACACCTGTCTTCCCCCTCATACCTTTATCCGAGTTTCCCCAGGCTGGGAGTACCCGCTGTCTTCCCAGTGATGGTATCCCAGGATGGGCTCCACTGTCGAGGCCACCTCTCATACCACCTGCAAGGACTGTGCTCACACTGGCCTTCTCCAGCGGAAATGCGCCTTCCTGCAGCATGAGCCAGTGGGTTGGGCTCAGGCTGCAGAGTCAGGCAGACTTAGTTCACATCTCAGCTCTGCGCCTTACCTCGAGGGCTCTGAGAAATGGCCATAGTCCTCAGCCTTGGCTAATGGGCATAATGATACAGAGTGGTTGTAAGATTTGATGACGTTGATTATATGTCCACCCTGTAATGCAGAGCTTGCCGTGTCTGTAGTAGACCCTCAATAAATGGAAACTGAATTTGTTTCTTAATAGAAAATGGGGAGTTCCTTTCCCTGGATCTCGGAGGGTCCAAGTTTCGAGTGCTGAAGGTGCAAGTCGCTGAAGAAGGGAAGCGACACGTGCAGATGGAGAGTCAGTTCTACCCAACGCCCAATGAAATCATCCGCGGGAACGGCACAGAGGTACCTGGCAGGTGGCTCCTGTGACAGCAGGGAAGGCGGTGGCATCTGTGTGTGGGGAAACCACACCTTAGCCCACGTCCTTTGCTTTCTCTTCTCTGCAGCTGTTTGAATATGTAGCAGACTGTCTGGCAGATTTCATGAAGACCAAAGATTTAAAGCATAAGAAATTGCCCCTTGGCCTAACTTTTTCTTTCCCCTGCCGACAGACTAAACTGGAAGAGGTAAGGCCAGAGCCCGCGGAGGGAAGCAGCTGTGCAGGCGTTGGGGCTTGCGGAATGCGGGCACGGGCGGGAGTCAGGCTGCTCGCAGGAGAGAACAGCAGGAGCTTTCTTGTTTGTCTTTTTCTTTTCTTTTTGTTCATGATGGGGCATCAGTGTGAGGCAGAGAACTTGTTAACGCAGTGGCCTTGATTTTATGATTAACGTGGGCACAGCTCGGGAAAGTGGAATGCGTTTCAGTAACTCTGAAACCTTGGTGTGAGGAATTCCTTGGAGGGCTTGTTTTAAGCACAGACTGCTGGGCCTGCTGGAATCAGTGTTTCTGCAAGGAGGCCCTAAATTCGCCTCCCGGACAGGTTCCCAGGAGATGTGATGCTGCCTGAGGCCTGCACTTAGGACCACTGACATAGCCAACTAGAAGCAGCGTGGGAAGGCTGGGGACTCTCCCTGTCGTGAGCCCTCAGGAGGAGGATTAGAATGGGGACACTAGAGTGAGAATGTTCTGGAGCAGACACAGAGCCTGGGATACACAGTCTCAGCTGTGCCACCTGCCAGGTGGGGGTTCCTGGTAACTCATCTCTGTGTGTCTCAGTTTTCAGTCTGTAAGCAGGAGGAAGCTAACCCGATCTTATGTGAATAAAGACAGCAAATAAGGGGACGTTCTGTGAAGAGTCTAGTCTCCCCGGGCCACTCCTGTGTGGGTTGGGGACGCTGATCAATCTCCTCCTGGCCCTTCTGGTTATGATGCCCAACTGACAGTCACATGGGCCTCCTTGGGATGTGCTTGATATTGCCAGCTTGAGTCGCTTATTGGTGTGGAATAGTGAAAGGGAATGAGCTTCCATGTTCCACACACATGGCTGCGAATCATGGTTCAGGACAAATTGTGTCCCCTTGGACCAGTTCCTTAATTTCATGAGCCTCTTGTTTTCTCTTTGAGAAAATTTTATTTATTTTTATTTTTTTCTTTGTTGAGATGAGGTCTCACTATGTTGCCCAGGTTGGTTTCAAACTCCTGGGTTTAAGTGATCTGCCTGCCTCTGCCTCCCAAAGCGTTGGGATTACAGGCATGGGCCATTGTGTCCCGCCTTGTTTTCTCATTTGTAAAGCAGATAATCATATCTGCTTGTTGGGCTGAGGTGAAGCTTAGGCAAAGCATTTGTAAAGCATCCAACACTGTGGTTGGGCCTTACGCAGTAGCTGCTAGGCTGTGGTGACTGTCCCTGGATTACTTGGCTCTTTGTGCCTTTGTATCTTATCCCTAAATTCAACAGAGGTTTTTGGAGGGCAAGTAGTGCCCGCCAAGGGCACAGACCTTCCCCACCAAGGTCTCTCACAATGTGTTGTGTTTAATAGGTGCTTGGTAACTATCTGACAGTTGAAAGGTGTCAATCATTTATTTGATTCTATCGTGGGAATTTGCCATCATCTGTATAGAGGACAAGCTGAGTTTTACTTTTTCATTCTTTTATAAAGAAAGGATTGAGAAAATAATATAAAGAAGCTTCCAGAGGCCTGACATGGTGGCTTATGCCTATAATCCCAGCACTCTGGGAGGCTGAGGTGGGAGGATTGCTTGAGCCCGGGAGGTCCAGGCTGCAGTGGGCTGTGATCACTCCACTGCACTCCAGCAGCGTAGGCCACAAAGCGAGACTCCATCTCTAAAACAAGCAACCAGGTGCGGTGGCTCATGCCTATAATCCCAGCACTTTGGGAGGCCGAGGGGGGTGGATCACCTGACATCAAGAGTTCAAGACCAACCTGGCCAACATGGTGAAACCTCGTCTCTATTAAAAATACAAAAATTAGCTGGGCCTGGTGGCGGGCTTCTGTAATCCCAGCTATTCAGGATGCTGAGGCAGGAGAATCGCTTGAACCCGGAGGTGGAGGTTGTGGTGAGCTGAAATCACGCCACTGCATTCCAGCCTGGGTGACAGCGTGAGACTCTGTCACAAACAAACAAAAAACAACAACAAGAAAACATACAAAAAAGTTTCCAGGGAACGTTTGGGTGAGGCCAAGTGGAGCCGGCTGGCAGAGAGAGGTCCCAGGAGTGAGTAGACGTGTGTGTCAGGGGTTCGGGAATCAGCCCCTGGCTGGATCCTGTAGTGTGGGTGGTGGAATGAGTGTGCCAGCTGCTCTTATTGGAGAGCTCTGCAACAGAGAATCCAGGAAGAAGGAAGAAAATTCTCAAGCTCTGTGAGAATTCATTCAACTTTGAGAATTAAACGCACATGCTTTCTTGATAGCTTGGCAGCGGAGGGTGTGAACGTATGGTTTATCCATCCAGGATTTTGTCATTTATCTATGTTGAATACCCACCAACATCTTTCTCAATAATAACGATAAAAACACGTACCTCGGGTTTTGACACTGTACTTCACACTGTGCCAAATGCTTTATGCGCATTATCTTGTTAAATCCCCCAAACAATTCTATGAGGTAGATATGATTATCTTCATTCTATATTTGAGAAACACTGCAGCTCAGCGAGGTTAAGAGACTTGCACAAAGCCACAACCAAGAGTAGCCCACCCCAAGCTCATAAGCTCCCCAACCACAGTGCCTTTCCAGAAAGACACCACTTTAGAACCTCAATGAAAATGGCAGCAGGTGCCTGAAAACATTTTGATTTTTTTTTTTTTTTTTTTTGAGCTCTGTTGCCCAGGCTAGAGTGCAGTGGTGCAGTCTTGGCTCACCACAACCTCCATCTCCCGGGTTCAAGCAATTCTCCTGTCTCAGCCTCCCGAGTGGCTGGGATTATAGGTGCCCGCCACCACACCCAACTAATTTTTGCATTTTTAGTAGAGACAAGGTTTCACTAAGTTGGCCAGGCTTGTCTTGAACGCCTAACTTCAGGTGATCCTCCTGCTTCAGCCTCTCAAAGTGCTGAGATTGCAGGTGTGGTGAGCCACTGTGCCCGGCCCATTTTGACCCGTTTAGTGTCATATCACAATAAAGATTTTTCAGGTAAAATTTAAACTAAGGAAGGGCATTTAATTATATCAAGGAGAGGCCAGACACAGTGGCTCATGCCTGTAATCCCAGCACTTTGGGAGGCCGAGGAGAGCGGATCACATGAGGTCGGGAGTTCGAGACCAGCCTGGCTTCTTTTTTTATTCTTATTTTTGAGGGAACAGAAAGTCTTTTTAAAAATTTATTATTATTATTATTATTATTATTATTATTATTATTATTATACTTTAAGTTCTAGGGTACATGTGCACAACATGCAGGTTTGTTACATACGTATACATGTGCCATGTTGGTGTGCTGCACCCATTAACTCGTCATTTACGTTAGGTATATCTCCTAATGCTATCCCTCTGCCTTCCCCCCTCCCCACAATAGGCCCCAGTGTGTGATGTTCCCCTTCCTGGGTCCAAATGATCTCATTGTTCAATTCCCACCTATGAATGAGAACATGCAGTGTTTGGTTTTCTGTTCTTGAGACAGTTTGCTGAGAATGATGGTTTCCAGCTGCATCCATGTCCCTACAAAGTACACAAACTCATCCTTTTTTATGGCTGCATAGTATTCCATGGTGTATATGTGCCACATTTTCTTAATCCAGTCGGGAACAGAAAGTCTTAACCAAAGAGAAATTTCTGTGTGTGTGTGTGTGTGTGTATGTTTTTCTGATAATAAAATAAATGGTAATACTTTTTCAAGGTTAAAAAAAAGAGAGAAGGAATGGAAACGTTTAAAGAAGAAAATAGAAATCACCACTCATCTCAACATTCAACTATTCCCACCACTAGAATTGTGGGTTTTTCTTTTACTCATAGCTATATTAAGCACAAGTGTTATCCTGTATCTATAGTTTAGGAAATCTATGGTTGATTCCAGTCACCAAATATTTGAGACAAAAAGAAAATGTACAATTGTATGTAATTGCCTTTTTAATTTAACATTCTATCACAAGCACTTGTCCCTCACTTCCCCCATCCACCTTCCCTGCAACAGGGATTTTTGAAGAAAGCCACCCTGTGCATCTCTTCCGGCTCTGTCCGGGGAGGCAGGGATGTTGTCATAGCCTATGAGGGCAGAAGTTAGGGAGAGCTACCACACGGCGGCGCTGTGGTGCAGGGAAAAAGCCTGAGGGCTGGTCCAGAGTCAGAGACCTGCGTTCTGCTTGGGCTCTGTCCTTCACTCGCGGTGAGATTCGGAGCAATTTCCTCCCTCTCTCAATCTCAGGGTTTAAAAATCCATAAATTGAGGGAAATGGAGGAGGTGTGGTCAGGAAGTTTGTGAGCTTGAGTCAGCTGCTCTTGACTGAGAAGACTTGGGCGATTCTCTTAACTTCCAAGTTCTCTTCCAGTCTGAAATGTATGATTATTTGCGATTTCAGACACGAAACTCAGGAAACAGCATTTGTAAGCAATGATTGATAATGCAAATTGAGTACCATTTTTCTTTCGTTCTCCTTATTAAGAGATGAGGTCTCCTTATGTTGCCCAGGCAGGCCTGGAACCCCTGGCCTCAAGTGATCCACCTGCCTCAGGCTCCCAAGCAGGTGGGACTACAGGTGCGGGCCACTCTGCCTGGTTGGGAATCAGTTTTCTAAGTTGAAATTAAGTTCCTGAGACAGTCCTGCAAGGTTCCACCATGTTAGTTCTGTTCTGTGGACCTGGCAAACCATGCGTTCTGCATGTTTAATACACCAGGTATTTTCATTAGAGCATTCCTTTGAGAGAGGTAGGGAGGTACATTTCCATTTTGCAGAGGAGTAGACTGAGGCTCAGAGAGGTTAAACGGCTTGTCTAATGTCTCATGAATCCAAGAGCTCTAACTTTTCAATAATTACTCCTTCTGCTACCATATATTTCAAACCACTCAGATGAGACTAATACAGTCATTTAAATTATTAGAAAAGGCTGCAGAAGTGATGTTTTAAAAAATTGAGGGGATTCAGTTTAAAGAAGAGAAGGCCATGGCGGATGCATGTAGGCGTGAAGTTTCTGCAGCTCAGTTGCACATTGCACATCTCAGCACCTCTTTCATTCAAACTGGACCTGAAATCTTCTCCCAGGGTGTCCTGCTTTCATGGACAAAGAAGTTTAAGGCACGAGGAGTTCAGGACACGGATGTGGTTAGCCGTCTGACCAAAGCCATGAGGAGACACAAGGTGAGGAATTCACCTCGGTGTGAGAGGCTCTCCCAGCCCTAGTTCCTTTCTCTTGGGTTGGAGGGGGTGGGGGTGGGGTGAAGGGTCACATATGGTGCCTGCCTGGAGGGAGAATCAGAGAAGGAATTGATCTTAGAAAAAGTCCTACTATAGTACAGATGTGGCCAACTTGGATGAACCCACAGAGCCTTGGTAGGCGGGGCTTGCACAAATCCCTATTGAAAGGTGGCCAGCTCATCCCTGGGCCTCCCCAGCAGCCACAGCCCTCTTCCGGAGGTCTTGGTTAGATCTAATGCTGTGTGTAGGCCCTGCACGCCCTCCTCTCTGAGGCCAAAAAGATCATATTCTTTCCAGGCTGGTTCTGTATTTCACTGTCCACTCTCTGTCCATTAAATATCCCTATTTGTTGGATGTATTTTACAATAATTTAAACTACTGCGAAAGCAAGACCCACTCCTTGCTGAGCTGAAAAGTACACAAACCCAAATTGCTTGTTACCCTGACAGCAAGAGGCATGTTTTGCTGCATAGCCTTCCAGTCTTTTTTTCTTTAAAGCTGGGATCTTATTCTTTTATAGCCTGCATTTTCCCTTATGGGTTTAATTTTGCTTTTTTTTTTTTTTTTTTTTTTTTTTTTAGCGATGAGGTCTTGCTGTGTTGCCCAGGCTGGTAGTGCCTGGCACTCCATCCTCAAATTCCTAGGCTCCAGTGATCCTCCCACCTCAGCCTCCTGCATAGCTGGGACTATAGGCAAAAGCCACATGCCTGGCTCTCATTTTATTTTAAAATGTTCTTCCAAACTTTGGGGGATGTTGGGGCAATAAGCCAAGCCGACTTGGCAGAACAGGAAATCCAGACAGGAAGTCACCAAGCCACACATGGGGAGGACTTGGCCGAGTTTGTGCCTGCTGGCTGAGATGTCCCCGTGGGTGAGGACTTTGGTGTTTTCTCCTGGAAATGCCACTGCTCCCAGGATAAACATGCTTTCCTCGATGTCTTCCCAGGGTCCCACAAACAAAGGCTGAAACCTGGGTGTGATGTGTGCCTGTAGTCTCAGCTACTCGGGAGGCTGAGGCAGGAGGATCACTTGAGCCCAGGAGTTTGAGGCTGTGGTGTGCTATGTTTGTACCTGTGAACAGCCATCACACTCTATCCTGGGCAACATAATGAGACCCTATCTGTAGATTGAAAACTAAAATTTTTTAAATTAAAAAAAAAACAACAACAAAAAGCAAGGGCTGGAGTCTTGGTGGCCTGTCCCTCATATTTCCACTGCAGAGGCCTTCACCCGCAAAGCAGGAGGACGGGCTCCCGCTTCAGCTCCCGTTGGCTCTTTCTCTCTCCTAGACCCCGAGCCTTGATGAGGCCTTCCTCCTTCAGACAGGCCTAGCAGGCAGGATCCAGGGATGTCTCAGCAGCCACCTTCCCTGCCCGCTGCCTCTGTGGGGAAGGAGGGAGGGAAACACCTCCTTCCCACCCGCTGATGCCCTCTGGCCTTGTGTTCGGCAGGACATGGACGTGGACATCCTGGCCCTGGTCAATGACACCGTGGGGACCATGATGACCTGTGCCTATGACGACCCCTACTGCGAAGTTGGTGTCATCATCGGTAACTCAGTTGGACTGGTGTTTTGAGGGTGGGGCAGAAGGGACTGTTGGGGATGAGTGAATTCAGTGGGAAGGGCACTGACACTATTTAGGAGAAGCAACATAGGGACATGAAAAATTCATTCATTCACTCATCCATTCATCCATCATTCAGCAAGTGTTTACTGAGCACCCGCTGTGTGCCGGGCCCTGGGCTTGGCACTGGGTTCTGAGTGGGGAGTTCCTATGCTCCGGGAACTCTCAGTGGGGAGGTAGGTGAGAGGCCCAGAGAGCATAAACTATTAAGATAATTTCAAGTGGTGGTTAGCGTGATAAAAGAAAAAAAGACACCAAAGAGAGTGATGTGACTGTGAGTGAGATGAGGCGTCAGGGAAGCCTCTCTGAGGGATGGCATTTGAGCCGGGACCTCAGTGATGCAAACCAGGGGGCAAGGTAGAGGTCCGGGGGTAAGGAGTCCCTGGCAAAGGAAAGAGGACACCCACAGGCTTGGAGACGGGAAGGGGTCCAGGGAGGGGGTCCTGGGGGAACCCAATAGCCAAGTGGTGTCTGGATGAGGTGAGTGAAGGCTGAGAGTCAGAGGCCATTCAAGCGAGAGGGAGTGCACAGACTGGGCAGATTGCACAGGATGTGGACACAGTCACTGTAAGGTCACCGGCTTATCCCCTGAGGGAGACTGGAAGGCACTGGGGAACTCTGGGTGGGGGATGGATAAATGGATGCCCATTTTATTTTTTTTATTTGAGACGGAGTCTTGCTCTGTCGCCCAGGCTGGAGTACAGTGGCGCAATCTCGGCTCACTGCAACCTCTGCCTCCCGGGCTCAAGCAATTCTCCTGCCTCAGCCTCTCAAGTAGCTGGGATTACAGGTGCCCACCACCACGTCTGGTTAATTTTTTGTATTTTTAGTAGAGATGGGGTTTCACTGTGTTGGCCAGAATGGTCTCAATCTCCTGACCTCAAGTGATTTCACCCACCTTGGTCTCCCAAAGTGCTGGGATTACAGCCATGAGCCACCACGCCAAGCCGGATGTGCATTTTTTAAAAGCCCATTTTGGCTGCTGTGTGGATAATCAATTACTGGGGACAAGAGTGGAAGCAGGGCGACCATCCAAGAGGCCACTGGACTGTCAGGCAAGGTGCACTGCAGCTCTGGACCGGGAGGTTGTGGTGCAGTGGGGGTGTCCAGTGGGTGGTCTCCACACCAGAGCCAGGGGATCTGCTGGAGGAATGTGTGGGAAGGCATTTGGGGTACAGTAAAGCTGAATGGCTCTGACTTATAGGTTGTTCTTGAATATCCCCTTCTCCTTTTCCCATTCCTTTACCCCTCCTGGGGAAAGTTCTTCTGAATTGCTTTTTCTTAATGTCCCTCAAGACCCTCCTCAGCCTGGCTTTCCCAAAGGGCAGGTCTTTAAAGCTGAGGGACATCTGCCCTTCTGTTTCCAGGAGCCTCGGGATGGATCAGGCCTTTGCCAGTCATGGCACCCGTCTGTCACTGTGGCTGCATCTGGTAACCACAGATTGGGGGGCCACGCCTAAACAGTGTCTGTGCATTTCTGAGAAAAGCTTTTTCCAAACATTACATTCTGTTTTTCTACATTTCTCATTTTCCATGTTGGCATTTAAAATACTCACACCAGAGTATCAGCCAAGGAAAGATACTAAAAAAAAGAAAAAAACCCCCGAAAATTCAAATAGCTTTATTGAGGCATAAAAGTCCTCCGATTTTAGGTGTACGATTCAATGATTTGTAGTAAACATACAGTTTTGTAACCATCACCACAATCTGATTTTAGAACATTTCCATCCTCCCAAAAGAGTCCAAAAAGATGGTGCCCACTTGCAGTCATTCCCCAGCGCTCAAGTGTTTGAGGCATTTCCTTGGAGCGATTTTGTGTTTTGCATAATGGAGTGTTGCTTTCTTAGGTGGTAGCTAATCACTGTCTAAGATAAGCATGCAGCTTCTGCTAGAAACAATTTGTGGCACGCCATAAGTAAAGAATATTTTTAGTACCAAATAGAGAGGAAGCTAAGTAGCTTAGGGAAAGAATTTTCAAAATTACCCTGGGTTGGTGATTTTCTGAAAAAAATATTTACAAGATTAGCTTCATATATCATCCTCTTGTAAGAGCGCTTCGTCAGCTTTCATCCATATTCATCAGGGAACTTCTTCACAATTGACTCCATTCAGAACCGCAAAGCCTGAGCACCCTGAGAAGTGCAGACTTGACATGTCAGCTGTTTTCCCCATGTGCTCGGGGCTTGCCCAAGCTGCTTCCCCCAGCGAGAGCCGGCCCCCAGGGCATGAAAAGCACTTTGTGGTACATTGAGGAGGACTCCCCAGCCGTCAAGAGTTCTCTGTCTGTGCCCAGCTGGGAGCCTTCTCTCTGCATATTCTCTCTGATCCCTGGTTCAGGAACAGGCACAAATGCGTGTTACATGGAGGACATGAGCAACATTGACCTGGTGGAGGGCGACGAGGGCAGGATGTGCATCAACACAGAGTGGGGGGCCTTCGGGGACGATGGGGCCCTGGAGGACATTCGCACCGAGTTCGACAGGGAGCTGGACCTCGGCTCTCTCAACCCGGGAAAGCAAATGTGAGTTCCATTCTGCTGTTATCTGGGCATCGGCACCAGGCAGGGCCCAATCACTCAGGTCCCCTGGCTGCCTGGGAGGCTCTCCAGCTGTGACTAGCTATCCATCACAACTTTCTTTCTTTTTTTTTTTTTTGAGACGGGGTCTCACTCTCTAGCCCAGGCTAGAGTGCGGTGGCCCGATCTTGGCTCATTGCAACCTCCACCTTCCAGGCTCAAGCAATCCTCCCACCTCAGCGTTCAGAGGAGTTGGGACTACAGGCACGCGCCACCATGCCTGGCTGATTTTTGTATTTTTTGTGGAGTTGGGGTTTTGCCATGTTGGCTAGGCTGGTTTTGCACTCCTGAGCTCAGGCAATCCTCCTGCCTCAGACTCCCAAAGTGCTGGGATTACAGGCGTGAGCCACCATGCCCGGCCCTGTTACAACAAATTTCTAAGGCATTGCTTGTATTTCAGTTTCATTTGACAAATGAGGAAATAGGAGCCAAGGACATTGAAAGATTTCCCTAAGTCATAACCCTAATAACCCTAATTCTAATTCAGTCAGTATTTCTGGGTTACGTATGTGCATAAAAGGCGCTGAAGATAAGAGCACTCGGACGTGTGGCCACAGAACACACCTGGGCAGCGAGGAGAAGGCAGGCGCAGCCGAACTCCTCGTGTTCGCATGTCTGCCGGCCGCCTTGCTTTCTCGGAGGCCTCATCACTCAGCAGGTGGGGGCTCTGGCAGGACCTTCCCTCCATGTTTGCTGTCCATTTTTATTTTGATGCTCAAATTGTTTCAGATTTGGGCAAAGGAAGCCCCTGAAGCTGGCTCCTGTGTCCTTTTGACATGTTCCATCACTCTTTAAGTACTTCCTTATTTCCTGGCACTGTAAGATGTTCCCGGCTCATGTCACACTTTCCTAGCCCCAGCCCTGGAATCAGTCATTTTGTCAAGACATGCGGGTGAATTTCAAGCACCTTCTAGGAGTGATTCGAACGCTAGAACTGCCCACCCAGGAAGCACATTCCTCTTTGGTGGCGCCTCCTCCAGGCACATGCCCATGCTCTAGTGACCCAGAGCAGTCATGTGCCAAGGACGTGGTGTCCATTTTTTGAATTTTATCATCTTCACCCATGTCCATTTTACTTAAAATAAATTCTATTCTTTCCAGGCCTGGTGGCTCGTGCCTGTAATCCCAGCACTTTGGGAGGCTGAGGTGGGAGGACTGCTTTAGTCCTGGAGTTTGAGACCAGCTTGGGCAACATAGTGAGACCAGTCTCTACAAAAATAAAAATAAAAAAAAAATTAATCAGGTGTGATGACAGATGCCTGTAGTTCCAACTGCTCAGGAGACTGAGGTGGGAGGATCACTTGAGCCTGGGAAGGTCCAGGGTGCAGTGAGCCGTGATTGTACCATTGCACTCCAGCCTGGGCAACAGAGCAAGACCCTGTCTCAAAAAATATGTATATATATATTATATTCCTTAACATCCACCCTAAATTTCTTTTGATTGTCTTCTGTTTTTTTAATGTTCAAATACTTTTTTTTTTTTTTTTTTGAGATGGAGTCTCACTCTGTCGCCCAGGCTAGAGTGCTGTCGTGCAATCTTGGCTCACTGCTACCTCTGCCTTCCGGGTTCAAGCAATTCTCCTGCCTCAACCTCCTGAGTAGCTGGGATTACAGGCATGCGCCACCATACCTGGCTAATTTTTTTGTATTTTTAGTAGAGACGGGGTTTCACCATATTGGCCAGGCTTGTCTTGAACTCTTGACCTTGTGATCCACCCGCCTCAGCCTCCCAAAGGGCTGGAATTACAGGCGTGAGCCACTGCACCTGGCCTGTTCTAAGACTTTTTATAGTGAACTATACAAGGTAGATTATGACATAGATTGTTCTTGATTTTGGGTCTTATTGTGTTTGGAAAATAAGCATTATATTTAGGCCTGGTCCGGTGGCTCTCATCTGTAATTCCAGGGATTCGGGAGGCCACAGCAGGAGAAACACTTGAGGCCAAGAGTTTAAGATGAGCCTGGGCAAAAAAAAATTAGCCAGGTGTGGTGGTGCACACCTGTGGGAGGCTGAGGCAGGAGGATCACTTGAGGCCAGGAGTTGGAGGCTGTTGTGAGCTATGATTGCACCCCTGCACTTTAGCCTGGGTGACAGAACGAGACCCTGTCTCTGATGATGATGATGATAATAATAACAATAATAATATTTAATAGTCTGCCTGGGAAACAATTAGGAATTGTTGGTGTGCAGACTTGGAGTAAAGCTGCAGGTAGCCATGGGGATCTTAAATCCACATTGTTGTAGAGCCTCTCTGGGGCTGTCCAAGCCCGTCTCACAGGCACAGAATCTTTCTCTCTTGGACAGAAGTTTGATGTAGGAGTGGGAAGCATCTGAGTGTGAAATTTGACTTGTCGCATCATGTTTGAGTGATTTTGGGAAAATACCCAAAGTCTATGAAATTGAGAGTCCCTATGCTTGATGTGAGAATGGTACCCATGGCCAGGGTGATTTGAGACAAAAGTTCTTGCCATCCAGCACTTTGTGAGAGGGAGGAATCTTAGCTTAGCCCTCTCCCATCTGCTCCTGCCTGCGGGCAGTGGCTCCTGGTCTTTGGGAAATGATGCAGCTTAATCAAACGGGCTTCGTCCACTGATCTGTTCACCAACATGCAGGTTTGAGAAGATGATCAGTGGCCTGTACCTGGGGGAGCTTGTCAGGCTTATCTTGCTGAAGATGGCCAAGGCTGGCCTCCTGTTCGGCGGTGAGAAATCTTCTGCTCTCCACACTAAGGGCAAGATTGAAACACGGCACGTGGCTGCCATGGAGAAGTAAGCAAGTCCCTCTGCCTTGGCTCCGTGGAGAGTTGGGATGGGAGGCCCAGGTGTGGGGTGCTCGGTGTGGTAGGACAGCAGGAGGGACTAGATCCTCCTTCATCAGGAGGATTTCAGATCTGGTCATGGCTTCAGATGGGTTAGCAATTTCTGCCGTGACCCAGATGAGAGCTTCTTGTTGATTTCATCAGTGAGGAACTCTGATGTCGGAGGGCCACCCTCTTCCCAGGTTCTGCTGCCTTCTTCTTAAAGTGGTAACTTGTAACATTTTTAGGATCACAGATCGTTTTGAGAACTAGACCCTTAGCCCCGAAAATGTATATTCACACACAAGTTTGCTTACAATATCAGGGCATCCTTGGACACTAAGCCCATGTGTAGAATCCAAGTCCAGAACTCCTGTGATAGCAGAGCCTTCTTGACCTACTCCCATCAGGAACTGGCTTTGAATGTGGTGATTTGAGGCCTTACACACAGGTCTCTCGCATGGGGAGCTGGCTGGTGAAGGCTGCAGGTGAAGGCGACTGGTCCCTGTGTGACTGCATTGCCGTCCAGCACATCTGAGGGTCCTGCTTCTCAGGCTTAGTAACCCTGGTATTGCCTTGACTTTGTGATCAGTTTAGATTCTGAGCTCAGCCGTGTGGCGCTGACCTACAGCATCTATGTCTATGCAGAACTAGGCAGGGACAGAATTTCTGTGAAAGTCAGCATAGCACAGGGTGATTAAAAGTGTGGTTGCTAGAATCTAACTGCTGAGTTCAAATCTCGGCTCTAGCCCTTACTAGCTGTACGGCCATGGGCAAGTTACTCACCCTTTCTGCACTCACATCTCTCATCTGTACGATAGGGTAATGACGGTGCCTCGCGCAGGATTTGTGTAAGTGTTGAAGGAGTTAATACGTGTAAAATCCTTAGACAAGTACCTGGCTCATGGTGACTGCTCAGTTAGTGGCAGCTGCTACTATCAATGTTGATATTGTTATTTTTATGTTATTACTATGGGCCTGTCTGTCAATTTTCACAATCCTGAGAGGTGGGGAAGCTTGTTCGCCCAGGAGGATACCAATGGGATGGAGAAGTGTGGTCTGCTCATTCCTGTTGCCTGGCCAGGTATAAAGAAGGCCTTGCCAATACAAGAGAGATCCTGGTGGACCTGGGCCTGGAGCCATCTGAGGCTGACTGCATTGCCGTCCAGCATGTCTGTACCATCGTCTCCTTCCGCTCGGCCAACCTCTGTGCAGCAGCCCTGGCAGCCATCCTGACACGCCTCCGGGAGAACAAGAAGGTGGAACGGCTCCGGACCACGGTGGGTGTGGACGGCACCCTCTACAAGATCCACCCTCAGTGAGTGCCGCCTGCCAGCCACGCCCCCACCAACGAGTCTCCCTGGAGCAGGGCCCCAGTGTCTTCTGGACTATACTGCTTCTCCGGGGTCTGGAACCATCAGCCCCTCTTGTTGGTTCTGAGATTACAAGGGAAAGGGTGAATCCAGGGCCCACATTCATCGGCTGGCTGGGTTGCTTTTGGGGATTACTCTTAAAGAAATATTCTGCTAAAGCCAGTTGCCTAATTAGGAATGCCGTCCATCCATGTATCTATGTCCTTCCATCCATCACCCGCCCATTCATCTCTCCATTCATTCTTCCATCTAGCCATTATTTACTGAACACCTACTATGTGGTTAAGCCTGGGAAGTAAGATACACCTAATCATAGACAGGGAAAAACAGAGATGGCACAGGTTGCCAAGTTTATGGGAAGGGTCCTGGTAGGAAAACACAGGGAAATGGGAATTTTCCAAAAGGAAGGAGAATGAAAGCCCCTTTGGCTACCAGGGGTGGACGTGGAAGTCAAGTGGAAAGAGCCTGGAAAGAGCTCAAGTCCCTGGAAAGAGCCAAGAAAGAAAATCCTTCCCTTTGGACAGAAATGATTCTGTCCAAAGAATCATTTCTTTGAATGAATCATTTCTTCTGAATCAGAAATGATTCAGCCAATACATTCTGCACAGACTGGTTGAAATGTTCATTGACAGAATAGGCACTTCCCTGAGCCTCCCAAGTGCCTTCCACTGCCCCAGCTTCTTAGTCCCTCCGTCCTGTCACCCCCTCCCCTCCCTACCATCAGCAAATAAAGGGCTGAGCCCTGGCCCCCCAGGGCCCTCTGGGACCAGTTCACTGCTGCCCCTGGGTCTTGCCTGAGTCTGGCCTTTATGATTGCTCAATGTTTTGCCATCATCCCTGCTTCAGGTACCCAAAACGCCTGCACAAGGTGGTGAGGAAACTGGTCCCGAGCTGTGATGTCCGATTCCTCCTGTCAGAGAGTGGCAGCACCAAGGGGGCCGCCATGGTGACTGCGGTGGCCTCCCGTGTGCAGGCCCAGCGGAAGCAGATCGACAAGGTGCTGGCTTTGTTCCGGCTGACCCGAGAGCAGCTCGTGGACGTGCAGGCCAAGATGCGGGCTGAGCTGGAGTATGGGCTGAAGAAGAAGAGCCACGGGCTGGCCACGGTCAGAATGCTGCCCACCTACGTCTGCGGGCTGCCGGACGGCACAGGTGGGCCAGCACAGCCTCCCTCTCTGAACAACCATCCAGGGCTCCCGTCAAAACTCCTCAAAGCCAGTGAGGTTCTTGGTTTTTAGAGACTTAGGTTCACGTCTCTAATAGAGGGCAGGAGTAGGTAGAAGGCTAGTATTCTTTCTACATCTGTTGGCCTTGGTTAACCCAAGGCATTTGAAGTAAAAAACAAAACAAACAAACAAACAAAAAACACAGAAAACCTACATTAGGTTATGTGTGCGCACTTAACGTGTGTGTGGATGAGAACATGAGTGCACCCCCGACCCCCAGATCCTGACCCCATGGACTTTGTTTCTGATGCCTGGGATTGCCTGGGCTTGTCTCCTGCTGCTTCTCTGGCTCTGTTCTCTTCTGTGGCTTGGCTGGCTTCCCTTTCCCTCTCATCACTTCTGCCCCCAACTTCTCCAACCCTTGATCCTTCTGGTCCTCGGTGCTCAGCCAAAAGAAGCCACTAAGTAGTGAAGTCGGTTCTTCAGACAAATTATTTTACCTCTTTGAATCTCACGAGACTCTTCCAGAAATAATGACCTTAGTAAAATGCTTTACATCTTATAATTTGCTTTTGAACCTTTTATTTCATTTCATCCCCACAACCACTTGGAATGTTGCCAAAGAGGGAATGGTTCCCATTTTATGGATGCCATAACTGACTCTTACGGAGGCAAGATGAGCTACTCAAGGTCTAACAGCTATACTTGGGATCTCTTAACTGAGAGCAGTAAGACACTATTTTATTTTTATTTTTATTTTTATTTTGAGAAGGAGTCTCACTCTGTCACCTAGGCTGGAGTGCAGTGGCACAATTTTGGCTCACTACAAGCTTCGCCTCCCGGGTTCACACCATTCTCCTGCCTCAGCCTCCTAAGTAGCTGAGACTACAGGTGCCTGCCGCCACGCCCAGCTAATTTTTTGTATTTTTAGTAGAGATGGGGTTTCACTGTGTTAGCCAGGATGGTCTCGGTCTCCTGACCTCTTGATCCGCCCGCCTCGGACTTCCAAAGTGCTGGGATTATAGGCGTGAGCCACTGTGCCCAGCCAGAGGCCCCTTGGGTATCTGAATCATGCACGTCCTTGACTGGATGCCCCGCACTGTTCCTTGTGGCTCCAGTGAAGCTGAAAGAGCCTTCAGAGGTTCAGTCTCATTTTGCATATGTGGAAGGAAAGGACCTTGCCTCTCTTGCTCAAGAAAAGAAGCCGTTTCTCAGAAGCCCCAGGTCCCTTGACTCCAGGCCAGGCCTCTTTTCACAGCACTTCACTGGTGATAGTGTATGTGGTGCCTGGGCATTTACCACAGAAGTGGAGGCCAAGGAAAGCAGCCTGGCCTCACGCAGGCTCAAGATGCTGCCCAGGGCCCAGTCACTGTGCACGGTGGCCCGCACGACCCTCTGGTCTTTGAGGCCCAGGAGTGCAGGCCCTGGGTGTGCTCTGCTCCAGCGTCTCCTCTTCCTCCCAATGCCCCGACACGAGTCCCTGTCATGGAGTGCAGCTGCTGCTTTCTCCATCACAGAGAAAGGAAAGTTTCTCGCCCTGGATCTTGGGGGAACCAACTTCCGGGTCCTCCTGGTGAAGATCAGAAGTGGACGGAGGTCAGTGCGAATGTACAACAAGATCTTCGCCATCCCCCTGGAGATCATGCAGGGCACTGGTGAGGAGGTAAGTGCTAGGCAAGGCCTTTGGGCTCCGAGGTGCCAGCCTGCCACCCTGCATCAATGTCCGCCCAGTGTGAATGCCGCTGTCTCTCTCTCTGCAGCTCTTTGACCACATTGTGCAGTGCATTGCCGACTTCCTGGACTACATGGGCCTCAAGGGAGCCTCCCTACCTTTGGGCTTCACGTTCTCATTTCCCTGCAGGCAGATGAGCATTGACAAGGTAAGACAGCCCCACCAGACTCATGGCCAGCCCAGTGGGCTTCGTTCCTCTACTGGGGCCATCTCCAGCTAACTCCCAGCCAGCCTTCATTTTTACAGGGATCTTGGGTTCAGGGCAGCTGGGAACACATGATAGAGAATTTCAACAATTTAATTTTTAATCAATTTATCACGATTTTTTAGATTGACCATTCACAAGAGAATTTAGAGTAGTATACAATAAAGGGACACATACATAATATTCCTACTAAAAGAGAGGTCGAATCATACTATGGAGAGAGGGAGGAAGAGGTAATGACCAGTGAAGTCCAGTTGTAACAATTGGGCAATAGTACGATCCGTGTCTTTCTGGACAGTCATGTAAACACGGAATTACAATGGGTTTTTATCATCCGATGAAAGAAAGCTTGCCAGTACATCACAAGAAATGCATTTCTTTCTTTCTTTCTTTCTTTCTTTTTTTTTTTTTTTGAGACAGAGTTGCGTTCTTGTCACCCAGGCTGGAGTGCAATGGCGTGATCTCGGCTCACTGCAACCTCTGCCTCCTGGGTTCAAGCGATTCTCCTGCCTCAGCCTCCCAAGGTAGCTGGGATTACAGGCACCTGCCACTACCACCAGCTAACTTTTGTATTTTAAGTAGAGACGGGGTTTCGCCATGTTGGCCAGGCTGGTCTTGAACTCCTGACCTCAGGTAATTCACCCACCTCAGCCTCTCAAAGTGCTGGGATTACAGGCTTGAGTCACCGTGTCTGGCAATAAATGCATTTATTTTCTAATATTAGTATCTCAGAAGCAATTGATCACACGGCCACTTTAGCCAACACTGAAGAACATCATAGTTTATCATTTTAATAGATAATTCATAAATATGGAGACATTTATCACAAAGTCTTTCTTGTAATTCTAGGGTAAAAACACCCAGGGTTGTCCGGGTGTGGTGGCTCATCTCTGTAATCCTAGCACTTTGGGAGGTCGACATGGAAGGATTGCTTAAGGCCAGGAGTTCAAGACCAGCCTGGGCAACATAGTGAGACCCCATGTCTTAAAAAACAAACAAACAGACCAGGAGTGGTGGCTCACGCCTGTAATCCCAGCACTTTGGGAGGCCGAGGCAGGTGGATCACGAGGTCAGGAGATGGAGACCATCTTGGATAACACAGTGAAACCCCGTCTCTACTAAAAATATAAAAAAATATTAGCCGGGTGTGGTAGCGGGCACCTCTAGTCCCGGCTACTTGGGAGGCTGAGGCAGGAGAATGGCGTGAACCAGGGAGGCGGAGCTTGCAGTGAGCCGAGATCACGCCACTGCACTCCATCCAGCCTGGGTGACAGAGCGAGACTCCGTCTCAAAAACAAAACAAAGCAAAACAAAACAAACCGTAGCCAGGCATGGTGGCACGTCCCTGTGGTCCCAGCTACTCGAGAGGATGAGGTGGGAGGATCACCTGAGCCCAGGAGATTGAGGTTCCAGTGAGCTATGATCACACCACTGCACTCCAGTTTGGGCAGCAGAGACTCCATCTCTATCAAAAACAAAAACAAAAACATACACAACAAGCAGGCCAAGTACAGTGGCTCATGTCTGTAATCCTAGCACAGTGGGAGGCCAAGGTGGGAGGATCACTTGAGTCCAGGAGTTTGAGACCAGCCTAGGCGATATAGTAAGACCCCACCTCTAAATGTGTGTGTGTGTGTGTGTGTGTGTGGTGTGTGTGCGTGTCTGTGTGTAAAAACAAAAAATCACCCAGGCTTAACTTTATGTGTAATGAATAAAGGTTTTTTAACTGGAAAGCTAAGACTCAGGTAGGTCAGCAATATGTGTTTTTTGCACGGTTTTTCTGGTAAACTAGCTTGACCAAGAGGTAGAGCTTAGAAGTGGGGACTAGACACTGGGCTGAGCTCTTAGACTCCGCAGAGCTCCAGTGGGTCATGGGGCCTCGGCCTGGTGCTGACGGTGGGCGAGTGAGGCTGGGCCTTTGCATGAGGCTGGGGCAGAGCTGTCTGTTCTGCAGACGGAGAGAGACAGTTTGCAGCCTCTGCCAGTGCCCACACAGAAAACCTCCGGGCAAGAACATGTCCTTCTTCAGGGGCTTGGGAGCAGGCCCAGATGTGGCTACACAGAGAGGCGCAGTGTCCTTCCTAAGGTCAGGAAACACAGTGGTCAAGAGCACAGACTCTGGGGCCGTGGGCTCCTGTTTTGCAGCCCTGTCTCTACTGTCCCCATCTGAATAACCTTGAGCAGATTATTTAACTTCTCTGAGGCGTGGTTTCCCCGTTGGTGAAAATGGAGGAATACGGTGAGGACTAAATGAGCTCGTGTGTGTAAAATGCATAGCATGGTGTCTGGCACCTAGCAGGCCCTCAAATCCTAGTATCATCCTTCACTCTCGAGGCAGCATAGGATTGAAATTCAGCCTGGAAAAGGCCGAGAGGAACCTGGTGCTGGTAATGGTAGTGAGGGAGGGTGCGCTGTCACCAGGGCCTGACATCGTGGCAGTGACTTCTCTGCAACCCCTGGCCTCCGCTTCACAGACAGACTCACCAGCTTGTGGAGAGGAGCTCTCTGTCTTTCTGATAGACTCTCATCAGCCCAGCTTCCAAGACTGGCATAAAGCAGCATACAGCTTCCTAAATGTATGGGAGAACTCTGGTCAGCTCAGCAGGTCAACCAGAGAGCTCAGGACAACAATAAGGGTAGCACCAAAGACGCACTAAGATTTTGTCCAGGGCCAGGAGCAGTGGCTCACTTCTGTAATCCCAGCACTTTGGGAGGCTGAGGCGGGCAGATCACTTGAGGTCAGGAGTTCAAGACCAGCCTGGCCAACATGGTGAAACCCCATCTCTACTAAAAATACAAAAATTAGCTGGGCGTGGTGGCAGGTGCCTGTAATCTCAGCTATTTGGGTGGCTGAGGCAGGAGAATCGCTAGCACTCAGGAGGTGGAGGTTGCAGTGAGCCGAGATTACACCACTGTACTCCAGCCTGGGCAACAGAGAAGACTCAGTCTCAAAAAAAGAAAAATAAAAAGTTTTTTATTTTTGTACCATTTTCTTATTGTGGTAAAATATACATAACATAAATTTCCCACTGTAACTATTTTTTTAAATACACACTTCTATGGCATGATGTACATTCACATTCTTGTGCAGCCATCAGCACCATCCATCTCTTAAACTTTTTCTTTTCCATCTGAATTTCTGTACCCGTTAAGCACTGATTCCCTCGTCCCCCTTCCCCTACCCTTAGCTTCTCTGCTTATTGGCTGTGTGACCTTGGGCAAGTTATTTAATCTCCCTGTTCCTTGGTTTCCTCATTGGAAAATGATCACAAAAATAGAACTCGTTTTATAGGTGTGTTTCGTGGTTTTATTTTCGCGTAATTATATTCAAGGAATATTTTGCTCAGTGAAGGAATGTGGCAGATCCATATAAATGGCCTGGAAGGGTCTGGAAGATACATTATTGAATTAGAAAAAAAAATTGCAGTAGTTCACACACAGTATGAATTTATTTACTTAAAAATATGTGTAATTTCACCCCTGAAAGAAGAAATGGGGGGAAAAAGAAAAAAAATACTAATAAGTGGAAAAGAAAAGTTATGGAAGGATTAATATCCGACTAATGGCAGAGGTTACCTCTCAGATTGGGAGGATAGGAGTTGAAGGGAACTCTATCCTTGTCAGTAACATTTTAATTTTTTACACTACTAATGCATTCCTGCATTGCTGCTGCCATTAAAAATTAATACACCATCCAGGAGGGTGCCGTGTGCAGCTGTCTGCGGTCCTGACTGGGCGCCAGGACACAGCTACTGCTCCTGACTCAGGACACTGGGCCTTTGGGCCTGTCTCCCAGCAGCTCTGAAGGTGTCGTGAAGACACAGTGAAGAGGGAGGGGAGACCCGTGGGCAGCTAGAAGCAAAGACACCCAGGGCTGGGGAGAAAAAAAGAGAGACATCAAAAAATACATTAGTTTTGTGTAACTGAAATTAATAAGAGAGGTTTCCCAGTTGGGAGTGTCTCTCTAATGTTGTACACATACCAACCGGAAAGGAGCCAGCCAGGGGCCCAGTTTCCCAAGAACTATGGAGGAAAGGAGAGAGACTGGGGCTTGTGGGCTAATGGCCTCAGGGTGAGGTGGCATCCAGTCACTGGGCTGATGGTGCTGCCATCAGATTTTCTGACTGCCTTTCCTGTCCCAAGTCTAGACACCCCAGCTCTGCCTGCCTTCAGCCCACCCTGGCTTTCTAGGTGATGGAGTCCAGCGCTAGACTAACTCCTACCTCAGGCTGACAATGTAACTTTGGGCTTCCTTTTGAGAATTAAAAATACTACTTTCAGGCCAGGCGCACTGGCTCACCCCTATAATCCTAGCACTTTGGGAGGCTGAGGCGGGCGGATCACTTGAGGTCAGGAGTTCGAGACCAACCTGGCCAACATGGTGAAACCTCATCTTTACTAAAAATACAAAAATTAGCCAGGCGTGGTGGTGCATGCCTGTAGTCCCAGCTACTCGGGAGGCTGAGGCAGGAGAATCACTTGAACCCGGGAGGTGGAGGTTGTAGTGAGCCGAGATTGCGCCATTGCACTCCAGCCTGGGCAACAAGAGTGAAACTCCGTCTCCAAAAAAAAAAAAAGGAAAACAAACAAAAAAAAAGAAGTAGGATCACTGTGATCCTAGGCCTTTATTCTGTGTAATCATGGCCAGGGAACATGATTTGACCCTTGACGAGTATGAATTGCTGCAGTGCTTCCACTCAGTGGTAGGCCTTGCCTGAGTGTGGTGCTCTGTAGATGCTGCTGTGCCCAGGGTTAGGGCTGTGGAGAGGGAGGCAGAGTCAAAAGCACATGTACTTGACAAGCAGCCAACTATAGTGCCTTGCATCTGTTGGATGTTGAGGTTGTGCAGTGGTCCTAGCAAACATTTGCTCAAATGAATTTCCCCTCCTTTCTTTCAGGGAACACTCATAGGGTGGACCAAAGGTTTCAAGGCCACTGACTGTGAAGGGGAGGACGTGGTGGACATGCTCAGGGAAGCCATCAAGAGGAGAAACGTAGGATGTGGTGTTGAGGCTCATGCCTGCTCTTGCCGCCTTCCCCAGGCCCCTCTGCTCTGCTATCCTCTGCCCAGTTCCTGTGACTGGTCTCTGCCTGCCTGGGGATGACACGTGCCTCCTAAGCCTGTTTGGCACATTCAACTCATAGTAGAGCTGGGTTTTTGTTTGTTTGTTTGTTTTGTTTTTTTAGGAATTTGACCTGGACATCGTTGCAGTTGTGAATGATACAGTGGGGACCATGATGACCTGTGGCTATGAAGATCCGAATTGTGAGATTGGCTTGATTGCAGGTAAGTGGTCAGGCATGGCCCATTGGCCTAATCCCACTGGACCCGTTGATGGTTCCCTTTTAACAATGTGAGAGGGTGGGCATTGTCCCGTTATACAGAGGCTCTGCCCAAGGCAGAGATGAAGTTACAATTGCGATTCCAGGTCACCAGGTTCTTTCTCCATTAAGAGTCCTAAGCCAAGGTCATCCTTTCTATTGAGGAAGGATAATGACACAGGAAGAAGAGATTTTTAAATTAGGGCCTTGGGGCCGATTGTGATGGGGGGAAGGAGACTACAGTTGGATCCTCTTGACCTGGGGCTGAGGGAGCTATTGTAGATTTTCACTCTGGCTCCAATGTGCACCTCTTCTGTTCTCTGAATTCTTCTGCTTCTCGGGGTGCACAGGAAGGAGAGGAGCTGGAAAGAAACTTAGAAGAGGGGAAAGGAGTGGCCTGATACAGGGATTTTAGGGGTCTTTGGGAGAAGTCTGGCAGTGAGTAAGGCCGAGGGTAGATTCTAGGGGGATGCTGTCTCTACCAGGGGTAGAATGGGTAGGATTGGAACAGGTGGAGATGGGGATGAAAGGCATTCCAGGTGACAGGCACAGGCTAAGTAATGATAGAACCTAGAAAAGTTGTTCCATTTGATCATCTGGGCTTTCTGGATATAAGCAGCAGGTGGAACAAGCAGGTGGGGATGTACTGAGCTATCTCCCATGCCAGGTGAGAGGTTTCCTCTCACTCTAATTCTTACCAGCTTTGTGAGCTTGGGCAGGTGGCTTATTCTGTCTGACTTGAGTTTCTTCATCTGTGGGAGGGATTGGGCTAGATATAGGAGGGCAAAGAGGTGAGGCCTGTTGATTGACTAAAATACTTGCCTGGACTGCTGTGCTGAGAATAGTTCTGAGGCCAAGTCATGGGCAAGGAAGAAGAGGGTGGCTAACAGATGCCAAGCATTTGTTTATCCAAGACTAGATGATTCCTCATGGTCCCTTCCAGCTCTGACTGCTAATTTTACGACTGCTTGGAAGCTTTGTGTGCCTATGGCTTAACAGTAATGATGATAATGATGATGAAGTCGGCAGCTACCATTTATTGAATGCTTACCATGGAAGGAAACTTAAAAATATCACTTCATAAAACCCATTATTTCCTTCTCAGAAATGAAGAAACTGAGCCTGTGAAAGATGAGATGCTTGCCCAAGGTTAGCCAGCTATGACTGTAAAGCTGGAATCACATCCAGTCATATCTGACTCCAAGCCTAAATTCTTATTTGCTGCACTCTGCTGCCTTTCTAAAACCTGGTGGTGTCTTTGAAGACTAATGTTCTTTCACAATTCCTTCTAGGAACAGGCAGCAACATGTGCTACATGGAGGACATGAGGAACATCGAGATGGTGGAGGGGGACGAAGGGAAGATGTGCATCAACACAGAGTGGGGAGGATTTGGAGACAATGGCTGCATAGATGACATCCGGACCCGATACGACACGGAGGTGGACGAGGGGTCCTTGAATCCTGGCAAGCAGAGGTGAAGAGGGTGGATGTGTGCATTTATGTGGGTTGTGTAGTGAACAACACTACGAGACCTAAGGGGGTACCATAGACAGCATAGCTTTGTTTGCTTATTACAGCTGTCGAATGTCAGTGAAATACCTATTGGAACAAAAGAAAAATATTATGACAAGTTTGCAACAGGTAAAAGGGAAAAGTCCCTTTTTCTAATTACCATAAGGCCCCATAAGGTCTAGTGGTGGTTCTGGAAGTGAGGCAGAGGCTGCCAGCATGTTCATTCGCCAAGGGCATGGTGACTCAGTGACCCCTCTTGGGATGGGCTTTTAGTAAGTCTCTTTCAGAAGCCAACATCTTCAGGCCTTCAAGAGCTGGCTACTAGGTTGGTGACCTTCTCTGGGAGTGGGGAAGTGGCCACCTGTGATGGATGAGAATGCTGATTCTTGACCATGATGTCATGTCCTACCATGGGTCACAATCACTTGTGAAGTGTATTCCAATAACTAACCACACGAAAAATACTGAAAATAATGAATGGTTTAAAAAATAAATTAGAGTAGATTTCACTTGCATTCTGTTATTATGAGAGAAAGGGATAGCAGAGATAGAGCTGGCGTGTGATATTAGTCCATTCTCCCGTTGCTATAAAGAACTACCTGAGACTGGGTAATTTATGGAGAAAAGAGGTTTAATTGGCTCACAGTTCCACAGGCTGTACAGGAAGCATGGCTGGGGAGGCCTCAGGAAACTTACTATAATGGCAGAACATGAAGGGGAAGCAGGCATGTCTTACATGGCTGGAGAAAGAGGAAGAAAGAGTGAAGGGGGAGGTGTTACACACTATTAAAACAACCAGATCTTGTGAGAACCCACTCACTATCACCAGAACAACAGGGGGCAATCCGCCCCCATGATCCAGTCACCTCCCAGCAGGCCCCTCCTCCAATACTGGGGATTGCAATTCAACTTGAGATTTTGGTGGAGACATAAATCCAAACGATATCACATGCTAAAACTTGATTATTAACCCAGGCCCATCCCCTAGAAGAGGAGTTGGCACACTTATTCTGTAAAAGAACAGATAGTAAATGTTTTAGGTTTTGCAGGCCATATGGTCTTTATTAAAACTAAGCTCAATGTCTTAATATAGAAAATAATGGGAAACATAGATTTATTGTTAGGGGTGCTATCCAAGTTGAGAGCTTGAGCAGATGGGAAATGTGAGGGGATGCCTAGGCCATGGACACCTTGGGAACTGTTGAACTGAGAACGTTGTCTAGGAAGAGGCTCAGAAAAGACCGAGACTGGCCCTGGTGGTTTCTCTCCCCTTTGGCATCAGTCTTGTAACTGGAAGGCAGGTGAGTTGTGGTAAGCCCAGCTGAAGCAGGGATTGCTCCAAAAAGAAGGGACCTTCCCTCTGAATCCTAAGTTGGGGCATCTGAGTATCACGGCTCTTCCCAAGGGGCAGTTCATTCTAATTAGTGTTGTGTCTGCAGCCACTGAAGGCTCACATTTTTGGACTGAGGTTTTAAGGGGCAGCACCTTTGAACTTGTCTTGAAACCACCATTGTTTGTTTGTTCTGGTGTTAATCCCTTAGACTGATGAGGTCTTGAGCAGTGAAGAGAACCCAAGCCCAGCACATAAATGCTTTCCATTTGACTCTGCAAGCAGTGGGAGTCTGCCTCTGTGTCACTGTTGTTAATGATGATGTGTGTCACCATTACACATCCTGTGCAGAGTGCCTGGTCAGTACGAGGCCCCTTTTCTCTCTTGCTCTCTTGGCCCTCATGGAGCTCACAGCCCAATAGAAAGGAGGAAGGGAATTAATGCTTTTGAGCACCCCTGGTGCATGCAGACAGTTTCAATGTGTTAACTCACAGAGCAGAATCTCCAGTGGAACAGATTTGTAACACAAAGCCAATGAGCATTGGCTTTGGGGCCAAGACCAGGGACTAACTTTTGCTTAGCGCCCATGCGTGGTTCCAAAGCCTGGCCTTCTCACATCATGTGGTCTTCTGCATTGCATGTCTGTCCCAACCTTATCCCTCTTCGCCAAACAGATATGAGAAAATGACCAGTGGGATGTACTTGGGGGAGATTGTGCGGCAGATCCTGATCGACCTGACCAAGCAGGGTCTCCTCTTCCGAGGGCAGATTTCAGAGCGTCTCCGGACCAGGGGCATCTTCGAAACCAAGTTCCTGTCCCAGATTGAAAGGTGACCTGTGATCAAGTTCATCATGAGGCTCTGACTGGCGTATGCTGCCACTGCGCTGGGGTTGGGCCAATTTGAGGTTTAAAAAGAAAAACAGAAAGGCCCTGGCTGGACAAGGGATTGCCTCCTGGGGCTGCTCTTCTCTTTCCAACTGATTCAGGATCACAGCCTCGAGGACCATGTGTATAGCACTCTGGGGCCTGCAGCCCGCCTGGGTCTCAGAATGTTTAGCAGAAATGACTAAGTCCTCCACCAAGCTTCCTAAATAGTTACACAGGAGTTAGATTAAGGCTAAAAAATAATCCTCTTTTGTTCCTGAAAAAATCAACCACATGATTTTTGCATATTATATTTCCTTTTTAAGGTTTTTTTTTGTTGTTGTTGTTTTTTTTTTTGGTGACAGGGCTCACTCTGTCACTTAGACTGGAGTGCGGTGGTGCAATTGCAGCTCATTATAGCCTCTATCTCCAGGGCTCAGGTAATCCTCCCACCTCAGCCTCCTGAGTAGCTGGGACCACAGGTGCACACCACAATGCCCAGCTAATATTTGCATTTTTTGTAGAGATGGGGTTTCCCCATGTTGTCCAGGCTGGTCTCAAACTCCTGACCTCAAGCAATCTGCTCACCTCAGCCTCCCAAAGTGCTAGGATTACAGGTGTGAGCCAGTGCGCCCAGCTCCTTTTAAGTTCTTGAATGCATGCAAACATTTTTCATAATCATAATCATTACATTTATCACTCTGTGTATTATGTTTTCAGTGTTTGTTCATGAAAATTTTCATTTAAAATTCTGGTTTTTGTTTTTTTAATTATTTTGAGACAAAGTTTCACTCTTGTTGCCCAGGCTGGAGTGCAATGGCGTGATCTCGGCTCACTGCAACCTCTGCCTCCTGGGTTCAAGTGATTCTCCTGCCTCAGCCTCAGCTGGGATAACAGGCCTGTGCCACCCGGCCCAGATAATTTTTTGTATTATTTTAGTAGAGATTGGGTTTCACCACGTTGGTCAGGCTCGTCTTGAACTCCTGACCTCAGGTGATCCACCTGCCTCGGCCTCCCAAAGTGTTGGGATTACAGGCGTGAGCCACCATGCCCGGCTATTTTGTTTTTTATTATACAAAGTCTTAAGCATATACAAAAGTGGAAAGAGAGGTAAAGTGAGCTCAATATTTCCATCACCACTTTCAACAATAATAAACTCATGGCCAAACTGGGCTCATCTATACAGTCCTGCTGTCCTCATCCCCAGGATGGGTTAATTTGAAACAAACCCCACATCTTACATCAGTTCATCTGTAAATATTTCATAATGTATTCTGAAATATGAGGGTTCTTAATAAAACATAACTACAGTACCATTATCACACTTAAAAATCTAATGATAAACCTCAGTCTCACAAAATGTCCTGTTAGCATTCTTATTTCCTGAATTGCCAAAAATTAATGGTTTTTACAGTTCTTTTGTTTGCATCAGTATCCAGACAAAGTTTACACACTGCATTTGGTTAATATGTTTAAATAATCTCTTTTAATCTATGGGTTTCCTCTCCCTGTCTTGCTTTCCCTTGCCATGTATTTGTTGAAAAAACTGTTGTCTTATCCTATGAGTTTCCTGTATTCTAGATTTTGTGGATTGCAGCATTTAGCATTTTCCTCTGTCTTCTTGTATTTCCCAAAAACACTTAGTTTAGACCCAGGTGCTTAGTTAGATTCAGTAGTTAATTTTGGACAAGAATATTTCTTAGGTGGCATTGAGTTGTCTGTCTGTCTCTCTTTCTTTTAGGATGTTATCAGTCATTGATGCATATTGCCTGGATCTATTATTTCACTAGACATCGTAAATGGTGATGATTCCTGCAGTTATTAGCTGGAATACTTCTAGAAAGAGGAACTTTCCCCTATCAACTCTTTGGTGTAATTATCACTTTGAATGGCTGCATATTATACTATGTTACTGTACTATAATTTACTAAACTTTCCCTTTAGTATAGGATGTCTAGTTTATAATTTATAAATTCCTGTTATTCTGAGTAACCGTAGTTGTTCTTTTAGTACACATAGTCATTTGAATATTGCAAATCATTTCGTCAGTAGTAGAAACATTTGGTTAAAAGAGTATTTCCCCATGGGTGCAGTATTTTTTTTTAAAAAAAGTAGTTTCAATTTCCATCACCACCAGTTATGTACAAATATGTCAGTTCCACTGCTTTTTGTGCTAGCACTGGCTGTTATCTGATGCTTTGTTTTTGGATTTTATCTCCATTTGGGTTCATTCATTTAATTCTCCTGGTCTTTATGGTCAGATGCCCACAAGTGAAAAATCACTTTCCAGTGGGGGAAAAAAGAAAACACATTATACATGAAAGTGGTGTACGTAATGAGGTAAATCAGATGGGCTGTTTAAGGGGAGTTCTTATTGTTTAAGGAGAGGATGGCGGAATCAATAACACCAGCAGCGATTATATATTTTTGGGGTGTTAACTAGCAAATGCTCAGCATCCTTCTCCTGTCTAGTCTTCACCCCATCCAATCTGAACAGATGGGTTAAAAATCATCATGTTTGGTGACCAAAGGGATCCTATTTTGCTGTGTAAAACAGCTTCTCTCTCATGAGCAATAGATAAGCAAGTTTACTTATCTTTGCCTTGCTTTTCTTTTTTCTGTAATAAAAGGAAAGTTGTTCCTAGACAAGCGCAAGGTGGTAACACTCTTATACCCCCAGAATTATTTGCTTCTGCTGCACAAGAAGTGTCTGTTTTGAATGTTTTGATTTCTACAGGTTGTTGTTTTGTTTTTTTGTTTTCTGAGACAGGGCCTCACTCTGTTGCCTGGGCTGGAGGGCAGTGACGCAATCACTGCTCAGTGCATCCTCAACCTCCCGGGTTCAAGTGATCCTCCCACCTCAGCTGCCACCACTGCTTCTCTCCCCTGCTTCCACCCACTGTCAAGTAGCTGGGACTACAGGCACACACCGCTACACCTAGCTAATTTTTGTATTTTTTGTAGAGATGGGGTTTCACCATGTTGCCTAGATTGGTCTTGAATTCCTGGGCTCAAGCAATCCACCTGCCTAGACCTCCCAAAGTGGTAGGATTACAGGCATGAGCCACCATGCCCGGCCAGGTTTTGTTTTTTAAAACCTTCCTGGAATAAAAAGAAAATTATCCACCTAGTGCCAATGGGAATTGGTAGGTGCCGTGCTAACTGCAGCCCATTTCAAAGCAGTTTGTCAAATGGATGGGACAGTGTTCTCAGGGGGAAGGTCCCTGAATTTACAGTCTTAGAGCTTGAGTTTTAAGATTTATCTCCACTACTTAACCTGTTTATGCTGCATGAGCTGAGGCAGGTTGTTTCACCTCTTTGCATTCCAGTTTCCTGCTTCATAACAGAAATAATTGTCCTGTTGCTTAACTCCCAGGATTGCTCTGAGGATCAGGAAGGGAATGTACTTGAACTAAGTAAGCTGTCAAAGGCTGGACCCAGGAAGGAATTGCAGGCTTTCTCTTTAGACACACCAACCTTTTTTCCTTACTATACAAATGTTATTCATTCATTTTAGAGAATCTAAAAAATACAGATAAGCAAAAGAAGAAAAATAAGGATTAAGCTAGGTGTGGTGGCTCACGCCTGTAATCCCAGCACTTTGGGAGGCCAAGGCAGACAGATCACCTGAGGTCAGGAGTTCAAGACCAGGCTGGCCAACATGGTGAAACTCTGTCTGTACTAAAAATACAAATATTAGCTGGGCATGGTGGTGGGGCTATAATCCCAGCTACTTGGGAAGCTGAGGCAGGAGAATCACTTGAACCCAGGAGGCGTAGGTTGTGGTGAGCTGAGATCATTGCACTCCAGCCTGGGCAACAAGAGCGAAATTCAGTCTCAAAAAAAAAAAAAAAAAAAAAGAAATTACCTGTAATCCTCCCAATGTCTGAATAGATTTCCTTACATGTATGTGGGTGTGTGTGTGTCTTTTTTTTTTTTTTTTTTTTTTTGAGACGGAGTCTCACTCTGTCGCCCAGGCTGGAGTGCAGTGGCTGGATCTCAGCTCACTGCAAGCTCCGCCTCCCAGGTTCACGCCATTCTCCTGCCTCAGCCTCCCGAGTAGCTGGGATTACAGGCGCCCGCCAACTCACCCGGCTAGTTTTTTGTATTTTTTAGTAGAGACGGGGTTTCACCGTGTTAGCCAGGATGGTCTCGATCTCCTGACCTTGTGATCCACCCGTCTCGGCCTCCCAAAGTGCTGGGATTACAGGCTTGAGCCACTGCACCCGGCTGTGTATCTTTTTTTATCTTGGCAAGGGCAAACATTAAAATAAAAAACCAACATTATACCATGCATAGTATTTTATAATCCATTTTTTCACTATGTCATTATGTCATGAAGATTTTCCATGGCATCATCTTTTTTTTTGTTTGTTTTAGAGATGGGGTCTTGGGGTCTTGTTATGTAGCCCAGACTGGTCTCAAATTCCTGGCCTAAAGTGATTCTCCTGCCTCAGCCTCCCAAAGTGCTGGGATTTCAGGTGTAAGCCCCTGTGTTGGCTACAAACTCATCTTTAAGATCTACGAAGAATTCTCCTGTTTGGCTACACCACTGTTTACCTGCTGAATCCCCTGTGTGGTCATACAGGTTGTTTCTCAATTGTCTTGATAACACTCCTCTTCTCTAATTATTACCTGAGACAGTCAAGGATACAACTTCACATCGCTTAGCGTGGGAGTCAGGGCTCCGTTTAAGTACCATTAGTTCACTGTGAGATGACCGGGGTCTAGACCTGAAGCCAGCCTGCCCCGTGATGGGTGTTTCTCTGCATGTGTTTACAGTCCTACCTGGTTCCGATTCTCTAAGGTTCTGGTTGTATTTTGTATATTCATGTATTCACTTGCTCATTGAATGTACCCTGCTGGCTACTACTGAAAATACAGTCTTACTATCAAAGAGCAGAGAAATCAGAAAAAGGGAAGAAAATGAAGAGAATCAGAAAAAGTTAAATAGAAGGAAAGTTGGCCTCCAATTGAAGGGGGCCAGCGTATGAGAGTTGGCACGGTTTGTGGCAAAGTGTGAGAGGTGGTGTGAAAAGGGTTGAATTTGAGCCCCTGCTCTCTAACGAGAGGGCACAGCCCTAGCAGGCTGAGCCACAGCCTCTGCTTCTGAAAAACAGGTACCTGGTGTGTTGGTTGCTGCAGCTCATGTGGCTTCTAGTGAGATCATAGATATGAACATGCTGAACACCAGAGGCATTCACACTTTATTTTTTAAAGTTGATGGAACTTCCAGGGGTGGTCTCTACTCCTAAGCCTTTCTGCTCCAGCCTAGCCATTGCCTGGGTCAATTTCTCTCCACTCCTGCAAGGGCATCTAAGAATGGGAAGGCTGTGGGTTGCATTGAGCACATCCCAGGATGCTGGGAAGGAGGTCCTGACTCCCTGCTCTATTGCCTGCAGCGATCGGCTGGCCCTCCTCCAGGTCAGGACGATTCTGCAGCAGCTGGGCCTGGACAGCACATGTGAGGACAGCATCGTGGTGAAGGAGGTGTGTGGAGCTGTGTCCCGGAGGGCGGCCCAGCTCTGCGGTGCTGGCCTGGCCGCTATAGTGGAAAAAAGGAGAGAAGACCAGGGGCTGGAGCACCTGAGGATCACTGTGGGTGTGGATGGCACCCTGTACAAGCTGCACCCTCAGTGAGTGCCCACGAGAGGCGTGGCGGGTGGGGCAGCAGAGGTGCTGGAGACCAAGTGTGGACTTGGCATAGCCTCCTCAGCCGTGGCATGGGAAGATGCATCCCCATTCTTTTAGGAGTGCTGTGTGGTCAAGCCACCTATTCAATCTGACAGACAAGGTGTGAGCCCTGGTGCCTCTGCTACTGGTAATACGGTGTGGGAATGTTAGCTGATCTCTCTAAACCCCAGGTTCCTGATCCACAAAAGGCCGGCACTAATAATCCCTACCACATAGGGCTAAATGTGTGAGGTTGAAATGAGTGAGTACATGTAAAGTGCTTCACACAGAGCTCAAGAAATGTAAGTTGGCTGAGTGCAGTGGCTCATGCCTGTAATGGCAGAGACAGGAGAATCCCTTGAGCCCTGGAGTTTGAGACCAGCCTGGGCAACACAGGGAGACTCCATCTCCACAAACATAAATAAATAAAATACAGTCTGGGCGCAGTGGCTCAAGCCTGTAATCCCAGCACTTTCGGAGGCTGAGATGGATGGATCATAAGGTCAGGAGATCGAGACCATCCTGGCTAACACGGTGAAACCCCGTCTCTACTAAAAAATACAAAAAAATAGCCGGGCGAGGTGGCGGGAGCCTGCAGTCCCAGCTACTCGGGAGGCTGAGGCAGGAGAATGGCGTGAACCTGGGAGGCAGAGCTTGCAGTGAGCTGAGATCCAGCCACTGCACTCCAGCCTGGGCGACAGAGCGAGACTCCGTCTCAAAAAAAAAAAGATAAATAAACAAATAAATAAATAATAAAATAAAATACAAAATGAACAAACATTACAAATATTAGCTGGGCATGATGGTGCATACCTGTAGTCCCAGCTACATGGGAGGCTGAGCTGGGGGGCTTGAGCCTGGGAACTTGAGACTACAGTGGGCTGTGATGGCACAACTGCACTCTACACCCTGGACAACAGAGTGAGACCATGTCTAAAAAAAAAAAATTAGAAGAAGAAGCTGTTTAGAGCCTTGAAAAGCAAACCAAAGGGAAGAAGCTAAAGAAATTAGATTATGATCATTTATAAATGTGCTGATTCTACATGGAAGGGCTGATGATGTTTCTTTCTCTTTTTCATAGCTTTTCTAGAATATTGCAGGAAACTGTGAAGGAACTAGCCCCTCGATGTGATGTGACGTTCATGCTGTCAGAAGATGGCAGTGGAAAAGGGGCAGCACTGATCACTGCTGTGGCCAAGAGGTTACAACAGGCACAGAAGGAGAACTAGGAACCCTTGGGATTGGATCTGATGCATCTTGGATACTGACCGGCTTTTCCTCTGGCAGATCAGTTGGTCAGAGACCAATGGGCACCCTCCTGGCTGACTTCACCTTCTGGATGGCCGAAAGAGAACCCCAGGTTCTCGGGTACTCTTAGTATCTTGTTACTGGATTTGCAGTGATGTTACGTGACATTTATATTTGGTATATTTGGGCCAAAATGGGCCAACTTGTGAAATCAAAATGTCTATCCTGAGAGATCCCCTTTCAAGACATTTTTCAGTTGAGGATTGAGCTGTCAGTTCTCTGTGGTTTTCAGTCCTGTGGCTGCTGGACTTGGAAATATATAGAATCTGCCCATGTGACTGGCAGGCTGTTTCCCCATTGGGATGCTTAAGTCATCTCTTATAGGGGATTGGGCCCTATACTTGTGGATGAACACTGGAGAGCAAGAGGAACTCATGTTATGAACTAGGGGTATCTCATCTAACTTGTCCTTAACTTGCCATGTTGACTTCAAACCTGATGACAGAACAAAGACTTTGAAGTATCCAGCCCCGGGGTGCAGAGAGGTTGATTGCCAGGGAGGCCTGCAGGAATCTTTGCATGCTTAAAGCAAGTTATGTCAGCATCCTGATTTTGTTCCTTATTAAGTGTGTGCCATGAGGTGGGGTGCTGTCTGGGGCATCTGTTTTTCATTTTGCATGTGGTTTGTGTTGCAGCTGTTGATAGTTGTTCTAAGGATTGTTAGGTGTATGAAATCCAGTAAATTAATAAAAAAGTTTTGATTTTCCAATAAACTTTGCATGAGGTGCTGATATTTCTTCTGGGAGGCTTACTTGGTAACACTATGCTTTGTTGATGGAATAAGGGATGCAGAGTCAGAAGCAGCTTGAGCATTTTTCTCGAGTCCAAACTTCCTACTAACAGGGGGAAATATGTAGAATATCTTCTAAAATATCCTTAACAGATTATCCAGATTTCTTTGGAATACTTCCAGTAATTGAGACGGAGTCTCGCTCTGTCGCCCAGGCTGGAGTGTGGTGGTACGATCTCAGCTCACTACAAGCTCCGCCTCCCGGGTTCACACCATTCTCCTGCCTCAGCCTCCGGAGTAGCTGGGACTACAGGCGCCTGCCACCTTGCCCAGCTAGTTTTGTTTTTTTTTTTTTTGTATTTTTTTTAGTAGAGACGGGGTTTCACCGTGTTAGCCAGGATGGTCTCGATCTCCTGACCTTGTGATCTGCCCGTCTCGGCCTCCCAAAGTGCTGGGATTACAGGCTTGAGCCACCGCGCCCGGCAGATCTACAGCTCTTGCTTTTGAACAGCTGGAGTTGACTGGAAGTCCTTCTGACTTCTGAGCTCGGTTCCTCCCATACACCCCACTGATCTCCATTCTACCCTGCAGAACTATGTGGAATTGGCCTATCCCTGACCATTTCTCCAGTGGACTTCCTCTCTCTCTCCTCTCTTCCCCACTTTACCTGAACTGCCTGTGCCTTTCTGTTTTGCACATAGTTATCTGTATGAGTTTTACATCTGGCCAGATAGATTGTAAACTCTTTGTCAAACACATTCTTGTATTGCTCTAGTGAACCTAGCACTGTGCCATTCCTATCAAATACTTACTTGTGGGAGGCATGATTGAAAAAATAGCACTTTTCAAGAAATTTTCTTCAGAAAAAGTATAGACTGGGTATGGTGGCTCACACCTGTAATCTCAGCTCTTTGGGAGGCCAAGTCAGGAAGATTGCTTGAGGCCAGGAGTTCAAGATTAGCTTGGGCAACATATCAAGACCCCCATCTGTTCAAAAACAATTTTTGTTTTAATTAGTTGAATGTGGTGGTGCACACCTGCAGTCCCAGTCACTCAGGAGGCTGAGGTGGGGTGTATCTCTCGAGTCTAGGTTCCAGGTTACAATGAGCTATGACTGCACCACTGCACTCCAGCCCGGGCAACAGAATGAGACCCTGCTTCTTAAAAAAAAAAAAAAAAAGAGAGAGAGAGAAAGAGAAAGAAAGGAAAGAAAGAAAGAAAGAAAGAAAGAAAGAAAGAAAGAAAGAAAGAAAGAAAGAGAAACAAAAGAGAAAGAGAGAAAGAAAAGAAAGGAAGAAAGGAAGGAAGGAAGGAAAGAAATTGTCAACTCTTGTTATTGTCATGGGAAACAAACTGAAAAGAATAATCGAGTGATTTTATTTTTATTTATTTGCTTAGTTACATACTTAATTATGACAGCTCCACAGAGTGTTCTTGCTGTCTCTTCAAAAGATTATGGCTTTGGCCAGGCATGGTGGCTCATGCCTGTAATTCCAGCATTTTGGGTGGCCAAGGCAGGCAGATCACCCGAGTTCAGGAGTTCGAGACCAGCCTGGCCAGCATGATGAAATGCGTCTCTACTAAAAATACAAAATATTGTAAAAACACACACACACACAAAAAAAAATAGCCAGGCATGGTGGTGCATGCCTGTGATCCCAGCTACTTGGGAGGCTGAGTCAGGAGAATCACTTGCACCTGGAGGTGGAGGTTGCAGTGAGCTGAGATCGAGCTACTGTACTCCAGTCTGGGTGACAGAATGAGACTCCATCTCAAAAAAAAAAAAAGGGTTTTGGATTCCAGCTCTAAGTGTCACCATTTGCTGGAGCAGGATGTCCAGATGGAGTGAAGGGGGATGAGTCTAAAGACCGAGAGAGAGAGGCCAGCTAGGGCTGGGGGTAATGAGGGAGCTGAGGGTTCCTTGGGACATATTTTTTATACTTTCTTTTTTGTTGTTTTTTGAGACAAGGTCTCACTCTGTCACCCAGGTTGGAGCATGGTGGCGCAATCATGAATCACTGCAACCTTGACCTCCTGGGCTGAAGGCATTCTCGCATCTCAGCTTCCCAAGCAGCTGGGACCACAGGCACATGCCACCATGCCAGCTAATTTTTAAATTTTTTGTAGAGACAGGAGTCTCACTATGTTGCCCTGACTTGTCTCAAACTCCTGGCCTCAAGTGATCCTCCCGCTTTGGCCTTCCAAAGTGCTGAGATATATAGTCATGAGTCACCGTGTCTGGTCCATACTTTCAACACAAATGTATGGTGGTACTGCTGTGAACAGGTCCTAGATTTATCAAAATTATCTCTTTTTTATTTTAAGGTTATATCTCTTTAGATAAATGGCGTATGAATGTTTTAAATGTATCTTTTTTATATTTTGAAGTTATGCCTCTTTGGAGAAATGTTTCACCTTATCAGGTTTCATCTTAATCAACTGAAAACCTTGCTGTCCTTATTCTCTTTCCCCAGTTCTCCCATTTTATGGTAAGACATCCTCAGCTTCCAGTCCCTCTTTCCCCTGGTTCTGCCAGGGATCTTTCTCTTTGCTGTCTTTCCCGGACAAGTGATCTGACCCGTAGATTCAGGTTGTTGTGCCACTAAGTTCTTCCATGACCTGGTCTCTCAGCACATGTTTGGCAGGTTAGGGGAGGTCACCCAGTCCCTTCTCACCCAGCCCTGGTCTCTTACAAGAAAAAGGAGCCCCAAAGTATCTAGGCAACCTTGCACATTCTGACTAATTGATCGCATCATAGAATCCTTGAACAAGCACCAGAACTCCAGAGGGGGCAGACATCTATCTTGCTGTGTTTGGACAGGCCAGCCCCTGAAACATCTTGGGCAATGGAGGGTTAACTTCTCAAAGTTTAGTAGGCAAGACCAGCAACCATGCAACAAGGTAAACTGTCCTCGTGAGAGCTCCAAAGACTTTATTTTTCTCTCTCTTTTTTCAAGGCAGGGTCTCGCTATGTTATCCAGGCTGCTCTCAAACTCTTGGGCTCAAGCAATCCCCCCACCTTAACCTCCCCAGCAGCTGGGACTACAGGCACACTCCACTGCACCTAGCTGACTTTTCCTTCTAAGCATCTTCAGCTGGGCATGGTGGCTCATGCCTGTAAACCCTGCACTTTGGGAGGCCGAGGTGGGTAGATCACTGGAGGTCAGGAGTTCGAGACCAGCCTGGCCAACATGGTGAAACCTCATCTCTACTAAAAATACAAAAACTTAGCCAGGCATGGTGGCAGGTGCCTGTAATCCCAGCTACTTGGGAGGCTGAAGCAGGAGAATCACTTGAACCCAGGAGGTGGAGGTTGCAGTGAGCCAAGATTATGACACTGCACTCCAGACTGGGTGCACAGCAAGTCTGTCCTAAAAAAAAAAAAAAAAAAAAAGGAAGAGAGAGCATCTTTATCTTCATTTTGTAGCCTTAAGTGTTACGTTCTCCCAGTAACATTTTGCCCAAAAAGAGTTGATGAATATAGATTTAAGAATAAGATTTTCCCCATGATGCTGCCTTTCCCGAACAAGTGAGTTCATTCTCATTTGTCTTTCTTCAGAAATCTTTCATCTATCTTTCTCCCATTAGCTGGAATGGGTGCTCCATGAGAATAAAGACTTAGGTTTCATTTTTCCTGTTGTCCCCAGAGCCTACCATACTGGCTGGCATTGAGTAGCAATTGAACAGTTTTCTGAATGAAAGACTGAATGCTCAAATAAGCACATGAATTAATTATCACTTTCCTTTGAATCTCTCCATTCTCCTTCCTCACCCAATGGGGCTCAATCCTTATACACCGAAGATATTCTATAAATGATGACTCAATGGATGCCAAGCCCTGTTCTATGCACTGAAGACCCAAAGAAATAAAAGATGTCATCCCTGCTCTGTAAGAATTCATAGGCTAGTAAGGAAAGAAAGATCTATAAATATCTGTAATACAACATGGTAAACAGGAACAAGGTGATGACAGTTCTGACCATTTCCTATATTCTTTAGATCAGGAATGCTCAACCTTTGTGCACATGTATGTGTGTGTGTGCACGTCAATCATGTGAAACCTTGTATTCTTGCTCAGAATAACGTTTTTAAATGCATAAAATACATAGGATTACAAGGGAAATTAATAGTGTGAATTACATTTATTAAAACGTTAAAGTGGCACTATGGTAATAATACATGTGTGTGTTTATTAATGCATTATGTGGCAAGATCCAGCAGGAACCTAATAACAGCGACAATTTTGAAGTTCTTATTTTTTTTTCTTTTTTTGAGATGGAGTCTCTCTCTGTTACCTAGGCAGGAGTGCAGGATCAGTGTCGCGATCTCGGCTCACTGCAAGCTCCGCCTCTCGGGTTCATGCCATTCTCCTGCCTCAGCCTCCCGAGTAGCTGGGACTACAGGCGCCAGCCACCACGCCTGGCTAATTTTTTTGTATTTTTAGTAGAGACGGGGTTTCACCGTGTCAGCCAGGATGGTCTCGATCTCCTGACCTCATGATCCACCCTCCTCGGCCTCCCAAAGTGCTGGGATTACAGGCGTGAGCCACTGCACCCAGCCCCATATTCTTTTTTAAAGATTTCATTTCTCTATTGACATTCTTTATCTTTTCATCCATTTTGTCTTTTATTTTTATTTAACATAATTACGAAAAAGCATCTTAAAGTCCTTGTCTACTAATTCCAACATCTGGGTTACCTGTAGGACTGTTTTTGTTGTCTATTTTTTCTCTTGCTTACAGGTCACATTTTTCTACTTGTTTGCATATATTATATATTTTTAATATTATGCATAAATAGCCATAAAGTCTGATGTAGATATTATTTTTCACCAGAGAGAGAACACTCTTTCTTCTCTCTGGCAGCTAAGGTGATGAACTGATCACTTTGATCCAGTCTGATATTGAGCTGGATCAGTTTACTTTTTGTTTCAAATATCAGCTGAGCATGGTGGCTCATACCTGTCATCCTAGCACTTTGGTAGGCTGAGGCAGGATGATCATTTGAGCTCAGGAGTTCAAGACCAACCTGGGCAACATAGTGAGACCTCATCTGTATTTTTTTAGTTTTTCAAATTTAATTTAAAAAATGGTTTCGGCCAGGTGCAGTGGCTCACGTTTGTAATCCCAACACTTTGGGAGGTCAAAGCAGGCAGATCACCCAAGGTCAGGAGTTTGAGACCAGCCTGGCCAACATGGTGAAACCCCATCTCTACTAAAAATACAAAAAGTACCTGGGCATGGTGGCACACACCTGTAATTCCAGCTACTTGGGAGGCTGAGGCAGGAGAATTGCTTGAACTCAGGAGGCAGAGGTTGCTGTGAGCTGAGATGGCACCACTGCACTCCAGCCTGGGTGACAGCAAAACTCTGTCTCAAAAAAAAAAAAAAAATTTCAAATATCTTAGAGTCGTGCCTGTCTTGTGTTTATTACAGGCCCTTTTTTCAAGCAGCCTTCTCTTTCTCAAATACAACAATATTATAGGATATCTTTCTCTGAATTTCAATCTAGCCTTCTCTACTGCCCAGAACTTAGCAAAAATCCTGTGGGGTGAACTGGCAGGTGAGGAAAACCAGCTATGCATTTGAAGCTTCTCCAGATTCTACTCTGTCTAGCCAGCTCACATGACCAGAAAAGCTGGCTGGTTTCTTATTCTCCCTGAGTAGGCTTGTCTCTATTCTGGCAAGTCTAATCTCCCCAACCCATGCCAAGACTCAACAAATGCCCTCATAGAGGAAAGCAGTCACGAATCTCCACTCACTTTGCAAGGGTCCCTTCTGCTCTGGAATTTAGTTCCATTAGATTTCCAGCCTTCCAGTGTCTCTAAAAAGAAATATATATGTTTTTTAGTTTATCCATATATATTTTTTCTAATTGCCATAGTGGACACAATGGTCTACTGTTCCCCTCTTACATCCTACATCCTAACCACCAATTCTAAATATTTTAAATTCCCATTACAATGTCTTATTTTACTCATGAGTTATTTAAAAAAAAAAACAACAACAACTTTTAAGGCCGGACGCGGTGGCTTACGTCTGTAATCCCAGCACGTTGGGAGGCCAAGGCGGGAGGATAGCTTGAGGCCAGGAATTTGAGACCAGCCTGGGCAACATGGCGAGACCCCATCTCTACTAGATTTAAAATAAATAAATAAATAAAAATGTTAAAAGGAAAAAAAAGCTTAAGTTTGTACATTTATAATTTCCAAGTATATTGTTTTAAATTTGATCATTTTGTTAATTTTTAACTTAATTGTGTGTTGATCTATGGCCTATATCAGGGATTAACTACTTATTTCTGTAAAGGGCCAGGCAGTCACAATTGTACGCTCTGTGGGCCATATGATCTGTGCTGTTATAACAAAAAAGGAGCCATAGACAACATGTAAATGAACGGGTATGGCTTGGTTCTAATAAAACTTTATTTTCAAAAATAAGTGGCAGGCTGGATTTGTCCTGCAATTCAGTTTGTCAATCCCTGGTCTAAATTATCTTAATTATTTACAAATTTATTACGACTTGCTTTATAAATATGTTTGCTTTGAAATTTGAATGCTTTTCATATGCACTTAAAATATATTCTGCATTAGTTGGGCACAGTGGCTCATGCCTGTAATCCCAGCACTTTGGGAGGCTGAGGCAGGTGGATCGCCTGAGGTCAGGAGTTGAGACCAGCCTGACCAACATAGTGAAATCCTGTCTCTACTAAAAATACAAAAAAATTAGCTGAGCGTGGTGCTGGGCACCTGTCACCCCAGCTACTCAGGAGGCTGAGGCAGGAGAATTGCTTGAACCCAGGAGGCAGAGGTTGCAGTGAGCCAAGATCACATCATTGCACTCCAGCCTGGGCAACAAGAGTGAAACTCCTAAAAAAAAAAAAAGAAAAAAAAAAAAAGAAAAAGAAAAAGGAAAAAATATATAAGTATATATATATTGTATTAAATAAATAATTCTATATATTTATTATATTAAACTTGTTCAAATCTTTTATAACTTTGTTGATTTCATTTGTTTGCTTGCTTGACCTAATGGCAGAGAAAAATACATTTAAATTTATTCTTTTTTTTTTTTTTTTTTTTTTTTTGACGGAATCTCGCTCTGTCGCCCAGGCTGGAGTGCAGTGGCCGGATCTCAGCTCACTGCAAGCTCCGCCTCCCGGGTTCACGCCATTCTCCGGCCTCAGTCTCCCGAGTAGCTGGGACTACAGGTGCCCGCCACCTCGCCCGGCTAGTTTTTTGTATTTCTTAATAGAGACGGGGTTTCACCGTGTTAGCCAGGATGGTCTCGATCTCCTGACCTTGTGATCCGCCCGTCTCGGCCTCCCAAAGTGCTGGGATTACAGGCTTGAGCCACTGCGCCCGGCCTAAATTTATTCTTATAATGTGGATTTGTCAGAGTATTTCCGTAGGTCTAACAATTCTTGCTTTAATATTTAGTGGTTAATTTATTAGAATTTTAACATCTGGCCAGGCACAGTGGTTCATGCCTGTAATCCCAGCACTTTGGGAGGCGAAGGTGGTTGAGTCTCAAACTCACACCTGAGGTTGTGAGTTTGAGACCAGCCTGGTTAACATGGTGAAATCCTGTCTCTACTAAAAATACAAAAATTAGCCAGGTGTGAGAGTGCACGCCTGTAATCCCAGCTACTCAGGAGGCTGAGCCATGAGAATTGCTCCAACCCAGGAGGCGGAGGCTGCAGTGAACTGAGGTCACGCCACTGCCCTCCAACCTGGGCAACATGGTAAGACTCTGTCTTTAAAAAAAATTAGTATCGGCCGGGCGCGGTGGCTCACCCCTGTAATCCCAGCACTTTGGGAGGCCGAGACGGGCAGATCACGAGGTCAGGAGATCAAGACCATCGTGGCTAACACGGTGAAACCCCGTCTCTACTAAAAAATACAAAAAACTAGCCAGGAGTGGTGGCGGGCGCCCGTAGTCCCAGCTACTCGGGGGGCTGAGGCAGGAGAATGGCGTGAACCCGGGAGGCAGAGCTCACAGTGAGCCGAGATTCGGCCACTGCACTTCAGCCTGGGCGACACAGTGACACTCCGCCTCAAAAAAAAAAAAATTAATATCTTAATTTTAAGATATTGATTTTAAATGATTAAAATTATTTATTAATTAGCATAATTAAACATCAAATCATTCAATCAATAATTATTTGTAATTATAGCTATTATGTTTATCTATAATTACATATAATGGGATATTTTATATATCTATATATATCCTACGTATATATAGGATGGAAGCGAAGGATTGATAGATATATCTTCTCCCAAAGAAGACAAGTATTTCAGCATGCTTTTACGTATTTTGATTTCTCCTACCCCTATAGCCCATCATACTGAAATGGGCTAGAATTTTAGTTCTGTGTTATTATTCATAAACCTTCACTTATTTGGCTTCCTCTAAGTGTTTTGATGGACAGATACTATGTGGCAAGCTGAGGGTTTAAATGACTGAAAATATTTTTATTATGCCATCATATTTGAATGCTAATTTGGCTGGATATAAAATTCTAGATTCAAAGATCCCTTTCTTCTGTTCTTTAAATCTATTACCTTATTCTTTTCTTGCATCATTGTTGCAAGTCTAATGGCAATTTGGTTCTTGTTCCTTTTTGAGTAATCTGTTTTGTGTCTCTGAAAGCATTTAAAATTTTCTTTTTGGCTGGGTGCAGTGGCTCATGCCTATAATCTTGGCACTTTGGGAGGCTGAGGCAGGAGTATTGCTTGAGGCCAGGTGCTGAAGACCAGCCTGGGTAACATGTTGAAACCCCACCTCTACTAAAAATACAAAAATTAGCCAGGCATGGTGGTGCTCACCTGTTGTCCCAGCTACTCAGGAGGCTGAGGAGGAGGATCACCTGAGCCTTGGGAGGTCAAGGCTACAGTGAGCCATGATCATGCCACTGCACTCCAGCCTGGGTAACAGAGTAAGACCCTGTGTCTAAATAAATAAATAAATAGGATTATACTTTAGAAAGTTTATCTAGCTTTTATTTCATTTATTATTATATATTGCAAAAAGGCTTTCCCACTCCCCATCTTTTGTATTTTTATAGCTCCTTATAAGCCTGAATAAAATACTATTTACCACACAACTGAGTGCTGATAAAAGTGGTTTGTTTTAGGCCAGGCACAGGGCTCACGCCTGTAATCCCAGCACTTTGGGAGGCTGACACAGGCGGATTACCTGAGGTCAGGAGTTCGAGACCAGCCTGGCCAACATGACGAAACCCGTCTCTACTAAAAATACAAAAATCAGCTGGGCGTGGTGGTGGGCACCACCAGCCCAGCTACTTAGTAATCCCAGCTACTTAGGAGGCTGAGGCAGGAGAATTGCTTGAACCTGGGAGGCACAGGTTGCAGTGCCACTGCACTCCAGCCTGGGCAACAACAGTGAGACTCCATCTCAAAAAAAAAAAAAGGTTTGTTTTATAGTGAACTGTGGAGGGATAAGGGGCACACTGGACACAAAAATAAATCTGATGGTAGAGTTAGGACTGAGAGGGCAGAGGAAATGAGACTGACATTTCCTAGGGAAACTGACGGGTTAGCCAATGTTCCTATTCCAATCCATCTTCTTGGAACCTCCCTGCCATTTCCTCTGACATCTGAAGCACTTGCTGTAAAGCACTCACTGCTCACACTATGGCTGCCTGGCTGGCTTTCCTTGAGAATATGTATGTTTAATCTGTATTTTGTCTATGAAGCTTTTCGAGGGCTTTGTAGTTCTACTCCACACACTGCACACTCACCCATCCCCTTTTCCTCCGGTGGCTGGTACATGGAAAGTACTATGGATCAGATTGGAAATCCATCTCTCCTCTCAAAGGCAGCTAAAGCTACGTGGTCAGGCTCTGGGCCCCAGATTCTAGTCCTGATTTCTGAGTCTGCTTTCCAGGTCAGGGAATGCACTGGGGCTGATGACAAGGCTGGAACGTCCCGGGATTGAAGCTTGGATCCGAACTGTTGGACAGCGTCTGGAGTTTTGCACAAAAGAGAATTGAATTGTAGATCAGCTGGGAAGTTACTGCGATAGTCCTGGTGCCCTGCGGCCTCCAGCAACTGGAACCCTGTGGGAGCACATAGCTGGCATTTTTTGCTAGAGATTAGGAAGTTTTTGCTTCCTCTGTGAAAAGGCTTGAATTCAATGGACTGTTGTCGTAAGATGAAGTGTTTTTTTTCCCCTTATTGGTAAAAATAAAACAGAGATTTGGCTTGGGTTATCACGCAGTGGTGGGCCCATGAGCTCGCTCTCCGGTGTTTGGCGGGAAGCCAGTTGAAGAACATGTGGTCACATTTTTGTCTGGCGTCATCAAGAGTGTAGAGAAGCTGTGATCCTAGCCTCAGAGGAGTGAGCTTTTATTGCGGTGTGACTCTTCAAAGACCATCTTTATGCAAGAAATGTCAGAGGCCCATTTCATAGTAAGTTCTTTTGAAGTTTTGTTTTGGTTGAAGTTATATTATCACTCATGGGCTGATGTCATCTCCTTATGATGGTGTCCCCAAGAGCCTTCACAGGCCTAGGAGGCACTGGTTGGTGGTGGGAGGCCTAGGCTGAGAGGCAGGTCTCTTTGTTGTATTTCTTCCTGGGCTTTAGTCTGGCTCTTTCTAAAACGGGCTAATCCTCTCTGTACCCTCCTTCTCATGTGGTGAAGGGTGTTGGGACAACATGCAAATATGGTTCAAAAGAGAACTGAAGCTGCTCTTTTCTACTGTGTCACATTTGCTTGCTTTGAATTGAGTCTTTTGTTAGCATATTCTTTGAAGTAGAACTTGTCCATGGTTAACTTTGGTGTCTTGATTTGGAGAAGAAATTGAGTAGTGCCCAATTGCAGGTAGACCAAGGAGGCTGAACTGGGTTTTCATGGGGTTTGTAGGATGTGCAGAATGGTTAAATGAATGTATGAATGAACATACGTAGGTCGAATGTGTGATGGGGAACCTCAGAATGACCCAAGAAACATATTTCTCCAGAAACTAAGTAGATCTTGGGCTGTGAAGTATTTAGTACCCATAACACACAATGATAGTTTAAACATGTGGTCCAAAAATTTGTTCCTCATCAGCCAAGTCATAAATGCAGGACTTAAGGGAAACTACATGTGAGAGGTGTCTGTGACCTAGGACATTGGAGGCCTGGGTCAGAGTTAGGAATCAGGACCTTGCAAAATTTACTTAACATTCTCCAGAATGTAGCCCAATCTACAAAGCCACCCTCATGTCAGCTGCTCAGCTGGAAAGCACATGTGCTTGAAGTTTCTTTCACCTTCACTCTTGTTTTAATAAAAGCATTTATAAGTCCAGGAGCTTATTTTATACTTTGATTGATCAGCGATTGTGTCTTCACTAAGAACCACCCATATTGTCATCCTTAGGCAGACACAAGGAAGGATGAAAGGATTTACCTGCAAGAATCTAGAGAACTAAGGCCAAGGGAAGCAGGTCAGACGGAGGTAGATTGCATCTCAGATTTAACCGGCCAATGACGGAAAAGGTTTTTTTTGAGACAGAGTCTTACACTGTTGCCCTACACTGTTGCCCAGGCTGGAGAGATCTCGGCTCACCGCAAGCTCTGCCTCCCAGTTCACGCCATTCTCCTGCCTTAGCCTCCCGAGTAGCTGGGACTATAGGCGCCCGCCACCATGCCCAGCTAATTTATTTTTTTGTATTTTTAGTAGAGACGGGGTTTCACCGTGTTAGCCAGGATGGTCTCCATCTCCTGACCTCGTAATCTGCCCACCTCGGCCTCTCAAAGTGCTGGGATTACAAGTGTGAGCCACCGCGCCCGGCCTGGAAAAGGTTTTTTAAAGAGTGAGGTAGCACCTATCTGGATCTTGTCTTGGGTGTGTGCTATGGTCTGGATGTTTATGGCCCCCCAAATTCATAATTGAAACCTAATCTCCGATGTGATAATATTAGAAGGTGGGGTCTTTGGAGGTTATTAGGTCATGAGGGTGGAGCCCTCACGAATGTGATTCATCCCCTTATAAAGGAGACCCTAGAGAGCTTGTCAGTCCCTTCTACCAGTGAGGACTGAGTAGGAAGCCTCTCTTTGAGAAATGAGCCCTCACTAGGTGGGCACCAAATCTGCTGGTGACTTAATCTTGGATTTCGCAGCCTCCAGACCTGTGAAATATACATTTCCATTATTTGTAAGTTACTTAGCCTATGGTAATTTGTTGTAGCAGCCTGAACGGACTAAGACAGTGAGGATGGGAGTGGAATATGATGTGTTCTTTCCAGTTTTCAAATAATATGCTTTTACCTCCTGGAGTTTCATCCCCTGTGCCACTAATCTCTGATTTGCTAAAATATTTGCATTTTTGTCTCCTACTCTCTACTTTATCAAACAACCTGTCCTATTTCTCTCTATAGCTGCAGACCCCTATCAGACCTCTCAAAATATCATTTATGACTTCCTCTTCCATGCGGAGAACATGAGAGAGTGAGAGAGAACTGGGATCTTCTATACTTTTAATGAGTGAATCCACATGACTGTAGGCATCTAGAACAGGGCTCTCAAACTTCAGCAGGTCACAGAATCACCAGGAGGGCTTGTTAAAACACAGATTCTTGGTTCCACCCCAAAGTTTTCCATTCAGTAGATCTGGGGAAGGGCCCAAGAATGTACATTTCTAACAAGTTCCCACCTAATGCTGTTGTTACTGGTGCAGGGACCACACTTTGAGAACCACCACCCTAGAGGACGGGGATCAAGCAAGCCCACTCTCAGTAAAATCCCAAATGCAGAGGGGTCAGATTAATAAGTACCAGGGTGTGCTGTCCTCTTCCTCCTCTTTCTCTTCCTCATCCTCCTCTTTTTCATGGCTTACCTGATCCCTGCCTCAGGGGCCTCCAAAGAAAACTCTGACTCAGACCAATGTGTCCCAGATTCAATATCACTTTCTATAGGAAGCTGTCCATGAACTCCAGGATTAGATGTTGTGGCTTCCTATACTTCTCCTTCTTGATAGCTATCATGATTCACAATTTGCAACTGAGATTTGTGTGATTTCTTAATCTCTGTTTCCTCCAGAGACTGTAAGCTTCATGAAGACAGGATATAAGAATAGTAGGAAAAAAAGGAAGGGTTTGGGTGGAGAATGGTGGTGAGTCACCCTTAGGATTGTACACAATAAAAGAGAGTGAAACAACAGAAGATTTTGTCCCCAAAGAATAAAGGAAGGGAAGGGAGGAGGAAGGAAAAAGGTGGCCTGGAACATCCATTAGAACTTTGGCTGCTCTATTTTGGCCACAGAGTGGGCATTTCATCTCTCCACGCATTTTAAAACCTGAGTTTTTTTTTTCCAGTTCTGAGCTACTTACTCGCTCTAAGCCTCAGCTAGAGCACCCAAAAAACAAAGAATTAAGGCTCCAGGGCTGAAGAGACCTAAGTACAACACCCAGCTGTGCCACTGTTGCATTTCCATGAGTGCCTGAATTAACTCCTCTAAGCTTCGGCTTCCCTCCTGAAAAGGGTTTCTACTCCTAATGTTGGGACGCTTCCAGGAATCAGCACGTGAAGTCCTTAGCACAATCACCGGCTCAGTGCACATGAGTGGCCATTGTCATCACCATCTTCAATGTCATCGTCCTCTTCACCATTGTCACCATTCCTGTCCCCACACCCAAGGTTTCTGAGGTCTCAATGGGATAAAGAACTTCATAACCATGAAGCACTGTCTGAATGTCAAGGGCATCCAAGTGCCCCATCCCCTGCCCACAAGTCCTGCAGTAACATCCAAGGATGCCTTCCTTCCCCAGGGCGCTGGCGCAGGCTCTACCCCTTGCAAGCCTTTGGTGACTCTTGATTTTACGACAAATGCATCTTTTGTCTCTTCTGTTTTCAGGACTTCAACTAACCAACTAAAGAACTGTTCCCCAGAGCATTGTTCCTGAGGAGGAAAAGAGCCCAAACACCCACCCACACCTGCTTTGTGCCAAGAATCCACAGTTGGGTTGCAAGGACAGTGTATGATGTCCTTTTGGAAAAATGAGAGTGAGCACAAATGAAGAGCAAGCAAAGGTGTCTCCAGTCATCCCAAGGCAAGTGGGGAGTAGCTGGGCTGTAACGGCCTCACTCCTGCATGAGACTCTCTCTCTGGCTTTTCGCATTAAGTAGTTTCCTGTCCTTCTGCGTAAAACAAAATGAATGGGCTGAGTGCGGTGGCTCACGCCTGTAATCCCAGCACTTTGGGAGGTCGAGGCGGGTGGATCACCTGAGGTCAGGAGTTCGAGACTAGCCTACTAACATGCTGATGAAAACCCCGGCTTTACTAAAATATGTACTAGTCAGGAGACACCTGTCAGTCTCCCAGCTGACCAAACATGAGAATCGCTTTGAAATGATGGCTGGTAACAAGAGGTGCCGTGAATGAGGCCAGCTTGCACTTTGAAGTTGCACTACAGTCTGTGATGAGGATTCTATTCTGTAAAGAAAGAAAGAAGGAGAAAGTTAGCAAAGAAAGAAAGAAAGAAAGAAAGAAAGAAAGAAAGAAAGAAAGAAAGAAAAGAAACAGGAAGCAAAGAACAAGGCATAAATGGCATGGAAGCAAAGGCAGTGGTGTGTTTGAGAAGAAAGAAACATGGAAGCAAGGTTTATTATTAAATGTTGTTGTTATGCCAGAAGAAAGAAAAGAAAATCATCTGGCCCAGATCCATGATCCTGGGCTCTGTAATCGTCCTGTCCCATGACAGTGCCCCAGAGAGAGACACACCCTCCCAACAACGCTGTCCCAGCACCAACCAGCCCACCCACAAGTCCTGTCTGAGTTATCCCAGAGCACCTGTCCCATTCTTGTTCTGCCGACATCTCCAGTCGCAGTCCTGAAGTTCACCTGTCCTCCGCCTGTGTTCAGACCATGCCTGCCCAGAGGGCAGCACAAGAATGGAGGAGCTTGATTTCAAATCTCAGTTTGGTTAACTTACAGCTATATGACCTTGGGAAGCTACTTTACTGCGGTAAGCCTCAGTTTCCTCATGTGTAAAACTGGGAAAATAGAACTCATGAGGAGTTCTTGTGACCTAATGCCTGTGAGGTATTATATTTATAGCAGTGCCTCGCTAACAGGAAGTATTCAATAAATGCAAATTTATTGAATTTAATGACCTCCAAGAGAGTTGCTTAAGGGCAAAGTGGAAGTCAATTGAACAGTGGGTACATCCTCTCTGAAAGCAAGGCTAAAACTATCTTAAAAAAAAAAAGCATTACTGGAAAGGAACAAGGAATTCAGCTGCTAAACCAAGTGGAGTGACTCACTCTGTAATCCCAGCACTTCGGGAAGCTGAGGGAGGGGGATCACTGGAGCCCAGCAGTTCGAGCCTGGGCAACATAGTGAGATCCTATTTCCCCTTTTCTGAGAGGGAATCTTGCTCTGTTGCCCAGGCTGGAGTGCAGTGGCACAACCTCAGCTTACTGCAACCTCCGTCCCCAGGGTTCAAGTGATTCTCCTGTATCAGCCTCCAGAGTAGCTGGGATTACAGGCACTCACTGACACGCTCAGTAATTTTTTTAGTTTCTTTCTTTCTTTCTTTCTTTCTTTCTTTCTTTCTTTCTTTCTTTCTCTCTCTCTCTCTTTCTTTCTCTCTCTCTCTCTTTGTTTGTTTGTTTGTTTGTTTGTAACGGAGTCTCGCTGTGTCGCCCAGGCTGGAGTGCAGTGGCTCGATCTTGGCTCACTGCAAGCTCCGCCTCCCGGGCTCACGCCATTCTCCTGCCTCAGCCTCCTGAGTAGCTGAGACTACAGGCGCCGGCCACTACGCCCAGTTAATTTTTTTGTATTTTTAGTAGAGACAGGGTTTCACCATGTTGGCCATGCTGGTCTCAAACTCCTGACCTCAGGTGATCCGCCCACCTTGGCCTCCCCAAATGCTGGGATTACAGGGATGAGCCACCACACCCAGCCGTGAGATTCTATTCCTTAAAAAACAAACAAACAAGCAGGGCACGGTGGCTCACGCCTGTAATCCCAGCACTTTGGGAGGCCGAGGCGGGTGGACCACAAGTTCAGGAGATTGAGACCATCCTGGCTAACACGGTGAAACCCCGCCTCTACTAAAAAAATACAAAAAATTAGCCTGGCGAGGTGGCGGGCGCCTGTAGTACCAGCTACTCCGGAGGTTGAGGCAGGAGAATGGCGTGAACTGGGGAGGCGGAGCTTGCAGTGAGTCGAGATTGCGCCACTGCACTCCAGCCTGGGCGACAGAGCGAGACTCCGTCTCAAAACAACAGCAGCAACAAAACAAACAAAAAACAGGAAGGAATCCAGCTATTAGCAAAATTCAAATGAATTGTGGATTTTTCTGTTATTAAAATGTAGAGATATCAGGATCCTTAAACTCAAGTAAATGACACAGCAAACGAAGCATATCGAATTTGAAGCTGTGTTATGATGGTGCCTGTGCCAGTTTGGGGGAAGGGCAATACTTGGCTTACACAGATGCTCTAGATCTTGAAGAGGGAGAGAGGGGCACAGTTCTACAGAGACCTGTGCCAGTACAAGAGAGAGGGGAGTTGCTTCCGGGGTGGAGAGTACATGGAGAATGGAACCACTGGCTATAAACCAGACTGCATGGTGGGCTGGTGGAAACAACAGTTTCTACATGACCTCTAGACCAAACACTCTAGACAAAAAGCAACTCTGCTTTGAATGACCTTCAAAGCGAATGCCCTGGGCCAGTCCCAAGGGTTCCTTCCCCACCTCCTACTCCGTCTCCTGGGTAACAACATTGTAAGCCTGGGAAGAAAGGGGGTGATAGCATAATATTCTCTGTCATGTTACAGACCCAGGGAGCTTTTAAGAAATAAATACCAATGGGAAAGAGGTAACATGCATTCTTTGTAAGTGCTTTGGTAATTCAAAGCAGTGTTTTAACTAGACTCGGGAAGTTGCCTGGGGATCAGAAAGGAAAGCAAAAATGTGTGTGGAATTTGTCAAAATTTGTTAAGCTCATCTAGCATAATAAGGAGAACATCTTTTTATAAAAACAAAGTTAAATCATAAATTATGGCCGAGCGCGGCGGCTGACTCCTGTAATCCCAGTACTTCGGGAGGCTGAGGTACGAGAATCGCTTGAGCCCAGGGGTTCAAGACCAGCCTGGGCAACATAGTGAAACCCTGTCTCTACAAAAAATTAAAAAGTTAGCCAGCTGTGGTAGTTGGAGCCTGTAGTCCCAGCTGCAGAGGCTGAGGTGGGAGGATCACTTGAGCTCTGAAGGTGGAGGCTGCAGTTAGTGTGATGGCACTACTGCACTCCAGCCCGGGTGACAGAGTAGGACTCTGTCTCAAAAACAAGCAAACAAATAATTGCAAGGCATATATTTAATTTTTAGATCATGCTTTACTTTTTTTTTTTTTTTGAGATGGAGTTTCGCCCTTGTCCTGGCTGTGCAAGGGCACAATCTCAGCTCACTGCAACCTCCGCCTCCCAGGTTCAAGGGATTCTCCTGGCTCAGCCTCCCAAGTAGCTGGGATTACAGGCATGTGCTAGCATGCTTGGCTAACTTTTTGTATTTGGTAGAGAAGGCGTTTCACCTTGTTGGTCAGGCTGGTCTCGAACTCCTGACCTCAGGTGATCCACCCGCCTGGGCCTCCCAACGTGCTGGAATTACAGGCATGGGCCACCTCCTGAGGCACCTAGCCTCATGCTTTGCTTTGAACCCAGGGGAACCATCAGTGCCTCTGTAGAGGAATCTCATAGAGAAGCCAGGGACAAATCCTAGAAGGCTTTACACTTTCAGCCAGGGCTCTCCAGACCATTTTGGTTATGCACTCCATCAGTAAAATATTTTTGTAGACACATTGTATTAGTCTGTTTTCGCACTGCTATAAAGAAATGCCCCTCAATTATGTCATAATAATATCATACAAGTATTTGAGTTGAAAAAAAAAAAAAAGAAAAAAAGGAAAAGAAATGCCCGAGACTGGGTAATTTAAAAAGGAAAGAGGTTTAATTGACTTACAGTTCAGCATAGCTAGAGAGGCCTCAGGAAATTTATAATCATGGCAGGAAGGCAAAGGAGAAGCAAGGGACCTTCTTCATGAGGCTGCAGGAAGGAGAAGTGCAGGGTGAAGAGGGGAGAGCCCCTTATAAAACTATCAGATCTCGTGAGAACCTGCTCACTATCACAAGAACAGCATGGGGGAAACCACCCCCATGATCCAATTACTTCCACCTGGTCTCTCCCTTGACATGTGGGGATTAGGGGGATTATGGGGATTATAATTCAAAATGAGATTTGGGTGGGGACACAAAGCCTAACCATATCACACATTCCTCAGTACATGTATTTTAATTATTTTGAGATTATATATCTTTATGAGTCCACTTATGTAAAATGGCCAGAAGGCAAATTCACAGACACAGAAAGTAGATTAGTGGTTGCCAGGGGCTGGGGGAAGGATCGAATGAGAATGGCTGGTGATGGGTATGGGTTTCCTTATAGGGTGATGAAAATTTTCTGGAATTAGTGATGATGGTTGCACAAACTTGTGAATATACAGAAAACCACTGAATTATACACTTTAAAGGGTGAACCTTTTGGTATGTGAGTTATAGCTTATTTAAAAAAATCACATGTAAATAATGTGTACATTATAAAGAATAGCCTTAAAAAGTTATAGGGTGAGATTTTAAAAGTCAAGTAGACTGAATGCAGTGGCTTACACCTGTAATCCCAGCACTTTGGGAGGCTGAGGCAGGGGAATCACTTGAGACCAGGGGTTCAAGACCAGCTTGGGCAACATAGCAAGACCCTGTCGCTACAAAAAAAAATTAAAACTTAGGCTGGCATGGAGGCGCATGCCTGTGGTTGCAGCTACTCAGCAGGCTGAGACAGGAGGATTGCTCGTGTCCAGGAGTTCGAGTTTGAGGCTGCAGTGTGCTACAATGGTACCACTGCACTCCAACCTGGTCAACAGAGTGAGACTCTGACTTGGCCTTTTGGAGATGTCTTTGCTAATTTCCACTTCTATTGGATTTCCTCTCCAAAGCATGCGTCTTTCTTTGGAGGTAGTCATAAGCAGAGAAGGTTGTAGTCAGTGATGAGGTACCACTTCCAGACCAGGCTCCAGGGAATTTCTTCTAGAATGACAGGCTGCCAGAAATCTTGACTGGGTGCAGTAGCTCAGGCCTGTAACCCAGCACTTTAGGAGGCTGAAGTGGGAGGTTCGCTTGAGCCCAGGAGTTCGAAACCAGCTTGAGCAACAGAGGCTGCAGTGAGCTATGATGGCGCCACTGCACTCTAGTCTGGGCAACAGAGCAATACTCTGCCTCAAACAAACAAAAGGAGAAACTTTATGACATTTTACCTGGGTTTACGAATCATCTAGAAACGTGTCTGCACTATGTTTTGGTTCTCAGTATTAGGGTGTTTAGCTTCCTGATTGGTGAGGACAAAAATGAGACTGACAATCCCCTGACCCTGCCTTCTTTGAACTTGGCCTTTCTCCAGGCGTTCGAGACCCAGCTGTTGAGAGTAGAAAAGCAGAAGAAAGGACCTGAGGTCAGCAAGTGCCCTCCCCACAATGGGGCAGATCTGCCAGCGAGAATCGGTAAGCTCTGGTCTTTCTTTCTTCCTTCCTTCCTTTCTTTTTTTCTTTTTTTTGAGACATTTTTGTTCCGTCGCCCAGGCTGGAGTGCAGTGGCGTGATCTCAGCTCACCGCAGTCTCTGCCTCCCGGGTTCAAGCGATTCTCCTGCTTCAGCCTCCCAAGTAGCTGGGATTACAGGCATGGGCCACCATGCCTGGCTAATTTTGTATGTTTAGTAGAGATGGAGTTTCTCCATGTTGGTTAGGCTGGTCTCGAACTCATGACCTCAGGTGATCCGCCTGCCTTGGCTTCCCAAAGTGCTGGGATTACAGGCTGCTCTGGTGTTTCTTTAGCTTCTCAAAGGGGTCACATGTACCATAGCCTGCTCAACCTGCTGTCCCCAGGAGAGGGGTGTGTTGGGGTCCATCTTAGAGGGGGGAAAACTCTGACCAAGAGTACAGCAGGAAAGCATCATGAGGCAAGGCAGGAGCCCCCCAAACCCAGCCTCTAAGTCTTGCTGCAGGTTCATGTGCAGCAGGGGCCACTTGTGTTCTGACCAAGGGAAGCCCAGAGGATCGCTCTGTATCCCCCTGGTTAATAGCTTTTTAGACAGTTATGCTGTGAAGTCATCAATGTGTGCTGGAAATAGGAGTTTGGCTTTTTTGCCTTCTCTGGCTGAATTTTATGCTTCCATGTAAAAATGGGCTTCTGCCCAGCAGTTTTTTTTTTTTTTTTTGAGACAGATACTCACTCTGTTGCCCAGGCTGGAGTGCAATAGTATGATCTCAGCTCACTGTAACCTCTGCCTCCCGGATTCTTGTGCCTCAGCCTCCCTAGTAGCTGAAATTACAGGCATGCACCACCATGCCCAGCTAATTTTGTAATTTTTTATAGAGATGGGGTTTCGTCATGTTGCCCAGGCTGGTCTCGAACCCCTGGCTTCATAATATCCGCCCATCTCAGCCTCCCAAAGTGCTGGGATTATAGGCATGAGCTACTGTACCCGGCCAATTTTTTTTTTTTTTTTCATTTTAACAGAGACAAGGTCTTACTATGCTTTCCAGGCTGGTGTTGAACTGGCTTCAAGTGATCCTCCCACGTCATCCTCCCAAAGTGCTGGGATTACAGTGTGAGCCACCGTGCCCAGCCCAGAAGCCCGTTCTTACATCTTAAAGAGCTTTGATTCTTCCCCTGGATATTGAAATAAACCCTGGAAAATGTTTATAGGACAAATTATGTTCTTCTGAGTAGCTGGCTCATTTTAAATTAATCTATGCTGCAGATGGGTCCCTCTGGAGCAAGGACTACAGCTGTTCCACCCCGCCCCCCACCAACAGAACAATTTGGGAAATGGAGACACAGTGGGGTTGATCGCAATGACAAACACAGTGCTCATACTAACCGAGTGCCCTGAGCCCAGAACACTCTCAGAGCCCCATTTAAATCACTGCAGTGGCCTGGCCTGTTTGCTTTATGAAGACTTCCCCTGGTCAGCCCTTGGGTGGCAAATTAATTCCTGACTAGTGTCTGAAAGTGGACAATACAAGCTCAAGGAGTTGCTTCCACCTCGAGCAAGAGGTGAGGGGCTTGGGCATGCCTGGGGTGGTCATCTTTCCCTCAGTCCTACAAGAGTAGCTTACAATGCCCTCTTCAGCATCTTTGAGAAGGGGTTTGCAAAGTCCAGCTCAGGTGCATCCTTCCTGCCTCCCAGGGTTGTTTGCTTGTTTGTTTGTTGTTGTTGTTGTAGTTGAAACAGAGTTTCACTCTTGTTGCCCAGGCTGACTGCAGTGGCGCAATCTTGGCTCACTGCAACCTCTGCCTCCCAGGTTCAAGCAATTTTCCTGCCTCAGCCTCCCCAGTAGCTGGGATTACAAGCCAGGACGCTCGGCTAATTTTTTGTATTTTTAGTAGAGATGGGGTTTCACCAAGTTGGCCAGGCTGGTCTCGAACTCCTGACCTCAGGTGATCCACCCGCCTCAGCCTCCCAAAGTGCTGTGATTACAGGCGTGAACCTCCGGGCCCGCCCAGTCCCTCTCAGGCTTTTGAGAGGATTGAATTCTGTCCTGTTCCTAATGCCCAACTGGAAGCTCCTGGCCTCATTCTCCTTTGTGGAATCCAAGGCTCCTGCGTGGTTGTCAGTGGGGGGTGGAGGCCACTAAATATAGAAATCCAAAATTCCTCTTAGCCGTTGGGCCTCTTAGGCCTCTTCCTTTTCTCTTCCTTCACCCCCAACCAGAGTGAGAAAAGTTTTGCCTGCTTTGGGAAAGAAGGAGCCCTTCTAAACCTGAAAGTGTGTTTGGGATGCCATTGCCACCTCTCATGGCCCCCTTCCTGTGCCCTTGCCTGGCTTTGCCAGTCCCAGGCAGAATGCCACCAGGAATTTAGAGCAGGCCAGGCCAGCCTTGGAGAGGTGGCACAAAGCAGCCAGTGTCACAGGCGCCATGTGGCAGTCAGCAGGTTTGGACTCCAGCACCCAGAGTTCAGTGTCAATCTGATGACAGACCCTCACGTCCTCTGTGGTGCGTGGAGGTTCAGGGAGAGGAGCACAGGCTCTGGGATCTCAGACACAGAAGGAAATCCAACAGCTGGACATTGATTTGGTCCCATCAATTAGCCCAGCAAGTTGTAGTTCTTATTGCCTGGAGCCTCTGTCAATCCATGATCTTTATTGTAGCTGCTTTATTTACCAAGCAAGTCCTCTGTGCCCACTACTCCCAAAGGCCCAGTGAAGAAGGTGTCATTCCCATTTCACAGATGGGGAAACAGGCTTAGAGAGGTTAAATTCCTTTCCCAAGCTTGTACAGTTGGTCCTGGCAGATCCAGGACATAAACTCAGGTCTCTCTCACTCCAGGACTGTGCTCTTTCTACCCACCATCAAGCTCAAGGCTGAAGGTGAGGTGTGTGACTCCAACCCTAATTTCCTAAGGATAGATATATTTGGAGTTGTTCCAAGCTTAGAAACTTGTGCTCGGGATATTGAAATTTCCAGTTAGTCTAAGGAAGGGCCAAACATTGCATGGTCCATTTGGTTTCTTTCTCATAGGTTTCCTGACAATTCCAAGCCCCAGACAGTATTTTTCACTGTTGCCTTACTACTAATTCTCACGTAGGCTTGGAAGTATCTGCAAGGCTTCATCAGAGCCATTTCAGCGGGGAGTTGGCTATCATGGGGCTGCCAGTGTAAGGCCTAGACAGTTTTGGCTTTGGGCATGTGGAAAACTTGCCTGAATTGTTCTGTAAGCTCATACTGTCTATGGGATGCTATTTTTTGCTTCCCTAGTTTTCCTAGGACCATAATTTTTTAAAATTTTATTTTGTGTAGATGGGATCTTGCCCTGTCACTCAGGTTGGAGTTCAGTGGCACAGTCATGGCTCACTGTAGCCTTGAACTCTTGAGCTCAACTGATCCTCTTGCCTCAGCCTCCCAAGTAGCTGGGACTAGAGGCGTGTGCCCCCACACTCAGCTAATTTTTAATTTTTTCTGTAGAGACAGGGTCTTGCTATGTTGCCCAGGCTGTTCTTAAACCCCTGGCCTCAAGTGATCCTCCTGCCTCAGCCTCCCAAAGTGCTGGGATTACAGGTATGAGCCACTGCACCCAGCCTAGGACCTTGATTATGTGAGGTAGGACAAGAAGTGCTGAAAAGATCATCCCTGCCCTCCAGGGAAGACACATTCATGGGTTACCCCTCATTCTTTCAGGGACTACCTGCCTGTCCGTGGGCTGCTATACAAGCTTCCAGGAACTTCAGTCTCCTTCCTTAGAGAGTGGGGTTGCCCCTTGTGCTCTGTCACTCTGGGTTCCATCCCTTCTCACCCACTAATAGTGGGGAGGAAGAAGAAGAACTAATATTTATGCTGTGCTTTCTGGTTCTGGGCACTAAGATAGGAGGCACTTTACAGGTTGTTATTACAGATAAAGGGCTGAGGAGGGCCTCAGTTTTTGTATTCATATTTTTCCCCCAGTTTTCCCCCAACCCCCGATGCTGCAGAGATACCTGCAGGGGTGAGTGGAGACTGACAATCAGAATCCTCTGAGATCTCCAAGTTAAGAGCAGAGTTCTTTGAAGTCCCTAGTCATCACCAATATACTTGAGTTTGGGCTACATCTGTTCTGACTTGAGGCTCCCCAGAAAGTCTGTCTCTAGCAGCCCCGGGATTGACTGGGACCAGGACCCACCCCATCCCCTGCTAGTGGTAGGTGGAAAGGTGGGGCCAGGCTCTAATCCGTCTGATTCATCTCCCCTTTCACTGGACAAGACTGATTTGACCTCCACTGGCTCCAGAGCAGGCATGCTGGCTACACTCCAAATACTCATTTCTGGAGGTGTGACTTGAGCCCATTACCAAGCATTTTTATTCATCCCCCTGCTGCCTATCTAGCATCTTCTGTATGTGGGGATGTTTATCAACTCTGTGCTCCTTGGGTAGCCTTCTTCTGTGCCCAGGGACACAGGACAGCTCAGTCCCCAGTCTCAGTCAGCTGCCCTGGGCATGTTAGGCAGGTGGGCTGGTACTCACCTGTGCCTGAGGTTCGAGCCTCAGTTCACCTCCAATAGGTCTAAGTTTCCTTTTCCATGAAGTATTCCAGCAAACAGAAAGTCAAGCATCTAAACAGGCCAGCTTGCACATGATTTTTGGAGATACTGGAGGAGGAAGGACGGTATCTCTAAGATATGTATGCATTGTCATTTCTGCCTCCAACCTTGAAATCTTTTTCTGTATCAGTTGGCTTTTGCTGTGTGTGTGGTGTAATAAATCACCTTAATACTTAGTGGCTTAAAACAATAATCTCTTATTTACCCCCAATCCTGTGAGTTGGTAATTTGGACTGAGCTCAGCTGGAACGGCTCTTCTCTGTCCCATTTACTGTCAGCCTGGCTCCCTCAGAGGTCCGCAGGCAGCTTGAGATCTGCGGCTTCTCTTCCACATCTGAAAGTTGACTGGCTATAGGCAAGGGTGGTAACTGGGCCATGTGCCAACATGTTCAGCAGACTAACTGGGGCTCATTCACATAGTGGTGGTTGCAAGGGTTCCAAGAGCAGCATGAGAGGTCAAACCCCAAAGCACAAGCATATTTGGAGTGTGTTTGCATGGCATTGCTATTGTCCTACGAGCCCAAGCAAGTCACATGGCCAGTCCTGGAGTCACTGTGGGTGGAGACTATGTAAAAGCATGGGTACAGGGAGGAGAATTAGTGTGGCTGGTTTTTTGCAAACAATTTACTACACCTTCCCTATCCATTCAGCTATCATCATGAAAAAATTCATATGAGCTTTTCTCTTGATGGCAGCAGCTTCCAAAATTTGTGAGGCAAGGGAAGTTATAAAAAAGCAGAATCTGCCAGGTGCAGTGGCTCATGCCTGTGATCCCAGCACTTTGGGAAGCTGAGGCGGTGGATTACTTGAGCTCAGGAGTTTGAGACCAGCCTGGTCAATATAGAGAGACTCCATCTGTACAAAAAATTAAAAAATTTGGCCAGGCACGGTGCCTCACGCTTGTAATCTCAGCACTTGGGAAGCTGAGGCAGGCAGATTACTCAAGGTCAGGAGTTCAAGACCATCTGGGCCAACATAGAGAAATCCCGTCTCTACTAAAACTAAATTTAAAAATAAACATTAGCTGGGTGTGGTGGCAGGTGCCTGTAATCCCAACTACTCGGAAGGCTGAGGCAGGAGAATTGCTTGAACCCAGGAGGCGGAGGTTGCAGTGAGCAGAGATCGCGCCACTACACTCCAGCCTGGGCGACACAGCGAGACTCCATCTCAATAAATAAATAAATAGATAGATAAGCCAGGTGTGGTGTTGCACACCTGTAGTCCCAGCTACTTGGAAGGGTGAGGTGGGAGGATCGCTTGAGCCCAGGAGGTCGAGGCTACAGTGAGCCATAATCACGCCACTGCATTCCAAGCCTGGGTAACAGAGAGAGAGAGAGGGAGAGGGACAGAGAGAGAGAGAGAGAGAGAGAGAGAGACAGAGAGACCTTGTCTCAAAAAAAAAAAAAAAAAGTAGCGAGGGGAGGGCAGAATGCTAACTCATCTCTCACAGACCCTGCCAAGAGCTGGTCACTGCTTGATGGCCATGTCACCTCCTTGCTCATCAGGGAAGCATTGCATCCTGCAGTGAAGGAGACACAGTGGGGCCAGTGGTTCAACAGGGATTAGATGCCTGTGCTCCCACAGCTCCTCTCCAGACCTCTGCGGCAGCTCTGGTGCTGCTGCGCTTCCATTACTGACTGGCACATCTGTCTTTCTTAGTGGATTGTGGGCTCCTTGAGGGCTGAACCACGGTTGTTTTTCATCTTGGAATCTCCAGCTCCCAACACAGTGCCTGGTACATTTGTAAGAACCTAGTGTTCGTGTGAATAAATTCGTGAATTGCCCATGACTGAGCTCTGCTGCATTTCATCCAGAGACTTGGTAATCATGATAGAATTTGCTTAGACATTCCAAGGTTACTTGTAATTACTTTTGCTTTCTGAGTGTGATTGATTAGTTATAAGCATCAATATGTTGTGAATGCAAGTTGCTAAAATGCATTTGTAACACTTTACTTGTCCTGTCTTTCTCTAAGGCTACAGCAGCTAAAAAACTAAAATCTCATCCACTTGATGAAAGTGAGGTAAGAAAGCTATTTTTTTTTTCATTTCCTTCTGTAACATTTTCTGTAAAAAATAGTGCATGACAATCCCCTTTGGGAATTCTGATAATGATTTTAAGCCAGCCATGCAGCAGTGCAGTGGCTTCTCCAGGGTGTGGAGCAGTATTGACCTCCAACTTGCTCCCTGCTGGACTCAGCCCACCTGAACAGGGAAGGTGCTTTCCAAGGGGGCCTACTAACTTCTTAGCCCCCTTCTTAGCCCTTTCTTGGAAGCAGAATGCTAATTGTCAGAGCCAAACACAAGGCCCTCCTGCCTTGGGGATGCGAGGCGTCCTGACTGTGAGAGACCCTGGGAAGGGAAATGGAACGGTCTCTCCCCTCCTGTCTTTTCCATTTTACAGTCAGGCATGCCAGAAACTTGGCACCCATCTGCTCTGCACTTCAATATGGACAAGTTTCAGATCTTTCCTATCAACATATTCCATTTAGCCCCAAATCAGAGAGTTTCCTGTGCTGTTTGTGATGACCTACCCTCTTCCCTCCCATTCCCCAAGCGCACACCTTACTGTCTCTTTAAAGTGGCAACAGAGTGGATCTGAGATGGGTTGCTTCATGCGAAGGCGGTGAGGTATAGAATTTATGAATCAATTTGGGAGCAAAGCACAGAAACTCTCAATTTCCCCTGTGTCTGGGGCCATTACCTAGTCCCAGGTGAGGCCCAAAGCTGGGTATGGATTCACCTGGAGCCCCGGAGCTCTGCCCTGCTCCTCATTCCACTGATTGAATGTAGCTATATTCTTGTACTTTTGCAAATAAATAAGACTCGGTCTGCAGCCTCAAAAGACTTAACGACTGAGAAGTGAAGCTCAATATTTTTTACAAAGAGAAAGTTACAACATAGGTGACACGTGCTTTAAGAGCCAGGTGAGGGAGTGGTCAACCCCATCTTCAGTCCAGATAACAAAGGCTGGATAGAGTGATGAGATTTGCAGAGAGTCCTGAAGAAGAGGAAAGCACGTGCCAGGCGAGGAAGGGCATTGCAAGCAGAGAGAGCAGCACGTGCCAAAACAGAGCCTGCAAAGAACGGGAAAAAGCTGGGGAGACTGAGAAGGTTGGATGGGGCTGGGATTGGTTGTGCAGTTGAGAAACTCTGACAATGCGGTCTGAAGGATCCTCTAGGCTGAGGAGTCATGTGATTACATTGTTTTCTGTCTGGCAATACCAAGGAGCTTGAGCTGGAGGAAGCCTTGGGCACCCAGGAAACCAGAGAGAGGGTAGGGGGCATAAGTGTAGTGAGACCTCCAGGGTGTGTGCTGTGCAAGATGATCTGCTTCCCAGTGGGAAGAAAGTACAGTTGACCCTGAAGCAATGAAGGGGTTATGAACACTGACCGCCCCCACACCATGCAGTAGAAAATCCGTATATAACTTTTGACTCCCCCAAAACTAAACTACCAAAGCTACTGTTGACCAAAAGCCTTATCGACAACATAAAGTCAATGAATAAATATTGTGTACATTTTATATACTATATTCTGTATTCTTACAATAAAGTAAGCTAGAGAAAAGAAAATGTTATTAAGAAAATCATAAGGAAGAGAAATAGATTTACAATTCATTAAGTGGGAGTGGATCACCATGAAGGTCTTCATCCTTGTAGTCTTCACTTTGAGCAGGCTGAGGAGGAGGTAGAGGAGGGGTTGGTCTTGCTGTCTCAGGGGTGGCAGAGGTGGAAGAAGATCCAGGTGGAAGCAAACTCGTGCAGTGCAAACCCTTGGTGTTCGAGGGTCAACTGGATTACAATTCCATTGTTACCAACTTTTTAAAGACAAATCAATGTTGGTGGCCTTGCAGGTACCCAGGCCTCTCACAATGAGGAAGGGTTGATAGTGGCCCCCTCCTTTATTTCCTGGACCATCTTTAGCATATTCTCAAGCATGGCAGCTTTAGAATTGCTTGGTTGAGGCCGGGTGTGGAGGCTCAATCCTGTAATTCCAGCACTTTGGGAGGCCAGGGTGGGCGTATCACCTGAGGTTGGGTGTTTGAGATAAGCCTGGACAACACGGTAAAGCCCCATCTCTTCTAAAAATACAAAAAATTAGCCAGACGTGGTGGTGTGCACCTGTAATCCCAACTACTTGGGAGGCTGAGGCACGAGAATCACTTGAACCTGGGAGGTGAGGTTGCAGTGAGCTGAGATCACACGGCACTCCAGCTGGGGCCACAGAGTGAGACCTCCCCTATCTCAGCACTTCTTGGCTGGGTCAGGGCACGGGGTGGCTCAATGCCTTCGTAATCCCAGCACTGGGAGGCCGAGGTGGGTGGATCACCTGTGGTCAGGAGTTCCAGACCAGCCTGGCCAACACAGTGAAAACCCGTCTCTACTAAAAATACAAAAATTACCTGGGTGTGGTGGCGGGCACCTGTAAACCCAGTTACTCAGGAGGCTGAGGCAGGAGAAATGCTTGAACCCAGGACGCGGAGTTTACAGTGAGCTGAGATCACGCCATTGCACTCCAGCCTGGGCAAGAAGAGAGAAACTCCATCTCAAGGGAAAAAAAAAAGAATTGCTTGGTTGAAGTAGTCTTAATGTATCATGTTATTTGGCTTTAATTAGACTGATCCTCACAAAATAGGCAAGTGGTTTTAAAAGACTTCTGCATAAAAAATGTGGGTTGAGACAGGTGTGGTGACTCACACCTGTAATACCAGTGCTTTAGAAGACCGAGTAGAGAGGATCACTTGAGGCTAGGGGCTTGAGACATCCTCAGCAACATAGCAAGACCTCACCTCCAATAAAATTTTAGGCCGGGTGCGGTGGCTCATGTCTGTAATCCAGCACTTTGGGAGGCTGAGAAGGGTGGCTCACGAGGTCAGGAGATCGAAACCATCCTGGCTAACACGGTGAAACCCCATCTCTACTAAAAAATACAAAAAAATTAGCCGGGCGTGGTACGGGCACCTGTAGTCCCAGTTACTCGGGAGGCTGAGGCAGGAGAATGGCGTGAACCCGGGAGGCGGAGCTTGCAGTGAGTCGAGATTGTGCCACTGTGTTCCAGCCTGGGCAACAGAGCGAGACTCCGTCTCATTAAAAAAAAAAAAAATTTAAAAATTTAGTTGAGCATGCTGATGTGTGCCTGCAATCCCAGCTACCTGAGACGCTGAGGCAGGAGAATTGCTTGAGCCCAAGAGTTTGAGGCTGCAATGAGCTATGATTGCGCCCCTGCACTCCAGCGTGGGTGACAGAGTGAGACCCTGTCTCTTAAAAAGAAAAAAAAAGTAAAAGAAACTGGGTTGAAGCTAACACAAATGAACAATGAGAAAATAAGACCGCTGATAATTTTCCTACCCCTGGTACAGACTATTCAGCTACATCATGGGGTTGAAAGAAGACAAAGATCTTACTAGATATAATGACAAATCAGTCAAAACATTAAAAATTAGCAAGGCTATTTAAATTCTGGTTTTACATATGGTATTGTTAATGATGAGCTAATCACTATGTGTACAGAGTGCCTTGAGAGAACTAGCTAATGACACTACTAGGCCACCACATTTTAAAATAGTTCATCTTTATATCTCTTTATTTATTTGTGTATTATTATATTTTGGAAACAGAGTCTCACCCTGTTGCCCAGGCTGGAGTGCAGTGACGTGATCTCGGCTCACTGCAACCTCCACCTCCTGGGTTCAAGTGATTCTCCTGCCTCAGCCTCCCGAGTACCTGGGATTACAGGCGTGTACCACCATGCCCGACCTATGTTTTTATATTTTTTTTTAATGAAAGTATAATTTACTACCAGTCAAACACACAAATTCTGTCAGCTTAATAAGTGTGTTGTTGTTGAGACAGGATCTTGCTCTGTCACCCAGACTGGAGTGCAGTGGTGCGATCTTGGCTCACTGCATCCTCTACCCTGTAGGCTCAAGTGACCCTCCCACCTCAGTCTCCCAAGTAGCTGGGACTACAGCCATGTGCCAGCCTGCCCATTTTGTTTGTTTGTGTTTTTTTTTGTTTTTATGTTTTTTTTGAGACGGAGTCTCACTCTGTTGTCCAGGCTGGAGTGCAATGGCACGATCTCAGCTCCTGCAACCTCCGCCTCCCGGGTTCCAGCGATTCTCCTGACTCAGCCTCCAGAATAGCTGGGATTACAGGCGCACGCCACCAGGCCTGGCTAATTTTTGTATTTTTAGTAGAGACGGGGTTTCACCATGTTGGTCAGGCTGGTCTCGAACTCCTGACCTTGTGATCCCCTGGTCTCAGCCTCCCAAACTGCTGGGATGACAGGTGTGAGCCACCACGCCTGGCTTTGTTTGTGTGTTTTTGAGGTGGAGTCTCATTCTGTTGCCTGGGCTGGAGTACAGTGGCGGCTCACTGCAACCTCCAGCTCCCGGATTCAAGCAATTCTCCTGCCTCACCCTCCCGAGTAGCTGGGATTACAGGTGCCTGCTACTATGCCCAGTAATTTTTTGTATTTTTGGTAGCGATGGGGTTTTACCATGTTGGCTAGACTGGTCTCAAACTCCTGACCTCATGATTCGCCTGCCTTGACCTCCCAAAGTGCTGGGATTACAGGCCTCAGCCACTGCACCCGGCCTATTTAAAAATTTTTTTTAGTAGAGACAGGGTCTTGCCATGTTGTCCAGGCTAGTCTTGGACTCCTGAGCTCAAGCAATCCACCTGCCTCAGCCTCCCAAAGTGCTTGGATTACAGATGTGAGCCACCATGCCTGGTTGTTTAAGAAGTTTTAACACATGTATACACCTATGTAACCATTGCCCAGTTCAAGATATAGAGCATTTCCATCACCCCCCAAAATCCCTTCACGCTCTTTTCCAGTCAATACTTCCCATTTCCTGTCCTGAGAGTATCACTATTCTGACTTCTATCCCCAGAGCTTTTCTGTTCTTGAACCTCATGTAAATATAATCATACATATGTACTCTCTTGTGCTTGGTTTTAATATTTTTATGTTGCTTCATATATCAAAAGGTTATTCCTATGTAATTTTTTTTATGAGGCATTTTATTTGTAAATATGTATAACATCTCTAGAAAAAAAATCCCAGGATTTTCCTTCCTGTGTGTTTTTGTCTTGCTTCTTCACGGTTTATGATGCCAGCTGAAATTGTCAGTACAATGAAACCAAACTGGCCGATGGAAGCAGATTATTCTGCCATTTCTCTAGATCTTTGAGTTGCACATCAAATCTGGGGCTGATCATGCCACACTTGTTTAGACTGCCTGTGAGGTTCACAATGATTTTCCCAGCTCTGTGATCATCAATGATTTCAAATTCACCCATAAAATCATGCTTCATCATCACAGTGAGAAACCAGACGATGACTTTGGAGCATGGCCTAAGAACCTGGTGTTTGTCTCTCTTTTGGGCATTGTTGATGCTCTTGAGAGCATCAGCCAGGACATTCACATGTACCACTGTGGTGGCGTGGAAAGATGGCAAAAACAGCCCTATGTGATTTTGTAGGTACAAAATCCTAGAATACCCATAAAAACCTATTAGAACTAATGAACAAGTTCAGCAAGGTTGTAGGATACAAGATTAATATACAAAAATCAATTGTAGCCAGGCAATTGAATAAGAGGAAAGAGAACTCACATTTCCTGATTTCAAAACTTATAAAGCAGGCTGGGCGTGGTGGCTCACACTTGTAATCCTAGCACTTTGGGAGGCCGAGGCAGGTGATCACCTGAGGTCAGGAGTTCGTGACCAGCCTTGTCAACATGGTGAAATCCCATCTCTACTAAAAATACAAAAAATTAGCCAGGCGTGGTGGTGGGTGCCTGTAATCCCAGTTACTTGGGGGACTGAGGCAGGAGAATCACTTGAACCTGGGAGGCGGAGGTTGCAGTGAGCTGAGATCACACCATTGCACTCCAGCCTGGGCAACGAGAGCAAAACTCCATCTCAAAACAAAACAAAACAAAACAACAACAACAAAAAACTTATAAAGCTACAGTAATCAAGACAGTGTGATACTAGCATTAGGATAATTATATAGCTGCATGGACTGATATTGAGAGTTCAGAAATAAACCCTTACATTTATGGTATAATAATTTTTGACAAAGATGTGAAAACAATTCAATGGGGAAAGAAAAGCCTTTTCAACAGATGGTGTTAAGACTCTGTCTCTACAAAAAGTAATTTTAAAATTTGCTGAGAGTGGTGGCATGCATCTGTGGTCCCAGATACTTGGGAGGCTGAGGTGGGAGGATCTCTTGGGCCCTGGAAGGTCAAGGCTGCAGTGAGCTGTAATTGATCCACTCCAGCCTGGGCAAAATGATGGGACCCTGTCTCAAAAAAAAAAAAAAAAAAACAAAAAAACCGGTTTGTAGGTTTGATTTGTTTGCTTTGTTTGTTTGTTCTGAGATACTTTTACAGGTAGAATTCTTAGGGTTTGGTAACAGGTTAGATGTGGAGCCCATGGGAGTGGAAGGAGGTCAAGGATGATGACAGATTTTCAGCAGAGGTGATGAGGGGATAGTTCTACCTGAAACACTCTTTTCCTAGACACTGGCATAGTGTCCCTCATCTTATTCTTGTTTCTGCTCAAATGCCACATCTTCAGAGGGCCTTCCCTGTCCATCCTGTCTAAAATGAAATCCCTATCCTTTATTTGTTCAACCTCTGTATCAGTTAGGATTAGATTTGGCTGGCAGTAACAGAAAACTCCAAAACAGCATTTGGATAAATACATTGGAATTTTGTTTTTCTCTCAAATTTTAGAAATATGGAGGTAATTGTGGGGGGGGTGTGCTGATATGGGGCAGCTTGGTGACAAGGATGCTGGTTCTATTCTATTTTGTTGCTTTGTTTTGTATGGGCATCATTCCCAAATTTATCTCTTTTTTTTTATTATTATTAGAATAACACACATGTATTATCTATAATTTATATGACCACCCAGCCGGTGCACTTTGCCCACTGCCTAGACAGAGCTGATTTATCAAGATAGAGAATTGCAATAGAGAAAGAGTAACTCATGCAGAGCTGGCTGTGTGGGAGACCAGAGTTTTATTATTACTCAAATCAGTTTCCCCAGGACTATTTCTCTATTGCAATTAAATCCATGCACCATGGGTCAGCAGTGCCCGGCCTGTAGAGACAGTAGCAGAGTCAACCTCCAGTCCAAGAGAAGTAGGCCGCCGCTTGGACTGGCCTCTGGATCCGTCACCAGAGGGAGGTTACTGAACCAGGATTACCCTTATGGCAGGTAGTCATAAGGACAAGCTCCCAAACTTGTAACCACCCAACAGGTTCAGCTTGCCCACTGCCTAGACAGAGCAGATTTATCAACAGGGGAATTGCAATAAAGAAGGAGTAATTCACTCAGCGTCACCTTTGCGGGAGACCGGGGTTTTACTATTACTCAAATCAGTCTCCTCGAGCATTTGGGGATTGGAGTTTTAAGGATAATTTGGTGGGTCGGAAGCAGCTAGTGAGTCAGGAGTGCTGATTGGTTGGGTCAGAGATGAAATCATAGGGAGTTGAAGCTGTCTTGCACTGAGTCACTTTCTGGCTGGGGGCCACAAGATCAGATGATCCAGTTTATCAATCTGGGGGGTGCCAGCTGATCCATCAAGTGCAGGGTCTGCAAAATATCTCAAGCACTATCTTAGGCTTTACAATAGTGATGTAATCCCCAAGAGCAATTTGGGAGGGTCAGAATCTTGTAGCCTCCAGCTGCATGACTCCTAAACCATAATTTCTAATCTTTTAGCTAATTTGTTAGTCCTTCAAAGGCAGTCTGGTCTCCAGATAAGAAGAGGGTTTGTTTTGGAAAAGGGCTGTTATCATCTTTGTTTTATTTTTATTATTTATTTATTTATTTTCGGGACAGAGTCTTGCTGTATTGCCCAGAATGGAGAGCAGTGGCCCGATCTCGGCTCACTGCAACCTCTGCCTCCGGGATTCAAGCGATTCTCATGCCTCGGCCTCCCAAGTAACTGGGATTACAGGTGCCCGCCACCATGCCCAGCTAATTTTTGTATTTTTAGTAGAAACGGGGTTTCACCATGTTGGCCAAGCTAGTCTCGAACTCCTGACCTCAAGTGATCTGCCCGCCTTGGCCTCCCAAAGTGCTAGGATTACAGGTGTGAGTCACGGCACTCAGCCTCATCTTTGTTTTAAACTATAAACTAAGTTCCTCCCAAAGTTAGTTCAGCCTATGCCCAGGAATGAACAAGGACAGCTTGGAGGGTAAAAGCAAGATGGAGTTGGTTGGGTTAGATCTTTCACTGTCTCAGTAATATTTTGCAATGGGGATTTCATGTTTGTGGGTCAGGAGCTGGGACAAGCTGAGCTAGGTGTCCTGCCTTGGATCATGCTTTCCTGCTCACGTGGTTGTTTGCGGTGTTGGGTTCCTTGTAGCTGTAGGATTCACATCTTGCTTCTTCTAAGAGGCCTGGAGGCTAGAAGTCCAAAGTCAAGGTGTTGGCAGGCTCATGCTCCCTCTGAATCTTAGAGAAGACCCTCTCTTGCTGGACGCGGTGGCTCACGCCTGTAATCCCAGCACTTTGGGAGGCCGGGTGGGGGGGTGGATCATGAGGTCAGGAGATCGAGACCATCCTGCTAACATGGTGAAACCTTGTCTCTACTAAAAAATAGAAAACATTAGCTGAGCGTGTGGCAGGCGCCTATAGTCCCAGCTACTCGGGAGGCTGAGGCAGGAGAATGGCGTGAACCTGGGAGGCAGAGCTTGCAGTGAGCCAAGATTGTGCCACTGCACTCCAGCCTGGGCAACAGAGCGAGACTTCATCTAAAAAAAACAAAAAAAAAACACCCTCCCTTGCCTCTTCCAGCTTCCAGTGGCTCCAAGCGTTCCTTGGCTTGTGGCAGCATCACTCCCATCCCTGCCTGCATCTTCGTGTGGTCATCTTCTCTCTGTGTGTGTCCCTTCACATGGCGTCCTCCCTGTGTGTCCCAAGGTTCTCTCATAATCCAAGATGATTGCGGGATCTCCAGCCATCCAGCCACTCTGTCTGTCCTCCAGTCAGCAGGAAGGAGGAATGGCAAAGAAGCAGGAAAGCCACAGAATAGCCCTGTCTCTTAAGGGAGGCTCCCAGAAGCTACTGAGACACTCTCACTTTCATCTCAACCAGAGCTTGGTCACATGCCTGCATCTGACTATAGGGGAGGCTGGAAATGGAATCTTTATTCTGGGGGGCCTGAATCACCTAAAAATTGGAGCATGGGTTAGTTTATTAGGACAAAGGGGAAATGGATATTGTGGGATATAGCTGTGTCAGCTGCGCCTGCTTTTTCTCCTAGTGCCTGGCCTAATGTATATTTAATTAGCCATGTTTACCATCTGTCTCTCCCAATCAGAATGTGGGCTGTGTAAAACCAAAGAAGAAAACTTAGGGACAAGTTAAAAAAAAAAGAAAAAGAAGCCTGGGTGCGGTGGCTCACGCCTGTAATCCCCACACTTTGGAAGGCTGAGGCGGGCGGATCACCTGAAGTCAGGAGTTTGAGACCAGCCTGGCCAACATGGTGAAACCTTGTCTCTATTAAAAATACAAAAAACTAGCCAGGTGTGGTGGCACGCACTGTAATCCCAGCCCCTCGGGAGGTTGAGGGAGGAGACTCGTTTGAACCCGGGAGGCAGAGGTTGCAGTGAGCCGAGATGATGCCACTGCACTTCAGCCTGGATGACAGAGTGAGACTCTGTCTCAAAAAAAAAAAAAAAGAAAGAAAGAAAAAGAAAAGAAAAGAAAGAAAAAAGAAAAAGAAAATGACTGAGGCGAGTCTCAATCAATTTAGAGTTAGTTTTGCCAAGGATGATAATATGCCCAGAAAAAAAAGACATAAGCCGCAGTAGGATCTATGACCCACACTTTTTCTGAAGAGGGTTTGATGACTTCAATATTTAAAGAGGAAAGGGTGAACAGTGCGGGAAAGAGGAACGGGAAAAAAGGGAAGGGTAGATAAAAGAGGCAAGGGGTTGCATTCCTTTGAGACTTTGATTAGCTTAGTGTTCCCTGAACCCACAGTTTACATGTGAAATGAGGAGGGTGGAGGAACAGTCAGCTATGCGTTCATACTCAGTGAATGTGCATTTTTACATAAGTAAAGTAAGCATAGAATAAAGGAAGCAGTCAAATATGCATTTGTCTCAGGTGAGGGAAGGGATGACTTCTAGTCCAGTCCTTGTCCTGTACCTGTAGTGATAAGCTGTCAATGTACATTGTTTGGGTGAAATTCAACAGAATTCTTTTTTAGGGTAAAGGAATTTCCTTGTGAGCAAATTGTGAGGGAAGCTCCCTGGGAAGGTATGTGGCCTACCTTTGCAGCTGCCTATGTAGGGCCAAAATGGGAGGTGTTTTGGGTGACTCAGTTCCCAAGCTAAACACTTCCCTTTGGCATAGGGAGTTTGTTGGATTTTTGTCTTGTTCACCACATTTCCAGTGACTAGGAAAGTGCAGAGCAGATTAGGTGTTTCACAAATATGTGTTGAGCGAATAAATGACAAGGAGGGGAATTGAGAAGAGTAAGTTTAAGGAGAACTTGATTGCATTGGAAGATACTGAGTTTCAGGTGCCCGTGGGACATATAAGACTTGATTCTCATAGGCAGCTGGAAATATAGTCATGAGCTTGGGAGGGAGATGTGGCTGAAGTCCTTGACAAGAGTGATTCTTTGGGAAGGGCACCGCGAGACAGAACTACAGAAAACAGCGAGAGAGGAGACATACTCAGCCCGCTCAGTGGAATCAACCCAAGCCAGAAGTCTCTACCTCCACCCCCCGGGGGAGGGCAACTTCTTCCATAACCCACTAATAGTCTCTCTGGCCTTACAGATCTGCCTTTCTGTTTGGTTTGAGAATTCCCCTTATAAAGGGACTCTGCAGAGCCCAGGCCCACTTGCCATGCTTTAGGAATCTAACCACTTGCCATGCTTTAGGAATCTAACCAAGCCACGACTCAGTTTCCTTGGTGCAGGTTCTTGGACCCCTTCACTGGACCTGAGTGAAATAAGAGAAATAGGGATAATATGGTAAAATAAATATTGCATTTTGTTGGAGTGACAAGGTGGGCTGGAAACACACTGCCTTGGCTTGGATCCCAGCTTTTCCATTCAGTTGCTGTATGACCTTGGGAAGGTCACTTAATCACCCCGTGATTGAGTTTCCTCATCTATAAAACGGGGATATTACTAGTGTCCACCTTATTGGGTTGTTTTAAGGGTCAATCAGTCAATAAATAAGTAAATAATTTAGAATAATGGCATATAGTAAGTTCTACCTAAGTGCTAGCTAATACTATAAAGCCAAATGTATTTAGCTTACAAAGCAACCATTATTTTTACTTCTCTGTTTTAAGATATCTTTTCTTTTAGGAAAGCGGTCCCCAATCTTTATGGCACTAGGCACTGGTTTCACGGAAGACAATTTTTCCACAGACCCATGTGTGTCGGGGGATGATTTTGGGGTGAAACTGTTCCACCTCAGATCATTAGGCCCTAGATTCTCATAAAAAGGGCACAATCTAGATCCTTTGCATGCGCATTTCACAATAGGGTTTGTACTCCTACAAGAATCTAATGGCGCTGCTGATCTGACAGGAGACAGCTGAGGCGGTAATGTTTGCTCACCTGCTGCTCACCTCCTGCTGTGCAGCCCAGTTCCTAACAGGCCACAGACCAGTTGGGGACCCTACTTTAGGAAATTATGATTATGGGAGATGAAAATCATACACCTAAAAAATATCCTGGTCTGGCATGGTGGCTCATGACTGCTAATTTTAGCACTTTGGAAGGCCAAGTCAGGAGGATTGCTTGAGCCCAGGAGTTCGAGATTACAGTGAGCTATGATCATACCACTGCACTCTAGCCTAGGTGACAGCAAGACTCTGCCTCTTTTTTTTTCTTTCTTTTTTTGAGAAGGAGTGTCACTCTGTCGCCCAGGCTGGAACACAGTGGTGTGATCTCAGCTCACTGCAAGCTCTGCCTCCCAGGTTCATGTCATTCTTCTGCCTCAGCCTCCGGAGTAGCTGGGACTATAGGCGCCTGCCACAACGCCCAGCTAATTTTTTGTAATCCTGACTTTGTGATCTGCCTGCCTTGGCCTCCCAAAGTACAGGGATTACAGGAATGAGTCACCGCGCCCAGCCGACTCTGTCTCTTTAAAAAAAAAAAAGGCTGGGCATGGTGGCTCACGCCTGTAATCCCAACACTTTGGGAGGCCAAGGTGGGTGGATCATGAGGTCAGGAGATCAAGACCATCCTGGCTAACACGGTGAGACCCTGTCTCTGATAAAAATACAAAAAATTAGCCAGGAGTGGTGGTGCACACCTGTAGTCCCACCTACTTGGGAGGCTGAGGCAGGAGAATTGCTTGAACCCAGGAGGTGGAGGTTGCAGTAAGCTGAGATCGCACCACTGAACTCTAGCCTGGGTGACAGAGCGAGACTCCATCTCAAGAAAAAACAAAAAACAAAAAACAAAAAACTGGCCAGGCATAGTGGCTCACGCCTGTAATCCCAGCACTTTGGGAGGCGAAGGCAGGCAGATCATTTGAGGTCAGGAGTTCGAGAACAGCCTGGCCAACATGGCGAAACTCCCTCTCTACTAAAAACATGAAAATTAGCTGGGTGTGGTGATGGACGCCTCTAATCCCAGCTGCTTGGGAGGCTGAGGCATGAGAATCACTTCATCCCATCAGGCCAAGGTTGCCGTGAGCCGAGATCGTGCCACTGAACTCCAACCTGGGTGACAGAGCCAGACTTAGTCTCAAAAAAAAAAAAAAAAAAAAAATCCTTTCTAAGCAACGTAAAAACTCAGAACCTAATTTTTGTTTATATATTTAATTCGTTGACCCATGTCATCTCAGAGCCTAGGAACCCTGGCTCGATATTGACATGGACTCTGTGTGAGCATTTTCCAGTATATCTTGGTGCTGTTGATAAAGAGTCAGTCTGTAAAATATTTGAAGAGATTATTCTGAACCAAATATGAGCAGCCAGTGGCCCATGACACAACCCTCAGGAGATCCTGAGAACATGTGCCCCAAGCGGTCAAGCTACAACTTTGTACATTTTAGAGAGACAATAAAACATCAATCAATACATGTAAGAGGTACATTGGTTGGCTGGGCATGGTGGCTCACATCTGTAACGCCAGCACTTTGGGAGGCCGCAGCGGGCAGATCACCTGAGGTCAGGAGTTCAAGACCAGCCTGGCCAACATGGAGAAACCCTGTCTCTACTAAAAATACAAAAATTAGCTGGGCATGGTGGCAGACGCCTGTAATCCCAGCTACTTGGGGGGCTGAGGCAGGAGAATCACTTGAACCTGGGAGGCAAAGGTTGCAGTGAGCTGAGATCGTGCCACTGCCCTCCAGCCTGGGCGAGAGAGTAAGACTCTGTCTCAAAACAAAAAGTGATAAGGGGTTGTGGAGACCCAGGTTTTATACAGATGAAGCCTCCAGATAGCAAGCTTCAGAGAAAAGATTGTAAATGTTTCTTATTAGACTTAGAGAGTCTGTTCTAGTCTATCAGTCTGAATGTCTGTGTTGATGTTAATGTTGGTCAGATGGGACTGAATTCCAAAAGGGAGGAAGGTATAATGAAGCATGTCTGACTCCCCCATTCCATCACGGCCTGAGCTAGTTTTTCAGGTTAACTTCGGAATGCCCTGGCTGAGAGGAGAGGTTGATTCAGATGATAAGGAGGAGGGTGGGTTAGAATTTTATTTGTGGTTTACAATGCTAACTCTAAGGAGAGGATCGAGGACCTTTTCCTGGCCCTGTGAAGGTGGTTGTGTGTGAGTGCTGGGAGAACTATCCCAGGAAACTCAGGGTAACTGGTAAGGTGATTTGAGATTGCTCTGGTCCAAAAGATAACGGTTGCCTTCGGGGAAACCATTTGGAGAGCTGGCTGAGATAAGGAGCTAGTCTGAAGCCTGGGAAGGCCTCAACGTTCTGGTTAACCATTCCTCCTCCAGGCTACAATTCTTTTTTTTTGAGACAGAGTCTTGCTCTATTGCCCAGGCTGGAGTGTAGTAGCACAATCTCAGCTTACTGCAACCTCCACCTCCCGGGTTCAAGCAATTCTCCTGTCTCAGCCTCCCGAGTAGCTGGGACTACAGGCACATGCCACCACGCCCAGCTAATTTTTGTTAGTAGAGATGAGGTTTCACCATATTGGCCAGGCTGGTCTTTAACTCCTGACCTCGTGATCCATCTGCCTCAGCCTCTCAAAGTGCTGGGATTACAGGCATGAGCCACTGCGCTCAGCCCAGGCTACAGTTCTTTTTGCCTATGACTCTTGTCAGGGTCAGAGGCAATTAATGAGGATGGGATGTCTAGAAAGGGACAGGGTGGGACTCAGATTTCCTTGGCGCTTCTGAGGAACTTTTACCTTCAAAGGGGAGTAGAAGCCTCTGCAGGGTGAAAGGAAAACTTCCCCTTCCCCCTCTGTGAATTTGCTGAAAAGTCAACAAAAGACAGATTAAGAGAAAAGGCATACATATTTTCTAATATGCATAGAAGAAAACACAGTGATTACCCTAACCCTTCAATGGGGTACAGTAGCTTATATAGCCTTTTATTTTTGAGACAGAGGCTCACTCTGTTGCCCAGGCTGGAGGGCAGTGGCATGAGCTTGGCTCACTGAAACCTCTGCAGCCCAGGTTCAAGTGATTCTGCTGTCTCAGCCTCCTGAGTAGCTGGGATTACAGGCTTGCGCCACCACCCAGCTAATGTTTGTATTTTTAGTAGAGAGATGGAGTTTCACCATGTTGGCCAGCCTGGTCTGGAACTCCTGACTTCAAGTGATCCACCCCCCTTGGCCTCCCAAAGTGCTGGGATTACAGGCGTGAGCCACCATGCCTGGCCATATGGCCTTTTTTTTTTTCTTTTTGAAGCTGGTAAGGAGATGGGGAATATGGTAATTCTGTAATTCTACAAGATTTTTCTGGAGAAAGAAGGGATCAGAGAATTGAGATTAACTTGTAAATGGCTCTTTTTGGAAACTGAATCAGCCAGACAGGTATCTAACAGGCATCTTATCCCTCTAGGGGTGGTGACATTCTTCAGTCTTCTTTTCTGCAATAGAGAATCAGATAACGGGAAGGGGAAGGGAAAAAATTGTTCCCCTGGGGCATCCTTCTGGTCTTTTGGTCTTTCCCCTTTGGAGGTGGGGCAGTCTCTTCCAGTGTCGGTTGATCTTTAAGGGTCTTTCACTCAAAATACTCATTACAGAAAGGAGCCATATTTTGGAGTGAATTATGTTGGTTTCCTTCACCTCCTTGGCACAGAAGGTGGGAAATGTGTCCCTGAAGGGTCAGGGCCCCTCTGACTGGAGATGAAAAGGTCAGGGTTGAGTAAGGAGGAACCTGGCAGGGGCCTTTATGATACCTGAGAGGACTAGGGCTTGGATGGAGCAAGAGAGGCACCGTTGGAGCAATATTCAGGTATAAGACTTAAGTCTTGCATTCAGGTATAAGATTTAAGGCTCTTGCCTCATCCTGATCCTGGCTCTAATAAGGGGAGGCTTTTTGCTGGTAAATTCCAATTATTAGGAGCCAAAAATGTCAATGCCTTACAGGGTCCAGTCAGCAGTGTCAAGCAGTGGGCTGGGTGGGGCCTGGGCTGGCTGGAGCTCCCCTACCCTGTCTAAAGAGGGCAGTGGCTGCTCAGCTCCAGTGTATGCCGGGAAGGAGCTGGCTGAGATAAGGAGCTAGTGCCATGATGATCATGTTGCCACAGGATCAAGTGGGTCCTGTGTGACATCACCTTTAGGTGCCTGAAATCTAGATTTTATTTTATTTATTTATTTTGTAACTTTTTTTTTTTTTTTGAGACGGAATTTCGCTCTTGTTGTCCAGGCTGGAGGCCAATGGCACAATCTCAGCTCACTGCAACCTCCCAGGTTCAAGCGATTCTCCTGCCTCAGCCTCCCAAGTAGCTGGGATTACAGGTGCGCACCACCATGCTGAGTAGCTGGGATTACAGGCATGCGCCACCATGCCCGGCTAATTTTATATTTTTAGTAGAGATGGGGTTTCTCCATGTTGGTCAGGCTGGTCTGGAACTCCTGACCTCAGATGATCTGTCCACCTCAGCCTCCCAAAGTGCTGGGATTACAGGTGTGAGGCACCGGCCTGAAATCTAGATTTTAAAGTGAGATGTCTTAATTTTTTGTAAAGGGCAGGCACAAATTTATAAAACATCAAGTGGGCCAAATAAGATGTTATTATAGGCCACAGTTTTAGCTTGGCGGTTGCTGATTTACTGACCCTGTTATAATGTTGGAAGTCAGGACTTTGGGCAAATGAAAGAGAAAAGGAGATAGACTGAGAATGTGATTTTACAACTCCAGCCTCTCCAGGGGCTGGGTGGCCAGTGTCTCCGCAGCAGCCTTCTCTCGCAGGAAGTAGAACTGTCTGCAATGCTGATGGAGTCACAGTAACCTTCACCCCACTGAACTCAGGATCTGCAGAGCCACTAAAACCTGGAGCAACCGCCTTCAGCATCCAAGAGAAGCTGCTAAAAGCATTATGGGTCAATTCATTTTAGACATTTCTTCCAGATGTCCCCGTGGAAAGTTAAGGTCTAAATCAGTGGTCCCCATTCCTGGCAGCACCTGAGTTTCACCTAGGGAGCTTTTAGAAAGTGAAACTTGGACTGCAGTTCACATCAGTTCAGTCTCTGGGTGGGGCTTGGACATCAGCATTTGTAGAAGCTCCCTAGGTGGCTTTGGTGCAGTCAGACTGGAAACCACTGATCCAACTAATAGAAATGCTAGGTTGGGATCTCTTCCGGGGCATCTCTTTAGGACAGGCTGTGCATGACAGTCCCATAGTGTCAGGGTTCCAAGATGGTCTAACGGTTTAGGTACTGGTCTTAATTTTTATTTTTTTGCTCTCTTTGAGACCTTAACAAACTCTACAAGGCTGAGCGCAATGGCTCACGCCTATAATCCCAGCACTTTCTTTCTTTCTTTTCTTTTTTTTCTGAGACAGAGTCTCGCTCTGTTGCCCAGGTTGGAGTGCAGTGGCACAATCTTGGCTTACCACAACCTCCACCTCCTGGGTTCAAGCGATTATCTTGCCTAAGCCTCCCGAGTAGCTGGGATTACAGGCTCTCGCCCAGCTAATTTTTGTATTTTTAGTAGAGAATTTAGTAGAGGGGTTTCACTATGTTGGCCAGGCTGGTCTTGAACTCCTGACCTCATGATCCGCCCGCCTCAGTCTCCCAAAGTGCTAGGATTACAGGCGTGAGCCACTGCGCCTGGCCAATTTCAGCACTTTCAGAGGTCAAGGCAAGAGAATGGCTTGAGTCCAGGAGTTCGAGACCAGCCTGGGCAACATGGCGAGACTTCATCTCAATTTAAGAAAAAAACCAAAACACCCAAGCTCTACAACCTTCATATCCTCATTGACTGATTAAGTGCAGATAATGATATTTGTCCTTCTAACCTCACCAGGCTGTTATCAGGAGAAATGAAGCAATAAATGAGAAATTGCTCCGCAAACTGTCGATGTTATGCAAACACTGCTATTCAGCGTGTGCTCCCAGGTGCGGGAGGTACAGCTGTTATCTGTTGGAGATCATTTCTGAAGTAACATTCCTAGTGCCATGGGTCAGATGGAAATTGCTACAGGCATTCCAACTTAGAAAGCAGCCTTTATTGTCTTATAGGCAGGTGCGTTTCCTGGGGTGGCAGTCTGGCACTGGTCCCTCCAACCCCAACTTGTGTAGGAGGTACCACAGTAAATGAGTAGAGAGAGTTCAGGGGACTTGAAGGGAAGTGGTGGGCCATCTGGAGAGGGAGGGAACTAAGGACTCCCTGTGGATTGGGGTCTTCCTGAGGATCCAGGGCGTAACTGTTAAGGAGCCTTAGCAGGGATTTAAGAGCTATGGAACAGCAAAAAGAGGCAAATTATTAAGGAAATTAGTGAAGTCATCGCTGGAATAACAGAGAGGGAACACAGCAGTGCAGCATGGGCCCTGGCCTCAGGAAGCTGTCTGATTGGGGCAGATAGGACCAGCCCCCTAGAAGACAGTCATCCATATCAGTTAGGCAGTCATGACTCAGTGTTACTTATCTGAGGCCCAGGTTGCATGAGGGGTTGGGGGTGGGATGGACAGAGCACTGGCTGGGCATCAGGACTGGGTTGGAGTCCTGGCTCCAAACTGTACCGCAACCTGACACTGGGCAAGATGGCCCACCTGCGGCATCCCAGGTTCCTGTCCTGTAAAGAAGAGTCTGGATGTATATCCAGATGGACTGTGAGCACAGCCTGAGTTTGCCCTGTCGAGGTGCTGAGGCCTGGGAGATTGGGGTGAGTAGCTGTGGTCCAGGGAAGGTGGGCAAGCTGGGCCTTAGATGAGAGGGGATGCTTGGTCAGGCAGAGGTGAGTGGAGAAGGCAGGGCAAGGAAGGGAATATGAGCAGGGAACAAATGGAGTGGACTTGGTGAGGGCAGAGGTGGGTAAGTTGCCTTGTGGCCAGAGTGGAGGAAGAGATAAGTGGGAAAGAGTGGAGTTGATTACAGAAGGCCTCGGAAACCAGGCAGAGATGTTTAAGTTGGCTCTCTCAGGAAGGAGGGGGCCATGAAGGGATTTAGGGAAGGGTCATGACATGATTATGCTGCATTTTAGCAGGATTAATGTGACCTGGTGCCCAGAATGACTTGGATGGCATGAGGTCAGGAGCCGAGGAGGACAGCTAGAAGACTCTTGTAATATTTCTGGCACAGGGAGATGGACTGGGAGTTGGGAGGTGGCAGTAGGTCAGGCCTAGAGACATTTCTCAGGAAATACTGACAGGCCTTGGGGCCTGGTTGCATTCATGGAGTGGGGAGGAATGAGTCACCTTGAGAATCAGTTTCCCTCTCAAAAGGCCAGGAAAGAGAAAGCAGAGGCAGCTTTTCTGCCTGCAAACAGGACATATCAGGGTAACTTGGCTCTTCCAAGCGTCAGCTTCTCCCCGGCTCCAGCTCAGATAGGAGTTGTAACAAGGGGTTGGGCATGGGTGATGGCACTGGCTGGTGGCTGGGTTAAGGGTCATGTTTTTGATTTTGCATTAAGCTTTAGGCTTATTCAGCCTGCCAAGTGCCAGGCCCTGGGCTTGCGTGGAAGACAAAGCAATTAACAAAACCCAGTCCTCCATCCTCAAGGAGTTTCCAGCCCTGTGAGCTTGGCAGATCTGTGGAATTCAAATGAAATGGCAGTTGAGAACAACCATCTTGTTCTCATTTACTCCATTTTGCTTAATGGTCATGTAGGTAGCTCCAAATGTTTGATGTGTGCCAGAAAATCTCTCTCTTCCTGGTTTGTAATTATGATCCAGGGCAAATCCAGGTTTTGTCGGGCTTGAAGATTAAATAAATTGGTGCTCCCTATGGAAAATAATTCAAATATAAACATAAAAATATCACATTGCTAGGCCCTCTCAGGGCCTAGAAGGGTAGGAATCAAGTGAGAGCCCCTGAAGCTTTAACCGCATTAACTTCTCAGTCAGTTCTATAATACCTACCATTCCTTAAGTGTATATTATGTGCAGGTATTTTGCATACAGTATTACACAACAATCAAGGGGAGGGGAGGTGGGCATTAGAGTCTTCATCTTATGGATGAAGACACAGTTTCAGAGGTGATTCGAGATGCCCCTCTGCATAGGCCCTAAGGCAGGGGGTGGGGACTGTGACCTGGACAGGAGGCTCTGGCCTCAAGACTACATCTAAGCTCCCCCTTTTCTGTGGGTGATGGTGGCTGTCAGGCCCCTGGGATTCCTGAACCTAAGTCATCCTTCCCTTAGATTTGACTGTACCTTTGCTAGGTCTGGTCAAGCGCTAGGTACTCCTGAAGTCAAGAGCTAGGGTAGAGGTTGGGGGTTGGATCTCAGGGCACCATATGGTGCAGACTTGGTTGCAGGAAAGTGACCTATTTAGGCAGAGGGGGCTCTATACAGCTGGGACCGCAGCAAACCTTAGAGGTGAGCACCTGCTTCAAAGACTCACAGATCCAAGCTGTAATCCTAGATCTACAACTTCCTGGCTGTATAAAGCCCAGCAAGACTGAGGCCCCACTGAGCCTCAATTTCCTTACCTGTCCAATCAGAATAGCAACAACTTGTTTGTACATTTGAGCTCATTACATGTCATCTTGTAAGGCAGTAAAGCTCCTGGAGGCTTCCGGAACACAGAAACAATTAAGAATCCTAAAATTGCTGTCCTGGTAGCACCTCTAGGGATTCCTCCCATCCTACCCAACTTCCTTTGGGAAAGTAGAAGACACGGCACCTGGGAGAGGTGGCTGAACCGTGCCCCAAGTTCCAGTGGGCCTGGATGCCCAAGAGCAAGAGGAGGCCCGGAGGATGGGGACAGGCCGCGACCTGTGGCTCAAGTCCCGCCCAGAGGGAGTGCGCCCTGAGGGAGAGCCACTGGAGCCGGTGACTCGGGGGCGGGTGCTCTGGGGTGTCGCTTTAGGGTCAGCAATACAAATCTGCCAGTTGGAGATTAAGCCAGGCAGGCCGGGGAGGGGTGATGGACTGTCGCTGAAGACCCAGGTGGGCTGGCGCGCTCGGCCTGTGCGAGGCAGGCGCAGGACCCGGGTGCGAGGACTGCGTAACGTCCCGGGCTCCTGCTTCCGCCTGCTTTCCACGCCCACTTCTGCAAGTCCCTTTCGGCACCTACGCGTCCACCGGACGCCTAGGGGCAAGCCCTCATTTCCGAGGAATGGGACCGCCTTCCTGCCCCCGGGGCTGCCAGTCCCTAGACTAGCCCTAGGGGCTTCTCGTCCCGGCCGAGCCGGGCGGTGCCTCCTGCCTGCGCCTCGCACCTCCCCGCCTGGCCCGGCCTACTCGGGCACGGCGCCGCCACGCGTGAAGGCCCGCATCGGCTCCCTACGTGGGGGACGTGAAGGGTGATGTGGAGTATGGGGGGATTTCGCTGCGTCGCCCGCCCCCTTTCCGGCGCGGGAGGGAGCGGCCGCCGCGTCCCAGCTCCCCGGCCCGGACGCCACCGCCCGGCGCTGCAGAGGCGTGCGGCAGCCAATGGGCGTGGAGGAGGTGGGCCGGCTGGCGGCTGTCACCCTCCAAGGGACGGGAGCGCGGAGACCGGGAGCGCGCGAGCTGTCGCCGCGCCCCGGGCCGAGGGGGAGGAGCCGGGGGAGGAGGAGGAGGAGGAGGAGCCGCCGAGCAGCCGCCGGAGGACCACAGCTCGCCAAGGCTGCGGAGGACCGAACGGCCCCACGCCTGCCGCCCCGCGCCCCCGACCGCCAGCATGATCGCCGCGCAGCTCCTGGCCTATTACTTTACGGAGCTGAAGGATGACCAAGTCAAAAAGGTGAGCCCCCGCCCGTGCCGCCGCCGGTCCTGGCCGCAGCCTTGTGTTCCGGCATCCGCTCGCCGCCTCCGCCGCCTCCATCCTCCCTCGCCGGGCCTCCTCTGGGCCAGCATCGAGTTGGACTGCAGGGCGCGAGAAAAGGCTTCGCCTTCGATTCTCCCGGCATTGTCAGTGTCTCTGTGTGTGTGCGTTTTTGGGAGGGGAGCAGACGGGCGGAAGACCCCCGAGACTGGGCTGCCTGCTGCAGTGTCCTTGAAACGGGCCCTGGATGTCAGATAGGCCCCCGGGCTGTGCGGGGAGGTGGCCGGTGGGCCCTTCCGCAGGGCGTGTTTGGGAGGGTCCGAGCGCCGTGGGAGGAGGTGTAATCACGGAGATGCTGGGAAGGTGATCGAGCAGCAGGCGAGGGTGCTGGCCGGAGGCCAGGCCTCCCATATTTGGGGTTCTTGGCGGAGGGTGTCGGGTGCCCCGGAGAAGCTGTCACCAGACTCTCCCAGTTGTTTGAGCTGCTCGTTAATCTGAGGACGAGGTGACCCGCCCGGCTTCCTGGAACGGGGAGGGGCGGCTAGGCCACCGGAAACTTTGCTCATAGGCCTCGTGTCTGGAGCGGCACGTCTGAATGGAATTTTTTATTCTTCTTAAGCTGTAATTTCTAGCCAGCACAGGAGCTTAAATAAGAGACTGGTCATTCGAGTTGGGTGGACGCCTGACGCATATGCTTGTGGCATGCTTGTTCTAGCACTTGGACGCATGCATCCTCCTGTCTTTAGGTGTTGTTGCCTTTGACATCTTAGTGTAAAATACTGTCCGCTGGCAGGTCTTAAAGGTGTATCTGTCCCTTCTGTCAGCTTTGCTACTGTATTTTTAAGAAACAGCCTAAGCTGTAGGGAAAGACGCCCATTTTATCAGTGCCGGGTCTGGTCCAGGGTCCAGACCCACTCACCCTGAACGTGGTGACGTTATTGCTGGGGTTAGGTGGGATGGACTCACAAAGTCATCTTGACTTTGGAGTTCAGACAGGTGGAGATCTACAGGTGAAAGGCAGGAGCGACAGGCCTGGATTTTCTGCCGGGCAAGCCATAGGGTGTTCCATCCCCTTCCTGTGCATCTAAGGCGACTCCCTCATCTGGCACCATAGGAAACAGGCCTACTAAGCACAGCAACGATATCAAGGTCACCCCGTGAGTTAGAAACAGAGCCAGTCGGGGGGATCCAGGTCTCCCAGTTCCTCCACCCAGGAACTTCACCTGGGTCCTCCTGGAGGTCAGCTTCCAGGAGGGAGTGGATACTGAGAGACGAAGCCCCTGGGGACCCTGCTGTGATCTTGGATCCCATGGTGGGTGGGGACCGGGAGTGAGGTAGGTAGGAGATAGGCTTGGGAATGTCATCTGCCATTGTTCTTTATGGCTTTAAGCAATGATTCTGGGGTTGTCAAACCATGGCACTCAAAACACTTGCTCCTATGGAGCACCCTGGAGCTTCCTTCTGGCCACTGACCAGGGAGCCATGCTTACCGGTGTGTGCGTTTCATAAGTTTTCTCCAGTGGTGTTGTGCATCACTGATGTTCTTCCCATTGAACCAGGGAGACAGTTCTCCCGGCATGGCAAGAAGTGCCCAGAACAGGCCTCCTGAAGCCAAGAGGAGTTCACTATCCTCCTGCACGTGGTGTCCTTTATAGCTCAAGACAGTGGGCTGCTGGGCCGGGGGTATGCCTGGGTGACCTTGTAAACCTCCAACATTCACACCCACCACCACCCACAACAGACTGCTGGCTGTTGGCTGCCGGTGGCCTCCAGCAGCTGAGCTGGGCTGAGGTTTGGACTCCATTCAGTGGGACATGTTTCTCAGACATACAGTGTCTAGGGTGGGCCCAGAGCTCTCCACTCCCGCGGGTGGCTCAATTCACATCTATGGATGCACAGTCTATCTCCTAGGCCCCTTTAGGATTCTCATATTCTTCCCTTCTCTCCCCCTAGAACCTTGCTGGAGGACTGTCTTAAGGCCAAGGTTTTCACCAGATATTATTTGTCAAGGAGATTCTTAAAAACAAGATGTTTGCCTGTATCTCACCACGGACTTCCTATACTGCTTTCCATAGGGGAGTATGTGGATTCCTGCCAGGGGTCCCCTCATTTTGCATAGTGGACTATGTAGCACAGCCATCTGTGGGTGTGGTCGTGGGTATGATTGCGCCACTGCACTCCAGCCTGGGGCTTCTAAAGACAGTGATGTAGTGGGTACTTGCTCCAGTGACCTACTCAGCTTTGCCCAAGTGTGCAGATGCTGGGGGACCACATCTGCTCTTCTGGGGCCCAGGACTTCTTAGAGACCAGCTCTTTCCACCTACCACTCACCACAGGAAAGGCTAGGTGAAGGTGTAGGACCCCCTGTTCTTCCTGTGGTGCTGGACTCTGCCTGCCTCCCAGCGGGGACCTGCTGAGGATAGTTTCCCCCAGCGTGGGCAGCCATGATGATTCAGCCCTGCAGCTGTAGGCAGCCTCCGGCACTCTGGAGACAGACCTGGCATCCCTCAGTAACCCTCATCTATCTTCTTGCCCTCAGAACCAGAGGTAGGAGAAGGGAAGGTGGGGACCATGCTAGGGAAGTTTTTGGAATTGCTTAGAATCCAAACGTGATCATGAAAAGGGTGTCATTTCTATCCTCATTGCCTATGAGGCACATCAGTAATTCAACTCCATAAAATTACGTCCTGGGTTGAAACAGTTCAGGTATCTGACTTCCCAGCTTGGAACCCCCTTATCCAGACAGCATCTACATAAATTGGTTAATGGGTGCTGTTAAAGAGGGTGTCCTGGAATTAGGCTGAGCTAAGCGCAAAACACATATATTCCTTTCACTCTTCTAGTGCCTTTAGGAGGAAAGGGAGGCATATGTGTGCTTGCGAAGGATTCTATTCACCAGAATCCCAGACGTCTGCTAGTTCTGCAGCTAGAGGCTGGGTTCTTTGACCTCTAAGTAACCTTATTTTTTATTTTTTTATTTTAATTTCTTTTTTTGAGATGGAGTCTCACTCTGTTGCCCAGGCTGAGTGCAGTGGCGCGATCTCGGCTAGCTGCAAGCTCCGCCTCCCGGGTTCATGCTGTTCTCCTGCCTCAGCCTCCCGAGTAGCTGGGACTACAGGCGCCCGCCACCACGCCCGGCTAATTTTTTGTATTTTTAGTAGAGACAGGGTTTCACCGTGTTAGCCAGGATGGTCTCCATCTCCTGACCTCGTGATCCGCCCGTCTCAGCCTCCCAAAGTGCTGGGATTACAGGCGTGAGCCACCGCGCCCGGCCCTAAGTAACTTTAAACACGCATCTCATCTCGCCAGCTTCTTCCATTCGGTTTAGCCATTAGGAGCTTGGAGCAGGGTGAAGGATTGCATAGTGCTCTGTTTGTTTAGAAAGGGAAGATGGGTCCAGGAAGGTCAGAACTTGGCTTCTAAAGAAAGATTAGACTTCCTTTACTCCACGCTTGTCAGAATGGTGAGCAAATGCCAGTGGATTTTCTCTGGGTGAGATCCCCATAACGCTAAGTGATTTCCACTAGTAGGTGAGCAAACAGGTGTGTTTTGTCCAATGGCTGAACTCAGGAGTCCTTGAGTACTTGGCCCAGGAAGACAGGGGAGAGTAGGCTGAGCAATTAAAAGACTGCCCAAGGTACATTCCTTAGAGCCCATGTGTTCCGGCTGCAAAAGCAAGCATTAAAAAAAAAAAAAGGACTGATGCGGTGGCTCATATCCTGTAATCTCAGCACTTTCGGAGGCCAAGGTGGGTGGATCACCTGAGGTTGGGAGTTCGAGACCAGCCTGACCAACATGGAGAAACCCCGGCTCCACAAAAATACAAAATTAGCTGGGTGTGGTGGTGCATGCCTGTAATCCCAGCTACTTGGGAGGCCAAGGCAGGAGAATCACTTGAACCTGGGAGGCAGTGGTTGCAGTGAGCTGAGATCAAGATCACGCCATTGCACTCCAGCCTGGGCAACAAGAGCGAAACTCCATCTCAAAAAAAAAAAAAAAAAAGTTCCCATTCATTATTGCTCAGAGGTGAAAGAGGTGAGAGTTAGAAAATTACGAAAAACCTGGCTGGGTGCGGTGACTCATGCCTGTAATCCCAGCACTTTGGGAGGCCGAGGCAGGCAAATCACGAGGTCAGGAGTTCGAGACCAGCCTAATATGGTGAAACGCCATCTTTACTAAAAATACAAAAATTAGCCGGGCGTGGTAGCGTGCGCCTGAAGTCCTAGCTACTCGGGAGGCTGAGGCAGGAGAATCGCTTGAATCCGGGAGGTGGAGCTTGCAATGAGCCAGGATCATGCCACTGCACTCCAGCCTGGGCAACAGAGCGAGACTCTGTCTCAAAAAAAAAAAACAAAGAAAAAAGAAAATTATGAAAAATCTGTGGGTTCTTGCAGTGGCAAAGAAAAAAAAGAGAAAATTATGAAAAGTCAGCCTGGGCAACAAAATGAAACCTCATCTTAAAAAAAATTTTTTTTAGCTTGCTTTGGTGGCATGCACATACCTGTAGTCACAGCTACTCAGAAGGCTGATTGAGCCCAAAAGACTGATCCCAAAACAGTGAGCTGTGATGCTATGATTGTGTCACCGCACTCCAGGCTGGATGATAGAGTGAGACTCTGTCTCAAAAAAAAGAAGAAAAAAAATTATGAGACATGTCTCATAACCTCTCAATTCTGATGTTGTACAAATATTCAGTGAGAGCTTCTTGGTGAATCTTGACTTTACAATCCCTGCCTCTTCTGCCTTAGATACTCCTAGAGTTTCTCCCAAGAGAAGCCCCATCACTTTATCTGGTTGGATAGTTTGGGAATGTCATGAAGGAATAAACTGGCAGGCAGGGTGGCTGTGAGGTGCTTTCACATCTGGCCAAGCTGTTCCGTGCCCCCATGCTCCTACTGTTCTCCGGAGAAGACATAGGCAGCTTTCCCTTTACAAGACTGATTTGGCGTGACTGGGACTGTCTCTGTGTGTGTCTGCAGTCAGGGATTCCTGGCAGACAGATTTAGCCACTGGAATCAGCTCTGAGCATGCCTGAGAAGGTTCAGAGAAGACATGGATAAAGACAGGGAGCTGCATACCTCCGCATCCAGGAATCAGTTGTGGCCAGACTGATGGCACCTGCTTATTGATTTATTTTTATTTTTTTAAAGAGACAGGGTCTTACCATGTTGCCCAGGCTGGTCTTGAACTCCTGGGCTCAGGCAGTCCTCCTGCCTCGGCCTCCATAAGTGTGCTTATTGATTTGAAAACCCTGAAGATCAAATCTGATCACAGGAGCTCAATCATTTCTTTAAAAAATGTTTGATTTTTAAATTATGTGCAGAGGACTGTGCAAGGCTGGGATGACAACTATAAATAAGGCAGAAATGGTCCCTGTTCTCATGGAGCATAAAATATTTGCTGGCTGGGCGTGGTGGCTCATGCCTATAATCCCAGCACTTTGGGAGGCCAAGGCAGGCTGATCAATTGAGGTCAGGAGTTTGAGACCAGCCTGACCAACATGGTGAAACCCCATCTCTACTAAAAATACAAAAAAGGTAGCCAGACGTGGTGGCTCATGCCTGTAGTCCTAGCTTCTCGGGAGGCTGAGGCAGAAGAATCGCTTGAATGTGGGAGGCGGAGGTTGTAGTGAGATGACACTCCAGCCTGGGTGACAAAACGAGACTCCATCTGAAATAATAATAATAATAATAAAACGTATTTGCTGTGTTATATGTGCAAAGCATATGGGCTATGAGGGCCCACAGCGTGGCGTGGTTATACCTTGGGTGGGAAATCCCTAGCCTAGGAACTGCTTACAGCTAGGCTGCGGATGTTAGCTCCTTAAGTGCTTCAGGAAACTGCTCCCATCCCCAGTTCTGGGGCTGTGTTAGTCTGTTTGGAGTAGCAGGACAGGTGCCCACTGCCTTCTGACCTAATAAACCTTAACAACGGGATCTTATGAAACCACTTAATACACACTGGGTTGTGTTCATTTTATTTGCTCTTAAAGAAAAATAGGTAAAAATTTTACAGTTTGATGGGTCTTGATTTCTGGAAATAACACTGACTTCTGGTAAACAGTACATATCAGGGATATTATACTTAGAAACTTTGTAAGGTGGAGTCAAATTAATTGTCACAAAAATGTGTATTTTCTTTCTTTCTTTTTTTTTTTTCTTTTTAAGACGGAGTCTCGCTCTGTCGCCCAGGCTGGAGTGCAGTGGCTCGATCTTGGCTCACTGCAAGCTCTGCCTCCTGGGTTCATGCCATTCTCCTGCCTCAGCCTCCTGAGTAGCTGTGACTACAGGCGCCCGCCACTGCGCCCGGCTAATTTTTTGTATTTTTAGTAGAGACGGGAGTCTCACCGTGTTTAGCCAGGATGGTCTCGATCTCCTGACCTTGTGATCCGCCCGCCTCAGCCTCCTAAAGTACTGAGATTACAGGCATGAGCCACCACGCCTGGCCATGTATTTTCTTATTCTTTTTTTTTTTTTGTTTTTTGAGATGGAGTTCTGCTGTGTCGCCCAGGCTGGAGTGCAATGGCACGATCTCGGCTCACCGCAACCTCTGTCTCCTGGGTTTGAGCGATTCTCCTGCCGGAGTAGCTGGGGTTACAGGCGCCAGCCACTGCCCCGGCCTGCTTTTTTTTTTGAGATGGAGTCTCACTCTGTAGCCCATGCTGGAGTGCAATGGCATGATCTTAGCACACTGCAACCTCTGCCTCCCGGGTCCAAGTGATTCTCCTGCCTCAGCGCCCTCCACCCTCAAGTAACTGGGATTACAGATGCCTGCCACCATGCTCGGCTAAGTGTTGTATTTTTAGTAGAGACTGGGTTTCACCATGTTGGCCAGGCTGGTTTCGAACTCCTGACCTCAAGTGATCTGCCTGCCTCAGCCTCCCAAAGTGCTGGAATTACAGGCGCCAGCCACTACCCCTGGCCTGCATTTTTTTTTTTTTTTTTTTTTTTGAGACGGAGTCTCATTCTGTCGCCCAGGTTGTAGTGCAGTGGCACGATCTCAGCTCACTGCAACCTCTGCCTGCTGAGTTCAAGCAATTCTTCTGCCTCAGCTTCCCTAGTAGCTGGGATTACAGGTGCCGCCACTACGCCCAGCTAATTTTTTGTATTTTTAGTGGAGATGTGGTTTCACCATGTTGGCCAGGCTGGTCTTGAATTCCTGACCTCATGATTCTCCTGCCCCGGCCTCCTGAAGTGTTGGGATTACAGGCGTGAACCACCGTGTCTGGCCACTTTTTTTTTTTTAATGGCTTGTCGTCTCTGGGCATCCTGGAACACTTAGTGAGTGTCATGTCCAGTATGAATTATATATATATATAATTGAGATTACACTATAAATGTTTCTGCACACAACTATACTAACATATGTGTAGGTGTGTGTATGCTTTCATATGCTCTTTCAAAAGCCTCAGCGAGGTTGACGGTACAAGAAGTATTATTCCTGGGCTTACCAGCAGGGCTCCCTCCCCAGGGCATCCTCCCCATCCTGCTGCCTGCCTTGTGTGTTGCAGACAGAAGGCAAGCAATTTATTCCCCGTTTAGAAACAGAGACTGAAGACCCATCCAGAGGAGATAAAACATTTTTCTAAGGTGGAAAGAAAATCAGGAATAGGATTCAGAGGGCTCTTCTTGCTTCCTCTGTTTCCTTCTTTTAGAAGAAAAACCTGTCCTAGTTGGTTTTAATGCTTTACCTTGGAACCTGTATTTTAATACTGTCACGTTACAAATCAATACATTGGAGTTAATTTTTATTATGAAATATTTGAGGCACATAAAAGAAGATTGAGGTTCACCTAAACACCTCTGTGTCTGCTACTCAGCTTGAGAAGTTATAGACACAGTTACAATTACGTTACAGACATAGTTGAAGCCCTGTCTGCGCCATCTCTGAGACAGTTAGCTGCTTCTTCCTTTGGAGGTGACCTCTGTCCTGAATTTGGTGTTTATCTTTTCATGTATGTTTTTATGCTTTTATTACATATGCATGTGTCTATAAACAGTATATAGTATTGCTTTATAGATAACATGGTTTTACCTTTTGTAAATGGTACTATACTGACTATGTGTTTAAGCAATATATGGTATTGCTTTGTGTGGTTTTAAACTCTTTTTTTTTTGAGATGGAATGTCATTCTGTTGCCTAGGCTGGAGTGCAGTGGTGCGGTCTCAGCTCACTGCAGCCTCTGCCTCCTGGGTTCAAGCGATCCTCCTGCCTCAGCCTCCTGAGTAGCTGAGATCATACCCGGCTAATTTTTTTGTATTTTTAGTAGAGACAGGGTTTCACCATGTTGGTCAGGCTGGTCTCAAACTTCTGATCTCAAGTGATCTGCCCACCTAGGCCTCTTTCCAAAGTGCTGGGATTATAGGCGTGAGCCACCACACCCAGCCAGTTTTAAACTCTTATAAATGGTGCTATACTGTATGTATCCTTCCGCCATTTATTTTCTTTTAGCTCAACATTATATTTTTGAGATTTTACAAATGTTGATCTACGTAACTGTTTCATTAAACTGCTCTGGTTTCTTACAGAGTATAAAAGCTCCACAGTTAATTCATCTATTCTGCTTTTGATGGGCATTTGTGTTTCTAATGTTTCAAGTGACAAACAATGCCTTGGTGAACTTTCTCTAGAACAACTCATTCAGCGCATGCACAAGTTTCTCTAGGCTCTAAACTGTGTACCTAGGGCTGGGATTACCAGGTGGAGAGATGTGTGCATCTTCCCATATACGAGATTCTGCCAAGTTGCCATCTGTGGTCATGCCAGTTCACACTCCCATGGGAAGTATGTGCAGGTTGCCTTTGTTCCACACCAACCCTTGTTATGGTCAAACCTTTGCAGATTTGTAATAGATGAGTTTTAGTCTATTTCCTTCCTCAGTCATTTCCATTCACATCTCAGTATTCGAGCTGTGTTTAAAATTAGCCCATTTCCTGAGTTAACCTTATCAGAGTCCTTGCTTCAGAGTCCCATGGAGTGAAGTTGACAGCTCCACGGACTGCTGCTGCTGAGATATCTGTACTGGGGAGGGAAAGGCTTAGGATGGCTCTCCATCGCCCCTGGTGCTGTGGGGCGACTCCGTTAAACTTTTCTGGGAATTGAAACACACATTTGTGAGCTTTCACTTGCACACACTTCCTCTCTTCTGGGTGGATCCGACCTGGGTAGGGCAGGCTTATCTGTCGCCTAAACATGCCCAGCTCTGCTCAGAGAAAACTCAAGCCAGCGGCCTCTCAGACCGTCTTCCGTAAAAGGAGACGGTGGCTGTACCCACGTGGCAGGGAAAACTGAACCGTGAAGTCCGCGGCTCAGCCGTTTGCACACAGAAGCTGAGCTGTCCCTGTGCGAGGCAGAAAATGTCGGCTCATGTTCATCTTGAGTCTGTGCCTGATTACAGGCTGCAGACTTGGAGACCTCAAGCGTGCCTTACAGGGAAGGGGACATTCGGTGCCTACTAGGCGCCCGGCTTTTCTTTTTCTTAACAGGGGTCTTATTGAATCATTTCTAGAACTCATATGAAACAAAGCCAACGTTCATTGTTGTATTCATTGCCATGTACTATGCTAAAGGCATCGTGAGCCTTTGCTTGGTTCATCCCCACAACGCCTTTGTGAGGTGGATGTGATTTCAGACCATGAGGCCCTGATAGTGAACGATAGAGCCAGCATTCAGCCTCATCAAGGCTGATGGCAGAGCTCCTGCTTTAATTATTTTCTCAATTGTGTTATAATTCACCTACCATGAAACGCACCATTGTACAGTGTACAATTCAGTGGTTTCTAATACCTTTACAAGGTTGTCCAAGCATCACCACCGTCTAATTCCAGAATATTGTATCACCCTCCGAAAAAACTACCTGTTAGCAGTCACTTCCCATTTCTGCCTCCACCTAGCTTCTGGCAACCACTAATCTACCTTTTTTTTTTTTTTTTTTTTAATGGATTTGTCTCTTATGGACATTTCATATAAATGGAATAATATAAAATGTGGCCTTTTGTGTCTAGCCTCTTTTACTTAGCATAATGTCTTCAAGGTTCATCCATGTAGTAGCATGTGTCAGCACTTCATTCCTTTTTATTGCTGAATACTATTCCATTGTATTTTTCTTTTTTTCTCTTTCTTTTTTTTTTTTTTTTTTTGAGACGGAGTCTTGCTCTGTTGCCCAGGCTGGAGTGCAGTGGCGCAATCTCGGCTCACTGCAAGCTCCGCCTCCCGGGTTCACGCCATTCTCCTGCCTCAGCCTCCCGAGTAGCTGGGACTACAGGCGCCCACCGCTGCGCCCGGCTAATTTTTTCTATTTTTAGTAGAGACGGGGTTTCACCATGGTCTCGATCTCCTGACCTTGTGATCCGCCCGCCTCGGCCTCCCAAAGTGCTGGGATTACAGGCGTGAGCCACCGCGCCCGGCTCCATTGTATTTTTCTACTACATTTTGTTTGTCCATTTGTCAGTTGACAGGCATTTGGACTGCTTCCACTCTTTTTGGCTATTATGAATAATGCTGCTCTGAACATTTGTGTGTGAATATTTTGTATAGACATGCTTGCTTGCTTTCTTCTTCTTTTTTTTTTTTTTAGACGGAGTTTTGCTCTCTCGCCAGGCTGGAGTGCAGTGGAGCAATCTTGGCTCACTGCAATCTCCGCCTCCCGGGTTCAAGTGATTCTCCTGCCTCAGCCACCCAAGTAGCTGGGACTATAGGCACATGCCACCATGCCCAGCTAATTTTTGTATTTTTAGTAGAGATGGAGTTTCACCATGTTGGCCAGGATGGTCTTGATCTCTTGACCTTATGATCCGCCCGTCTCAGCCTCCCAAAATGCTGGGATTACAGGCGTGAGCCACCGCGCCTGGCCAGACATGCTTTCGTGTCTCTTGGGTGTATATGTAGGAATGGAATTCCTTGGAGAGCCCCTGCTTTTAATCGATTTGAGGAAGAGGGCATTATCTCCATTCAGAAATGAGCAAACGAAGGCCCCCCAGGTGGTGAATTGACTTGCTGATGACCACACAACTCATGAATGACAGGCACAGGAACCCAGTACTGCTGGTCCCCTGAGTCAGAAATCCATGTTCTTTCCACCATTATACCCAACTCTCATTGTGCAGTTTAGGGAAACAGATCAAGGAGGGAAAGACTGGAGTGGGAGAGGGGTGGAATTGGCTTGGGATCCAGGTTCCCTGTCCCCTATTTCCTGCCCCTCCCCAGCACCAGCACGGTCTCTCCTGCCTGTGCCTGCTGCCCCACCCCCAGCCCCATTTGCTTAGTGTTGATGAGCCTCTTCCATTTGGGAAGGAAATGGATCCAGTAAGGTCATTAACAGTGAAATGTTAGGGATTTGCCCTGTTTTTCAAATCTCCCTTTTCATTTGTCTCCTTCCTCCCATTCTTGTTTGCATTTAAAACAGGACCCCCAGGAGGGCACTGCTTAACCTGCATGAAAACTCCCTCAGTGCTCCTTGTGATGCCCACTCTTAGCCTCTGCCTGGGGGTACTGTAAGCAGCTGTCGATTCCATCAGTTGATTGACACATAGGGCTTGTCTTCAGCATGTTATTCACCCAGACCTCATGTCCCTGATGTCTCCTGGTGCCTTCTAGGACCCTGTCTGGGTGGGTGTGGTGAGTGAAGTAGGAGACCCAGGCTACTGCTGTGATAAAGACACTGCCTCACATTTACGAAGTTCAGTCTCATTTATAAAATACTTGATTTAATCGGATGCTTGCTTTAGCTGAATCCTTCCATCAAGCTTGGATGTAGGAATTTCTTCCTGCATCTTACATATGGGGCAGGTGAGGCCCAGGAAGTGGAATTCATGTGATCTTGGTGGCCAGAAAGCAGTAGAGCTAGGGTGGGGACACAGACCTCCCCAACGCCAGTGGGCAGTTGTTGCTGTGCCTGCAGACCCAGAACTGTGGTCCAGGGCTCCAGACTCCAAAGCCATTGATGGGGTTCAGGGCATACAATCCCCAAATAGTAATATGGCATTTGAGAAAACAGCAGAGGCAAGAAGGTCTTTCACCTTTCCCCTCCCTTCTTCCCTGATGCAGACTCATTCAAGAAGGTGTCTACCCTATACCCAGAAGAATGGGACATCCTTATCTCTGGAGATACAGGGACACAGAGAAGAATCTGAACAAACAGGGCCTGCTAACTTCTCTTCAGTTTATCACTATTAGATCATATCCCCTTTCTCCAGTCACACTTCTTCATGACCATCCACTTCTTCATCAAACCTGACATAGAGAAATATGCAGACTTACCTGTTTTTTTTTTTCTTTCTTTCTTTCTTTTTTTTTTTGAGACAGTTCTCGCTGTGTTGCCCAGGCCGGAGTGCAGTGGCGCAATCTTGGCTCACTGCAGCCTCCACCTTCCTGGTTCAAGCATTTCTCCCACCTCGGTCTCCCGAGTAGCTGGGATTACAGGCATGTGTCGCCACACCTGGCTAATTTGTGTATTTTTGGTAGAGATGGGGTTTCACTATGTTGACTAGACTGGTCTCAAACTCCTGGCCTGAAGTGATCTGCCCACCTTGGCCTTCCAAAGTGCTGGGATCACAGGCATGAGCCACAACGCCTGGCGAGAGTTACCTGTTTCTTTGTGCCTTCATTTCCTTTTGAAGGCTTCTGTGTCACCTAAAAACTTAGATTAATTTGTGTGCCTTGTTCTTGTTACTCTGTCTTTTGTTACAGGGGCCTCAGCCATAAACCTAAAATGGGAAGGAAGGATATTTCTTTTCGGCTACCACGTGTTCTACATTGCAGCGGCCTTCCTCATAGAAACCGTCACCCAAGGCTCTGATAATGGAGATGTGTCAGAAATGCTAGGGCTGTGTGTCCAGAATAGTAGGCACCAGCCAGAGGTGGCTGTTGAGCTCTTAAAATGTGGCAAGTCTGATTTGAGATGTGCTGTGGCATATAAACTCCATACAGGTTTTCAAATATTTCATGTGACACAAAGAATATGAAATAGCCTGGTAATCGTTTTCAATTTTTTTTTTTTTTTTTTTGAGACAGAGTCTTGCTCTGTCACCAGGCTGGAGTGCAGTGGCACGATCTTGGCTCACTGAAACCTCCACCTCCCAGGTTCAAGTGATTCTCCTGCCTCAGCCTCCCAAGTAGCTGGGATTACAGGTGTGCACCACCATGCTGAGCTAATTTTTTGTATTTTTGGTAGAGTCGGGGTTTCACCATGTTGGCCAGGCTGGTCTCGAACTCCTGACCTCAAGTGATCCACCTGCCTCGGTCTCCCAAAGTGCTGGGATTACAGGCGTGAGCCACTGCGCCCGGCCAATAGTTTTCTAGTATTGGCTGGGCATGGTGGCTCACACCTGTAATCTTGGCACTTTAGGAGGCTGAGGCCAGAGGATCACTTGAGCCCAGGAGCTTGAGATCAGCCTGGGCAATATAGCAGACCTCATCTCTACAAATAATTAAAAACATTAGCTGGGCGTGGTGGCACACATCTGTGGTCCCAGCCACTTGGGAGTCTGAGGTGAGAGGATTGCTTGAGCCCAGGAGGTCAAGGCTGCAGTGAGCCCTGATTGACCCACTGCACTCCAGCCTAGGTGATGGAGCAAGACCCTGTCTAAAAAAAAAAAAAAATTTTTTTTTTCTGATATTGATTAGATGTAGAAACAACATTTTGGATATACTGGGTTAAATAAAATACAGTATTTCACTTGGGAGGCTGAGGCAGAAGGACTGCTTTGATTGTTTGAGGCTGCAGTGAGCCCTGATTGCTCCACTGTACTCCATTCTGGGTGACAGAATGAGATTATAAAAAAAAAATTAATTTCACCTGTTCTTTTTAAATGTGGCTACTAGAAAAGTTAACATTGTATATTTGGCTCATATTATCTTCCTGTTGGACAGTGCTCTGCTAGATGGTGAATTCCATGGCTTAGGAGTTTGCACGCTGCATTTAAAGCAGTGGGTTCCTGTGGATCCTTGGACCTTGGTTTCCTCCTCTGTAAGCTGCAGTTTCCTTATCTGGAATCCATGATCTTGAAACTACCCATCCAGCTTGAGTAGTATTGTGAGGTGACCATCAAGCCCTCTAGACCTCATTTTCTTTCTTTCTTTCTTTTTTGAGACAGAGTCTTGCTCTGTCACACAGGCTGAAGTGCACTGGCACAATCTTGACTCACCGCAACCTCTGCTTCCCTGGTTCAGGCGATTCTCATGCCTCAGCCTCTCTAGTAGCTAGGATTACAGGAGCGCTGCACCACACCCAGCTAATTTTTTTATAGTTTTAGTAGAGATACGGTTTTGCCATGTTGGCCAGGCTGATCTTGAACTGGCCAAGTGATCCACCCACCTCAGCCTCTCAAAGTGCTGGGATTACAGGTGTGAGCCACTGTACCCGGCCTGGCCTCTGTTTCATCTGTCAGATGAGGTAAATGATACCTGCCCTGTTCTCTGCCCCCACTTTTCAAATTAGAGAATGGACAAGGAAATACTTGGAAAGTGTACAGCACTGTACAAATGTCAGGTGTTATCATTGTTACTCACCCAGCTTACAGCTGTAGACACCTTGAGTAGCCAGGTGGAGGATGGCAGCTTCCTGGCTAACAGGGTAGGCAGACAACAGGGCCCTGAGCCTGGGCAGGGGTCCTGAGTGCCATTCTGCCTTTGCCTTGGATTGTGTGGGAGCTCCTGGGCCATCTGCATGTCTATGTGCCCTGGCCAAATGGACAGATTAAAATGACACCATGGGTTGCTGAAACGCCATTTTCTGAGGACTCTAAAGTGTCACGGAGCTCCTGTGTATGGTATGTGAGGCCAGAAGGCAGTTTTCATGATTGCTGTTTTACTGATGGAAATACACAAGAGATCGAAGTGACTTGCTCAAGGTCATAGAGGGAGGCAGTGCCCTTGGCTGAGGCCTGAGGTCTTTCGATTTCTAGCTCAGTCCAGTCCCACCACTGCAGTATCTCCAAGCCACAGCGTTGGGGTTTGGTTGTCTGGCAGTGAAAGTAAACCTGTCTGCACTCAGATCCTTTTCTCCCTGTTGTCGGGAGGTAGCGGGGTCAGTGGGAATTGTGAGACTGGAGGTCCAGAAGCTGGCTGTTTGCTAAGCCATCCACCAGGAGGCTGAGAAGTAAGCCTGTTGTGCCTGCCCTGCCACATTCCAGGGCCGTTCTGTTCCCCCCCGGAGGGAATGGGGGCCTGCTTTATTTTTAGCTAGTTTAGTGTGACAGCCTTGTTGTCTTTCTGGGCAAGGACTTGGCCACTTTCACCAGTCAGGAAGCTCCTTTTAGAACCTCCAGGCCCTACTCAGGTTCTCCTAGGAAGAGGAGGCCAAGGGAAGGGGTGCTGAAGTTGGAGTGCTGCTCTGCTTGCTGAGTGGCCTGGGGCATTTGGCTAACTTCACAGCCCTAGGCTCCACCTACCTCATGTGGGGTTCATAATAGCTTCCTTACACATTGTGCAGATTTGGATGGAGGAGGTTAAAGCACCCAGCATGGACCCTGTCCACATTCATATTGCTAGAACCTCAGTTTCTTCATCAAGAATGGGGATCCCGGCTGGGCGCAGTGGCTAACGCCTGTTATCCCAACACTTAGGGAGGCTGAGGCGGGCGGATCACAAGGTCAAGAGATCAAGATCATCCTGGCCAACATAGTGATACCCTGTCTCTACTTAAAATACAAAAATTAGCTGGGTGTGGTGGCGTGCGCCTGTAGTCCCAGCTACTCAGGAGGTTGAGGCAGGAGAATCGCTTGAACCCAGGAGGCGGAGCTTGCAGTGAGCTGAGATTGGGCCACTGCACTCCAGCCTGGTGACAGAGCGAGACTCTGTCTCAAAAAAGAAAAAATGGGGATCCCATTTTCCTCATTATTTGTTGTACGTAAACAGAGTTCATTGAAACAGAACCAACAGTTTACACATGCTGAGAGACACTATGAACCTGAGAGAAGAGACCGGGCAAGGCTGTGTCCCCAGGATGAGGTTTTTGAGTGCCTGAGGGATGGTTTTGGCTTTGGTGATGATCTCACACAGACCTGTCACTGAGGAGCCCTGCAGTGGAATTGATTATCCCAGACACAGTTCCTCTGGTAGCTTGCAGGTGACTCAGCTTGAATAAGGGAGTGGGAATTCTGATTATCTTTAGGCCCCTCTGTTCTTCTGGGCCCCAGCCATGCAGTGGTGAAGTGGTGAGGGGAAGGCAGGGGTTAGAAGTGCTTGGAACTCTACCTTAGAGGAAAGCCTGAAGTGAGAGGCCGCTGCCGGGGAAGAAGGGCTGGGCCATTCGGGGAAGTCTCGGGGCCTTATCTGAGCCAGCAAACCCTCTGAGACCTCCCTAGGCTAGTGTCACTGGAGGCCTCCCGCCCAGCACAGGAGCCACCCAGCCTGGCCCAGGAGCCACCACGCGGTGCCTCCTAGAGCTCCTGGGCACACAAAGAGCCCAGAGGGCATGGCTCCTGTACCTCTGGCACTCACGGTCTAGCTGGTGGCGTGGACCATGCATGTGTCCCTGCAACGCCCAGGAAAGATACACACCACGAAGTGTCTCCCGGGCAGGTCGACTCCTACATAGTGAACACCTAAGGCCGAGGGGATGCTGAGGAGAGGAGTGGACGGTGTGGGATGGGGTAGATCATGGCATGTGCTCCTGACAAGGTGAGTTGGGAGGTGAGCTTTGGGAGGAAGAAGGAACTGGGGATGGAGAGGCCCAGGAGGCAGACTGGACAGGGCTTTGCAAGGAAGGACCTTTGAGGTGATGAGCCACTGTCAGGGTGCTGGGTGTTAGTGGTTGCTTTAGGGACCCCACTAGATCAGGGCTGCCTCCCCTCGTGGCCAACTCCCTCCCTGCTCAGAGACCGGCTGCCAAGCACAGAACAGAAACTAGGTTCCCGGCCGCCACCCGCAGTACTGAGGTGGGGCTGGGCCGCCGCAGAAACCATGTGCAGGCAGGAAGAGGAGTCCGGGGCTGCTGGGTGGGCACAGACCATGGTGTGGGCCCAGGGTCTCAGCTTGCTATGGCTGTTGAACTTCCTTCCCAGACTGTGTGAAAGGGGAAGGAGCAGATCGGACAGCTTGTTGTGGCTCTGATCCCAGCTGGAGGGGAGAAGTGGCCTCCTGGAGGTCACACTGGAGTGGCGTGCTTTCTGTAAGGCCGGACAGCCATGCTGTTCTGGAGTGGCTGGAGCTGTGGTGGTGATACCCCCTGTAGTATCGCATCTCCCTCTCCAGGAAGCTCCTGACCCTGGCTCTCCCTGGACTGAGAGGATAGAGCACAGGACCAGGAATCAGGGAGCTTGCGGTCCACACGAGTCTCTGCAAGTATGTCACTCTGGCCAGTTGAGGAACCTCCTGGCCCCTCATTCTTGCCCAGGGCATTGGAAGTGATGGTACCTGTTCTGCTTCTGCAGACAGGATGCTGTAAGGACCAACAGGTAAAAGCACTGTGCAAAGTAGAGAGGCCTTTATAGGTCAAAGTCATAGGAACACACCCACGTGACAGATGGGAAGACTGAGGTGCCCATAGGATGGCAGAGCCAGAAGTCAAATGCAGGTGTCTACATGGCCCCGACTGTGCCCTGTCATTGGACCGGGAGGGGTCCTGAGGAAGTCTTTAGTACCACTCTGCTAGTTTGAGTCTTAGAGAGTGTCTGCAGGCAATAGGAAGCGGGAAGTAGGTTTTTAAAGAAAAAAGTGTTTATAATATAATTCCATTTTTGTAAAACAAAAAGAACCATCCATCTCTGTATGTATGAGTGTTTGTTTAGGGAGGAAGACAGTCCTAGTACATAAAACTCCATTAGCAGGGATATCTCTGGGGAGACTGGGGAAAGAATTAATAATTTTTACTTTTATGCATTTATATGATGTTGGAATATATTTTACAATAAGTATATATTACTGTTACTGCTTTTTATTTTTTTTTTGAGATGGAGTTTTGCTCTTGTTGCCTAGGCTGAAGTGCAGTGGCGCGATCTTGGCTCACTGCAACCTCCGCCTCCTGGATTCAAGCGATTCTCTTGCCTCAGCCTCCCAAGTAGCTGGGGTTACAGGCGCCCGCCACCATGCCCGGCTAATTTTGTATTTTTAGTAGAGACGGGGTTTCTCCATGTTGATCAGGCTGGTCTTGAACTTCTGATCTCAGGTGATCCACCCGCCTTGGTCTCCCAAAGTGCGGGGATTACAGGCGTGAGCCACTGCACCTGGCCTGTTATTGTTTCTTTAAAAAAAAAATGAAACAGTGCAAATGTTTCAGAGCAGTTTTGTCAGAGTTTTTCATTTGCCATTTTTTCAGGCATATTGCCTCCCAGCTTTAGTTTTCTACTAATGGGTCAATAGCATTTGTGATAGATGCATTTTTTTTTTTTTTTTGGAGACGAAGTCTCGCCTTGTTGCCCAGGCTGAAGTGCAGTGGCGCAATCTCAGCTCACTGCAACCTTTGCCTCTGGAGTTCAGGTGATTCTCCTGCCTCAGCTTCCTGAGTAGCTGGGATTACAGGCATCTGCCACCACGCTCGGCTAATTTTTTTTGTATTTTTAGTAGAGTTGGGTTTCACCATGTTGGCCAGGCTGGTCTTGAACTCCTGACCTCTCAGGTGATCCACCCACCTCAGCCTCCCAAAGTGCTGGGATTACGAGCGTGAGCCACCGTGCCCAGCCAGTAGATGCATTTTTCAGGCATTGAGATGAAAGGAGTTAGGGGTACAGGAAATGACACTTGATGCTTACTTTGTTTCTGGCACATTAAAATCCTCCCCATAACCCTCTGAAGTGGAGGATTTATTATCTCCATCTTAAAAGTGAGACTCAGAATGCTGGGCGCGGTGGCTCACACCTGTAATCCCAGCACTTTGGGAGGCCGAGGCGAGCAGATCGTGAGGTCAGGGATCAAGACCATCCTGGCTAACATGGTGAAACCCCGTCTCTATTAAAAATACAAAAAATATAGCCAAGTGTGGTGGCGGGCGCCTGTAGTCCCAGCTACTCGGGAGGCTGAGGCAGGAGAATGGTGTGAACCCGGGAGATGGAGCTTGCAGTGAGCCAAGAGAGCGCCACCGCACTCCAGCCTGGGCGACTGAGCCAGACTCCGTCACCAAAAAAAAAAAAAAAAAAAAAAAAAAAGTGAGACTAAGTGAGACTCAGAGAGATTAAGTAACTTGTCCAAAGTAACACAGCTAATAAATAGGATTTGAACCCAGCTGTCTGTCCACAGCCCTGTGTTCTTTCTACCACGTGAGGAAAATGGAAATGCTTAAGGTGAAGCCCCAAGTGGGAGGTTGTGAGCCCTGGAATCTAGACCCAGCTGCCATTTATAAACTCCTCAACTTAGCTTGAATCATGGGTCTGTTTCCTCTCCTAGATAATGGAGATAATGATGTCTTTCCTGCCTACTTCACTGGGCTGTAGTGACAAGAGAAAGGGAACTAGCATTAAAGCACCTGCTTCCTGCCTGGCACTTAGCATCCACAAGCTCATTTCACTTCTTTCTACACAGTTTAAATGGGATAATGTATGTGAAGGTTCTGTGTCTGAAGGGCCAGTGCACATGTGAGCCATTGCTAATCATGATGTTAACAAGCACCCAGGGCTCATTCTCTCTGAGTCAGTGTCCTTAGCAAAGGGAAGTGAATTCTGATGTTGAAATCTCTGTCCTCCCCTAAGCTAACATCTTTCTTAACCCTTCAGGGTGCATGCCATGATTTCTTTTTGTAAGTGGAGCGCCTCTCTTGGAAAGTTCATTTTAAAGGCCCGTGTCAGCAGCTTCAGTCACGCCTGCTGTTCTCCATCATTCTCGATCCTCGCAGGAGGGTGGATGAGAGAGGGAGTGAAATTTTCCATGGCTTTGCCCCCTTCCACGGGGTGGGGTGAAAATGGCTGGGATGGTTACCAGTGGTTACTGGTGCCCCCTGCCACGACTGGCCTGTTCACTTGGGCATGCCCAGTCTTGAGTTTGTTTTTTGTGCATGTTCTGTTGGGAGCAGGAGCTGGGGCTGGGGTCGGGCACAGAAATGTGTGTGAGTTGAGTGCAGTGCCAGGCCATTGAGTTCTTTCCTTGGCTGGAGGGCTTTGAGCCAGGGAAGCTTGGCGAGGCTGTGTGCTCTCTGCTGATGACATGTCCTCCTGCTCTGCGGGGGTCCAACTTTGGGAGCCGCTGAGAGCTTCAGGGCCCCCTGGGTCCACAAGAAGGAGAATCCAGGACCAGTGTCTGGACAGTGTTTGAGCAGGAGCGCCTGCCCTGTGCAGCCAGCCTGGCTACCCTCATAGGAAGGGCTCTTCCCTCTGGGCAGTGGTGGAGAGGCCCTGGAGGCTGGATGCGGGTTCTCGGCAGCCTCAGGCAAGAGTCTGAGGGACCCCACTGGGTGTCTGATGTCTGGTCTCTGGGACCAGGTGCCTTCCCATTTCCATCCCAGCCTGACCAGAGTCCCACGCACTCATGTCAGGCACCATGTTTGGGAGTGAGCATGTGAGGGCCTGGGTTCCTGTCACGACTCCTGGGAACCTCTGTCTTCTGATAGACATCCACAGACCCAGGCTTGTAGTGGAAGCAGCCGGAAGAGGTGCTGTGCGGTGTCCTCCCCATCCCCCAAATGGAGGGTGGGTGTTCTTCTGGCCCTGACATTTGACCGGAGCAGTAAAGCAGTGGTGATTTGGAGGCAGCACCTAAGAGAAGGGGACAGGATTATAGAGGTGTATGTGTGTGTGAGTATGCGTATGAGTACGTGTGTGTATGTGAGTGTGTGAGAGAGTGTGTGTGTGAGAGTGTGTGTGTAGAGAGGGGAAGAGGGGAAAAGGAAGGAGGAGAGAAAAGATCTGGAGATGCTGTGGAGAGGAGGACAGAAATAGAAAAGTTGAAAGGCCACAGACTTTGGCCAAATCCCCAAAGAGCAAGAGTCAGCCTTTCTTCCTGGGTTTCTGGCAGAGATCTGGAGCAAATGGGCAGGAGTGATTTCTCCGATGCCCTTTCTTCCTCCCTCTCTCCTTCTACCCACTGCCCATTCCCAGACTCTTTCCGACGGAGACAGGAGTGGTCCAGTGGAGTGCCAGGAGGGGCTAGTCTGAACGAGGAAGATACGTTTTGCTCAGTGAGGTGCTGGGTTCTCTGGGCCCCTGGAAGTTTTCTGCAGGTGTCTCTTGACATGTGCTTTTCTCCAGTGCCTCTAGGCCACCTAAAGGCCCACAGTCCAGAGGGGCATGTCTGCTGAGTCCTGCACCAGGTGCCTGCCTGACTGGGCAGTGTGCCAGGTACCAGGGAGCTGACTTCTCCCTTGGCAGCCCAGCCCCAGGCCTAGGGTCTTTGCTGGTTCAGTGGCCCCTTCTGATCTCCTGAGGACCAGTGGAAAGAAAGGGCTTCCCTTCACTGTCCTCATTCATGTAAGATCCAGGAGGCCCTGGTTTCAGTTCCAGCCTTGCCTCAACTGTACCCCCCTTTTGGCCCCAGTATTCATGTCTCTTCTGAGAGGGGTTGTACCCCATGATGACTCATGAACCTGAACGAAAGGAGGAAAACCCTTCCTCCATAGCAGCTTGAGGACGAGGCCGTCCTCTGTGTCTGCAGCCTGATTTTTGATTTGAGCTTCTAAGCTTTGTTTGGGTTCAGCTTGATTGTCCTGAAACGTTGGGGTTTTTGGATCAGTGTCTGTGTGCTGAGCTGCACCTGGAGTTAGAAGGCAGGATAGCTGTGGAGTTATGGAGAGCTGCCTTTTCAAGAAGCTTCTGCTTGTCCAGCTGGAAAACCCCAACAGCTCTACTAGGATCTGCCTTCTGCAGAGGCAGGGGACCAGCCTTCCTTAAGGGGCAGGGATGATTGTATGGAGGAGCCTTAGACTTGCAGGTATAAAACCTCACTCCCCCAGCTGTGTGCTTTGAACTAATCACTTAGCTTCTTGGACCCTCAGTTTCTGTGTCTGTAAAATGGGGATTAAGAACATCTTCCTGACAGTTTTGAAGGTTAAATGACATACTGGATCTTGATACACTGATATACTGTAAACCACAAGAGAATTATATAGTATTATTCCAGGACCCAGCATTTTTTGAATTCGTTCTTTGTGTCGAGCAACTGGGTGAGTTCCAAAGGTCTATTCAATATGTTTTCTTTCCCTGGGGAACTCACACAGTATCATAGGAGATGGACAGCTCCTATGTGGATAATCATGATGTGTGGGGAATGTGGTCGTTGGGGCATGTCCAAAATGCTGGAGTAGCAATGTGCCTTTTTAAAAATTAAAATTAAAAAAATTTTTTTGAGACGGAGTCTTGCTGCATTGCCCAGGCTGGAGTGCAATGGCGTGATCTTGTCTCACTGCAATCTCCTCCACCTCCTGGGTTCGAGCTATTCTCCTATCTCAGTCTCCTGAGTAGCTGGGATTACAGGCCTGCCCCACCATGCCCAGCTAATTTTTGTATTTTTGGTAGAGACCAGGTTTTACCACATTGGCCAGGCTGGTCTTGAACTCCTGACCTCAAGTAATCCACTCGCCTCGGCCTCTCAAAGTTCTGGGGTTACAGGCGTTAGCCACTGCTCCCGGCCTAAAATTAAAATTAAAAAATATTTTAGAGGTGCGATCTCACTATGTTGCTCAGGCTGGTCTTGATCTTTTGGATCTAAGCAATTCTCCTGCCTCGGCCTCCCAAAGTGCCAGGATACAGGCGTGAGCCACTGTGCCAGCTAGAAATGTGGCTTTTATTGTATGATCTTGCACTTGCTCCCCCATTCTCCACACAGCAGACACACAACTCTCATCATAGTTGTAATCAGTAAAGCTGTCCCAAGGCTCACTGTGCTGTGGGATCCCGCTTGTATTTGTTTATGTGGCTCATCAGGCCCTGTGTGGTTGAGCTCTGGCCAGTCTTCCCAGGCACACCGTCTGCTCGTTCATCACAAAACCACCCTCCCTCCCCTTTGGCCTTCACACATGCCCTTGCTTGTGCCTGGGAATGCTCTCCAACTTCGCCTCTCCAGGAAGCCGTCTCTTCCATGCTTGCACCATGGCTGTCTCTCCCCGCAGACCCAGGGCACTATGATGGCAAGGACTGGTGATGAGTGCCGCCAACCAGAGTAGGGCATGGCTTGTCTCTCCTCCCAAGGGCCATGTTTCTGGCCATTTTCTTTTTCCTTTAAAACATATATATATATGTTTTTTTAATATATATATGTTTTATATATATAAAGAGCCTTCTGTGTGCAAGGCTCCATATATATATATATATTTTTTTATTTTTTTTGATACTGGATCTCACTTTGTCACCCAAGCTGGGGTGCAGTGGCACGATCATAGCGCCCTGCAACCTCTGCTTCCCCAGCTCAAGCAATCCTCCTGCCTCAGTCTCCTGAGTAGCTGGGACTACAGGGGCGTATCACCACACCTGGCTAATTTTTGTATTTTGTTAGTGATGAGATTTCGCCATGTTGCCCAGGCTAGTCTCGAACTCTTGGCCTCAGGCAATCTGCCTGCCTTAGCCTCCCAAAGTGTTGGGATTATAGGCGTGAGCCACTGCTCCTGGCCAATTGTTAATTTTTTTTTTTTTTAGAGACAGTCTCACTCTGTCACTTAGGCTGCAGTGCAGTGGTGCAATCATGGCTCAGTGCAGCCTCAACCTCTTGGGCCCAAGTGATCCTCTTGCCTCAGCCTCCTGAGTAGCTGAGACTACAGGTGTGCATCACCACGCTGGGCTAATTTTTATTTTTTGTAGAGACGGGGTTGTTGCCCAGGCTAGTCTCAAACTCCTGGGCTCAAATGATCCTCCTGCCTTGGCCCTGCAAAGTTCTGGGATTACAGGTGTCAGCCTCCATGTCCGGCCTCTTCTGGCAATTTCTATTCTGGCTCTTGGTGGTTTCTGATTGCCCGTCTTTGAGCTGCTTTATTGTAAAGGGAAAAAGGTGGTAGGGCTAGTGGTTAGGAGTTGGGGCAAGGATCATCCTTGGGCGCAGAGAGTGTTGGCAGACACTTTGGGAGGCCTAGATGGGTGGATCACTTCAGGTCAGGAGTTTGAGACCAGCCTGACCAACATGGTGAAACCCTGTCTCTACTAAAAATACAAAAATTAGCACACCTGTAATCCCAGCCACTCAGGAGGCTGAGGCAGGAGAATCACTTGAACCCGGGAGGTGGAGGTTACAGTGAGCCAAGATTGTGCCACTGCATTCCAGCCTGGGTGACAGAGAGAGACTATGTCAAAAAAAAAAAAAAAAAAAAAAAAAAAAACCCGAAAAACAAACAAACAAACAAACAAACAAAACACCACTGTTAAGGTATTTTCAGCCTCGTGGGGCTGTAAATCTGTCTCCCTATCCACTGGGAGCCTTCTGTGTGCAAGGCTCCATGTGAGGCACTGGGGAGGTCAAGGTGACACGCATGGAAAGCAGAGATCCAGGCCAGACCCTGCCTCCGGGTCAGTGCTGAAAGAGGGGTGATATCCAGCGTGAGGGACTTGGACATCTTCAGGAGGAAGTGACAGTTGATTTGAACTTTGAAGGTTAGGTGAGCTGGGAAGAAAAGGAAGGGCATTTCAGGTAGAGGTGACAGCAGAAGGAGGAGAGCCTGGAGCACCTACCAGGAATGGTAGAGGTGGTTTGGCCGGAGTTCAGAGAGCACAGAGCCACACCTGCAGAGGGTAGGTGCCTTGGCATTGAGGAGGCATTGCCAGGCTTTGGGCAGAGGCATGACTTGATTAGACTGCACTTTAAGAGGCTAATGCTACAGTGTGTAGAAGATGGGTTGGAAGGGAGAGACTGAAGACAAACTGTTACAGTGGATGATCATCAGCAATCCAGGCACACAGAGCAGCAGAAAGAGTGGATGGTGAAACACAAGGACCTTCCTCGGTGAACTCCACAGGGACAGTGCCATCAGGACAGGTGTCTAGCCCAATGCTAGGCACCTAGCTGGTGCCCAGTGAATACTTTTTGGGAGAATAAATGCGAAGATACCATGAAGGATGAACAACTAGTGATAGCCAGTGACAACCCAGGGTGCCTGAGGTTAGGAGCTGGGCAGCTTGAGGAGAACGGGGAACCCAGGAAGAGGAACAGGTTGGGTCAGGCCTGGTGAAGGATGGGAGTAGCCTGACTCGGAGGTACAGGGCCCATGGCCTGGCTCACAGGCCTAGCACATGTGTATGGGAGCCCAGGGGCTGTCTCCATACACTGAGGCTGGATTTAAGGTTTCTGCACTCTGGGCCTGCCACCATGTGTTCTCAGAAGAGTCCTAGCCCTTTGGCCACCATTTCTACCTTTCTAGAAGTCTTGCCCATGGATACCTACCAGTACTACTGTCTCATATTAATAATAATAACTGATGTTTATTGAGCACTTACGGTGTTCCAAGTGCTTCTTACTCATTTGAACTTATCCTATATGTTAGGTCCTATCTATCATCTCAGTTTTTCAGTTGAGGAAACTGAAATTCACACAGCTATTAAGCTGTGGGGCTATCATTGAACCTAGTTGGCTGGCTCCAGAGCCCTTGTTCGTAGCCTCTCTGTCATTCCCATCCCAGCGAGAGTGAGCCAGCCAGATCTCATTGAGGGAAGGAGGCTTGAGGTGTTCCTGATACTGGAGGAAACCTGCCTCCATCAAGTACTTGGGGGTTGAAGAGCAGCTTCCATGTCATATTTGAGGTTTGGAAAGGATCTTAGAGATATTGGGTTCATTTTACAAGCCAGGAACTAGGGCTCAGAGCATTTGCAAACCTGCTCTAGGTGACATGGTTGATGGCAGTTGAATGACCTTCCACCATGCAATGTGCCAGCGTGCGTGTTCCCGTGCCTGTGGGAGCTGGCTGTCTCAGTGGGTGGGTGCCTCACCCTGCCCTGTCCTCCCCCTCGACCTCACTCTCCTTCCTTCTCATTCTCCTCCAGATTGACAAGTATCTCTATGCCATGCGGCTGTCCGATGAAACTCTCATAGATATCATGACTCGCTTCAAGAAGGAAATGAAGAATGGCCTCTCCCGGGATTTTAATCCAACAGCCACAGTCAAGATGTTGCCAACATTCGTAAGATCCATTCCCGATGGCTCTGGTAAGTCTCTCACCCAGAGATTGAACCCTGAGGGCTAAATGTTCTGTGAAATCTTCCTTCGAACTTCATTTGTTCATACATTTGCTCATTCATTCATTCACCATTCCATCAGTCTGCTCTCCCATCCATCCATCCATCCATCCATCCATCCATCCATCCATCCACCCATCCATCCATCCATCCAATATGTGTCTACTGAGTATCTACCATATGCCAGGCACTGGGGATACCATGGTTGGACAAGGCTGACCTGCTCTCATTGACTTTACTGTCTAGTGGCTTGTGATACTTTAGAAAGTGTAGTGTTTATGGGTCTTGCAGATGCTGTGTGGGTTGCTTTTATGTCTTCAGAACATGAAGAACTCCAGAACAAATGAAGGGTTCATTTTAGGGAAATCTCTCCATCAGGGAATCAAAGCTTCCCTCTCTTCTTACCCCAGATAATAGCAATCCTAATGGACAGGTGGGTCTCAGACTTAGAGGGATTCCAGTCCCCCTTTGGACAGATTTCACAGATACAGAATTGAGGCAGCCCCCAAAACAAAGAAATACAAAGGGGAGGTAGAATTGAAAGAAAAATTTTATCCTTTCATTCTGCATCCTGTGGCTCATAGCCTGCAGTGGGGTGCTGGGGGAGGGCTTCCTGAAGATTGTCTGTTTCTCCTCCCCAGAGGAGTGGCATCAGCCACTGCACCTGGCTGAGTGGAGACTGGGAGGCTGCAGTCTGGCCTGTTCAGTGGAAGCTGTTCTCCCTGGTGGACCTGCAGTTACTAGTTTGTGGAGGTGAATGCTGTGCTTGCTCCATTGTGGCGCCCTCACAGGAATCCCCTGTTAGCTGTGTTCTGTGCTCTAGGGTGGGGCTTACCTGCTCTAGGCAGCAGAGGGAGGGAGAGCAGGAGGAAGTCAGGTTGTGAGTACACGCCCAATGAGTACAGGCCTTCACACACCCCAGAGATTTCTTCCCCGCCCTGGAGGCTCTTATTTAAACAAGTGATTTGGGGCATCTTGTATGCAGCCTGCAAAATGGACGCCAGGAAGCTGCAGCTGTTGCAGCTGACGTTCTTGAAAGATGGGCAAGTGGGAGTAGACTGGTTGCAGCAGGAAAAGACCTCTGCTGTCTGCCTGCAGTCATCTGAATGAGATTTGGGCACTGATAAAGAGGCCGTGTGCTGTTCACTGTGGCCGTGGGTGGGGTCTACTTCATGCTCACATATTAGCATGTGTATCTCTGATGTAAGCCTACTCCACCTCCACCCTTTTGTTTAGGTGTTGATTACTAGCACCTACTTTTAGCTTTTTAAGAACTACTGAAGAGATTCTGGTCATCAGAGTAAACAGACTGTGGTCTACCCTGGGTGTATTCTCTTGTCTCTGGCCGGAGAAGAAAGAACTTTATATATAGTTAACTCTTGCTTTTTCTCAGACATGGATGTCACCTATAGCCAGGAGCATTGGAACCTTTCCAGGATGAGGAGAGCTCTGTGGCACAGGCATGACTCTAACTGCTTCCAGCTGAGAGAAGAGGAAAATGGCGGGGGGAGGGGAGGGGGTATAGGCAGCGCCCAGGAGAGCACCTGCTTTGGCTTTGCTTGGGAGAGCTCAGAAGGATATCTGATCCCTGGGAGGCACCTGGCCCTGCATGACTGGCTCAGAGCAGACACAGGGGAGGAGACGCTTCGCCTCCTGCCCATTGAGCCCTGCTCTCAAGCCAGCTCGAGTCCCAGGGACCTATGTCAGCAGGGGTGCTCTCCCTCTCTCCTTCGCAAACTGTTTCCAGGATTGAGGGTCTCAAAGTGTGATCCAAGTGCAATAGAAATCCAGCCGTTTGCCATATTGGCTACTCCTCCAAATAAGGCTCAGAACTCATACTCATTTGTGAAATTTATTTTTCACCTCCTTTTAGAGATTCATATAAATGGCACCCCCCCCATTCCAAATATTTATGGGTGGGTTCAGTTCATGTGCCCCAGAGCCCACACTTTGCTTGGAATGGTTCCTACAGCACCGCAAAGACATAGCTGTTGATGCTAAGGACTTGGATCCTCGACCCCCAGTCCACTCCCTGCCCCTTCGTGTCGTGCCGGGCTTCCGGGCTTCCGGGCTTCCGGGCTTTCGGGCTTCCGGGCTTCCGTCTTCACCTCCCCCTCCCTCTGGGCTCCTTTATCATCCAAGAATCAGGAGATCCCTGGAGTAATCAGAATTTGGGCCCTCCTAATAGTAAATCCATAGTGCTGTTCCCTTTTCAAAATGTTAATCACTGCTTCAACTATAGTAATTAGTGACAGAATTAGTGGCAATCCCAAACCACGGAGGGATAAATTGGTGCTCACCGTGGTAGAGAAATGCCTAAGTGCTGATGTGATTTCCAAGGCAGAGGGAGGAAACAAGCTTTCCTTTCTCACTGACCTCGACCCTGGTTGACTAGACACAGAGTTTCGGAACTCAACTGACTTTCCAGAAGCATTTCTGAAGACATATCTGATACATACATTCTGATACCTATCAGCCCATTTTTAATTAGTTTTTTTCTCTTTTGGACATTTTTTTATGGCCAGGTGAGTTTTTTTGTTTTTGATATTTTGTAGAGATAGGGTTTTGCCATGTTGCCCAGACTGGTCTCGAACTCCTAGGCTCAGGCGATCCTCCCACCTCCCAAAGTGCTGGGATTACAGGCGTGAACCACTACACCTGGCTTGTTTTTATTTTTATTTTTCAGTTGCTCTTCAGTAATCTGTACATCATTAAAAATCCCCAGAAACCTAAAGTGGCTTTTTGCTGCTGCATATCATTTCTGAGATAGTGGATGAATGAATAATAAAGAAGGAAACTATTGAAGCCTTTTAACACTGGTGATTTGGCTAAATAGAATTCCCTCTTCAAAGCTACTGTAGGGAGCAAGGGAAAACATCCCCTTTGCCTTCTGAATGTTGGCTGAAAAATCAGCTCACAAAAGGCAGATTAATAGGAGAAAGGGCATGCACATTTGTTAACATGCATGTGGGAGAATCACAGACTGATTACCCAAGTATCCTGGTGGGGCCCAGATACTTACATTTCCTCTTTTTTTTTTTTTTTTTTTGAGACGGAGTCTTGCTCTGTTGCCCAGGCTGGAGTGCAGTGGCACGATCTCGGCTCACTACAAGCTCTGCCTCCCAGGTTCAAGTGATCCTCCTGCCTCAGTCCTCCTAAGTAGCTGGGATTATAGGCACCTGCCACCATGCCCGGCTAATTTTTGTATTTTTAGTAGAGATGGGGTTTTGCCATGTTGGCCAGGCTGGTCTCGAACTCCTGACCTCAGGTGATCCACCCACCTCAGCCACCCAAAATACTGGGATTACAAGTGTGAGCCACCGTGACCAGTCACATTTTCTCTTTTCAGAGGGGAGGCAGGAGACAGGGAACAGTAAATGATTACTAAGGAGAATGAAGGCATCAGGGAACAGAGATTAACCAGTACCGGTTCTCTTTGGAATTGAATAAGAGACAGATTTTTTTTTTCTTTTTTTGAGACAGTCTCGCTCTGTCGCCCAGGCTGCAGTGTAGTGGCATGATCTCGGCTTACTGCACCATCCGCCTCCTGGATTCAAACAATTCTCCTGCTTCAACTTCCTAAGTAGCTGGGATTACAGGCACGCACCACCACGCCAGGCTAATTTTTGTATTTTTAGTAGAGACGAGGTCTCACCATATTGGTCAGGCTGGTCTCAAACTCCTGACCTTGTGATCTGCCCGTCTTGGCCCCTTAAAGTGCTGGGATTACAGGCGTGAGCCACCACGCCTGGTTTAAAAACGTCCATTCAGGTGTGGTCAGATGCTTCAGTCTTCTTTTCTGCAATAGATAATGAGATAACAGGGAGGATAAGGATAAAGTTCTCCTTGGAGGGTCTGTGTGGTCTTTATGTAGATAGGAGACAAGCATTTTCCAGCATCTGTTGATCTTTAAGGGCCTTTAGTTCAAAATACTTGGAAGCCATATTTTGGGGTGAAATATTGGTTTCCCTCACTACCCAGTCTCTTGGGAATTGCTTTCCCTCTGTGCCCAGCCTCCCGCATTCGCGAAGTGTCCTGTTTTTCTCCTTTTCTCATTTATACCTAAGGATATTGTAAGCACTAATTAGAAAGCTTTTGGAGGCTAAATAGGAATCGATATTTCTTGGTTTTGGCTTCATTGTTCCTAGCACAGTCTTTACCCAAAAGAGAAGTTTTTATCCAAAGGAGAAGTAAAAAAAAAATATTTTCTGGAAGCTTGGATGTGCCATTATCTTTTTTCACGCAAAACAGAGCCATTTACAGTGTAGTCACGGTTATTTTGGGACCCTAAATATTCATACTACTGTTTTCCAGTCAACGGAAGGAAAATATTTACCTTCTCTTCTTGCAGCATTTGGGTGGTCTCAGTTTTCTTATATGGAAAGATTGCTGGGTTATCTCAAATATTCTCTCCATCTGTGAAACCTCCTGAGTGTCTCGTGTTCTCGTCAGGTTTTTGAAGAAGATGTGGAGTTCCCATCATGCAGCTGGATTGTAGATGGGCAGGAATGCCTGTGTATCTCATGTACAGAATTAATTCATTGAGGCTGGGCACGGTGGCTCATGCCTGTAATCCCAGCACTTCGGGAGGCTGAGGCAGGCGGATCATCTGAGGTCAGGAGTTTGAGACTGGCCTGGCCAATATGGCGAAGCCCTGTCTCTACTAAAAATATAAAAATTAGCTGGGCGTGGTGGCCGGTGCTTGTAATCCCAGCTACCTGGGAGGCTGAGGCACGTGAATCACTTGAACCTGGGAGGCGGAGTTGCAGTGAGCCAGAGCCGAGATCACGCCACTGCACTCCAGCCTGGGCAACAGAGACTCTGTCTCAAAAAAAAAAAAAAAAAAAAAAAGAATCAATTCATTAAGCTGGACTCAGGCAGGCATTTCCTGCAGGCAGAGTTTTTGCTTGCCCTGTATTCCAGCACAGGCTGGTACTTGAGACACATCTGTCCTGTGTTTGTTTTCCATTATTTGCTGGTAATAATGGCTGTCATTAGAAAGTGGAGAATTGCCAGTAGCCCTTCGGATGTTTTGTTTAATGACCGTTCTCTGGAGCGGTTCTCCCGGCTTCAGTGGAAATGGGAAATGTGAGGAAAGGTCACAAGTAGGAGGCCCCAGTAGCAGGAAGGAAGGTTTGAGACCAAAGATTGAAAGAGGAAGTTGGGAGAACACCTATTACTGTAGAAAGAGGCTGAGCTTATAGCCAAAGAGAAAGGGAAATAAAAATCTAGAACACTGAATCAGTCTCTGGGTGTGCCACTCCCAAACTGTGTGACCTTAGAGAAGCCATTTAACTTCCGAGCCTCCATTTCCTCATGTGTAAAATGGCCACGGTAATCCCCGCCCTGCCTGCCTCACCAGGCTATCATCAGGATCAAATGAGAGTCTTTGGAAACTGCAAACCACCATGAGTTACGGTGGGTCATCATCATCCTCATCCATCTTATGATATAATAACTGGCTTTGTAAGAATTCCTTGGAAAAATCCCAACCAATGGAGCCAGTCCAAGGAACCCACCCAGCAGGCCTGAATGTGTAAGCCGAGCCCCTGCAGGAAGGATGCAGAGTTTTTCAGGATTCGCTGGCATCTCTGTGATGTTACAGGGGAAGGAGGCAGAGAAAAGGGGCAAGCCAAGGCAGGCTGTCTCACCCCCACCCCTGAGCTAGCCACACAAAATGTGGGGGAGACGACGGCAGGCTACAGCTCCAGTCCCTCAGCAAGGCGGTGACTGGACACGACAGCTCTGAATCAAGGAGCCAACCCGAGGTAAAAGGGACTGATAGGGCCCTTTTGTTATGGAGGGCACGTGGGTATTTGGGGGATTCATTTCCTGACAAAGAATATTGAACTTGGAAACCTTCTGGTTGTAGCTGAAAGAAATCTAACTCAAATTTGTTCAAGAAAAAAAGAGAATTCTAGTTTCCTCTAACTGGGAAGTCTCACTGTGAGTTGACTTCTGTATCTAGGGATTCATCTGTCTCTTACTAGTTCAGTCAGCTCCTTTCCTGTGTGTTGGCTTCCTTCATAGGCCATCTCTCCTCTTACAGGGGTGGGGCCGACCCCTGCAGCCCTAGGCTGAGCCCTCCCCTTATAGCCAGCGATCTCCGTGCAACGAGCAGGCCTTGCTCCCCGTGGGACCTGGGATGGTCTTGGAGAGGGCTGTGATTGGCTGACTTGGGTCATGTGCCCATGCTGAACCAATCACGATGGACAAGATGGGTGACTTGGGACACCCCTGGAGCCCATGCCTGGATCACACATTGGTACCCCTGGAGCTAGAGTGGGGTTATACATTATGGCTTCGGATTCAAATGCTGACTCTGCCACTTACTGGTTGTGTGTTTGGACAAGGTATCTAATCCCTCTTTACCTTTACTTGCTCATCTGTAGAGTGGGCGTCATGACAGTACTGACTTCATAGGGTTGCGAGGATTGAAAGTAAAAGGATACGTGTAAGCACTTAGTGATTGGTACAGAAAGACTCAGTGAATGTTAGCTGATGGACGGTCAAATAAAATGTTTCTGATATTCTAGTGACTCACTCACCTGTGAGGAGCCACTTCATACTGAATTCAATTTTTTCAATTTTTTTTGAGACAAAATCTTGCTCTGTTACCCAGGCTGGAGTGCAGTGGCACGATCTCGGCTCACTACAACCTCCGCTTCCTGGGTTCAAGCGATTCTCCCGCCTCAGCCTCCTGAGTAGCTGGGATTACAGGCGCCTGCCACTACGTGTATTTTTAGTAGAGACAGAGTTTCTCCATGTTAGCCAGGCTGGTCTCAAACTCCTGACCTCAAGCGATCCATCCGCCTCAGCCTCCCAAAGTGCTAGGATTACGGGCATGATCCACCGCGCCCGGCCGAATTCAATTTTTTAACCTAGTGGTGGTGTAAAGTACTATTGGAGTTAGGACTCCAATGGGAACCCAAAGAAAATTCTATATTGATTTGAACAATGCCACAAAGTCAGGGTCAGAATTTCCACCACATCTATGATACCTGCTTCCCAGCATTCTCCCTTGTTCTCTCTCTTTCCTTTGGACCACAAATAATTTAAAACCAGTGGCTTCATAAAAAGGAATGAGGTTCATAAAAAGGAATGAGGTACTGATCCAGGCTACAGCATGGATGAGCCTCGAAAACCTTATGCCGGGTGGAAGAAGCCAGACACCAAGGACCTAATATTGTGTGATTCCATTTATATGAAATGTCTGGAATAGGAGCATCTGTAGATCAGAAAGTACATCATTAGTGGTTGCTGGGAGATAGAGAGGTTGGGAGGAAATGGTGAATGGTTGTTAATGGGTGTGGAATTTCTTTTGGGGTGATGAAAATTTTCTAAAATTAGATAGTGGTGATGGTTGCACAACTCTGTAAATATGCTGAAAACCGCTGAATTTTTCACTTTAAAATGGGTAGAAATTGCATGCTGTGTTAATTATATCTCAGTAAAACTGTTATTAAAAAAAAACAACCAACTGATACGTGAAATAGTAAGAAGTATACATGTTGGTCTCTGCCCCTAGTCTCTAGCATTTAGCTTCTAAAACCCTTGTAATTTCCTGAGTGATAGAGGTGCTAGGAGAATCTTTGATCCTGGTCCTGACGCAGAGCTCCTAAATCCCTTGGAATTTCCTGGGTGATAGGAGAGTGTCTTTTGTCCCTTGGTGGGCCCCTGGATAGCCTCAGGATGGGGGTGGTTGCCAGGGAAACCAACCATGTGATCAGAGGGTTGCTGTCAACCCCAACCCCCATGCCGCCTCCAGGGAGGGAGAGAGCCTGAAAATAGAGCGAACAAACCAATGGTCGATGATTTAATCAATCACAACTCTGTAATGGTGCTTCTACAGAAACCTGAAACAGGCCAGGTATGATGGCTCACGCCTGTAATCCCAGCATTTTGGGAGGCCCAGGCGGGTGGATCGCTTGAGCCTAAGAGTTTGAGACTAGCTTGGGCAACATGGTGAAACCCTGTCACTACACAAAATACAAAAAAGTTAGCCAGGTGTGGTGGCACATGCTGGTAGTTCCAGCTACTCGGGAGGTTGAGGTGGGAGGATCGCTTGAGCTCTGGAGGTTGAGGCTGCAGTAAGCTGTGATCATGCAACTGCACTGCACTCCAGCCTGGGTGAAAGAGTGAGACCCTGTCTCAAAGAACAAACAAACAAACAAACAAAACCAAAAAAAAAAAAAAAAAAAAAAGCAAAAAGAAAAAAACCTAAAATGACTGAGTTCTGGTAGCTTCTGGCTAGCTGAACACATGGAGGTTCCTGGGTGCCACATCTGGAGAGGGCATGGAAGCTCCTGCCCTTTCTCCCATGCCCCTCCCTGTGCATCTCTTCCATCCAGTTCTTCATCTGTATTTATTGTAATATCCTTTATAGTAAATATGTAAATGTAAGTGGAGTGTTTTTCTGGGTCTGTGAGCTGCTCTAGCAAACTAATGGAACCCAAGAAGGGGGTTGTAGAAACCCCGATTTATAGTGGTGAGCCAGAAGCACAGGCCACAACCTATGCTTGTGACTGGTGTCTGAATTTGCGGGGGAGGGCAGCCTCGGGTGAACGAGCCCTCAACCTGTGGGATATGATGCTGTCTCCAGGTAGCTAGTGAAAGAATTGAATTGAATTAGAGAGCATGGAGCTGGTGTTCACTGGAGAATTCACTGCAGAATTACTTGCTTGGTGTGTGGGGAAAAACCCACATGCATCCAGGGTCTCAGGTGTGTTCTGTGTTGTGGTGAGTAGAGAAAAGGAAAAACATACTCTGGTTTTTCCTCTGTGTGTATCTCACATGATGGCATAACTGCTTTGTGCTTAATAAACAGCAAGCAGGGGTGCTGCGTTAGTCCGTTTTCATACTGTTACAAAGAACTGCCTAAGACTGGGTAATTTATAAAGGAAAGAAGTTTAGTTGACTCACAGTTCAGCATGGTTGGGGAGGCCTCAGGAAACTTACAGTCATGGTGGAAGGAGAAAATGCATCTTCCTCACAGGTGACAGGAAGGAGAAGTGCTGAGCGAAGGGGGAAGAGCTCTTTGTAAAACCATAAGATCTCGTGAGAACCCACTCATTATCACGAGAACAGCATGGGGAAACCACATCCATGATTCAGTTACCTTCACCTGGTCTCTTTCTTGATATGTGGGCATTATGGGGGTTACAACTCAAGATGAGATTTGGGTGGGGACACAAAGCCTAACCATTCAAGGTGCCTTGAATGAATGAATGGACTACCAGTCCCTGTGGCCAGGCAGCTACCGAGCATTTGCTGAGCTGTCCTGGGTGCCAAGGACGGAGAATCCCAAACTGTGGTCTTTCCCTCAGGGAACTTGAGAAAGAAGTTAGGAACAGGCCGGGCGCAGTGGCTCACGCCTGTAATCCCAGCACTTTGGGAGGCCAAGGCAGGTGGATCACCTGAGGTCAGGAGTTTGAGACCAGCCTGACTAACATGGCAAAATCCCATCTCTACTACAGAATACAAAAATTAGCCAGGCACGGTGGTGGGCACCTATAATCCTAGATACTTGAGAGGCTGAGGCAGGAGCATCGCTTGAACCTGGGAGGCAGAGGTTGCAGTGAGCCAAGATCACGCCATTGCACTCCAGCCTGGGCAACAGAGCAAGACTCCCTCTCAAAAAAAAAAAAAAAAGATAGGAACAGTGACATTCAATGTGAGAATTCCTTGGTTTGTTATTTATTTCTTTATACCTTCATTAATTCCATAAGTATTTGCTCAGTTTCTACCTACATTCCAAACACCATTGTAAGTTCCAGAAATGTAGCATTGTCAGGGCTTATAGCTGGTTAGAATCAAATACAAAATAAGTCAGCTTTATAAAGGAGAACTCTCTCTGTTAAAAACAGAAAGCAAACCTTATTTTGTGTTAAAAATCAAAAGCTCAAGGGACCCAGAATAGCCAAAGCAATCATGAAAAGAAGAACAAAGTTGAAGGAATTTCACCGCCAGTTTCAAATTTTTCAGCAAAGCAACAGTAATCAAGACATGGTGGTACTGTCATGAAGGTGGACATGTAGACTAATGGAACAGAATAGAGAGTTCAGAAATAAATGCATACAGGCTGAGTGTGGTGGCTCACACTTGTAATCCTAGCGCTTTGGGAGGCCGAGGCTGGTGGATCACCTGAGGTCAGGAGTTTGAGACCATCCTGGCCAACATGGTGAAACCCCGTCTCTACTAAAAATACAAAAAAATTAGCCAGATGTGGTGGCACATCCCTGTAATCCTAGCTACTTGGGAGGCTAAGGCATGAGAATCGCTTGAACCCGGGAGGTGGAGGTTGCAGTGAGCCGAGATCACGCCAGTGCATTCCAGCCTGGGTAACAGAGTGAGACTTCATCTCAAAAAAAAAAAAAAAAAATGCATATATTACGGTCAGTTGATTTTTGACAAGAGTGCTAGGACTATTCAATGAGGGAAAGAATAGTCCTTTCAGCAAATGGTGCTGGGACACTGGATATCCACATGCAAAAGAATGAAGTTTGACCTACACCTCATACCATGTACAAAATTAACTTGAAGTGGATCAAATACCTAAATGTGGGAGCTAAAACTAATAAAACTCTTAGAACGAAATACAGGTGTGAATCTTTGTGACCTTGGATTTGGCAATAGAGTCTTAGCTACAACTCCAAAAGCGCAAACAATAAAAGAAAAAACACATAAAATTGGACTTCATCAAAATTTAAAACTTGGCCAGGCGTGGTGGCTCATGTGTGTAATCCCAGCACTTTGGGAGGCCAAGCAAGAGGATCACTTGAGCCAGTTTGAGACCAGCCTGGGCAACACAGTGAGACCTTGTCTCCACAAAAAATAAAAAATTTGCCAGGTGTGGTCATATGCCTGTAGTCCCAGCTACTTGGGAGGCTGAGGTTGGAGGATTTCTTGAGTCCAGGAGGTCAAGGGTGCAGTGAGCCATGATTGCACCATTGTACTCCAGCTTGGGCAACAGAGCAAGACCCTGTCTCAAACACAACAACAACAAAAATGAAAACATTTGTCTTCAAAGGATACCATGAAAAAAAGAAAAGACAATCCACAGAATGGGAGAAAATATTTGCCGGTCGTATGTCTGATAAAGGATTTATATCTAGGACATTAAAGAAAAACTTTTACAACTCAACACATAATAAAAGACAAATGAGGCCGGGTGCGGTGGCTCACGCCTGTAATCCTAACACTTTGGGAGGCCAAGGCGGGCGGATCACGAGGTCAGGAGTTCGAATAAATGAACAATAAAATGTATTATATCCATAGAGTGTAACAGTCAGCCATTAAAAGGGATAAAGTCTCATATGCACTATAACATGATGAACCTTAAAAACATTTTGCTGAGTGAAATGAGCCAGTCATACAAGGTCATATACTGTATAATTTCTTTCTTCTTTGTGTTTTTGAGACAGGGTCTCACTCTGTCACCCAGGCTGGCGTGCAGTGGTGTGATCTCAGCCCACTGCAACCTCTGTCTCTTAGGCTCAAGCGATTCTCCTACTTCAGTCTCCGAGTAGCTGGGATTATAGGCACACACCATCATGCCTATCTAATCTTTCTTTGTATTTTTGGTAGAGACAGGGACTCACCATATTACCCAGGTTGGTCTCAAACTCCTGAGCTCAAGCGATCCACCCGCCTCAGCCTCCCAAAGTGCTAGGATTACAGGCATGAGCCACCACGCCTGGCCACTGTATGATTTCATTGATATGAAATGTCCAGAAGAGGTAAATCTATAATAACAGAAAATAGATTAGTGGTTGCCTAGGGATGGAGAAGGATGAGGGGCTTGGGAGGTGATAGTTAAAGGGTACAGAGTTTCTTTTTGAAATAATGAAAATGTTATAAAACGGGCTGTGCAGTTGGTTGCATAAATTCAAATATGCTGAAAACTATTGAATGGTATACTTTAAATGGATGAATTTTATGGTATGTGATTTAAATTTCAATAATGCTGTTACATAAGATATAATAATAAAGATATTTGCCTACCTAGGAAAATGAGATACCGCAAAGCAGTCTAGTATTTACTGCCATAGGATTAAGGGCTTGGTGGATCATGGGCTCTGGAAGGCAGGGGTGGCTGTCACCTCTGGCAAGATAGATATTAGGACAGTGGGGATGTCACCTTAGCATCACGAGTGAAACAGATCTGAACTGATTTTTCTGGGAGCATCGTGAGGGTAGCTAATGAGATGAAGGATACAGAATGTTTGGTTGTGGCTTAATGGTTGGAACTTTGCCCATGGCCACCTGCCTTTGCTGTCTGGTGGTCTCGGTGTACAGTCTTGCTCTCTCCCTGTGAAGCCCACCCCTGTGCTGTACATGTTGCTCCCGAGGGAGGTAACTATAGCAGGCCAGTACTTTGGCCACTGGTACTTTTATGTGACCAAGAGGGAATTCTGTTAAAAGCACCCTCTGGGTGGAAACGACCCAAGAGTCCATCGATAGATGAAAGGATAAACAAAATGTAGTGGGTCCATACAATGGAATATTATTCAGTCTTAACAAGGAATGAGGCCGGGCGTGGTGGCTCACGTCTGTAATTCCAGCACTTTGGGAGGCCAAGACGGGTAGATCACCTGAGGTCAGGAGTTAGAGTGGCCAGGCCAACATAGTGAAGCTCTGTCTGTACTAAAAATAAAAAATTTAGCTAGGCATGCTTGCGGATGCCTGTAATCCCAGCTACTTGGGAAGCTGAGGCAGGAGAATCACTTGAACCTGGGAGGCGGAGGTTGCAGTGAGCTGAGATTGCACCTCTGCACTCCAGCCTGGGTAACAAGAGTGAAGCTCTGCCTCAAAAAAAAAAAAAAAAAAAAAAAAGAAAAGAAAAAAGGAATGAAATTCTGTTGGGGGCAGGGTGGCTCATACCTGCCTATAGTCCCTGTTACTTGAGAGGCTGAAGTGGGAGGATCTTGGGAGCCCAGGAGCTTGAGACTGCAGTAAGCTTTGATCACACCACTATACTCTAGCCCAGGTGACAGAGCAAGACCCTGTCTCTATTAATTTTTTTAAAAAGGGTAAAATTCTTCAAATGTGGATGAACCTTGAAAACATTACGCTAAGAGGAATAAGCCGGTCACAAAAAGACAAATAAGTGTGATTCTTCTTGTATGAAATATTCAGAATAGGCAAGTTCATAGAGACAGAGAGTAGAATCATGGATGCTGGGGACTGACAGTGAGGGCAAATGGAAGTTATTGCTTAATGGTTATAGAGTTTGTGTTGGGGTGATGAAAAAGTTTCGAAAATAGTGGTGATGGTTGCACAACATTGTGAATGTACTTAATGCTACTGAATTGTGCACCTGAAAATGGTTGCAGTGGTAAATTTTATGCTATGTGTATTTTACCACAATGATAAAACACAACCCCGTGGAGTGAGTGGAGGCCTGGAGTAATTGATGTCAGAGCTGACATGCAGAGACCCAAGGCACTGGGTGGACCTCAGATGTAGGGCTTTGTCTCAGTTGAAATGCTGTGTGATTTTTTATTTCTGCATAGCAGTGCTGTTTTTGAAATAGGTTAAGAAACTAGAGAAACATGGGGTGGGAATTGGTACTTAATTCAGTACTTCCATTCCCCTATAGTCAGAAGGAAGAGACTGGGATTGCTTGAAGCTATTTCTGTCTAAGGACTCCATGGTAGGATAGGGTTTCTCTTGCCTACTCTGCGTATATGGCAGTGGTTGGATGAAGTTTGCATGATTGCTGCTTTCTGGCTGATAACAGCATGTGGCAGGGGGAGGCAGGCAGGGCCTGTGCCCTGCCAGGAAGCGGGCATGGTATGTGGCTTCCCCTTAACATTTGAATCTGATGTGATACCTGTTGTCGCCCTAAACAGAAAAGGGAGATTTCATTGCCCTGGATCTTGGTGGGTCTTCCTTTCGAATTCTGCGGGTGCAAGTGAATCATGAGAAAAACCAGAATGTTCACATGGAGTCCGAGGTTTATGACACCCCAGAGAACATCGTGCACGGCAGTGGAAGCCAGGTGGGTCCCTGCTCCCTCCGGGTCACCCCATTGGACCAGCATCCTCTCGGTTACCTACAGGAACCAGGCCTCAAAGCACTGGCATCCCCAGCCCCTGGAAGAGGCTTGCTGGAAAGAGTCTGTCATAGATGCATATGTAAAAGGACTCCTGGGCAGAGGATGTGACAGCCTGCGTGGGGGCTCTGCTTAAACAGAGGCCCTCTGTCTGGGTAAACTGATGTGGTAGAAGTGGGCTGCTTGGACTTGCAGAGTCTGGGTTTGAGGAGGGAGGTCCCGCAGCTCTGTTGGGTAAATGCACTCATTCCCTATGGATCCTGGGGTCAGTTCCCCAGTGCAGTTTTAGCAGAGCCCCAGGTGAAAATGTCCCTTTTTCCTGGTCATTGGCCTCACCCACTTACTGGAGGCCCAGGCCTTGTAGGGTATAACTATGGCCTTGTCGGGCAGGATTGAGAGCTCACGGCTCTGGGCTTCTTGATACTTGATTTGGAATAGCATTGTTCAAGCCCTTGACACAGAAAGCAGAGGAAGCAGGGAAATCCCAGTCTCCTCCTTTCACACTCCTGTTGGTGCTCCCCACACTGGGCCCCCAGGAAGGGCTGCCCCTCCTCACTGTCCTTCCTCCCTCCCCAAGGGGCTGTGGGCATGCCTATGAAGAGCCTGTTCACTTGCTCCCTCCTGTCTGGGTAGGGGGAGTGGTGGGTCTGTAGCTCGCTGAGGACCCTGTGATCAGGGCTCAGGCAGCCCACTGCAGGTTTTCAGTCATTTCTGGGTCCCTAAGCCCATCGTGGGACAGGGGTGCACTCCTCTTCTCTCCTGTAGGTGTTCTGGCTCCTCCAGTCTGGCTCGTCTCCTGAGTTGTGGCTGCTGTCCAGCATATGTACTCAGAGCTGGCCAAATGTTTGCTTTAAGGAGGGTGTGCTCACCGCAAGGTTCATGACTAGGATCTCCAGGGTACTCTTTTGTTCTGGGGTGGACTTTGAGACGAGACCCGGGAGCCTTCTCCTCTTGACTCTGCTTTGCTCTTAAGTTCCTGTGGGTGGAACCTGGAGCAATCCACCAAGCCTTTTCTTTGTCCAAGAGACAAGGGCTAATCCTGGCTAACCTGCTCCCTGGGGTTTTGGTTCAGAGCCCTTCAGATTATGTCACAGTGAGTGTCACAGTTGACACTGTCGCTAGAGCAGGTGAGCCACTTTATAGAAGGCCACCAAAGCTGGGTGCATCACTACTGGATGGCCCTGCCCAAGGGCTCCCCTGCTGCTCCTCTGTTACTGGGCTGCAGAGACTGGCCCATCCATCTGGCGCCTACACAAAGGCTGCCAGCTGGTAGGTCTCTTGACCATGTCCAGTTGGCTGCTGTGTTGCTCCTCCTTGCAGGTGGCTGGCAGCCCAGGGTTTGGCATCCTGCACTTTCTGTTTGGAACCCACACTGGCCTATCACTCTCTGTTTCCCATGGTCCTTGGGTTTAGCTACCTAAGCCTGGCGCATTCACCACTGAGACTCACCCTGTGCTGCAAACATTTCCTGTGTGTTTTGCAAACATTCCCTGTGTGTTTTGGCTTGACCTTTAGGAGCTAGGTTTGTTAATTAAGGGAGTACCCTCACCTTCTTACCACTGCCCCCTTCATCTCTCCCAGCCTCTGTCCCTATCGTCCTCTTTTCTCAGTCCTAGAATCACTTTATTTCCTACTGTCTCTGTTTCTTCCTCTGCTCCTTTTAAGCAGCCTGGAAAGAGGATGATGACGATAATAATGACAATGTAGTACCGTTATAGCAAATTCTTTTTTATTTTTATTTTTTAGTTTTTGAGACAGTTTCACTCTTGTTGCCCAGGCTGGAGTGTAGTGGCGAAATCTCGGCTCACCAACTTCCGCCTCCTGGGTTTAAGTGATTCTCCTGCCTCAGCCTCCCGAGTAGCTGGAGTTAGCGTGCACCACCACACCTGGCTAATTTTGTATTTTTAGTAGAGATGGGGTTTCTCCATGTTGGTCACGCTGATCTCAAACTGCCTGTTCAGGTGTGAGCCACCGCACCCAGCCCAGAGCACTTTTAAGCTTTAATAAATTCAGAAGCACAAATGAAACATTCTTAAAATATCACTTACTTAGTTTTGGGACTTTTGAATAATAAATGTTTAAGTTTTTGTATTAGCCATCGTTTGCCGTATTTAATAAGAGTGACTAAGTATTTTTTTTTTTTTTTTGGGACGGAGTCTCGCTGTGCTCCCAGGCTGGAGTGCAGTGGCGTGATCTCGGCTCACTGCAAGCTCCGTCTCCCGGGTTCACGCCATTCTCCCGCCTCAGCCTCCCAAGTAGCTGAGACTACAGGCGCCCGCCACCACGCCCGGCTAGTTTTTTGTATTTTTAGTAGAGACGGGGTTTCACCATGTTAGCCAGGATAGTCTCGATCTCCTGACCTCGTGATCCACCCACCTCGGCCTCCCAAAGTGCTGGGATTACAGGCTTGAGCCACCGCGCCCGGCCTGTGACTAAGTATTTTGATTTTAAATTATTTAAAAAAATTTTTTTTAAAGATGGGGACTTGCCAGGTTGCCCAGGCAGATCTCAAACTCCTGGACTCAAGCGATCCTCCCACTTCAGCCTCCCAAAGTGCTGGATTATAGACGTGAGCCACTGCGCCTGACCATAGTCTGTGTATTTTTCAAATAAAGAGTATGTTGTCAGGAAAGAAGAGAAAATAATGTTTTTTTAAGACACTAAAGCTTTGAGTTCAGAGCGGTTAGGTAACTTTTTTTCCTAGTTGATTGCAGACATAGCTTAGCCTAGGGTGGGTCGCTTCCTGCCTCTTTGGGCAGGCTTGTCACCCTGGATCACCAGCATTCCAGAAACAGCCTTTCTTTCTCAATGGAGCACTCTGGGGAGTTGTGTTTGGCGTAGATCCAGGAACTGGTGACAGGTCCCATTCAGGGGAATCCATTTCTGCAGGCTGAGTTCTCCCAGGCGCCTCCCTGCTTCTTCCAGAGGCAGCCTTCCCTCCACCCGGCCTTCTCTTCTGAGTCTGCAGGAGAGTCTGGAGCCTCCGAATGCAGATGGCCTGGGGCGTGAGGAGTAACTTAGTAATGAGTTTATATCAGTCTGCAATGTAGGTCGCAGGAAGCTTAGCCGGCTTCTCTGGGGAGGGTCATGTGTCAACTCAGCCTAAGATGCCAGCTGCTCTGAAGCCTGAGTAGTAGTGACTCAGGGATAGAAGGTCCTGCATTAAAATTGACCAGGTTTTCTTTTACTCTGGCAACAAAGTCCGACTTTAGAGCTGGCTAGTGGGGGAATCTGGGGAAAGATGGGAACAGCAGCAGTGACTTCTGGCCCCCTCACGAGGCCCTGCAAGTAAAGGCTTCAGGCAGATGACCTTGCCTGGGAGTTTGGGCTGGGGCCACTTCGTGTGACTATGGTTTGGCTCTTCCAAGACAGCCTTCTTCTGGGGTCCAAAAAGCTCTATGGCTGTGTCACTGCCATGTGTAAGGGAGGTCTAGTGTCATGAGAGTCATGCGAAAGAGACAAGGGGTTAGCTAGATTGTGGCATGGCTGCCAAAAGTGTGTGTGTGTGTGTGTGTGTGTGTGTGTGTATGTGTGTGTGTATATATATATATGCCCAGGTTGGATTACTAGAGGCAGAGAGATAAAGAAGGGAGGTTCTTAGTTCTACTAACCACTCCTCTGGTTAGAACACACAGAATATTATCTTCTGTTCTGGTTATATTTTGAGACAGGGTCTCACTCTGCTGCCCAGGCTGGAGTGCAGTGGTGTGATCATGGCTCACTGCAACCTTGACCTCCTGGGCTCAGGGGATCCTCTCACCTCAGCCTCCCAAGTAGTTAGGACTACAGGCAAGTGCCACCATGCCTGGCTAATTTTTAAGCTTTTTGTAGAGAGGAGGTCTCACTATGTTGCCCAGGCTGGTGTCAAACTCCTGGGCTCAAGTGATCTTCCTGCCTTGGCCTCCTGAAGTGTTGGGATTACAGACATAAGCCACCATGCTTGGCCCCGGTTATATTTTAGAGATCCAAAAAGATTACCTTAGAGGTGGTGAGCCTCTCCTCATGGGCAGTATTCATGTAGAAGCTAAGGAACCAGTGTTCCAGGCTCTTTCTAGCTGATTCCTAAGATATGTATGCACCTAATAAGTCATAGATAATGTTATAGTGCAGGCAAGCTTAGGTTACAATGCAGGAGATAAGTTGTGATATATTCATACCAAGGAATACTGTGTGGTAATGAGAACGAACAGTTGGCAAAGACACTCAACTCCGTGGATGACTGTCATCCACATAGTGTCGAGTGAAAGAACACAGATGTCAAAGAGCACACACGGTCTCATTTCCCTTTAGACACACCAGACAAACAGACAGATGTAATTGAGGGTGATAGACGTCGGGGCAGCTGGCAGTTGCCCTTGGACTGGGTGGTAGCAGTAGTGACTGCAGGGGCAGAAGGGGGCATCTTACAGGTGTTTCTCCATCTTGTGTTTCTCCGTCTGGGTGCTGGTTACATGGATGGCTACAGCGAACTCCACACTTAGGATGTGTGTACTTTTTGGGGTATGCATAAGACACTTCGGTAAAAAGTAACATTATGATAGTCTGGATTGTTAAGTCACTCCAGTGGGCTAGAGGCTGTGGAATTGCCCTTGGAGTTTCTGAAATTTTCAGAGAGCATGGCTTCGGGTGGGGCGGGAAGGCCACTCCACCTGGGTGACTGAAGAGACCCGTGACCTGTGCGTTATGAAGGCATAGCTGGTTTTCTGTTATTTTTCCATTTTTCTCAGTGCCCAGATGTTGCATATTAGTGACCACTGAAAGGCCAGTTCTGTTTGAAGGCTTTGAATTGCTTCCTAAGAGCTGTACTTGCCCACAAGGCAGCTTTTGAAAAGTGACTCTTCTCTGCATTCACACACAGCATGGCTTTTCAGACAGGGCCACCAGGTCCCATGAGTACAAGCACTTTGGGTAGATGTATTCCTTTCTGTGTGTGTGGGAGGGAATGGTGTATATTTTTCTGTGAAATGCTAAGCCTGCTTTGGGGCCCCCTGACTGCTCTCTCATGTTTCCTTCAGCTTTTTGATCATGTTGCTGAGTGCCTGGGAGATTTCATGGAGAAAAGGAAGATCAAGGACAAGAAGTTACCTGTGGGATTCACATTTTCTTTTCCCTGCCAACAATCCAAAATAGATGAGGTAAGGATGTTCTGGGATTATTGGGCTCTGCAGATGCCCTGGATTGAAAAAGCTAACAAGCCCTTTTCTCCACAACTTTTCTCTGTTGCTGGCAGAGTGGTTTGCATGTCTGGTATTTTTAAAGAAATATTTGCAGAAGTTAGTGTGGTATCATGATATAGTGTTTACTTTTTCACTTACTTTAGTTATTTATGTATTTTTGGAGACAAATCATGGTATTTTTGGCCACCAGGTACACAGAAGCATTTATTAATCTTAAGCAAGCAAAGGAAAATAAAGTAAGTTTAATGGTGGTGGAGAGAGGCGGGAAAGCTCTTTGCCAGAATTGCATGGCGTGATGTTTACCTGGAAACTGCCCTGGTTATTGCAAATATGCTCAGAGCCCTGTCCCTCAGGTGCCAGGGCTGCCTCTCCATAGTGGAACTGGTCAGTGGCTCCAGCCCCAGAGATGACCTTGGTGACTTCCGAGGTGACTTGTACCCACCTTCCTGTTTGTCATCTATTTGTTTTTTTCATTCATTCATTCATTCATTCATTCAGCAAGGATGGACCCTGACCTACCATATGATAACACTGAACCTCAGCACTGCAGGAATACAAAATAAATACATGCAGCCTTGTTCTTTTTTTTACATGGAGAGATAGAAACACACACATACCACAAACACAAACCACCCATGAATAAACTTCTAATAATACGAATTCTGGGGTTGAGTGCAGTGGTTCATGCCTGTAATCCCAGCACTTTGGGAGGCTAAAGCAGAAGGATCACTTAAGCCCAGGAGTTCAACACCAGCCTGGGCAATCTGTACAAAAAGTTAGCTGTGTGTGTTGGCGTTTGCCTGTAGTCCCAGTGATATGGGAGAAGCTTGGGAGATTGAGGCTGCTGTGAGCCATGGTTGTGCCACTGCACTCCAGCCTGGGGGACAGAGTGAGACCTTGTCTTTTTTTTTTTTTTGAGACAGAGTCTCCCTGTCTTGCCCAGGCTGGAGTGCAATGGCACGATCTCGGCTCACTGCAACCTCCACCTCCCAGGTTCAAGCCATTCTACTGCCTCAGCCTCCTGAGTAGCTGGGATTACAGGTGTGCACCACCACACCTGGCTAATTTTGGTATTTTTAATAGAGATGGGGGTTTCACCGTGTTGGTCAGGCTGGTCTTGAACTCCTGACCTCGTGATCCTCCCGCCTCAGCCTCCCAAAGTGCTGTGATTACAGACGTGAACCACCGTGCCCGGCCTGAGACCTTGTCTTAAAAACAAGAAAAAAAAAAAAGAATTCTGATATTTAACTATTCAGGGCCCCTCTTGTTGCCCAGGCTGGGGCGCAATGGTGCAATCTCAGTTCACTGCAACCTCCGCCTCCTGGGTTCAAGCGATTTTCCTGCCTTAGGCCCCGTAGTAGCTGGGATTACAGGTGCCCACCACCATGACTGGCTAATTTTTGTATTTTTGGTAGATACGGGGTTTTGCCGTCTTGGCCAGGCTGGTCTCAAACTCCTGACCTTAGGTGATCCGCCCGCCTTGGCCCCTCAAAGTGCTGGGGTTACAGGCGTGAGCTGCTGCACCCGGCCAGGCTCTGTTTTAATACTTCACCGGTAGCGCACATAATCTTCAAGCATCTCTATGAGTTAAGTGCTTATGATTCCTGCTTTACAGATGAGGAAACTGAGTCTCAGAGGGGCTAAGAACCTGTCCAAGGTCACCTAGCCAGGAAGATTCCGTGCTCGTAACTGGTCTACTTTGCTGCAAGATAGTAGCATTTGGGCTCAGGGCACCTTCCACACTTGCAAGGAGCACTCCTGGGTCCCTTTATGCCTTTAGGGTAAGCGCCCTTTCCTGGGCGCTCCTTCCTGTGGCTGGAACCCTTACATCTGTATAATTTGTGGAATCAGCAAGAAGGGGCTTGAGAGCGCAGCAGACCAAGATGAGCACAGAGGTTTCCCCAGGGTCAGAGGGCTTATTAATGGCAGGTCTTGGACCAGGGTCCCAGGCCCCACCTCCTATCCAGTGCTCCGCCCACCTCCAACATGTCTAAATGCCTCTGAGATGTTCTGTCTGACCTGTTATGCTTTCAGGAAGCTGTGGCCATATGTAGACTCTTGCTCTGGTTCTGGTACCTGAGAACACCCCTCCAAGGAGTTCAGAGCAGTTTGGCCTCCACTGTGTCCTTCCAAACCCTTTGGCAAGGCCTGTTGTCAGTACAAGCTTCCCTTGGCTTTTGAGAACTGAGACATGAGTCACTCCCGCTTCCCCTGTGAGAGGTGGGCCTGGGATGAAGAGACTTTGGTGGACTGTGTTTCACCATTGTTCACATGTGCTCTCTGCAGCTATTAACTGAGGGCCATCCCTGTGCTGGGCATGAGCTAGGCCCTGGGAGAGAATGGCCAGAGTGTGTTTATTTTGTATTCCTGCAGTGCTGAGGTTAAATGTTACCGTACAGTAGGTCTTATAACAGCAGATGCAGCCTGTTCCCCATGAAGGCACAGCCTTCCAGGGACAGAAGTGTTGCAGGAGGTGGGAGGGAATGACCTCATGGGCACGAGAGCCTGCAGGGTGGAGCAGACATGCCCGGGAGGGGGCGTTGTGAACAGAGAAGGAGCCAAAGGTTGGGGGCATCCCACCTGCCAGCCTTCACCCCCTCCGGAAAATGCTTCTTAGGCTGGGCCAGGGTACTTGCGGTGGTGCCAGTGGAGCACAGTCCCTAAATTTCCCATCCAGAGGCCTGTGCATATTACCCCTTAGGGCTGGCTGAGACCTTCAAGATCGTCCACTTCTAGATCAGCTCCCTGATTCTAGAGGAGCAGAGTGAACCTCAGAAGAGTGAAGGGAACTGCCCAGCAGGAAATGGGCAGAGAGTATGAAATAGGACCAGGTCTCCAGATTGGCCGCCCCACTTTTGTCCCATAACACCTGGTTCTCTGAGGCTTTAGAGGAAGAGGGCTGGTTGAGAGGAGGCAGACAGTGTCCAGGGCTTTTGCAGTTCCTGACTTAGTTGCTACTGAGCAAAGAGCCGCTAGTTCTCATCAAGGGCTGCCCTCCCCGGTGCATGCTCCAGTCTGTGTGGCTCCCACCATGAGCTGGGGCAGGGCCCATGTGCCCAGAATCCTATCCCTGAGCTGCCTCTGCAGGCCTGCAGGGCCTGGACCGCGAATCTTCCAAGCCTGCTGCATTTATAGTCACTTGTCCCATTCAGAGTAAAACAGCAAGTATAACAATTATTTTTCTGTTCTCATATCTTTTTAGTTTTTAGAAAACAAAAGCAATATGTAAAACCATCAAAGTAAGATAAAATTATGGAATGTTTATCATTGGATGTCTATCCTTGATGTTTCTCCACTAATAGGCAAAGTGAAATAGGATCATACTGTGTAAATAGGGGAGTCACCACTTACAAATGGAGGTTAAGTCCCAAAGCTGGTGAAGAGGCACAAATCATGTATAGTCCACATCATTCCCTAAGTGTATGGGACCTGGTTCTTAAAAGCTCAGCAGCCAAGACTCATCTTAGCATTTTGTTTCTCTTTCCAGTTTGGCTCTGGCTTTCTTTTCCCAGGGCTGTGGAAGCCAGGGTCTGGTTGGGAAGTGGGGAAGGGGGCCAGGGATTTATCTTGCTCCTTTTTAAAATAGATCTGGCTGCGCAGTTGGCATCCAGTTAGATTGGCAAGCCATGTGGCATTACTGTCCCCACATCTTCTGGAGTGAGCTGGATATTGTGAGCAGATTTCTCCCCACCCTATCTTCGCCCCCAGAGAAGCCCATTGTGTGGATGATCCAGAGATAGAAAGGAGTCTGGGCTCCTCTGGGCCCCTCCCCCAGCCCAGTGTGATCTGGGAGGAGCCACTTGGCCCCTATGGGCCTCTGCTTCATCCCTGACCTGGAGCAATGCCCAGGGCCTTGAGGTGCTGGAGGTCTTCCAGCCCTCATCCAGCCCCATCCGTTCTTCTTTGCAGGCCATCCTGATCACCTGGACAAAGCGATTTAAAGCAAGTGGAGTGGAAGGAGCAGATGTGGTCAAGCTGCTTAACAAAGCTATCAAAAAGCGAGGGGTAATTTCTCCTGGGCCCTCTGCCTCAGCCATGCAGGGGTGTGGGGAGTAGGGCTGCATTCTAAAGCAGACCAGTGCCCTTTCTGGGGGGCAGTAGTGTCAAAGCCTGAAGACCCAGGCAGGGGAGAGTTGAGGATCCCCAGTGTGGAATGGCGGGGATGGGGATGGTGCAAAGCCCAGCTCTTGGAGGTGCTGCCTGAAGGACCCAGGCCTGGAACAGGGGGTTGCCTCCTGACAGGAGTGCTGGGCTATTCAGGGAGTGGGTGTCACAGATGCAGCCTGCTGTACTCAGAACAAGGGCAGAGGAGCCCGCCTTATCCGGGACGTGGACCTCCTGCAGAGGTTTGCAGAGGAATGTAGCTCCAAGAGTAAAATCCTCACTACCCGAAGACTCTTAAGCTAGGTAATTAAGGGAACTATGAGGTTTTCATAATTTAATCACCATGCTGTGATCTAGTTAATTTGAGTAGCAGCTGTAATGAAACCAGCACCACTCACAAAAGCAGGGGTTCTGAAAACGGGAGCACTCCTGCCAAGCACTGTTAAGGTGTGTGATCTCTGCTTCCATGTATGAGTGGACAGTGACACCCCATTATCTGTCCCCAGGACTATGATGCTAACATCGTAGCTGTGGTGAATGACACAGTGGGCACCATGATGACCTGTGGCTATGACGACCAGCAGTGTGAAGTCGGCCTGATCATCGGTAACGTATCCCCTTTGCCCATCCATTTTTTCAGCCCATCTTTCCAGGTGGCTCTGCACCCTCCTCGTCGTGTGGTCATAGCTTCTGATCTTGTCCTGCCCAGGTACTGGCACCAATGCTTGCTACATGGAGGAACTGAGGCACATTGATCTGGTGGAAGGAGATGAGGGGAGGATGTGTATCAACACAGAATGGGGAGCCTTTGGAGATGATGGATCATTAGAAGACATCCGGACAGAGTTTGACCGGGAGATTGACCGGGGATCCCTCAACCCTGGAAAACAGCTGTGAGTCCTTAACTTTTGCTTCTAACCACATATGTGACTTAGGGGACATTTAATGAAAGATTTGGGATGGGAGATGAAAAGGGCATAAAGCCAAGTGATCACAAACAGAAAAGCCTGTTACATTTTTTTTTTTTTTTTTGAGGCGGAGTCTTGCTCTGCCTTGCAATCTCAGCTCACTGCAACCTCCACCTCCCGGGTTCAAGCGATTCTCCTGCTTTAGCCTCTAAGTAGCTGGGATTATAGGCATACACCACCACGTCTAGCTAATTTTTTGTATTTTTACTAGAGACGAGTTTCACCATGTTGGCCAGGCTGGCCTCAAACTCCTGACATCAAGTGATCCGCCTGCCTCAGCCTCCCAAAGTGCTGAGATTACAGGCGTGAGCCTCCATGCCCAGCCTAAAGCCCATCAAAATTTGCATTATTTGTTGCTCCTTGTTTGGTGAGATGCACAGCTGTAGAGTCTGTAACTGAAAAGCACTTTTAAAATAATCTTCTCTTTGTTTAATTACACTGTGATTGTGTCCTTGTAAAACATCATGACAATGAAAAGCACAGAAATGAACCCATCCAATGGGGAATGGGGCCAGAGTTGAGCAGATGCTGGTGGTCAGGGGAGGAGATCAAGAGGTGAATGGGAGCCCAGGAGCTCAGTAGCCCCTGAAAAAAAAAAGTCCTCAAATTATCCCCTGTTGCACAAAAATTAAATAATTATGAATGGTTCAAAAATGCTCCCTCAACAAAGCACAGAAACATTAGTGTAAATGTGAGGCTTAAAAAATTTCTCTGTGCTGTAGTCACGAGTGTGCTGTTTATGGTAAGAGAGGCCACATGGTGTGTGGGGCATCTAAGGGAGATGAGTGTCTGTTCATTCATCACATATTTATTGAGCACTTACTATGTGCTGAGCTCTGTGCTAGGCTCTGAGAATCCAAAACAGCACCTTCCCTCCCAAGATTTACAATCTAGATGGGGAGGTAGGCCAGACATGCAAATATCTGTTGCGCAGAGGAGTCGGGGTAAGAAGAGTATAAGTAGAAGAGTATAAGTCATACAGACATTAGGGAGAACGGAGAAGCAACCTTCTTCAATGTCAAGCATGAGTAGACACATCAGAGTTGATAAAGAATATCAGACTTACAGGCAGGTTGTTTTTGGCTGTGGAAAGCTCCTGGCTACAGAGGTAAGAGTGATATTATTCAGGTTAGAGCGGGTTTTGCTTTCTCTGAGCCACATATTTCCTGAAGTGCCTGCTCACATTTGTCTGTGATGCTGCCATGCGACTAGCTCTCTCTGATCTACCCAGCTTCCTAGCAGCTTTATCCCAGAGTTGGATGCTGTCAGCCTACAGGGAGATGTTCACTGACTCTGTAGACCTAATAGCCCTTATCCTGATGCTAGAGGGAAACAGGAGTTTACTACCCATGTTGAAACGCATCACCCAAAAGATCTCAATACTGCAAGCTGGACAGTTGGCCTTTCCACCTGAATTAATGGATTTTCATCAATGGCAAGCTCCCCGCCACTGGAGGTGGCAGCAGCGAATAAACTAGGTTTCTCAGTGAGGGAATTCCCAAGTTCTTACACCCAGAGTTGAGCATCTCCGTTGCAGGCTGAGACTGTGGCACCAGCTTGGTGACAAGGGACCCCAGTTCCAAAGCTCTGACAAAGGTTTTTTTTACCACGCACACCCACCCCCACCCTGCCCAGTCCATTGACCTGACCCCACTGCCATCAAGTTATTACTGTGCCTATTTGTATGTTTCACTGAAAAGCCCTGAATATGCTTGATGGCAGTGCTGCCTCAGGCACCTCTGGGGGTATTCTGTGACACATGGCACGTATACCCTATTGCATCTCTAAAGTTCTCAAATCTCCACATTCCCAAGCGCATGTGACCCCAAAGGGTTTCAGATAAGAGGTTATGTACTTGTAGTTACTATCAGTCACTTAATGAGAAGTCTCTTTTCTTAGAAGTGCAGGTGGGGCATGCCACTTGTGGTAACTGAACAGGTAATGCCCAGGCCCTTATTCTTGGCCTGAGTTTGGGAACCCTGCATGGCTTGGGTGTAAACTTGGATCTCTCTGCTGTTCATTGATGCATTTCTGAATTTTTCAAAGAGATGAACTGTATTCCAAGGCTAAACTATAAACTGTGTTTACGGTTGGCTTGCAGTAAATATTTTTGGGATGGATGGATGGATGGATGGGTGGTTGATGATGGATGAGAGATGAGTGGGTGGCTAAATGGGGGTACAGATGAGAAAGTGAAAGTTTGGGTCAAAGTCTCTTTTCTAGAATATGTTTCTCAGTTGTATTAGTCCGTTTTCACACTGCTGATAAAGACATACCTGTGACTGGGTAATTTACAAAAGAAAGAGGTTCAATGAACTTACAGTTCCACGTAGCTGGGGAAGCCTCACAGTTGTGGAGCCAGTCATGTCTTACATGGAGGACAGCAGGCATAGAGAACTTGTGCAGGGGAACTCCTCTTTTAAAACCATCCGATCTCGTGAGACTTTTTCACTATCACTAGAACAGCATGGGAAAGACTTGCTTCCATGTTCAGTTATCTCCCACCTGGTCCCTCCCACTACAGCGTGGGAATTCAAGGTGAGATTTGGGTGGGGACACTGCCAAACCATATCACCAGTTTACTGCGTACTGTAGGTCAGGTCTCATTGAGAACAATTCCAAGGAAATGACAAATTCCAAAGTTGCGTCACATATTCCTGGAAATAGGCTGTAAGTTAGAGTTTTTTGCCTGAGCAAATTTTTGCTGTGCCCCCAGGCTTCTATCTGAATCTCTGGATCTTCCCTATGTCTTTTTTACATAGAATGCCTAGTTCTTGAAAGTCATTTTATCCTCTTTGTGGCAGGGAAAGATGTTTCCTCCATTTGACTGATGGGAAAATTACGACCCTAGAATAGGACAGAGGTGGCCCAAGACTCATTGTTGAGGTGTGGTCTGGTGTAGGTTTGGGGATTTTTGCCCTGTTTGACAGTTTGAGGTTTTCAGAGTGAGCTTCCAGCATCTCTTCTCATTGGTAATAAGAGGTTTGTTATAAAGAGGCATTTTTTATCATTTATGGAGAAAAACCATCAGGGAGGATTTAGGGAAGTGATTTTTCATCTCTGAGTACACATTAGAGGTACATAGGGGCCTTTAAAAAAAATACTGATGTCCAGGCATCCTCTCACCAGTGACTCAGTCCGCCTGGGTTGCCCAGTCCTCAGTAATGTAAAAGCTCCCTGGGCAATTCCAGTTTTTAACCAGGGTTTCTTTTTTTTTTTTTGAGACAGATTCTTGCTTTGTCACCCAGACTGGAGTGCAATGATGCAATCTCAGCTCACTGCAACCTTTGCCTCTCGGGTTCTAAGTGATTCTCCTGCCTCAGCCTACCGAGTAGCTGGGATTACAGGCATGCGCCACCACATCCAGCTAATTTTGTATTTTTATAGAGATGGGGTTTCACCATGTTAACCAAACTGGTCTCGAACTCCTGACCTCAGGTGATCCACCCACCTCGGCCTCCCAAAGTTCTGGGATTACAGACGTGAGCCACCGCGCCCGGCCATTAACCAGGTTTTAAAACCTCAGTGTGTTAGATTTGTGTAAAGGCTCTCAGTGCCCAAGTGGGCTCTAGGCTACCAATAGCTGCTCATTCCATTTGCTTTGATTGAAGTTAGCATTTAACTGAGTACCTACTGTATACAGTGGACAGGGAGGACATTGTCATCATAGCTCTGTGGCTCCTGCCTTCATTGGTGGTTATTGCATTTGGGAGGCAGCAGAGGAACCTGCTTTGAGTATTCAGGCCCCACCTTGCCCCAGAGTCAGAAGGTCTGTTTCTAAAAGGGATCAGTCTTTTGGCTTCCTTCGTCTCGCCCTTATATTCCAGGCCTTTGATATTCTTGCCACATGCTTATCTTATACTATGGAGTTAGCCCCACCTTTTATTTCACTTTTAATTCTCCTTCCCCTTTTGTTTCCTTGAGCTTTTTTTTTTTTTTTTCCTGAGGGTATCGCTCTGTTGCCCAGGCTGGAGTGCGGTGGTATGATCTTGGCTTATTGTAGCCTTGAACTCCCAGGCTTAGGTGATCCTCCTGCCTCAGCCTCCTGACTAGCTGGGACCACAGGCAGCAGTACCATGCCTGGCTAATTTAACATTTTTTTTTTCTTTTTTTGAGATGGAGTCTCTCTCTGTCGCCCAGGCTGGAGTGCAGTGGCCCGATCTCAGCTCACTGCAAGTTCCATCTCCCAGGTTTACACCATTCTCCTGCCTCAGCCTCCCGAGTAGCTGGAACTACAGGCACCCGCCACTTTGCCCGGCTAGTTTTTTATATTTTTTAGTAGAGACAGGGTTTCACCGTGTTAGCCAGGATGGTCTCGATCTCCTGACCTCGTGATGTGCCCGTCTCGGCTTCCCAAAGTGCTGGGATTACAGGCCTGAGCCACTGCACCCGGCTTAATTTTAAAATTTTTTGTAGAGACTGAATCTCCCTATGTTGCCCAGCTGGTCTCGAACTTCTGGGCTCAGGCAATCCTCCTGCCTCAGCCTCCCAAAGTGCTGGCATTATAGGTGTGAGCTACTGCACCTGGCCTGCTTGGACTTCTTGCTCTTCTTCTCTTGCTCTGTGCTGTGTCTGGAGTCTCTGGGATCTTGAATCCTTTTTCCCTGTGATTCCTTATCACATCCTTCAAACTGCAGAGCACCCACCCCACACAGCAACACAGCAACAGCAGTGACTGCAACAGCAAATGCTGGTGGTTGGTGGTCGGGAGAGCTCTTTGGCCTGGATGGTGGTTGAGTAACTGCGCGCCTTCAAGTCAGCACCCAGATGCCTTTTCTTTTTGTGGTTCTGCTGCTCCATGGAATCTCTCGGCAGCTCCCATCCTGGTTTGCTTGGCCATGGGCCTCTGTCTCTTTTCTTTCCTTGGGCTTCTAGTTGAAGCAGACCCAGGGTGCTGAGGGCTCCTCATTGGTGCGCAGGTCCTTGCCCGTGACTCCTCGTGGTTGATGATGCTTCCCTCCCCCACCTCAGCCCTGCCTGGGCCCGCCGGCAGGCAGAGTGGTTGGAACCCTGCCGTGCTGCCTCTCACTGCCTATCTGTGGTCGTAGGTGTCTGACTGCCGAGATATCTGGGCATTACCTGTTCAGTTATCACAGGTGGCATGCCCTGAGAGGCAGATCATGACTTGCTGGATTTCATTAATTTCACTTGAGCAGATGGGAAGCAGGCTGTTGGAACAGGAGCCGGTCTCCATGAGCCTTGGTTTGAACAGAGAGAAGCTCGTGAGAGGTGCTATTTGCTTGTTCTGCTGCTCTAACAGGGCCTTTAGGGACTGGGAAAGGACAGACCGTGGCCATGGGCCTCCCTCTGGAAAAGGGGGTATCACTATCCATGTATGTAATAGGCCGTGTAAAAAAGGGAGCAGATAGTTCTGGGCATCTTTAGAAGGCAGAGTGAAAAGCAGCAGGTAGAGGGTGCCCGGAGGCTGATGTTAGCCCATCCTAAGGGGAATGCCCTTTCTCTCGTCACACTGCCAAACAGGGAAGGCTGCCTAGGGAGGAGAACAGGCAGACAGGCTGGGGTAGGGGTGGTCCTAGGTGGCTGCTAGCATGATAGTGACAGCTAACATTGAATGACACTGTCCATGAGACAGGCAGAAATGCACAGTGGTTAGGAGTACAACCTCTGGTGTTAGATCTAACTGGATTCAAAATGTGGATTTGCCACTTGTTAGCCCTGTCCATGGGTAAGTTATATAACCTTTCTGTGCCTCTGTTTCCTCATCTGTGAAATGGGGATAATTCGTATGTCTCCCTCCTAGGGTTGTAACGAAGATGAAATAAGTTAATACAGGTAAAGTGCTGGGAAAAGTGTCAGACACATAGGAAGGGCCACAGGCACTCATTATTTAGCCAGATATTGTCAGATAGTGACCTATATTAACCCATATCCTCCGTATCCTCCATATAACCTTACAGGAAGGCAGTCAGTATCTCCATTGCACAGGTGGGGAGGCCAAGGTGAGTAGCTCAGTAGTGGCTCTGCCAGGGCTCCACCAGCGCTGTTCCACCCCTGTTCAGGGCTACACAGAGGCTGTTCCCACAGGAGCCTGGGGCGGCACCAGACTCAGAAGGGCACTCTCCTGCCAGGGATCCTCTGCCTGGCCGCAGCCAGGTGGTCCTGTCTGGTTCTGTCAGGAGCAGGAACAATGAGGACTGTGTTTTTAAGGAGGCTCTGTGTCCTGTGCTGATGGTTGAGGGCCGGGTGCTCAGGTGGCTCTGGTTGGAACAGATTGTTTTGCTGTGTCACAGCCAGCTGTGGTGTGCCAGCTGGGCTCCCGCAGAGGAGCGGCGGGCTGCTCTGATGTGCGCCCACCTCTTCAATCTGCCCTGCTCAGGGGTTCCTTCTGGCCTCTGGCCAGCCAGGATGCGGGGGCTAAATCTGGCTCACGTATGGCATCGAGCCCTAGTTCTTGCCAGCTCTTGGCTGGGCCTTCAGCAATGCGTGTTGGCTTCTGTCTGTACACCTGGCCGCCTCTCCCCTGCAGCATTGGGCTCATTCTGTGATTGGCTGGTGCTTGAACGGGGCTGGAGCAGTGGGGTGAGCCGATTGGCTGTCAGTACTCAGAGACCAGCCCTGGAGTTTAGGGTAACATCAGTGGGGGAGGAGTGAGTTCCTCAAAGCAAATTCTTGATCCTTTTGGCCGGAGAAGGAGAAAATCATGCCAGGGAGGTGCCTAACAAATGTCCTGACAGCGGCCCCAAGGGGAGTGGCTGCCTTTCCCTCAGAGAAGCTGTTTGCCCTTTCTGAGCTGGGAAATGGGGACAATACTTCCTCATCACCTCCTATCCACAGGGCTTGGGGTCTCCCATAGGAGTAGAGGCGAAAGGTCTTTGAAAAGTATAGCATACAAGCCGGGTGCTGTAGCTTGCGTCTGGGAGGGTCACTTGAGCCCGTGAGTTCGAAACCAGCCTAGGCAGCATAAGGAGACTCCCCCTCTGCAAAAAATTTTAAAAATTATCTGGGCGTGATGGTCTAGCTACTCAGGAGGCTGAGGTGGGAGGATGGCTTGAGCCTAGCAGGTTGAGGCTGCAAAGTCAAGATTGTGCCACCTGCACTCTAGCCTGGGCACAGAGTGAGACCCTGTCTCAAAAAATAAATAAGTAAATACACACATACATACATACATAAAGATAAAAAATAAAAAGTATAGCGTACAGTTTAGGAGGAGACTATCATATTTTGCACATTTCTATCTGGGGCCTTCTTGACATCTGCAATCTAAATCCGAACGCTCCCCGTGCCTTCAGGCAGCCTTCCCTGCCCGCTCCTGCCTATGGTGTTCTCCTAGTCAAAGGCATGGGGTCTGGATACTCCTGCCTTCTCTAGAGTCGTCTTGGCTTCCGATCCCTCTCCCTCTGCTGTTCAGTCACGCAAGAGCATGGTCTTGCCTGCCGCGAGGCTGGGGGCTGGTGAGGGGTGAGTCGGGGCTTCCCATTCCTTTTGTGTCTGTCCCAGCCCTCGTGTGTGGGGTGCAGAGGAAGGCTGACAAGTGCCGGTTTGCCTTTCTCCCACAGGTTTGAGAAGATGGTCAGTGGCATGTACTTGGGAGAGCTGGTTCGACTGATCCTGGTCAAGATGGCCAAGGAGGGCCTCTTGTTTGAAGGGCGGATCACCCCGGAGCTGCTCACCAGAGGGAAGTTTAACACCAGTGATGTGTCAGCCATTGAAAAGTAGGTACCGTCCCCTCAAGGCTTTCTTGGGGTGTTGGGGCAGAGAAGAGCAGTTGGTCCCCTGTTACTTCTGGAGTCCAAGTTTGGTGGCTTTTCCTTCAAGAGTGTCATGGCTTTCTGGGTCCGTGTCCCCTTAATCTTATCTGACCCGTCCTGGGCCAGACTCCCTGCAGGCACTTGTCACGGTTCATTAAAGAATGACATAGTTAGCCTCAAGTGCACAGGTGATTTTCCTGTCTAGCTACAAGAGCAGCTTCCTCTCCTACCCCCATCAGCCCGTCACCCCCACCCTCCACGCACACTCAGGATAAGACTAGCGTCCGGGAAGCAGACGATTCAAGCAAGGAGCAAGGAGCTGGTGAAGCCTGGAGCCTGGGTTTTTGCAATTGCAGCTTTTGGAATTGGACCTTCTCCAGACCTTCTCCAGACTGTGTTGAGGGCACTAAGGGCACCTTAGTAACCTCAAGGTGTTAATTAGGTGCTTCCTGAAAAAAGACTTCCTTGACCAATAGGATTGGGATGGGAATACGGCACATTTATCTTCCATTTTACAATGTTATGGTAAAATAAATACAGACTTACAGTAAAACAGAATGAGAAGTATAAAGTATAAAAAGAGTACAGATTTATAGTATCAAAGAAAACCCAGTGTGCTTTGACTGACTTGTCATTTCCCAGACTTCTTTTGTGCTTGAAACCACCCCTTCCCTGCCACTCACAAATTCTTTCAGGGGAAACCTGTTAAAAGCCAGAAATGTGCCCTGGCATGCAAGTTGAGAAACACTGGTTAACAGATGAGACAGGACAGTTAGAAGGAAAGACAGAGCCAGCCAGCAACTAACTGCAGCCCCTTGACATCACACAAGAAACCCGGGATTCTTTGTGTTAACTGTAGCTCACAGGCCTTCACGCAGAGAGGGAAGCAGGTGACCCCGATCCCGGTGGCAGTCTGATGTAGTCTGGTGCCTCCAAGTCTAAAGCACTCTTGTCTTGTTGCTGGCCTCCGTGTGCAGAAGGCTGTACTCCTGGTTAAGGAGACTCCTTGTAGCCATGTGAGGCTACACCTGGATAAAGATAAGGCTAGCTTTGCTGCCATCTTTGGTGCAAGGAATGCTATTTTATCTCTGCACAAAGTGGTCATTCCCATTGCTCCCTGTGTGGTCCTAGAAATTTGGATGGAGCCAGTGCTTCATAGCTCTGGCTCCTGGGAGAAGATTTGCATTAGCTCTCTTCGAGGTTAGAGAAGGCAGCTGCTGGAATAGGAAAGGGGTTTATCTGGACCAACTCTTCTGCCATACCCATGTGCTGGAGTTTGTTTGATGATTACTGTCCTTCAGGAACAGTAGGTGCAAAGCCCCGATAATCAGGGAGCCTTGCTCCTGAGTTTCTAGCCGTCTCTTTTCATGAGTCTCCTGGTCAGTGGCTGGGAAGAAAGGGGAGCAGAAGACTCGTGGATTGTCTTGAAAGTCACTGGCCAAGTCAGGAAATGCATTCCTTCCTCTTGGCCTGTTTCTGATATTGACCCAGCTAGCTCAAGGAAGCATGTATATTATAATAAAGGCTATCTCAAACAAACAAACAAAAACTATATAAAACATCCTGCAAGAGCAGATGTTAGAGGCATTCTCTAAAATCAGGAGCAAGACAGTATCGCCAGTTTCTATTTTGGCATTGTACTGGAGTCTTAGCCAGTGGGGTTTTTCTTTTTTTTTTTTTTAAAGAAAAGGTGAGAGATAAAGGTGTGAGAATCAAAAAAGAAGTAAAACTGCCATTATTTGCAAATGGTAAAAGTCTATATGGAATACCCCCAAAATACCTAGAGACAAATGAGTAGAATGATGGAAGAGGTTAAAAAGATGTCTGGAGATAAGATACAGAAATCAGTTATATTTCTATCAGCAATAATAAAAATATGTACATATTTTAAAATACTTTTTAAAGAATAATTTTAGATTTACAGGAAAGCTGCCAAGATAGAGTGTATATGTGTTTGTGTGTGTGTGTGTATATACATGTATGTATACATATATATTTTAAAGACACCGTTTACAGTAATAACAAAACTATAAAGTACTTCGGAATGAATCCAACAAAAGATACACAAAACACATATACAGAAAATTACAATTTGGCTGAGAGACATCAAGGAAGGATGTGTAAGCATCCAGGGCAACTCACAGACCTGGAGAGTGGGAGGTTCTCCCGAGCCTCCTGAGCCCTAGGTGGTGGCAGCCATTTCTCCACTTGTTCAGAGGCCACATCGTTTTGCCTCTCCACTTCTCTTCATGGTTCTGGCTTGGCGTAATGCAGGCTGGTACAGTTTTTCCGATTACTACCTGGCATTTCTTATGGAGGAGAACCCTTCCTGGGCCTTTCTCAGGCATTTGACTGTCTTCATCCCATACCACACACAGGCTTTCCCTTTCTAGCACCTTCGAGCCTCAGTGCTTTGCACTGCCTCGTGTGGTCCTCAGTGCATCAGTATTGGCCTCTAACTTCGCAGGAATAAGGAAGGCCTCCACAATGCCAAAGAAATCCTGACCCGCCTGGGAGTGGAGCCGTCCGATGATGACTGTGTCTCGGTCCAGCACGTTTGCACCATTGTCTCGTTTCGCTCAGCCAACCTGGTGGCTGCTACACTGGGCGCCATCTTGAACCGCCTGCGTGATAACAAGGGCACACCCAGGCTGCGGACCACGGTTGGTGTCGACGGATCTCTTTACAAGACGCACCCACAGTGAGTCTGCCCTTTGCTCTCATTGGCACTCTGTGCCCATTGTGGGTGGGGACCTTCTCCAGAAATCAGACTTTTGAACCCAGTGAACATTTTTCGGCAGACAAGACAATGGTGGTCAGGGGCTGTGGCTCATGCCTGTAATCTCAGCACTTTGAGAGGCCGAGGCAGGAGGAAGGAGTTTGAGAACAGCCTGGGCAACATAGTAAGACCTCATCTCTACAAAAAATAAAAAATAAATAAATAAATAACATGCCTACTTCTGGGCAGTAAGGTCAGTGTTGCCCATTTGGGAAGGATCGCCCTTAGCCTATCCTTGCTGGTATTGTTTCTGCACTCCGTTGTTACCTTGCCCTGTCAAAAGTCGAGATGGAGATTTCTGTAGCTGTTGGTCCCGCTGGGTGGAATGTGTCTGTCTCTCGTCCGCATTTCGTCAGGAGGACCTTGGGTCAGAGGTGTGGTACTCACATTCTTGTTTCAGAAGCTGCTGTTAAAACCCCCCAAACCCTCAGACTTTACTTTTTTAAATGGGCAGCTTGTCTGTGGTTGGCCTCTGAGAGCTGGAGCTGTAGGAGCTGTAAGGTGACCCCACTGGCGAGGGGGTGCTTTGTTCCCCACGCAGCCTTCTGGTCTGTCAGTAGCCCCAGCCAGTCCTCACACCGTCTCACCTTAGTTTCAGAAGCCACGTTGTCCTGTGAGAACGTGGCTTGTACTTTTTTAAAAGGCTAAAGGTAAATTCTAAGTCATTATCTAATAAGTTTTAATGATAGCCTGTGACATGATTTTTTTGCACAGGACCTCAGAATTGTTTCCCACTGTACATATAAATATAATGTGCATGTGAAGTACTCACATCAATACTGCACCTTCACACCCAGCTCTGGTGATGGCTCAAAGAATGTCAACTTAAATTGAAATAGTCCTGGCCTGGCATGGCAACTCACACCTGTAATCCCAGCACTTTGGGAGGCTAAGGCAGGTGGATTGCTTGAGCCCAGGAGTTCGAGACCAGCTTGGGCAATGTGGTGAAACCCTGTCTCTACAAAGAAAATCATACAAATTATTAGCTGGGTGTCATGGTGTGCCTATAATCCCAGTTACTTGGAAAGCTGAAGTGGTAGGATCGCTTGAGCATGGGGGTGTGGAGGTTGCAGTGACCTGAGATTGTGCCTCTGCACTCCAGCCTGGGGGACAGAGCGAGATCCTGTCTCAAAAGAAAAAAAAAAAAAAAAAAAAAAGAGAGAGAGAAATAGTTTTGTGTTGCTGAGGCGAAAGGGTTTGAGCCAAGTTAGAGGATGTTATTTGCCAAGGATGTAATTGTATTTTTAAAATATTTTTAAAGTATTTGCAAAATTCTTGATAATGAAACTTTTATTAGCCATTTCTTTCTTTCTTTTTTCTTTGTAATTTCTTGGCTAATTTTTTGAACAAGAAAGCCTAGGGATTTGCAGCATCACATTAGAATTTTTTTAGATTGTAGTAAAATACACATAACATGAAATATATCATCTTAACTTTTTTTCTTTTTGGAGGCAGGGTCTTGCCCTATTGCCCCGGCTGGAATGGAGTGGAGTGGTGTGCTCTCAGCTCACTGCAACCTTAGCCTCCCAGGTTCAAGCAGTTCTCCTGCCTCAGCCATGCCACTGCACCGGGCTAATTTTTTGTATGTGTTTTTTTAGTAGTGATGAAGTTTCGTCATGCTGGCCAGGCTGGTCTTGAACTCCTGACCTCAAGTGATCCTCGGCCTCCCAAAGTGCTGGCTTAGACATAAACCATTGTGCCCGGCCCACCTTAACCATGAAGGGTACAGTTCAGTGGTATTAAGTACATTCATACTCTTGTGCAGTAATCCCTATGAGCCAGAACTCTTCTCATCACAGTTTAAAAAATAGCTTTGATTAAATGTTTCTCATTTCAGAAGTAATATTTACTCAGTATAGAAACTTTAACTAGTTCAAAAAGTTATGAAGAAAATAGAAATCATCCTTAATCCCACCCCTTGGAGTTGACTGCTGTTAATATTTTGGGGGAACTGTTTTGCCAGCCTTCTCTATTGACTGCAGACCGCAGACAGAGATAGAACTGAGGAAGTTCTATCTCACTGCTGTCCCAAAGCTCTCTTCTAGACACTGAGAAATCTCCAGACTTTTATGTGGTGAGGGAAAGAGCCAAGTGAAAAAAAGAGTGATTATTTATTGAACCCTTCCTCAGCAGCAGTTACTAATCTGAGCTTTTTAACGAGCTCAGTTAGTTCCCTGCACATCACTGACACCCAGATACTGAGACCCTCATTACTTCAGGGTCAGCTGCTCAAGGTCACCTGAGGTGGAGTGGGTGGAGTTCGCCCTTGTTTTCCCATCTGACTTTTTTTCTTTTTTTTTTTTTTGAGACAGAGTCTCGCTCTGTTGCCCTGGCTGAAGTGTAGTGGTGTGCTCTCAGCTCACTGCAACCTCCGCCTCCCAGGGTCAAGCGATTCTCTTGCCTCAGACTCCTGAGTAGCTGGAATTACAGGCATCTGTCACCATGCCCAGCTAATTTTTGTATTTTTAGTAGAGACAGGGTTTCACCATGTTGGCCAGGCTGGTCTTGAACTCCTGACCTCAGGTGATCCACCTGCCTTGGCCTCCCAAAGTGCTGGGATTACAGGCATGAGCCATTGCTCTTGGCCCCATCTGATTTTTGAACATCGTGCTCTTGACCACTGTGCTGTATTATCTTCTTCACAGTGGAGGGCAAAATGTTTTTAGACCTGGAATTTTTGTGTGTGATACTCATGTAATAATGAGAATCTTCTCTTTTTATGTGTGATTATGAACGATTTCATTTTTCCTTTTTACCTCTCTGCATTTGCTAACTTTTCTACAGTGGATATATATGATTTGTGTGATGAAACAAGCAGATGCAGAAAATGGAATTAGGCTGGGCACAGTGGCCCATGCCTGCAATCCCAGCACTTGGGAAGCTGAGGCAGGTGAATAGCTTGAACCCAGAAGTTTGAGACCAGCCTGGGCAACATGGCGAAATCCTGTTTCTACTAAAAATACAAAAAAATTAGCCAGGCGTGGCTCCAGCTACTAGGGAGGCTGAGGTGGGAGGATCACCTGAACCTGGGAAGTTGAGGCAGCAGTGAGCTGTGATTGTGCCACTGCATTCCAGCCTGGGTGACAGAGCAAGACCCTGTCTCAAAAAAAAAAAGGGGGGGGGGGGAAGAGTTAAAGAGTGGAGAAAGAAAGGGTGGCCAGAGGTCCCCAGTGGATGCTCAGTCCAGCTGTTGTGGCATGTCCCCCCCGCCCCCACAAGGTATTCCCGGCGTTTCCACAAGACTCTGAGGCGCTTGGTGCCGGACTCCGATGTGCGCTTCCTCCTCTCGGAGAGTGGCAGCGGCAAGGGGGCTGCCATGGTGACAGCGGTGGCCTACCGCTTGGCCGAGCAGCACCGGCAAATAGAGGAGACCCTGGCTCATTTCCACCTCACCAAGGACATGCTGCTGGAGGTGAAGAAGAGGATGCGGGCCGAGATGGAGCTGGGGCTGAGGAAGCAGACGCACAACAATGCCGTGGTTAAGATGCTGCCCTCCTTCGTCCGGAGTACCCCTGACGGGACCGGTGAGGGCCTGCTGGGGGCTGACATGCCTGTCCTGCTCCTGCCAGGGACTGAGCCACAGTGGGGGAGGTTGAATTCACCAGTGGATGCCTTTGCACTGGTGATGCATGATTTTGCCAGAGCTAGAAACTTCCTCATACCTGTTTTCCATTTTTATTAACTGATTTGTCATATGTGTGAGTTGGGGCAGTTAAATTTTCCTGGTCAGACCTCCCAGGCAAGTGCTATCTACCTCTAAAACTACAGCCCTGCTCAGAGTAGTGCTCTGAGCTGGGCAAGGTGGCACACGCCTGTCATCCAGCTACTCAAGAGGCTGAGGTGGGAGGACTGCTTGAACCCAGGAGTTCAAGACCAGTCTGGGCAACATAGCAAGACCCTGTCTCAAAAAGTATTAAATGAATAAAAAAGAAGTGTTCTTAAAAGCTGGGCAAATCCCACAGCACTGATTAGGTTTTCCCAAAGCCAAGGTAAGCCAGCAGAAGGATAAACACTCAGTGTACCGTTCTTAAATCTCGATAGAGTATGCATGAGACATTCAGGGCCTGGGGAGTTTTGCATTCAGGCAAATGGTAGCATGGAATCCAACCCTTTATGCTAACCTTGGTAGTTTTCACTGAAGCCGATCATTATGGGGAATCTGAAGAGCTTTTCAGGTGGGTCCTTGGAGTAATGAATGTTTGTGACAGGAATGAGTCCTATGTGTAAGTTACCTAATACCACATTATAAGCCACCCTTATACTTAGTGGCTTAAAAGAACCACCCTTTATTATTGTTCATGCATCTGTGGGTCAGTTGGACAGTTCTGCTCTTCAGGGCCAGGTGCGGCTGACCTCTACCGGCCTCATTCCTGCATCTGCAGTCAGCTGTTGGGTCAGCTGAGACAGATCTCAGATGCCCTTCCACACATGTCCAGCGGTTGGTTGCTGGCTGGGGTGCGGGGGTCCCTGGCCCTGTGTCTCATCCTTCAGTGGGCCACCTGTCTGTTCAAGTGGTGGCAGTAAGGGCTGCAAGGGAGAGGGGAAGACTTCAAAGCCTCCTGGAAGCCCAGACTGGGGATAGGCTCAGCTTTGCCTCTGCCACACTCTGTTGGCCTGAACAATCCTAGGGCTGGGCTAGATCCCAGGGGAGGAGAAATTGACTCCATCTTTCAGTGGGAAGAACTGCAGTCACATTGCAAAGAAGGATTTTGCACATGCAGGGAAGGGAATGATGTGGCTGTTTTTGCAAATACCCCACACCCTGACATAAATTATTAATTTTTGTAGGAGATTTTCATTGTTGCAGCCCTGGTGAAGTCTGTGTATTGTGACAGGTGGTTTACTCACATGCTCCCCTCCCAGTGTGGCTCCAAGTCTGTGGTGGTCAGGGATGTAGTGCCCACTCTTCCTCTGAGTCTGTGCTGTGTCCTAAAGGGAGGAGTTGCAGCTTCTCCTCTGTGTTTGCTATGGGATTCTCCCCTTGAAAGTCTGGAGTCTTGGGGTTACTGGCTGCCAAGAGGCACTTAGCTGTTTTTGACATTCTTTACGTTTTTGACTGCAACAGAGAATGGTGACTTCTTGGCCCTGGATCTTGGAGGAACCAATTTCCGTGTGCTGCTGGTGAAAATCCGTAGTGGGAAAAAGAGAACGGTGGAAATGCACAACAAGATCTACGCCATTCCTATTGAAATCATGCAGGGCACTGGGGAAGAGGTGAGATTACAAAACCATAGTGCATGTGCACTGCACACATGGCCAGTGGCACCGGCAGTCACGTGATGACCAAAATCCTCCATGGGATGCCCACATGGATTTGTGTCCTTGTGGCCCAGAAGCACCAGATGCTTTTTGCCATGCCTGGCTTGTGACACTCTGGTGACTGACAAGGCTCTGGAAAAGGATGCTCACTCTGCATGTGTGGGGGGTGTGTTTGCATACGTGTGTGTGTGTGTGTATACACACTTTGGTCCATGTGCACTGATAAAATTAAAACCACAGAGAGCATAGGAGATCCTTTCTTTTCTCCTGCAGCTGTTTGATCACATTGTCTCCTGCATCTCTGACTTCCTGGACTACATGGGGATCAAAGGCCCTAGGATGCCTCTGGGCTTCACGTTCTCATTTCCCTGCCAGCAGACGAGTCTGGATGCGGTGAGTCTCTGTCCTTAGGCCTCAGTGATCAGGCAGCACCGAGTCCCCCGTGGCCCGGGTGGGCTGGCCCTTGAGGCCTTCTCCAGCCTCAGTGTCATTCCTAGGTGACAGTCACAGTCACAGTGGGTTGAGCCAGGCTTTATTTCACAGCCTGCAGGACATACTGGGACTCTTCTCTCTTCTTTTCTCTTTGAAAGTAGTCACCTTTTCTGGGAAACCTTCTGGTCCTCCAGGCAAAAATAGAACCTTGTCCTCTTCTGTGCCCCCTGTTCATTTGATTGTTGCCTTGCTTATAGCACTTCTTACACAGTTAGTTCTTAGTGACAGCGTCTTTTGTTTCTGCTAGTGGTATACTCCGTGAGCAAGGACCTGTATCCCCACACGCCCTAGCACAGTGTCCAATCAGAGGAGATAATAAATGTTTGTTCAATACACGGGATGAATCAGGGTCCAGGATCAGAGCTTGAGCACCTGCTGACTACTGAGTACTGGGCTCAGAGCTGAAGGTTACAGCTCCTGTCCTCTGGAAGGCCACAGTCTAGTGGGGGAGCCGAGTCCCTAACACCAGCGGCTCCAGCTCCATGCAGTCAGGGTTGGGGAGTGGATTCTGGGCAGAAAGAACCAATGGTGCAGAGTCATGGAGGCAAGACCCAGCCTGTCACGTTGGAAGAGCTGTAGGTAGCTCTGGGTGTCACAGGTAGAGACATAACCAGGCAGGAGTTCTGGAGGTGGCTCTAAGGCCAGGGTTTAAGGCTTAATGAGCAGCCCTAGGAGAGCTAGGTATGGTCACCTGCCTCTGTAAACCAGTTAATCCAGTCACGTCGCTGACTTGGGACTTTTTTCTTCTGAAACTGTTTTAGAGCTCAGGAGTTAGATCTATGAAAACTTGAGGGTTTTTTGTTTGTTTGTTTGTTTGTTTTTAAAGCACTTCACTTATACCTTCACCTTGGATTCATCACAGTCAACACACACCCAGGGTACTTTTTTCCCCAGGAAGTGTTTTAACTTCAATCCAGTGAAACCTAAAATGTATTTTAGGTAGTCACAGCATTACTAAACTCTTAGGATCCTTTAGTTATAGTGTCAGTAGACTCTTCTGTACAGCTGGTTATGCCAGTGGCAGTACCAGGCTAAGAATCGGGTGGTCTGGGCTCTCCATTATTGAGTGCCGTCTTTGCTGTCTGCTGGGTAAACTTAGACATCACTATTTACCTAATGTACCTCATTTTCTCCATCTGTGAAGTGGGATTATTTCAGACCCCTATGAGGATGGTGAGGAGGGTCTATCATATTTTATTGGTTTGTCCTCAGATGTTTGAACTCTGTCTCCGATGTTGTGAGCCCTCAGCAGTTGTTGACTCAGGAGGGAGGGTTGGAATTTTGTATTCTCCCCTTCTGGGTTAATTACACAGGACTCTCCTGGTGCTTTTTATGTTTTAGGGAATCTTGATCACGTGGACAAAGGGTTTTAAGGCAACAGACTGCGTGGGCCATGATGTAGCCACCTTACTAAGGGATGCGATAAAAAGGAGAGAGGTAACTATTAAAATAATGTTTTTAAAAATCTTTACTGTTTTAGGGGTTTCTAAAACGTGTGTTTGCCTGTTGTAAAGAATTCAGGCTGGGTGTGGTGGCTCACACCTGTAATTCCAGCACTTTGGGAGGCCGAGGCGGGTGGATCATGAGGTCAGGAGTTTGAGACCAACCTGGCCAATATGGTGAAACCCCGTCTCTACTAAAATTACAAAAATTTGCCGGGTGTGGTGGTGCCACCCGTAGTCCTAGCTACTCGGGAGGCTGAGGCAGAAGAATCGCTTGAACCCAGGAGGAGGTGCAGTGAGCTGAGATCGTGCCACTGCACTCCAGCCTGGGTGACAGAGCAAGGCTCCATCTCAAAAAAAAAAAAAAAAAGAATTCAAACAATACAGAAGCATGTGACCTGGCCAAGAAAAGCTCCCTATTTCCTGACTCCACTGCCCGCAGTGAAACAAGGGCTCATAGGTTTATGTTGTTAAAGGATTATTATTATTTTTAGAAAGGTAAATCATGACTCTCATACAAATTGAAAAAGAGAGAAGCAGTCCCTGACAGGTGGGCACAGCCTGACACTCTCAATTGTGCCTTGGTGTTCTCCTGCGGAACACAAACAATTTCACAGAGTCCACAAACAATTACAGAGCGGAAACATCAGACACAGCCACTCCGTCTGGGACCATGATGGATTTAGACAAGAAAAAGACCAGTCTGTAACCGTAGAATTGCCCCTGGTTCCTGACAATATCCAATCCAGAGCAAAGCCCCAATTCTTTAAACCTTCCCCCAAACCACAACACAGACACAGATCCAAATTACATTTTTTTTTTTTTTTAGAACTTTAAAGTTTCCTTTTTTGAGACAGGGTCTTACTCTGTCACCCAGGCTGGAGTGCAGTGGTGCAATCTTGGCTCACTGCAACCTCGGCCTCCCAGGCTCAAGAGATCCTTCCGCTTCAGCCTCCCTAGTAGCTGGGACTACAGGTGGGCATCTACACCCGGCTAATTTTTGTATTTTTGGTAGAGATGGTGTTTTGTCATATTGCCCAGGCTGGTCTCCAACTCCTGGGCTCAAGCGATCTGCTCACCTTGGCCTCCCAAAGTGTTGAGGTTTTTAAATAGAGGTGAAGTCTTGCTGTGTTACCCAGGCTGGTCTTGAACTCCTGGGCTCAAGTGATCCTCCTGTCTTACCCTCTCAAAGTGTTGGGATTCCAAGCATGGGCCACCACACCAAGCCACTTTCCGAGATGCCCCATGGGGTGTGTTCTTCAGTGTTGCAGTGAGTCAGTAAAGCCCGACTTTGTTAGATTACAGGTGTGTTTCTGGTGGTCTTTGGTTGGAGTACGTTGAAAAAATATAAAATGAAAAATTTCCAATATTTAACTCATTAATTAATTAGGGAGTCAGTAAGAGACTGTTTCACATTTTTTTTCTTTTGCCTTTTTTCAAACCCCATTACACTGAGCAAAGTAAGAAATTTAAAAAACAAAACAAAAACACTTCAAATGACAATCTAAAGAGCAGACAGATACCTAGGCACTAGGCAGTCAGGGAAGCTGACATGAGTGTCTGAAAGAGGGCTGATTTGTCTGCTGCCTTTTGCAGTTAAATAGGAAAAAAAGAAAGAGGGCTGAGTTGCATCTGGAAGGGTATGCTACACAACTTACAATATTTCATTGAAAATATAGCTGCAGGTTGGGTGCAGTGGCTCACACCTGTAGCCAAGGCAGGAGGAACTTTGGGAGGCCAAGGCAGGAGGAACGCTTGAGCCCAGAGTTGGAGACCAGCCTGGGTAACGTAGTAAGACCCAGTCTCTACAAGAAATTAAAAAATAAAAAATTAGCCAGTCCATAGTGGTGCACACCTGTGGTCCCACCTACTTGGGAGGCTGAGGTGGGAGGATTACTTGAGCTTAGGAGGTTGAGTCTGCAGTGAGCCATGATTGGGGTAGTGCACTCCAGCCTGGGTGACAGAGCAAGACTCTGTCTCTTAAATTAGAAAGGATACCTGGTGATCTATTTTTGCCTGTTTCACAACTGTTAGTGTTAATTCTTCTATCTTTTCACACATATGCCAATACACACACACACACTCTTAAAAAATAGGAATTATACCATTTATATAACATGACAACTTGTTTTTTTGATTTAATATGAAACAGGTATCCTTCCTCATCATTGCATTTAGACCAACCTCTTTCTTTTTCCTGGCTGTGTAGGATTCCAGCATATGTCTGGATTGCGGTTTACATAGCCCATTTGATCTACACTTGGATTGTTTCCTTTTTCTGACTTGCACGTCATGCAGTAAATATCCTTGTATGTGTGCCTTTGTGCACCTGCATGACTATTTCTCAAGGACAGATTCTGAGCAATGAGTTTGATATTTTCCGTTTTGCCCTCTGAAAGGCCATAATGCTTTAAACTCCAAAGGGAAGAAGCTATTTGATCATTGCTGCTTGTCTCCCCTATTCTATGATTCACTCTAATAGTATCTGTAAAATGGGTAGAATACTTTCCCTTCCTTAGATCTCATGTTTCAGATATATCCTTAATAGCAGAGGTTTAGTCTGTGAAGGAACATTCATTACGTTTTTGTAGGCTGGTAAGAAAACCATCTAACATGATAACCAGGGCTCTCTGACTGCAGTGCAGCAGACAGAACCAGCAGCATTCAAGCCAGGCATAATGATCCTATTCCTAAAGCTGTGTCCCTTTCTTTGCAAAGGAATTTGACCTGGACGTGGTGGCTGTGGTCAACGACACAGTGGGCACCATGATGACCTGTGCTTATGAGGAGCCCACCTGTGAGGTCGGACTCATTGTTGGTGAGTTTCCTGGAAGGTCTCTCCCTGGGGAAGGGAAGGCTGGGCTTTCCCTGTTTTGTGGAGCCTTGGCCCGGCAGCTTGGTCCTCTGTATGGGGTAGTCTTATCTGTCAGTATCGTTTCCTGACCACCTCCAGAGTTCAGGGCTGGATGAAGGCTGCAGAGTCTCCAACGGGGGCCGGGGGTCAGGGTCTCTTTCCTAAGACACCCATAATGCTACACATTGCTTATGATCAGACTGTCATGAACTGAACTCTTGAGGAATGAGGCCCCAAAAGGCTCACGTGGCTTGAGTGGAGACAGGTACCTGGAGCGGGACTGGCAAACATGGCAGCTCTATGGGCCTTGTATGGAGGGGCTCTGGGCAGGTATTGCAGAGGGATGGGGTAGGGAGGGAGTCTGAGGCTGGAAAGGAAGTAGAGAGCACTTCCCATGCTGACCATGCTTAGAGCATGGAAAGGGGCAGGATGGTCTTGGGCACCAGTTTGCCTTTAGCAGCCACTGTTTGTGCTTGGTCCCAGCCACTGAAGGGGGTTGCAGAGAGGTGGTCACTGCAGCTTGTTGCCTTGTAATCCAAACACATTAGGGGTCTGGGCCTCGAGCACATCGTTCCTGAAGCATATTGATTTGGGCTATGAGGAAACCATTTGTCCTGCTGGTCCTGCTCCTCATGTCAGGGGATGCTGGGAAAGACCCCAGAGAGTTTCTTAGCCAACATCTGCAGACTCTGCCTGGCCAGTGAGCAGTGGCACCCCTGCTACGGAATCAGTTGCTGAGCATCTAGAGCTTGGGAAGAGGCCCCAGCAGGCTGCCTTCCAGGTGCCAGGAAGAATTTTTCATTCATTGTTAAGCCACTTTTCGCTTCTGTTGAAATTAAAAAAAACTAGGGAGCAGCTCTTGGTGAAAGGTTGTTTGGGGCCTGGCTTTCTCCACCCAGCCCCTCCCTTTCTTTCTATGAATGGGCTTAGGTATGAAATGCAAAGCTAGGGGCCCCACCTTCCCTCCTGGGAGGTAGACCCGCCTGTTTCCTGGCACCAGGCTCCAGCTACATTTCATAACTACTTCTTCTTTCCTCCATCAATTGATCTCTTTGCTCAGGACTCACATAGGCAAGATGTATAGTTTCCATGTTTTGACTTTCTTTGCATCTCCCACTCCCATCATCTTCCATTTTTGGAGCTCCTCTTCTCTCAGTTTTAACCTTGGGTGAAAAGGGGGCTGAGAAAACAAAGAACAAACATCATCCAGCTGTACAGTCTTTGAACTCTACTTAAGTTTCTTCAAAGGGGATGAAAACTACCAAAGCCCTTTTGGTCTGGTCAGGGGGTGTGTCTTGTGTCCTCCTGATGAAGGTTCACCTACATCCCACCCTGGATGGGTGGATGGTGCTCCTGGGTGCATCATTAGCATCATCCTGGGAGCTTGTTAGAGACGCAGGCTCTCAGGTCCCGGCCCAAGCCTCTTGAATCTGGATCTGCTTCTTAGGGTCCCCAGGTGATCCAGGTGCATATTAAAATATGTGTGTGAAGCACTCTTCCTGGGTTAGTTGATTGGTTTTTAAATGTCCAGTCTATTCAGTGAGACAAGTTCAGTGACCACAAGCTTGGATATCATGGCAATTAAAATTGCTGTGAAAGTTGCAGGATGCTTGCCTTCAGTTTCTTAGCTCCTCTTGGGCTGGAACAGCAGTCTGTGGTCCTTCTATTTTAAGCGACTCTTCTCTAGGGAGTTCAGGAATGGAAGTCAGAGATTCCTGAGCCCCTGGCAAGCATATGCCAGGTTACATGTGTGCGGTGTGTGGGTCCACCCAGAGAAAGGTGTCTTTTTCATAGAAGAATCATCTGATCTTCAGAGGTCTGATACAAAAAGGATGAAAAACCATTGCTTTTGAAAGCCCCCCTTGAAATGCTGAAGACACTGTCCTGCCCTGAACTGTGGGCTTCATCCCAAGATATGTAGAAAAGCTTATTGAGCAGGCATAGTCCATGACCAACCATCCTTGTCAAGAAAAGATAAGTGGGCCTGGGCATGGTGCCTCACGCCTGTAATCACTTTGTGAGGCTGAGGCGAGAGGGTAGCTTGAGCCCTGGAATTTGAGATGAACCTAGGCAACATGGCAAAATCCTATCTCTGCTAAAAATTTAAAAAAGCCAGGCATGGTGGTGGTGCCTGTAGTTCCAGCCACTTGGAAGACTGAGGTGGGAAAATCACTTGAGCCCTGACTTGGAGGTTGCAGTGAGCCGAGATTGCGCCACTGCACTCCAGCCTGGGTGACAGAGCCAGACACTGTCTTGAAGAAAAGAAAAAGAAAATAAGTGAATATCCATAGTATAATAGAAGATAATCCCCTAATATTTTATACACATACATATAGGCATGTATGTATTGTATAGGCATGTATGTATTGTATAGGCATGTATGTATTGTATAGGCATGTATGCATATTGTTGTGTGTCTATGTATATATTTTTTCTTCTGGTCTGAATGTTGCCTAAATCTCTACCGTGCTTGCTCCATCTCTCTTTCCAACATAAAGCAGTTGCAAGACCCCCAAATGCAAGGCCACCGCTCCTCACTGCCCCTTTGTGTGTTCCAGGGACTGGCAGCAATGCCTGCTACATGGAGGAGATGAAGAATGTGGAGATGGTGGAGGGAGACCGGGGGCTGATGTGCATCAACATGGAGTGGGGGGCCTTTGGGGACAATGGGTGTCTGGATGATATCAGGACACAGTACGACAGACTGGTGGATGAATATTCCCTAAATGCCGGGAAACAAAGGTAACCCCGCCTGGCGGAGAGGGCACCCACAGTCGGGATGGGGGCAGCACTTGGCTGCATTCTGCCACTTGCAGTGGAAGAAGTTTCTAGGAGGAGAGGTGTGAACAGAGGCTTCAAGACTGGACCCCCTGGCTCACTCCTGACCTTGGCCTTTTGGACAGCAGAGAACCAGGGAGGACAGACCCCCAACATGGTACAAGATGGCCTGGGGTTGATGCCTGTCTAGGGGCCACCTGTGACTGTTTTTTAGCCTGGAGGATTCTGGCCTTCCGATCCTCTTGCTGTGTTCCTTCCCCATCAGAATAACAAGGGGGTGGGGTGAGGGTGGCTGGGTGGCAGGTTGGGGTGAAGCAGAGGCCCTGTGGCAATTGTACTTCCCTCTGCGAGCCTCCTGCACCACCTAGTGGCCGTGTGGAGCTCTGCAGCTCAGGTCTCAGGGACCATGTCCAAAATGGCAGTGTCTGCCATACTCCGAAATGAGACAAGTGACCCTTTGTCCCAAGCCCCCAGGAATCAGGCCATCCTCTGCCACAGCCAGGATGAGTTGGTCCAAGTTGTCTCCCAGGAGCAGAAAGAAGGGCTGGAGTAGCACCCAACACGAGTCATTCCCTAGCCCCCTCAAGGTTTTTGCTGTTTCTGAATACCACCTATGCTGTTATTTACTTAGTGTTTTTCTTTAAATCAGCTTATACTCCTTTTTTTTTTTTTTTTTTTTTTGAGACGGAGTTTCGCTCTTATTGCCCAGGCTGGAGTGCAGTGGCGTGATCTCGGCTCACCACAACCTCCATCTCCCGGGTTCAAGTGATTCTTCTGCCTCAGCTTCCCCCAGTAGCTGGGATTACAGGCATGCGCCATCACACCCGGCTAATTTTATATTTTTAGTAGAGATGGGGTTTCTCCATGTTGGTCAGGCTGGTCTCGAACTCCCAACCTCAGGTGATCTGCCTGTCTAGGCTTCCCAGAGTGCTGGGATTACAGGCATGAGCCACCACGCCTGGCACTTATAGTCTTTACTGACATTTAATGAAGGAGGAAAAAGAGGGAGAAACAGTATTACCATAAAGAGATGGTAACTATAAAATGAGTATAGTGAAGAACTGTGTTATTCAAGTCCAGCTAGATGCTGTCGCCTACCAAAGGCCCTGAGCTAAAACCCCCTTTGGCCCGGGTGCAGTGGATCATCAAAGTAATCCTAGAACTTTGGGAGGCCAAGGCGGGCGGATTGCTTGAGCTCAGGAAGTTGAGACCACCCTGGGCAGCATAGCGAGACCCCATCTCTACTAAAAATTAGTAACAATAATAACAACAATAATAGTAAGATCCTCTTGGTTAAAAAGGGGGGAATCAGCAAGTGTTGGAAGGGGTTAAAGACATGTCAGCACCAAACTGGGGTGGTCTTTGTGGTGGAATGAGAAGGACTGGATGGGACTTGGTAGTGGTGTCCACCCCTCTGTGATTCCATTGTGTTTCATGTTCTTCCATGTACCACATGAAATAGGAGGAATCCTGGAGTATCCGAATTCCAGGGGACTCTTCTCAGCTTTGGGACACTGGGCTTGGGCATATGCCGTGGAAATTAATCAATCCTTTGTTATTCCTTGAGACCCTTGAGCATGGAGAGGGCAGGAAATTCAAAGTTCCAAGAACAGGTTGACCTCCAGTGTGTTGTGGCCACTGAATTCTCCCTTCTGTGTGGCTTTGTCACTCTGCTGTGGGCTTGACCAGTACTCTGGGTATTTGCAAAACCTTTAGAAAAATCTAGGAACTTTCCTTTTTTTTTTTGGTCTTCTTGTTCCTTTAAGACTTAGCCCAGTCATTTGCTTATTCTGCAGGTATTTTTTGGGCACTTTACTGAGGGCCCAGTGCTATGCTATGCTGTGCTGTGCCCTGGGGACTCAGAGCTGAAAAAGGCACACATGCCCTGTCCTCTTGGGGCTGTCACTGCAGCAGTGGTGGTGGGAGGCAGTGAGCTCATGTGTGTTATGAAGGAGGAGAATGGTGAGGTGTGTGGGAACCTGAAACAGGCAGGTAGAACCCAGGATGGAGGAGGACGACAGGCTCTCAGGGAAGTGCCCTTGGGGCCGAGAGCTAGAAGGTAGCTGAGGAGGGAGACCAGTCTAGCGGATAGACATGAATGCTGGTGGTGGTGTTTCTGATGTGAGAGAGTGGAGGACCCCCTGGTCCTCCCACGCTGCCTCTGCAGCAGAGCACAGGGCTGGGCACTGGCTGTTGGTGATGCGTTTGAGGGGCAGTAAGAGACGCGGAGTGACCTTGAGACCAAGGGCTGACAGTCCTCCTGGCCACTTCCCATAGACACCCCAGGCCCCTCCTCCTGTCTCAGGTATGAGAAGATGATCAGTGGTATGTACCTGGGTGAAATCGTCCGCAACATCTTAATTGACTTCACCAAGAAGGGATTCCTCTTCCGAGGGCAGATCTCAGAGCCGCTGAAGACCCGGGGCATCTTTGAGACCAAGTTTCTCTCTCAGATCGAGAGGTGAGTGGGCAGTGCCTTCCCTGCCAGCACCCACCCTTCAGAGGTCTCCTGGCCAGTGGATTGTGATGGGGGTGGTAGGGACCCTAGGGGACATTGGCCATTTTTGAGGATGTTTTTTCTCCTCTGGAATAGCAGACCCTGGGCATTTGCATAGTGAAATCTTACAATTTTATTATAAATTAATTTCCTTGGCCTGGCGCGGTGGCTCACGCCTGTAATCCCAGCACTTTGGGAGGCTGAGGCGGGTGAATCACGAGGTCAGGAGATTGAGACCATCCCGGCTAACATGATGAAACCCTGTCTCCACTAAAAATACAAAAAATTAGCCGGGTGTGGTGGCATATGCCTGTAATCCCAGCTACTTGGGAGGCTGAGGCAGGAGACTCGCTTGAACCCAGGAGGTGGAGGTTGCAGTGAACTGAGATCGCGCCACTGCACTCCAGCCTGGCCCGGCAACAGAAGGAGACTCTATCTCAATAAGTAAATAAATTACTTACTTTCCTTTTATCCATCCTTTATGTTGGGGCATTATATTGATTTATTTGAAATTATGTGTGTAAGAAGGTTATATGGATTCCATTTCAGATGGTAAAGGTGCACTACACATACTTGAATTGGGGGTGCATAGGGCCCACCCTGGATTTATCTGAAAGGCAGCCTGGGGTTCAGTGCCAGGCCACCTAGGAGCTGATGCCCCTCGGCAAGTTGTTCCACCTTCTTTCTACTTTTCTCCTGTCCAGGGAACGTTTCTTCCTTGCCTTTGCTGTCTTCCAAGGCACACTGTGTGAGAAGGAGGAAAAATGGTCAGAAAAAACAAAAGCAATTGTGCAAATATTGTGTTCTTTTTAGAATGGTCATAATAACCTAATGTAGGCTCTGTGTAGGCTGGGCATGGTAGCTCAAGCCTGTAATCCCAGCCCTTTAGGAGGCTGAGGCGGGTGAATCACTTGAGCTCAGGTGTTCGAGACCAGCCCGGGTAACATGGCAAGACCCTGTTTCTACAAAAAGCACAAAAACTAGCTGGGTGTGGTGGCACATTCCTGTCGTCCCAGCTATTTGGGAGGCTGAGGTGGGAGGACGGCTTGAGCCCAGGAGGCGGAGGTTGCAGTTAGCTGAGGTTGCACCACTGCACTCCAGCCTGGGCAACAGAGACAGACCCTGTCTCAACAACAAAAAAAAAAAAAAAAAAAAAAAAAGAAAGAAAGAAAAGAAAGATATTAAACCTTAAACAAAAAAAATCTAACAAGCCTATACATTGCTCTTACCCAGGCAAAATGGTTTTTAAGTATACAGTTCGGTGGCATTAAGTACATTCACATAGTCGCACAGCTATCACCACCATCCATTTCCGGAACACTTTTCATCTCCTCAGCTGAAGCTCTGTACTCAGCAAACACTAACTCCCCATTCCTCCCTTCCCCCACCCCAGCAACCACCATTCTACTCTCTGTCTTTTTGGATTTGACAACTCTGGATACTTCATATAAATAGAATCATATAGCATTTGTCCTTTGTGACTGGCTTAATTCACTTAGCATAATGTCTTAAGGTTCATCTGTATTGTGGCATGTATTAGAATTTCCTTATTTTTTAATTTTTTTTTTTTTTTGAGACGGAGTTTCGCTCTTGTTGCCCAGGCTGGAGTGCAGTGGCACAACCTCAGCTCACCATAACCTCTGCCTCCCAGGTTCAAGTGATTCTCCTGCCTCAGCCTCCTGAGTAGCTGGGATTACAGGGGCGTACCACCATGCACATCCGGCACGCCCCACTAGAAATAATTTTGTATTTTTAGTAGAGATGGGGTTTCCTCATGTTGGTCAAGCTGGTCCCAAACTCCCGACCTCAGGTGATCCGTCCGCCTTGGCCTCCCAAAGTGCTGGGATTACAGGCGTGAACCACAGCGCCCGGCCATCATTTCCTTATTTTTAAGGCTGAGTGATATTCCGTCACACACACACTGCGTTTTGTTTATTTATTCATCCATCCATGGACACTTGGCTTGCTTCCACCTTTCGGATATTGTGACAGATGCTACTATGAACATGGGTGACCAGTATCTCCTTTAGTCCCTGCTTTCAGTTTGTGTGTGTGTGTATGCACCCTAAGTGGAACTGCGGGATCATACGGTAATTCCCCATTGAATTGTTTGAGGAACCACCATGTTGTTTTCCACAGTGGCCGTAACATTGTACATTCCCACCGGCAGCCCGTGAAAGTTCTAGGTTCTCCACCTCCGCGCCAACACTTGTAATTTTCTGGGTTTTTTGAGAATAGCCATCCTAAGGGGTGTGAAGTGGTGTGGAAAGTCTTTTCAAGCATAATAGCAAAGAAAGAAATCATAAAGAAAAATAGCCAAATATAGCTACATAGCATCTATAAGTAAAAAAAAAAAAAATAGTAATCAAACTTAAAAGGCAACAGTAAACTGAGGAAGACATTTGTACTGTGTATGACAAGACGCCTAGCAGGGCATGGTGGGCTTTGGCAGGTCTGGTCTACACCTGCTCTTCTCCACCAGCTGTGTGCTTTGCGATGCTCAATTTCTCCCAGCCTCAGTTGCCTTATCTTTAAAATGGGAATAATCATACATGCATTGGTTGGTTGAGGAGTAAGTAAGGTAATGTATGTAAAATATATGTTACATGATAAGTCCTCCAGGAAGCCTGGCTGGTCTTCAGTGTACCATCCTGGTCATCATCATCTCTTTCAATTTAATATAAACAAGACAAACATACCAGGAGAAAAGTCTTGAGACATAAGAAGTAGTTTATATGGCCAAAAAACAAATGGGAAAAAAAAAAGTCATCCTCACTAATAGAGAAGAATATAAATTAAACTATAGTCTTGTGATTATGATGCCACCTTATAAAACTATCTAAAGTTGTAAAAAATGGTCTTTTCCAGTGAGAATAAGTGTGGCCAAATACTCTGCTGAAGAGAGAGTAAATGGATAAAATTTTCTGTAAGGCATCTGGCAATGTGTAGCAAAAGAAATTTAAGATTTATAAACAAACTTTATCAAATTTGTGAGACTGAGCTGCCCAGGCTGGAGTGCAGTGGCACAATCTCAGGTCACTGCAACCTCCGCCTCCTGGGTTCAAGTAATTCTTCTGCCTCAGCCTCCTGAGTAGCTGGGACTACAGGCACACGCCACCATGCCTGGCTAATTTTTTATATTTTAGTAGAGACAGGGTTTCACTGTATTGCCCAGGCTGGTCTCGAACTCCTGAGTTTAGGCAATCTGCCTGCCTCGGCCTCCCAAAGTGCTGGGATTACAGGCGTGAGCCACCGCTCCCAGCCTAAAATGTTTCTTTATAATAGCAGAAAATTGCAATTAACTTGAATTTCTCCGAATGGGCTAAAGAAATCATGGTGCATCCCTAGAAGGAATATTGTGGCAGCTGTTTCCAATCCTGTTCTCAGATAAGGCTGTGGGAAATTGCTCAAGGCATGAAACAGGAAACAGCAAGAAAATCACATATCAAGGATAATCCCATTTCGCATATCATGAGAAAGCATACCAGCTAGGAAAAATAAACTGGAAGGAAATATATTAGAATGTTAATAGCATTTTCCTAGATGTTGAGATAGTGGTTTAAATTTTCCAATTTTTATTTTGCTAGATTTGCCAAATTCTCCACAATTTAACATGTAACACTTGCCCTTGACTCTGTTTGTGGATGAGTACAGTGACTGGGGGGGGCCATCCTTCGGAGGCGGTCCCCAGGCTGCTCTTGTGGGTCCCACTTCATCCAGCCCTCTGGCTTTTGTCCCCCACAGTGACCGATTAGCACTGCTCCAGGTCCGGGCCATCCTCCAGCAGCTGGGTCTGAATAGCACCTGCGATGACAGTATCCTCGTCAAGACTGTGTGCGGGGTGGTGTCCAGGAGGGCCGCGCAGCTGTGTGGCGCAGGCATGGCTGCGGTGGTGGATAAGATCCGAGAGAACAGAGGACTGGACCGTCTGAACGTGACTGTGGGAGTGGACGGGACGCTCTATAAGCTTCATCCGCAGTGAGTGGGCCTTCCAGTTGGGATGTGCAGAGCTTGCTGGGATCCCTTTGGATTAGGGGGTATCGGTGTGGTTCATGCTGGGGAAATTCCCTGCCGGAGCCCAGCCAGCCTAAAGGCTGTACGTTCAGGAACTGGAGATTATCTGGGACAAGGTAATGAACAGTTTGTAGGGTTTGACTGGGATCCTTAGGGAGATATAGAGAAGTGGCTTCACTTGGCCAGCTCACACCAGTGGCATGATGTGACCCTCACTCCACTCCTCCTAGGCCCTGTTAGGTGGGGGCTGGGCAGTGGGAGAGGAGGTGAGGGTGGGCGTGGGCTCACTCATAAGCCTGGTGAGCTGTAGCCAGGCCAGAGGCTGCGTTGGGTAAGTGGGGAGAGGATATTAAGAAAGGGGAGGAGCCGGGTGCAGTGGTTCACACCTGTAATCCAGCACTTTGGGAGGCCTAGGTGGAGGACTGCTTGAGTTCAGGAGTTTGAGACCAGCCTAGGCCACATAGTGAGACCTTCTCTGTACAAAAAAATTTTGAAAATTAACCGAGGATGGTGGTGAATGCCTGTAGTCCCAGCTACTCGGGAGGCAGAGGCAGGAGGATTGCTTGAGCCTGGGAGGTGGAGATTGCAGTGAGCCCAGATCACGCCACTGTACTCCAGCCTGGGCAACAGAGTAAGACCCTATCTCAAAAAATAAAATGGGAAAGGAGGGAGAGCCACTCTCTTGTTCATCTGCTGAATCAGTTTGCTAAGACTTGAAAGGGCGGGAGTGGTTTGGGCCCTGGGCTTCATGGCAGGGAGGGGTAGGGAGTGGCCTCTCTCTTGTCAGGCGTCTGATCCCCCATGCCAGAGAAGGACATGTGATTGCACTTGCTGTGTGATTGTGATCCACCACATGTCTCAAAGCTTGGCTTTTATGAATAGGGTGACCATATTATTTATTGTCTACACTAAGGTACTCTTGCCAGTCAGGAGTGCTAATAATTATTACTCTGGGACTGTAGGCAAACTAGGACCATCCCAGATAAATGAGACCACAGTGTCATCCTACTTATAAACAACCTCACCCGACTCAGTGTAGACGTTACCTGCTTACCTCATGGCCGTGGCTTGGGGTGGAACCATCTGTCTTGCTCCATCCTCACCTCTGTCTCTCCTGCTTAATAGCTCTCCTTGCCATCAGCTGAGGCAGCACACAGGAGTGGTTTAGGGCTAGGCTTTGGAGCCACATACTCTTGGATTTAACCCTGGCACTGTCACTTAGAATCTGTGTGCAATTGCTTAATCTCTGCAAAATCTCATCTTCCTCATGGGGTGGCAGCCACTGGCAGGACTAGAAATTAGATCTATAAAGTATGGGGCACCTGGTAGGTCCTCAAACTCCTTGGCTCAAGTGATCCTCCCACCTTGGCCTCCCAAAGTGCTGGCATGAGCCACCACACTTGGCCCACCTAATAGGTCCCCAACCAAGGGCAGTGACTACTTTTGAGAGCCCCAAGCATCTTCAGCCTGACCCTGCCTTTCATTTTCAGCCCAAATTGCAAGTATGTAGATTCAGCCTTTGTTCAGATACTATCTTCACTGGAGGGCATTCCTGTCTTTGGGAGCCAGGCTGTTGATGGTTGGGGGCTGGGGGTCTCAGGGCTGCAGCTGGAGGTGGGTGATATTCATTCCTGCGTAGCCTCCTGAACCGATCCAGTGCTTGGTCCGCTTGGGCCTGCCTTAATGATCCATATCGGCCCCTAACATCCTCCTTGGTTTTGAGGTCCCCTTGGAGCCTCAAGCTCCAATGTGGCTGTGTGTGTTATTCATGTCCTAGCCCTCATAAGCCATACAGAGCAGTTGTGTTTGGATTCGCAGTTGGGCCTCTCTGCCGAAAACTGTGACAATGGGATTGACCATAGGCCCACTTGCCTCCCAGCCATTCTCAACTGGCCACAGCTGCTTCTAAGCAGCCTCCCTCCCAACTGCGTTCACGCTTCTTATTGTTAGGTTCAGAGTCTCTTTGACTTCCGATGCTTATGCCCCGATAAACCCATCACAAAGTCGAAGAATCCTAAGTCGAATCATCACCAGTCAGGGGGCTGTCTGTGCTTTGGTGTTTTCAGGTAGGCCCAGCATCTCTCATCTTCCTCCAACTACCTTCTCCTGTTTTCTCATCCTTTTTAGCTTCTCCAGAATCATGCACCAGACGGTGAAGGAACTCTCACCAAAATGTAACGTGTCCTTCCTCCTGTCTGAGGATGGCAGCGGCAAGGGAGCCGCCCTCATCACGGCAGTGGGCGTGCGGTTACGCACAGAGGCAAGCAGCTAAGAGCCCGGGATCCCCAGCCTGCTGCCTCTCCAGCACTTCTCTCTTCGAGCGGCGACCCCCTACCCTTCCAGCGAGTTGTGCTGGGAGACGCCGGCGCCGGGGCCCGCCGGCGCGGGGAGGAAAGCAAAATCCAACTAATGGTGTATATTGTAGGGTACAGAATAGAGCGTGTGCTGTTGATAATATCTCTCACCCGGATCCCTCCTCACCTGCCCTGCCACTCTGCATGGTTTGATTTCGACCTGGTCCCCCACGTGTGAAGTGTAGTGGCATCCATTTCTAACGTATGCATTCATCCAACAGAGTTATTTATTGACTGGAGATGGAAAGTCACACCACCTGATGGGCCTTCTGGGCCTCCAAAGCCCATCCTTGGGGTTCCCCCTCCCCGTGTGAAATGTATTATCACCAGCAGACACTGCCAGGCCTCCCTCCTGGGGGCACTGCCTGAAGGCGAGTGTGGGCATAGCATTAGCTGCTTCCTCCCCTCCTGGCACCTATATGGCCTGGCATCGCATTGTGGTGTGTCAATGCCACAAAATCGTGTGTCCGTGGAACCAGTCCTAGCCACGTGTGACAGTCTCGCATTCTGTTTGTCTCGTGGGGGGAGGTGGACAGTCCTGCGGAAATGTGTCTTGTCTCCATTTGGGTAAAAGGAACCAACCAACAAACAATGCCATCACTGGAATTTCCCACCGCTTTGTGAGCCATGTAATATGACCTAGTAAACTTTGTACCGATTCAAAGACCCGAGTGATGCTTAATGGCTGGGGATGGGGGGACAGGCGGAGGGGGGCGCGGTTTCTTGGGATGTGGCAAAGACCAAACATTGGGGGAGTTTTGTGGCCTTCTGGGTGGAGGAGGTTTTTTTTTTTTTGAGATGGAGTCTTGCTGTCACCCAGACTGGAGTGCAGTGGCACAATCTCAGCTCACTGCAACCTCTGCCTCCCAAGTTCAAGCGATTCTCCTGCCTCAGCCTCCTGAGTAGTTGGGACTACAGGTGCTCATCCCTACATCCGGCTAATTTTTGTATTTTTAGTAGAGATGGGGTTTTCACCATGTTGGCCAGACTGGTCTCGAACTCCACACCTAAGTGATCTGCCTGCCTCGACCTCCTAAAGTGCTGGGATTACAGAACAAGGCCACTTGGCTTCCAGGCTGCTTGGGTTCAGTGAGAGGACCGCAACACTGGTCCCCTCTCTGCCATCCCCACACGGATCCTGCCCTTCATCTTCCTCTCTGCCAACCCCAAGACAAAGGATGAAATGTGCCCTGCCCCACCCCCTCCGCCCCCTCCACCCAAACACAGATGAAATCTTCAAGCAGCCCAGGGTGACTGCACTCTCCCACTCCTGGATCTTTTTTCTTTATTTTTATTTTCTGTAGACAGGGTCTCACTATGTTGCCAGGTCTGGTCTGCAACTCCTGAGCTCAAGCAATCTGCCCGCCTCAGCCTCCCACAGTGCGAGGATTATAGGCATGAGCCATCACTCCCGGCCCATCCCTCCTGGATCTTAGACTGACCCCATCCCTAGGAAACTAACCCTTGTCTGACCCTTTTACTCGCCCTATCCACCCCCACCTCAAGAGATTCCCGGTCCATCCCCAGGCTACCATTTTGGATTCTCCCCCAGCCTTTGGTGGGTTCCGTGTCACTCTGCACCCAAGCACCCTGTCATGTCCCAAGCCACAGTTGCGGCTCTAAGTGGCTTTCCACAGGACTGATTGCCAAACCACCTGGTTTGGTGAGATCAGATTCCCTTTATTGGGGGCATGGTGCTGGTGTCTGTGGAGCAGGGATTTTTTGGAGAACACAGGTAGCATTACACCTTCCAGTGTGCGTTGACAATGTTACATGGTTCTTCTGCAGGGGAACCAGGGCGTGGAGGCTGAGTTGGCAAGCAGGAGGAGGTGTGCCCTTGGGAGGGGCTGGGCCAGACCTGGAGCTTTCTGGGAGTTGAGACAGTTGCTGCTTTCTGCCCTCCAGCTTCTTGCTGCAGAAGTGGGAGTGGGTGGGAGCTGTGCTGCTGCTTTGTAGGTGGCTTTTGTATAAAACAGTTAAGAGTCATGGCTAACAGCCAGGTGTGGTGGTTCACATCTGTAATCCCACCACTTCAGGAGACAGGCAGGAGGAATGATTGAGCCCAGGAGTTCAAGACCAGCCTGAGCAACATAGCAAGACCCCATATCTACAAAAAAACTTAAAAATTAGCTGGGTGTGGTGGTGTGTACCTGTGGTCCCAGCTACATGGGAGACTGAGGCGGGAGGATCCCCTGAGCCCAGGAGGTTGAGGCTGCAGTGAGCCGTGATGGTGCCACTGCACTCCTGCCTGGGTCTCACAGACAGAGACCCTGTCTCAAAAAAAAAAAAAAAAAAGTCCTGGCTACCATGTATTGGGCACTTAATCTGGCCTGGCCTGCTAGCTTATAGGCATGACTCCCATCGTTCCTCACAGCATCCCTGTGAAGTAGTGACGATACTGGGCAGAGGTCACAGTGACTTGCCTGAGGGGAAACAGCTGGCTTTTTTGACTCTTAATCACCATCTACCTGGGCTGTATCTTACATCTTAAATACTGAGACAGAGAAGCCCTCCGCTGACTCAGTCACTGGGCTTCGTGAAATAAGAAGTTTCCTCCTTTGTATCCGCATCCTGATGGTGAGTCAGTGTCATGGTTGCATTGCCCACGGATATGTTTTGTTTAGCTTATGCAAAGTTTACAAAAATGTGGGTCAAATTCAACAAATCTGGAAGACTCACATACAAATGTGGATTTATAGCTTCTCTCGAAAGATTTAGGAATATCTAGCAACAGTGGGCTCCCATTACCATGTGGCAACGCTTGTCCAGAGCTGAGTAGTTCCTGTCCCCTTTGAATGCCTATCCTCTCCAGGTTGCCATGGCCCCCACCACTCCCTAATAGCTCAAACTGAGGCTGGAAGTCAGTTGCCTTTTATCATCACATTTGCAGCTTTTCTTTTATACATATTCTTGTGTGCCCCAGGAAGGCATTTGAGCTTGCATCTCCTAGATTAGATAAATATCAGCTCACACTGCCTTTTCTGACCCTTACTGGATTCCCTGAAGTGCTCTCTGAGATGGGTGGCTGAGTCCTCTTAGAGTCAGCATCCTTTCTGGAGTTCTGGCCCCATGTTGTCTTTGCATTGGTGTACTGAAAGATGGGCATGAGCTGAACTTTCAGATCGGTCTTCTCGATTGGCTACTTCTCAAAGGGTGCTACACCTTGTTCCGCAGCCAGACAAGGCTTCAGGGTTCAGCAGGCACCTGTCTTAGTCCATTTGTGTTGCTTTCATGGAATACCCGAGACTAGATGGAATACCCAAGACTAGGTAATTTATAAAGAAAAGAGGTTTATTTGGCTCATGATTCTGGTGGCTGGAATATCCAAGATTGGGCAGCTGCATCTGGTGAAGGCCTGAGGCTGCTTCTAGTCATGGTGGAAAGTAGAAGGGAATTGCTTTTGTGCAAAGAGATCACATGGTGAGAGAGGAAGCAAGACAGGGAAACTGAGGACACCAGACTCTTTCTAACAACTTGTTATCTTGGGAACTAGTCCATTCCCACAAGAGTGAGGATTAACTCCAGCTGGAGGGCATTAATCTATTCATAAGAGATCCATCCCCAAGACCCAAACACCTCCCACTAGCCCCTACCTCCCAACACTGCCACATTGGGATCAAATTTCAACATAAGTTTTGGTGGGGACAAGCAAACCATACCCAAACCATAGCCCTGATCCATCCTGGGGACGCCCCGCCTCCCCACAGGTAGCCTCGGCGGGGGCTGCATCCCCAGCCATGAACAAAGTCTCCTTAGTGTGACACCTTTTGACTCTCGTGGAGAGGGAGGGCGTGGGAGTCAGCTCGAGCTTATCTTCCTCGGTGGGTGTGAGCCACGGGCAGCAGCGGAAGGCAAGCCGGAATCCAGAGCGAAACCTGGGGGAGCAAGGGGCACCTTGAGCCAGGGAGTTAGGGGCACAGGAGCTGTGATGTGACTGCCCCACCCCTAGGAAACTGAGTTCCTTCCAGGGGAAAGTCACTGTCTCTCTCCAAGAGCCTCCCACAGCTCAGGGGCTCTTGAGAGATGCCTTCGTGGGTGAGTTTGATTTTTGGAAACTGCCAGAGTGTTCTGGCGTGGGGTCTAGTGAATGAAGTGGGTGACTAAGCTGATTTAGGTCATCTGTTATTGCAAACAAACAAAAAAACACCCCAGCATAATTACTAAAAAACCCCACACAAAACCAGCAGATATTCTTGTTTGACTTGTTAACTGGCTTCTAAGGGAGGAGTCAGAACTCCTCCTGCTAAAACACAATGGAAGCTTTGGCAACTTGGGAGAACAAGGATGCTTTTCCCAAGGGGACTGCATTGAAAAACCCACACTTGGAGCCACCAAGTTCTGGTGCATTTGCCTGAAAACAAATAGCTCTCCCCATGGCAGCACTGAATGGGAGTTTAGAGCAAGCACACACAGTGGGTGGAAGAAATCAGCAGAAATGGAACGCCGGCCGCTCAGAGAGGGGAATGATCCAGAAGCGATGTCAGGATCTTGTAGAGCCTGGGGTGTTGTTCAGACCCCTGTATCTCCCTTGGGTAGCAGGAGAGTGATGAACCCACAGAGACAGTAGGCTGGTGGCCCCTCCCTGATGTCGAGTCCCTGTCTCCAGGTTTTCAATCCCACAAGTCTTTAAAAGAAATGCGTGGTGTGAGGATAAGATGACAGGCCTTGGAGACATATGGAGTCCTGGCTTTACTGTTTGTTGTATGAGTTTGGGAGCATCTTCCTTTCTGAAGCTCATTTCCTCATCTGTAGAGTGGGGATGACACCTGCTTCTCTCCTATTATCTACTTCCCTCTCAGAAGATAGAGGAGAACCCTTCAGTAAGCATGCAAAAAATCATAGCTCCTTACTTCCTTTTGGCTTGCCCCAGGCGGGTGAAATGTCTGAGCAACAAAGATCCTAATGGCATTATGAGTAGCCTGGCTACCTGGCCAGGGAGGTGACAAAAAACACAAACAAAGAGGTCTGAGGCCAACTTCGCCCACATCATTATCTCACTGAGGTGAGACTGTGTCCACCTCTCACTGCCCCTTACTTGTCCCACCTTCAGGGTTTTCTGCAGCTGAAAGGCCTGCTCTGCAGGACTCCTGGGGCTGAGTTCCTGCCTGGCTCCTCACGCCCCACCTCTCCAGGTGCCCCAGAGCAAGTGCAGGTCCCTCTCTGGGACTCATTTCCTCAGAATCACAAGGGCTAGGGAAACCAGATGATGCCAGGAGAGTGAGATTCTGGGGCTCTCCTTCCTGGCTGTCTCTGCCAAGGTCACCTCTCAGCTACCCTGAAAGCCCCTGGAGGACAAGGCATGCACTGTGACCTTTCCAGGGAGCAGCCTGTCCCCCCCTCTGTGCTGGCCCCAGCCCCCATCCCTGCTTCCACTGCCAGATGGGTGCCGCTCACTTGGCTCCAGGAAAGCCCTCCGTAGGAAGCTCGTGAAAATACTAGAACAGAAGTCAGTCCCTCCCTCCCGCTACTTGGCTCTTCTTTCCGCCGTCTGTCTGTCCCGCCCCCTCTCTCTGATGCTCCCCTTCCCTCCATCTCTCTGGTCCTCCCTTCTCTCTTCTCCTTACCCCAGACACAGAACCCAGAAGAGCCAGCAGTAACAGACAGTTAGAGCTACAGCCTGGGAGACAGGGTGAGGCTTTGGGGAGGATGGGGACTCAAGCTAGGCCCAGGCCAGAGGGAGGATTATGCTGGGGGCTGAGTGTGAGGACGGCTTTCTCGTATAGGCTGGGGGAACAGGGCCACAGGCTCCAGCAGGAAGGAGGGTGGATGCCTGAGCTGTGCAGGGGAGCCCAGCTGGGGCCGGGCAGTGGAGCTCTGAGGGCAGAGGGTGGGGTTGGAGTGGGGGCTCACCTGTGGTTGAGGCAGCAGTAGATGATGGGATTGTACATGGTAGAGCTCATGGCCAACCAGAAGAGTGCCAGGTAGACCTGCTGGATGAACTTGTGGCAGTAGATGTCCTCTTGGAAGCTGCCCAGGATGAAGTAGAGGTGGTAGGGCAGCCAGCAGATGGCAAACGTCACCACCACCAGCACCATGGTCTTCACAAACTGGTCCAGGAGAGGCTCAAGTTACTTCTCAGTGCCCAAGTCCCAGCCCCAGCCCTCCAAGGGCAGACGTAAAGCACCCCTTCAGCCCGCCTGGGAATCGCTCCACACTCAGACCCCATTAGCTCTATTACTCAGGCCCCTGAGCATGTGTCGCCCAGACCTTCCTGAGCCCCCAACCTCAGGGACCTTTGCTCAGGCCGGTCCCTCTGCTCACACTGCTATCCTTCCTTTGAAGTCCTCACTCCTTGAAGCCCAGCTCAATGGCCACTTCCTACAAGAGGTGTCTGGGACCCCTTGATTCACTGCAGCTCCCCCTCCCTGGAGAGTGGCTGAGCTCTCTCTCCTAACCCCATCCCTAGGGGAGCCCCCGTGTCAGCTATGCGTTCCCAGGTCACCCCCTCTCTGGGATCTGTATGGGCACAGCCCTTCTCTCTGTGGGCTGTGAGGTTCCAACTAGGGACCCCTGCCTCTGCCCACGGGTCAGCTCCCGGACCTCCCCCTCCTCAGAGCCTGGCCCCTGCAGGCACACTCCTGCACCGCTCGGCAGCCCGCATGCCAATTACAAAAGGTCTGGGGGTTCCTGGGCACCCTGATCCTCACGTAGGATCTGGGCTGAGACCCTGAGGGTGGAGCAGATGGAGGCCAGTGCTCCATGAGGGGCACCAGATGGCGCCCATGTGCAGCTACCTCCCCAAACCACCTGTGAAAGATGCCTACTATTGGGTGAGAAGCCGTGGCTTTGACCTGGCTACATGATGTGGTTAACCCATTACCTCCCCTGTTGCCTGGCAGGAAGGGGGCAAGGACAAACTTGGACTGGAGGAGGGTGAAGGGGGTCTGGGACACAGAGGGCTACATCAGGACCTTCGGGGGGGCCTTGGATGGCAGAGAGTAGGGGGACACTGGCACTTCCGGAAGGAACTGGAGACAGATTTGATGAAGCTGGACAACAATCCGGTCTCCACGACTTCTGAGGTCCGTAGTTCCAGCCTTTGAGGGCTCTCCTGTGATAGTCTAGGCACCTTCTATAGTTCTGTGGGGCTTCTCAAATTCAACATTCTGATTATTCAGTCTAAGATTTTAATATTTTATCATTCTAAGATTCTTGGGGGTATCTGAATTCTATGGGGCTTTAGGAGTCCCTAACTCCCCTAACATTCTGGGAAGTTTCTTTAATTTTGTGTGTGGCCAAAGACCAAAGGGAAATCTGCCCGCCTGGGAGGAACGCGGTCAGGCTCTGGCCCCAGGCTTCGCGCAAAGGCAGCTTCCGCAAGCTTCTCCCGGGCGCCCTCTCGCGGACCGGCCTTGAGACCTCAAGGGCGGCTCCCCAGGGCGGGGCCAGGACCAGCCCCGCCCCCGCCAGGCACCGCCCCCGCTCCTACCTTCTTCTTGGCCTGCAGGTGGCGCAAGTTGGCACCGTGGGTCTGCTGTCCGGGCACTGCGCGCCTCCAGAGCGTGAGGCCGATGACGCTGTAGGCGACGAACATCACCGCGAGCGGCAGGAAGTAGATGAGGGCGATCACCACGAGGTGGTACCTGCAGGGAGAGCCGGGGGCCTCGGCAGCGGGCGGCCCGGGGACGACGCCGAAGTCGGCCAGTGCCTGGTCCTGGGACCCCGCGGGCACTGTGGAGCCGCCCCTCCGGACCCACCCTGAGCGCCTTCCAGGGACTTGGTTTGATTTAAACAAAAATAAAGGGGACACTGGGTAGCCTGTGTGCCAGGAGACGGCTTCCCCTGCAAAAGGGACGCCAGCAGTAGCCCTGCGTCCTTCCACGTGATAGACACGTGTCAAAAAAAGGAAAAATGAGCGAAACAAATTAAAAAGTAACTTGTTTACAATTTAAAATACCATTAAGCACAAAGGAGGCAGTAAAATTATCCCACTCCCACCACTATTAACATTAACCATTAATATCTGGCATATTTTTTCAAGAATCATATGCATGAATAGTAGTCACCCCTGATGGGAATTTCACTTTCCCGGGTTTCAGTTACCCCTCTCAACTGCGGATCCGAAATAGGGATGGACAGTACCACGAGATATTTTGAGAGGGAGAGACCTCATTCACAGAAGTTTAATTACAGTATATGGTTATACTTGTTCTGTTTTATTAATAGTTATTGTTAATCTCTTACTGTGCCTAATTTATAAATTAAACTTTATCATAGATACGTTGAGAAAAAAAAACATAGTATTCATATATAGAGAGAGAATTCAGTACTATCTGAAGTTTCAAGCATCCTCTGGGGGTCTTGGAGTGTATCCTACAGTATAGCCATATATGTATATGTATGTGTACGTGTATATGTATATGTATGTGTGTGTGTATGTGTATATATATGTGTATGTGTGTATATATATAATCTGTATCTGTCTGGATGGATAGAATGACTGGTGTTAATAAGACTCCATCTGTACCAACATCGCTGTGGGGGAATGGGACAGTGGAAAAGCGCCGTATATCACATGCTGCTGTGTCATCTGCTTACGGTCATCAGCATTTGGCTGGGAACCTGTTTGTGTCAGCAAATGCCTTTTCATACCATCTTTGAGGAAGTGGTGCAGAGTACCACTGCATGGCTTCCTACTCTGTCCCCAGGGAGGACACTGGGTTGTGTTGAGGCTTTTCATTTCCTTTTGGAAACAGTGTAGGCCAGGCGTGGTGGCTCATGCCTGTAATCCCCAAACTTTGGGAGACCAGGATGGGAAGATTGCTTGAGACCAGGAATTTGAGACCAGCTTTGGCAAGATAGTGAGACCCTATCTCTATAAAAAATTTTTAAAAATTAGCCAGGCGTAGTGGGGCACATCTGTAATTCCAGCTACTCAGGAGGCTGAGGCAACAGGTTCACTTGAGCCCAGGAGATCGAGGCTGCAGTGAGCTATGATTGGACCACTGTACCCTAGCCTGGGCAATAGAGTGAGACCCTGTCGGAAAAAAAAAAAAGACAATGTCCCCAGTCCTTAGATCTCTGGTTTATGACACTGCAACCTCTCTCTGATGAGCTGCAGGCTGGGGACTGACTCCCAGGCAGATCTGCAGTGGGAGCCTGTGGAGACAAAAGTGACTCCATCTTGGGTGCCCTCCCCCGTGTTGACTTCTGATGCACTCCAGTCTTGTGAATGCCTTCTGATTTCTACTTTATTTACTGTTCCTAGTGAAAGAACTTGTCAACCTTGATGTTACTCCACAAATCGTGAGCTGTGACGCACATAGCGTTCTTGCCTGTTCTGGAGGGCTGCCTTTCGTTGTCTTGCTGGAGCACGAATACCCTTTCCCTATGGTATCTAAGCGTTGCGTCTGGGGAGTGAGAATGCAGAGCTCCACCTGTCTTGTGGCCATCCAAGATCCTGCTTCTGTCTGTAAATTCCCTCAATAAATCACCCAATACTAACAAACTGGATTTGTTCTGCCTCCTTCTTTGGGTCTCAGCTCCTTTGGCATTCGGGGATCCCTTTCATAGAACAGAGTCCTTGGAACATTCCACCAAAGGGGCCTGAGACCCCTGGTCCTGTCATATGACTTTTTCTTTCTTACTGGGAGGACTGAGGTGTTCCCAAACCTCCTGCATCTACCTGCCACGTGCTGGCCTTGCTGGGCCCCTTTCTAGAGGTGCTGCCACCCCAAGGGAAGGGGACCCATGGTGAAACCACCTTTGTAAAATTATAACGGAGGAAATTATGACAGTGAAAGAAATCAGACCTAACCGACTCTGTCTTGCTTCTAACCCTTAAGCTGTCCTTGTTCATGCCTGGGCGTAGGCTGAACTATCTTTGGGAAGGAATTCAGTTCATAATTTTACTCTGAAACAAAATTGACAACAGCCCTTTCCCGAAAAGACCCCCTACCTGCCTGGGGTCCAATCTGCCTTTCCAGCACTAACAAATTAGCTACAAGAATAGAAATTAATTTAGGGGTCATGGAGCCTCCGGCTCCAAGAGTTTGAACCTCCCCAAATTCCTGGGAGTAACATCACTATAGTAAAACCTAAGATGAGTGCTTGAGATATTTTCCAGACCTTGCACTCGTGGATCAGCTGACACCACCCAGGCCAGCAATCTGACTCAACCAGTTCTGCCATCACACCCAGGAACAGAAGACAGCAAGAAAACCTCATTTCGACACCATATGATTCCATCTCCAACCCGACCAATCAGCATTCTCCATTTGCCAATCCCCTACCTGCCAAATTATCTTTAAAAACTCTGATTCCTGAATGCTAAGGGAGACTGATTTGATTTTGTTTTTGTTTTTGTTTGAGATGGAGTTTTGCTCTTGTTGCCCAGGTTGGAGTGCAGTGGCGGGGTCTGGGCTCACCACAACCTCCACCTCCCAGGTTCAAGTGATCCTCCTGCCTCAGCCTCCCAAGTAGCTGAGATTACAGATGCCTGCCACCACGCCCTGCTAATTTTTGTATTTTTAGTAGAGACAGGGTTTCTCCATGTTGGCCAGGCTAGTCTGGAACTCCTGACCACTGCCTTGGTCTCCCAAAGTGCTGGGATTACAGGCATGAGCCACCGCACCTGGCCTAATTTGAGTAAATTAAACTCTGGTCTCCTGCACAGCCGGCTCTGCCTGATTACTCTTTCTCCACTGCAATTCCCCTGTCTTGATAAATCAGTTCTGTCTAGGCAGCAGGCAAGGTGAACCCATTGGGTGATTATAAAGGCTCCAGTCAATCTCTCTCCTAAAGTCTTGTGTTTAGAATTCTGCTTGGGTTCTTGTGCAAACATGCCAATTGCAAGAGGTTCAGGCACTCCTAGACTCCCTGATCCTCAAGTAGGCTTTGGGTTGAGAACCCCAGTGTGAAGCAGATAAGAGGGGAGGAAAGGCAACGAAGGCCAGGGCCCGTCACCTTACAGAGTGAGGATCAACAGGCTCCCCTGTCTCGGTGTCCAGATAGGGAAACTGAGGCCCAGAGAGGCACAGGCAGTCTGTGTCATATCAGTCTACAGATTTAATCATGACCCAATTTCCCCTTTTCTGAGGGTCAGCACTGTGGGAGTCAGAACAGGGCTCTTGTCCAGCCTCTTGTTTAAAGCATGATCTTAGGCAAGTCAGGGCTTTCCCTCAGCCTCAGTTTCCCCATCTGTAAAAGGAGGAGGCCATCTCTAAGTCCTTCCTTAGCAGGAGCCACACTCCTCTGTTGCTTGCTCCCAGGATGTTGTGCAGGACAGGAATTCACCCTGGGCTAGGTCTCCATGCAGAAGGCAGAGGGAGAGAGTCCCAGGGGCCACCTTTTTTTGTTTGTTTTGTTTTGTTTTGTTTTGAGACGGAGTTTCGCTCTTGTTGCCCAGGCTGGAGTGCAATGGTGTGATCTTGGCTCACTGCAACCTCTGCCTCCCAGGTTCAAGCAATTCTCCTGCCTCAGCCTCCCAAGTAGCTGAGGATGGATCACCCGCCATCATGCCCGGCTAATTTTTATATTTTTAATAGAGACGGGGTTTCATCACATTGGCCAGGCTGGTCTTGAACTCCTGACCTCAGGCAATCTGCCCGCCTCGGCCTCCCAAAGGGAGTCTTTTTGTATTTTGATTTTGGGGGTGTGTGCATGTGTTCCTGGAGAGGGCATCTTTAATTTCATCAGATTCCTAATTACACACAGTTACATGAGCCTGTGGGGATGGAGCCCTCATACTAAATCTCTAAATTAGCTCTCCCCCAAGAAAAACAATAACACATTCTCATACTTAAAATCAGGCTTTCCCCAGATCCTTTCGGAATTTTAAGTAACACCAAAGTATGGCTTTCCTAGCCCGCCCCTGCCTGCCTGTTCTTCCCGGTTGCCAGAATCTGGGTTGGAACTCGCTGTTCCCAGAGAGTTGGCGCGCGCAGTGGTCCTGTATTAAGGTGGAGAAATACCGCCTCCAAGTGGCCGGTGTCAATATGTTCTGCTCTCCACCCTTTCCTGAGCCAGAAATATATGGAAACTGCTCTCTGTGAGAGGGTGGGGGTGCCCGGAGAGATCAGAGACCCTGGGCAGTTCCCAGGAACGGCTTCTCAGAAGAACGAGTTCTCAGAGGAACGGCACTTTCCCTAGCCCTGAAACCCACAAAAGCAGCCTTCTCCTGGCAGGTGCTCAGGACAGATGGAGACCAGGCAGGGAGGGTGTTCGAGGAGAAGTGTGTTGCCATGGCTACCTGGCAGCCCTCACCTCAGACCATGCACACCCTCATGCTTGGGGCAGCTGACACTTTGTGGGAAGGATCTGTCACCTCCAGGTGTGTTTTCATGTGTCCCCTATTTAAACTACCACATGCTGGGTACCAGCTTTGTGCCAGGCATGGTGCTAAGTAAGGGCTTCACGTACACTATCTCACTGACACTCACAAAGTAAGGTACTACTATGAATCCTCATTTTAGAGAAAGAAAGCCAGAGGTTCAGAGGTTATGTGAGTGTGAGGCATCCCCGGGCCAGGCGGGAGCAGGCCACGTTATGGGCCTGACTGACCCCAGAACCCCAGTCAGTTCTTTAGCCTCTACCAAGCAATGGCTCAGTGCCTGGGGACTCCAGAGACACAATGTGAGATCCTCAGAAACTGAGGCCAGAATGGAGAAAGGACTCACCCAGGGTCACACAGCAGCTGGGCCATACCTGAGTCCCTCTAACCTTGCCCTCCCTGCCTCCAGCCTGTGATGCCCACCTCAGCAGCCTGAAAATGTCCCAGGCTTCATCGTGGACGCTTTCTGCCTCAGTCTCCTGCCACTTTGTGGCCTGAGCATATACAGAGTCTCCCCCAAACACATGCCTACACATGTCCCTAACATGTGCCCGAGTGCACGCACCTCTACAAACATGCCCACACACTTGCACGTGCATACACAGGCAGAAATGGGTGCCGCGTGTGCATGTGACATGTACAGTCACATACACGTGTGCATGCATGCATATCCTTATCTAAGGATGCATGGGTGCATATTTGAGTAGCAGAGTGGTGAGGAGATTGGGTCCTGGGCAGGATTGCTTGGATTTGAATCCCTAGCTGGATTTGAATTACTAGCTGTGTGGTTTCGGGCATGTTACTTAGTTTTTCAGTGCCTCAGTTTCTTCATCTAAAAAATTGTAATGATAATAATATAATACATACTCCATATTGTTAGGAGAATTAAATGGGTCAACATCTATAAAGTGCTAAGAACAGATCGGCTACATCGTGTGTGTTGTTTACTAAGCATACAGCTATATTCGCATAATCCCGTGTACACTCACTCATGTGTACACCTATGCACATACACCACACATGCATGGACATGGATGCATGCACGCACGTGTGCACACACACATGTGCACACGCACACACAGTTGCCCTCCACAATCCCCCAGAGGCCTTACAGGAGGAGCGTCTTGCCCCCGCTGTCTTCGGGCCAGGCCACCACGCACTTGGTGGCACCCTGATCCATGGTGACGGTGGAGTAGAAGCACTGGGGGGAGGCCAGGGCGAGAGCCACCAGCCAGATGCCAGCAATAACCGCCTTGGTGCCGGGGGCTGAAAGCCGAGGCCGGAAGGGATGGACGATGGCCATGTACCTGTGAGCAGAGGGCAGCATGAGTGGCAGGGGCCCTCCTGTTAGCCCAGCTCCCTTTCCCCTGTCTCCCTCTCTCCCAACCCAGGCCCACGCCCTCTAGCCCTTCCCCGCACTGCTGCCATCTGTCGATGTCATAGTCTCAGCCGACCTGCAGAGAGTCTGCTGGGCTGGTGACTTTCCCGCAGCCACACAGCACACCGATGCCTTGGAACCCCAGCCCAGGTACCTGAGCCCATCATTTCCCTCTGGGCACAGACATGCCCTTGGAGGGCCACAAGAAAGCCACCCTGGAAGCCCATCTCAGGGCAAGACCGAGCATCCAACATTAGCCTGAAGCTCAGCCCTGAGCAGCGTTGGGAAAATAATTGGCCCTATTAGATTGTAATTGCAAGCATTCTCAACATTTTCCCCTTGTGTAATCTATCTGGAATAATAAAAAAAAAAGTATAAGACATTTCTTTGGAGTGAAAGAAAGACAACAAAACAAAGAACACTTTAGAAGATCGCTAAAACATCGCCCATTTCCCCTACAGACTTGAACAACCCGTCTAGTGCATCTAATACAAAGTCCTTCTTTGTGTCTAACCCTCAGTCTACCTTCTTCAGCTCCACAGTCCCCCCGCCTTCCAGATTCATAGTTTTGGACCATGACCAGATTTGGGAGGCCATTCTCTTGGTTCTACCCAAACATGCTATGTGACCACAGGTATGTCAACACCCTTGTCTGAGCCCCAGCTCAGTGAGGAGGCTCCCCCCAGCTTCCCCAAGGCCCCTCTTGCCTGTCGGCAGCAATGGCAGTCATGGAATAGATGCTGACAAACATGGCTGTGATGGGGAAGAGGTTCTGGAAGTAGCAGAAGGCACGGCCAAAGTACCAGATGTTGTGGCTGGCATAGACAAAGTTGAAGGTCGCATTGAAGACAGCCATGCAGAGGTCGGCCAGCGCCAGATTGACAATGAAGTAGTTGGTGACTGTGCGCATCCTCCGGTGGGCCAGGATGATCCAGATGATGATGGCATTGCCCGTCACGGCCACCAGCACCAGGGCCAGGTAGGCTGTGGCCCACAGTGCCAGCTGCCAGCCGGGCATGGAGAAGGCTGTGGTGCCCGTGGTGTTGCTCTCAGGGCCAGATGAGATATTGACTTCAGTCACAATGTCACAGGTCCCCATGGCTGCTTCTGGGTCTGGAACAAAGGGCCTGGCTCCTCGGCTCCTCCCGGATTTGCTATGGAAGAGAATTCCCCTTCAGAGCATGGGTATATGGGGGCAAGGGGAGGAGCAGATGCCAAGCATGGTGACACATCAGGAGAGCCTGGGACCACTCCTAGGTCTCAGGCAAAGATGAGTTGCGCTGAGCACAAAGCCCAGTCCAGAACCATTGTTATTTCAGATTCCATCCTGCTGGCCAGACTTCTCGAATATCTCGTAGAAATACAAAATTCAAATCACAGCGTTAGAGCAGAAAACATCCTTATAAGTCAACCCCTTCGCTGAAGAGATGGAAGACGGAGATTCCAAGAGGGGACGGGACAGCCCAGGTCACTCAGGACGTTGGTGACAAGTTAGGGTTCGAACCCAGGTTTCTCATCACATAATCCAGGAAACCTTCTGGACCAGAGGAATGCACTGCGGGAGTCTCTGGAGTCCACAGGTCAATGGCGCAGCAGCCTCTCTCCAGGCTTTGGGGTGTGAGCCGGGCTGGGGGCTGGGTGCTCAGGGCTCTTCCAGCTGCCAGCCCTCACTGCAGCTTCCCTGCCTTTCTCTGGGGCAGGGCCGGCAGGGGGCCTTGGCAGAGGTACTGCCTGCTCACGAGGTGGGGCTTTGGCTCCCACCCCTGGCCCCACCCCCTGCTTGGCCTTGTCTCTTGAAAGATTTAGGACTAGCTGCCGAGGCAGGGAGAGACCTGGGGGAGATGGGGCTGGCACGGAGGGCCCAGCTCTTGGCGGGTGTTGACTTTCACCCCAGGACAGGAGCTACGTTTAAAGAGTGATTCTGAACAGAGAAGGAGTTTGAGCCTGGTTTGATGACTCCAGGCAAGTCTCTTAACCTTTCTGAGCTCTGTCTACCCCATCTGAAAAATATAGGAAAAAATGGTATGCACCTCACGCTACATTTGTGAATTTTAAATGAGATAATATACACAAAGTCTATTTAGCACAGGGGTTGGCACATAAAAACTATGATTGGAGTTTCTGGCCCCAAAGGAGGACCCCACAGCTCTGGGCGCTCTAGGAGGAGAAGCCAGAACCCGGAGCATTTCCAGCGAGTTCCCAGGTGATACTGATGCTGCTGGAGCCAGCACCTCACTTTGAGAACCACCGTCTCAGGACAAAGTCAGGGCTCTTCCAGGAACCACAGAAAAGCTGGAGTTTTAATCCCTGAGAAGCTGCTCTAGGTTTGCCCCAAGATACCTGTTCCTGGTCATTGACTGTGTGCACGTGTGTGAAGCTGTGAAGATGTTTCTGAGTGACTGTATGTGCGGCTGACGTGTTAAGCTCACACACACGCATGAACCTGTGCACACCTGTGGTGTGTGGACCATGAAGGCAGGGCAGGCTTAGCAGGAGTGGAGGAGGGCATGCTCTTCATTAAAGCAGGGGAGGCCTCTCATTCACCAGCAAATCCTCCCACAGCAGCCTCTGTGCTCCCAAGGCTCTGCCTTGCACGGCCTGGGTTTCTCGTTGGCTGGGCCTTGGCCCCCACACTCCCAGTCAATTTTTTCTTCTCCTTATGTGTCACTTCCCTGACACCCAGCCCCTTGTCTCCCAGGGTGAGCTGGGAAAGTCCTTTAAAGGCCTCTAGTGCTGAAGAGATTGTGCCACCCATGGAATCCAATATAAAAACAACGCTAAACCATAAGTCATGCAACTTAAACATGCTGACACTGAAAGAGCTTCTTTATGGATTTTACTGATTGTGAACTTCTGGGTAAGTTCATCACAATCAACACTGAAATTGTATCTATTGTTTGGTGTCCCTGCTGTGCAGATGTGAGGAGCATGTGCTGGGTCGAATGGGAACCCCATCCTTGCCCTTGGGGAGGGGGTGCTTCCTGGGCCCCTACCCCTCCCGTGGGTGTGTGCCTGTTTCCTCTCTGGAGCGGCCTGTTTGGACTTTGGATCCTAGCAGAAGGGTCTCCGCCTTTGATCTCTGTTGGTGGCAGCAACAGTAGCAGTACTTTAGGGCTTGCTTCTGTTTCATGCCCATCTGGCCAGGGTCCTAAAGGGCAGAACGTGTAGAAATAAGAATGGAAGCCCAAGATAGCCTGCTCTCTTTGCTGTCCTCCTGCTCCCAGGCAGCGGGGATTTGTGAAGCTTCAGGTGCAAACCCAGTGCAGGGCTGGGATGTCTGAGCGCCTGTCACCAGTCACAGAAGCCCAGCAAAGTTCAAGTTCCTTCCTCCCCACAACATTCCACCACTTCCACTGTGTATATAAAGAGGATTATGTTTTGGAACTTGTACATCTGAGTTTTAATTTCCCCCTTAAATTATCTGCTCTTGCAGCTTTCCAACTATGTGCTATGGTTTGAAGTCTCGTGAAAGGGGAAGATGCGGGCCTCCCAGAATGAAGGGGTTCCTGATCAGCTTTGCTGCTTGGCGCTAGCCTTCTGAGTCCATAGCTAGACAGCGATCCCAAAGGTCAGTCCTTATTTTATTTTATTTATTTATTTTTAGATGGAGTCTCTCACTGCCGCCCAGGTTGGAGTGCAATGGCACGATCCTGGCTCACTGTAACCTCTGCCTCCTGGGTTCAAGTGATTCTCCCACCTCAGCCTCCTAAGTAGCTGGGATTACAAGTGCATGCCACTACACCCGGCTAATTTTTGTATTTTTTAGTAGACATGGGGTTTCACCATGTTGGTCAGGCTGGTTTCAAACTCCTGACCTCAAGTGATCCACCTGCCTCGGCCTCCCAAAGTGCTGGGATTACAGGCGTGAGCCACTGCGCTTGGATGGCCAGTCCTTTTAAAAGAGAGAGAGAAAAAATGCCAGGCATGGTGGCTCACGCCTGTAATCCCACACCTGAGCCGATGTGCCCATTGTGTGTGTCCGGGAAGCAGACCCTGCTGTGTAAGAAACACACCAGCTGTTTCTCAGGGAGCTACCATTTGGGTCAACACTTGGGGCAGATGGGGCAAGAAGCAAGTGTGGCTGAAGCACGGCATCATGCTGTGGTCCAGGCCCACAACAGCCTTGGTAGCCCCATGGGTAATTGGAACTGGAACAGCTTCAGAGTTGCCCTGTGTGGGGCAAAGTTAACCAGGCCTTTATATTTCCACATTGGTCACTGGACATGGGCCACCCCAAGAAAGCATGTGATTGTTGTCAAGGCAGTTGAGGCGAGGCCTGCAGTGGGGGAAGCTAAACATGGTCCTGGGACTGCATGCCTGTCCAGCAGCTTGAAGGGGGCCTGGGAAGCTCAGGGCAACGTCCACCACAGCTAGACAGCAGCCGCTCCTTCAGACGGGCGTGTGCTGGCAACTGTGCCTTGCTGGTTGGTGAATTGTGACTTCTGGGCTAGAGGCTTAAAGACCAGAGTTGGGAGAGGAATGATCTTCCAGGGAGTTTGAGGAAGAAAAGGATGGAGAGCTGTGGTGTGTGAGAGAAGTGGGCGGGAGAGGAAAGGGGGCTCCAGGAAGCATTGTGGAGGAGGTGTTGCCATCAGCGCCTGGGGAATGCTCTTGGCAGCGGCCTTTCTTTATCTGGGAGGCTGCTCTGGGCCCTGGCTTCAGTGGTCACAGGTAGCATTGCGGGACACTAGCGCTGAGGGTCACCCTGTCACCAGGGCAATGCCGGGGGTGCCAGAAGGTGGCCGAAGTGAGAGGAGGACATGGGGTTGGCAAAGGGTCAGCCCCTCAGCTGAAACACTCCAGTCCTGTGCTCTGTGGTGGGTCTGACCCTGAGCAGCTGCTCCAATGATCGTCCCAAAGACAGGAGGAAGGGCCACATCTGTATTTGCAGGAGCTCCTGGTGGGGCCACATGAGGACAAGAAGAAGAACACTTTTCATTCTGCTAGATGAATCTGGTTCCATGGACCATCCTTCATTCTGAGACCATGCCTTCCTGCTTTTTGAGTTGTTTCATGAAATGATGGTGATGGCAGATGGTAGTTGTTGATCTGGTTTTGCTTTTTCTTTAAAATTCCTTACTTGGTGAAATAAAAAGTCAGTGACCTGTATGTTTTCCTCAATAGGTTTTTGTTTGTTTGTTTGTTTGTTGTTGTTATTTGTTTGTTTTTGAGTCCCACTGTGTTGCCCAGGCTGGAGTGCAGTGGTGCAATCTTGGCTCACTGTACCCTCCACCTCCCAGGTTCAAGTGACTCTCCTGCCTTAGCCTCCCGAATAGCTGGGATTACAGGCGCCCGCCACCATGCCCAGCTAATTTTCATCTTTTCAGTGGAGACGAGGTTTCACTATGTTGGCCAGGCTAGTCTTGAACTCCTGACTTCAGGTGATCTGCCCACCTCAGTCTCCCAAAGTGCTGGGATTACAAGCGTGAGCCACCATGCCTGGTCCCTTCAAAGGGTTTTTAATATTATATTGGCCCATGAAATTCAAAGACCCAGAAGCCCCTATCTATTTCCTCATTTAGAGAAGAGGAGTGAGGCTGGGCATGGTGGCTGACACCTGCAATCCCAGCACTTTGGGAGGCTGAGGTGGGTGGATCACCTGAAGTCAGGAGTTGGAGACCAGCTGGCCAACATGGCGAAACCCCATCTCTACTAAAAATACAAAAATTCGCCAGGTACAGCAGCAGCAGCCTGTAATCCCAGCTACTCGGGAGGCTGAGGCAGGAGAATCACTTGAACGTGGGAGATGGAGGTTGCAGGGAACCAAGGTGGAGCCACTGCACTCCAGCCTGGGCTACAGATTGAGATTCCATCTAAAAAAAAAAAAGAGGTGTGGGAGCTCCCAAGAGGGGCAGGGCGAGACCTGGTTTCATCCCCATTGAGGTGGGGCTCACGTCCCCTTGTCCTGCCTTCACTGTTCTGCCGGCCTCCACATCCCAGAGGCCCATCGAAACCACTTCCCTGGTCACCTCGTTGTCACACTGATGGGAGGCAGAGCTTCTCAGATCCTGGATTGCATCTTGTTTGTGTCCAGCGTCTAGGAGTGGCCAGAACATTGTCAGTGTCCTATAAAGGTTGGTTGAATAAAAATGATGAATAAAATGTAAAATACTACACCAGTGAGGGATGGGGAATCTTATGTATATATTATTTATTTTTTATATCTATGTCTATGTGATATAGATATGAAAGTTCTAAGTTAATGGTGGGATTTCGAGTGGGCAGGGCAGTATAATGCCTGACACACTGGCACATAGTAGATGCTCAATAAACATCAAATGAATAAATGAGTAACAAATGATGAGTAAAGTCAAAATTATCACCTTGTTAGGGGTGAATGGGTAGCATTTTTATTTTTATAGGCCCTAAAGCTTAAAGTAAGAGAATATTTCTCCATAAGTCCTGCAGGGATTTTGTAGCAGGACCTCAGAGTCTATAGCACTCCTGGATTTATTTCTCACAGATAGTCCCCTCTTAGTCTATAAACCAGAGGGCCCCAGGCTGGCCCCTTTAGGAAGTGAGCTCTGTGCCCCCTGCCCTTTGGCCTGGGCATCAGTGGCCCAGAATTTGGCACTTCAGCTGGGAGAGGGAGAGTTGGCCTCTGCCAAGAGCACAGGCTGCCGCTGACATCTTCTTTAAACACTGAGACGGTGCTGGGGGTAGCGCCTCACCCTGAAAGCCTGAAGTTTATCTAGCTGGAGAAGAGAGGCGGGAGTGTTTACATCTGCTGTGGTCCTGGTGTACACAGAGATCTTAACACAAAACGTGTTCATTTCTCAACATCGGGCTCCAGCAGAATCTGTCCATCTATGGCAGGTGGAGGAGGAAGTGGGTGAGGCTCGTCTTAGGAGAGGACGCCCTGACACCCACTGGCTGGTTGGGTCACGGGGGAGTCATCCCAGAGCCAGCCTGGATATTGCAGACAGAAGGAACCTGGTGTCTGCTCTGGGTGTTGGCGGATGTGGCAACATGCGCTGTGGCATGGCTGAGGGGAGGACAGCGTTGGCAAAGGGCCTGCCTGCTGAAAGGCTCCAGTCCTGTGTGTTGTGGTGGATCTGTCACTGAGCAGCTGCTCCAAGGCTCAGCCCAGAATTAGGAGAAAGGGTCTCATCTCCTCCTTCAGGAGGCTCCTGGACAAGCTGGGTAGCCAAGACCCAGCCTTGCAGAGAGAACTTACCACACCCTTCTGTCAAATGGATGGTTCGTGAGCTTCAAGCTTCAGAGGAGGGAGGAAGAGGCCTTTAGGGGTGGTGGAGAGTGAGCTTGAGTGGCTCTGGGGAGTCATGAGGGAGGGGACATGGGAATGAGCCCTAATCTTGAGAGAAAGTTCAGAGTAGCCTGGGGGAGCCAAGGGTTCCTTCAGGAGAGTAATGAGAGATGCAGCGAGTATAAATCCTGGTCACAACCCCAGGAGTGCAAGAAAGATTCTCTTTATTCTCTGAAAAGCAACTTGATCTTGACTCTGAGTCCTCATCTCGTCTAGCTGGCAGGGAAATCCAACTTATTACTCCTGGGCTCCCACTTTCCCCCTCCTGGTGCCATCCATGGTGCCAGGGCATCTGGGGTGCGCCTTTACTGGTCATTAATCTACACGGGTCACTTTGGAGATGCCTGCTGTCCATTTCTGCAGGGTTCTTGAGGAAGGGGGTGGGGACTGTTGTTTCTGAGACAATCCTGGGCCCTGGGAGTTTGGGGCTTAGCTGAGCATTGGGTCCTGAAGGCTCAACTTCCCAGATCTCCTCTCCTTCCCTCATCTTGGCCATTCCTCTCAGGGTCTTGCTAGCGGGAGGAACTGAACACCCACTTCTCCCGGCCCCACAGTCCTCTCTTCTCCCTGCCCTTTCAGGAAGTCCTGCTTCTGTAAGTAATTCAGCCTCTTCCCCCAAATCCCACCATCCTTCATGCTCTTTCATGATGCCTTTGATAAGACCCCGAACACTGGCAACCAAAAAAACCATTCTGCTTTCCTCCAGGACATGCAGACTTTTCATCTTCAGACCTTACTAAGAAGGGAGAAAAATATTTGCATTCCATCCCTGGAGCATGGCAAAGGAAGGCAGGAAAAACTAAAGCTAGGTTCCCACATTAAAGCTTTGGAATATCCATTTCCTGCCCAGAGATGAGGCTGGAGAGGGAAAGTGAAGGCTGATGGAGAGAACATTGAATGCCGTTTCTGGGGCCCCTTGTCTGAGGCCATCTTATCAGTTCTTCAAGGACCCCTCAGATGCTACCTCCTCGAGGATGCATGTGACCTTTGGGCCAATGACTTTCTTATTTTTTTTTTAATTATAAAATTAGAGACAGGGTCTCCCTGTGTTGCCCAGGCTGATCTTGAACTCCTGGGCTCAAAGTCCTCCTGCCTCGGCCTCCCAAAGTGCTAGGATTACAGGTGTGAGCGCCAGTCCCCAGGTGGCCTTCTTGACCACTGATGTTGCCCCTGGGGTGGTACACTCCGGATAATTTGCAAAACATTTTTTCCCTGCCCATGTCATAGTAGGGGAGCTGACATGAGCCCATCCCAGGCTTGGCTGTGTTTGAAATTACAGTTGACTAGTTCTCATGATATCAATTTAGGTTGCTCCAGTTCAATTCCAGTAAAATGATGTCATAAAGCTGGGGGATTTGGAAGACTCCCTGACCAATGGAATACAGCGATAAAGTAAGGTGTTACATGCCTTCAATTCATGTTGGAATACCATCTAGTCTTTGCCATACTTTGTATAAAATTTTTTCACTCAGCCAAAAATATATCTGGACCCACAGGCTTTTCCTTCTATCCCCACTGGTCCAGGTCACCATTGTAACCAGATTTGCCGCGATAGCCTCCTCATTACCTTCTGCATTCACTCGCTCTCCTCCACTCCATTCTCCATGTCTGCTCACAGTGATCTCTCCAAAAACACAACCTGGCCAGGTACTTCCTGCTTTGAGCTCTTCAAAGACTCATTGTTCTCATGGTTAAGAGGAAATAACCCCACTCCTTCACCAGCTGTGATAGCTCACTCTCCCTCAGGAACTACTTCCCCTTCTTTCCTTTAGAAACAGAACCTCCCTGCCTGTTAGCTGCCACCTGACTGACCGGCTAAAGTCTGCATTTCCAAGACTCCCTTCCAAGCTACAAGTGGTCACATGATTAAGATCTGACCAATTAGATGTGGGCAAAAGTGACACACACACACACACAACTTCACGGTCTCATCTTTAAAGAGGGAGTGGATGCCTCCCCAGTTCCTACTGCTGGGCAATGGCAACAACAGCGGCTTCCATCTTGAATCCACAGAGGGAGGCCATATTGAGGATGGCAGAGCCTGGGCAGGTCCCAGGGCTCTTACGTGAAAAAGAAAAAGGAAACAGATTGGGTACAGTGGCTCACACCTGTAATCCCAGCATTTTGGGAGGCCGAGGCGGTTGGATCACCTGAGGTCGGGAGTTCAAGACCAGCCTGACCAACATGGAGAAACCCCGTCTCTACTAACAATACAAAAAATTAGCCAGGCATGGTAGTGGGCGCCTGTAATCCCAGCTACTTGGGAGGCTGAGGCAGGAGAATCGCTTGAACCCAGGAGGTGGTGGTTGCAGTGAGCTGAGATTAAGCCATTGCACTCCAGCCTGGCAACACAGGGAGACCCTGTCTGCCTGTTTTTTGACACTCAGTCTAAAAAAAAAAAAACACCAAAAAAAGAAAAAAAGGAAACAAAACAAACTTCTCTCTTGTTTGAGGCACTGCATTTTACATCTTGGGGTCCCTTTATGATGGCATGTAACTCTAAATAATCACTAGCCTTCAAAAATTTCTTTGATGCTTCCACAGGTTAACTATTTTTGTTCTACATTCTAAGAGCATTCCTGTGCTTTTTTCCTTGTTAACATCCTGATCCATCACATGTATTCAAAGTGTGTTCTCCCTACCATACTAGGAAATCCACGAAGCCAGGAATGATGTCAACCTTGATGGCAGCCATATCCTCCCTGTCCTCCACTGTGATTGGCTCAACGATAACTTCTAATTAAATAAATGAAAGGTGCACTGATGAGTGAACACACTGGAACAACTTGGATATGATACCATGCATACTTTTTGCTGTAAGTAACAGTAACTTAAACAAATATCTTTCTCACATAACCAGAAGTCTGGAAGTAGGTGATCCCATGAGAAACAGCTCAGTGATTTCGAAAGCTCTTTGGAAACTTTGATTTTTCTTGCCCTTCCCCGCATAGCTGCAAGATGGCTGCAACAGCTGCAACGATCTTGTCCTTATCTAACTGCACTCTCATCCCAGGAAAGGAGAAGGAAGGAAAAGAAGTCTCCTTCTAGGCTTCTCTCTTTTGGTCAGGAGGAAAGCCTTCCCCAGGATTCCCCCCAGCAGATGCCCCTCACATCGCATTGGCCAGAACTAGGTCAAATGACCACCCCAGGCCACATGGGAAGCTGAGAAAGGGAATTTCTTCCTTCTTCAGGACCCAGCGGGAATAAACCAGTTCTAAGAGCCCTTGCCCCTCCTTGCCCAGGTGGTCCTGTTCGGGAAGCCCCAGGGACAATGGGGTATCACGATGTGGTCACGAATGAAAAGCCATGCTTTGTGCTTGATGCTTGCTGGAGGATGTCACATTCTGTCTCTTGAAATTCTCTCCGTTGACACTGGCCCACCCAGCCTTTCCCTTGACTCTGCCGATAAGCTCACCCATTTCAGTGCAATCAGTGATTGTTATCTCTGTGGTTACAGCGTAGCTACTATTTACTGAACACCAGCCACATGCCTGGGGACTAAACAAGTTGCATAACCTCTTTGTGCTTCCTTTTCCTCACCTGTAAAATTTGTACTACCTCGTGGGATTGTTATGAGGATTAAATTAGTTAATACAGACAAAGTGCTTACAACAGTACCTGACGCAAAGGGCTAAATAAGCATTTGCTGCTGTGAATTGTTTATATCCTCATTTCACAGATGGAATAAATAACGTGCCCAAGGTCACACAGTCGGGGGAACCAACAGTGAAAGCCTGGTTTCCCTGACTGCAGAGCCCACAGCCTTTCTTCTCTTACCGCCAGACCTTGCTGCGTCTGCAAGTTTCTCCTCAGTGTCTCAAATGTGGGATGTCTTGCCACAGACACTATTTACTAATTCATTAATCCACCTCCTCCTGGAAACCTTCCAGGGCACTTGCTCTCTGCCCCTCACTGGTACTGGGAAGGCCCTTCTGGAGAACATGAGGAGCTTCCTCTTGTCTCTTCTGGAGGGCTGGGAATGTCGGTCCTGCCCACTGTTGTGGTCAGCTGCAAAGACACAACGTCATCCTCCAGAGATGCCCAGTCCTGATGAGGACACTGAAAGCCAGGACGGGCACTCCCTCCAGGTCAGACAGCCAAGTACTAGGGCAGCCGCAGCTGGAACTCAGGCCTCCAGGCTCAGTGCCCAGCACCCATTCCCTGCTCTGGGCTTCCTCCCTGTGAGCATTTCACAGAGACAGCGGCTCATCCAAAGGAGAGCCTTACTCACAGTAGGGCCAAGAATGGGGCTTGTCTGGGAGATCCTGGCCTAACCATTAAAGCGGAGACCATGCCTTACTCATCCCTGACCCTCCACTGCCACCCTGGCTCTTAGGTGGCCCAGCCACATCCTCTGCAGAGAGATGCAGACTGTAGCCTGAGCGCGTGAATGCCTGTAATACACAGACAACGACACTAGAGGGCAGCCTCACTGCTTTAATCCTAGTGACCGCAAAGGCTTTTAAGAAGCCTCCACCAGATTGAGGAGGAGGATGATGATGATGATGGTGGTGGTGGTGGTGGTGGTCGTGACTGAGACTAGTATGTATTGAGCCAAGATGATTTATCATCTCTAGCCAGCAGGTCTTCTGTGCATACCACGTTCTGCTGTGTCCTGAATCACAGAAAACGGCCCAGCTCCACTGTTACCCAAGTCTGAAACCTGGGCATTGCCATCAGCTTCCTCCTCCCTCCCTCTCTCCACTCTGCCACCTACTCCTGTCCATTCTATATGCTAAATCTTGTCCCATCCCCATCTTTCCAGGCCCACAGTTTGTCCTTCTCCTCCAACTTTCCATTCGATTTACAGAGAGCCAGTCTCCTGCCTCAGGCCCTCATGCAGGCCAGTGGTTCCTGAACTTTGCTGCACATTGGAATTTCCTGGAGCTTCCAAAACTCCAGCTGCCACACATCAGACCAATTAAGTCAGGATGTCTGGGGGTGGGAACCAGGCATTGGTACTTTTTTTTTTTTTTTTTTTTTTTATATGAGACAGAGTTTTGCTCTTGTTGCCCAGGCTGGAGTGCAATGGTGTGATCTTGGCTCACCGCAACCTCCGCCTCCCAGGTTCAAGCAATTCTACTGCCTCAGCCTCCCGAGTAGCTGGGATTACAGGCACATACCACCATGCCTGGCTAATTTTGTATTTTTAGTAGAGACGGGGTTTCTCCATGTTGGTCTGGCTGGTCTCGAACTCCTGACCTCAGGTGATCCGCCCGCCTTGGCCTCCCAAAGTGCTGGGATTACAGGCATGAGCCTCTGTGCCCGGCCATGCGTCAGTACTTTTTAAAGCTCCCCAGGTTGTTCCAGTTTGCAGCCAAGTTTAGGCAACACTGTGCCCTCTGTCTGAGACCCTCTTCCACATCCTTTTACCTGGGCAACTCGATAATCAGGCAGGTCTCTAACATTGCTGCCCAACCTGGACAGCACAGAGCCATCGACTGCTCCTCCCCACAGCCACACTTAGTATGCTGCATTGTGACTGCTTCTTCAAACACCCGCCTCCCTACCCGTCACTACCAACTGCCCTCCCTCCACGGAGAGAAAGGATTGGGCTCCCTGCTGCATGTGTGTGCAAACACGGGAATGGAACAAATCTTTATAAGAACACAAGAAGTGAGTTTTATTATTCTTAGCGATTTTGAATTTTGCCCCAGGTTTTTATTTTTGCAGTGATCTGTTTACAGTGTTTAAAGCGCAAAGAGATAAATTTTCTTTTCAAATACAGATGTAGATATAAAAGCACCTGTACTTAATACTCTCAAAGCCACTTTGTTCTATTTTCTACTTGAAATTTCCAAGCTGTGGCTAATCCTTACCCACGGACCCTGACTCTATGGAAAATACCCCCCAATGCTTATGGTGTATGGAAAACCAAAACCAAAACAACAATTTTAACCAGGAGGTGCAAGCATGGGGTGGATAGGCTGAGTTAACCCGCAAGTGTCTGTGGCTGGGGGTTCTGCCTGTGCTGGGGTAGCGGTGGGCAGTGGATACAGGGTTTATCTCGAGGGGCTGCAGCCCAGTATTGTCTCCCCTCTAGGGGGTCTATAGGTCAGTGTCCCATTTTACAAAGGAAGAAACCCAGACAAAAGGCTAAATGAATTGTCCAAGATCCTGTTACTAATAAGTAATAGAGGGAAAATCCAAACTTAGCTTTAACTGACTATCCATATTCTCTCTATTATATCAGGATGGGTCAAAGTTCCAGAGCTGGCTGGGTGTGGTGGCTCACGCCTATAATCCTAGCACTTTGGGATGCCGAGGTGCCTGGATCACTTGAGGTCAGGAGTTCAAAACAAGCCTGGCCAACATGGTGAAAACCTGTCTCTACTAAAAATACAAATATTAGACTGACGTGGTGGCCTGCACCTGTAATCCCAGCTACTCGGGAGGCTGAGGCAGGAGAATCCCTTGAACCTGGGAGGTGGAGGGTGCAGTGAGTCGAGATGGTGCCACTGTACTCCAGCCTGGGTGGCAGAGCAAAACTCTCGTCTAAAAAAGAAAAAGAAAAAGAAAAAAAAGTCCGGGCGCAGTGGCTCGCTCCTGTAATCCCAGCACTCTGGGAGGCCGAGACGGGTGGATCACTTGAGGTCAGGAGTTTGAGACCAGCCTCACCAACATGGTGAAACCCCCCCTCTCTACTAAAAATAAAAATTAGCTGGGTGTGGTGGCAGACACCTGTAATCCCAGCTACTCAGGAGGCTGAGGCAGGAGAATTGCTTGAACCCAGGAGGCGGAGGTTGCGGTGAGCCAAGATCGCGCCACTGCACTCCAGCCTGGGCAACAAGAGCGAAACTCTGTCTCAAACCAAAAAAAAAAAGTAAAAAAGTTCCAGAGCTGCTTTCACTTCACTTTTTAATTTTGCTTAATTTAATCTTTATCAAAGTGATATATTTATATAGTTTAAGAAGTCAAATAATACCATAAGAGTAATAGCAACAGACAGTGGTCTCCTCTAATACTTCCCTAATCTTGATTCCTGTTCCCAGAGGTAACTGATTTCAATTCTTTTAGTCATTTTTTCTGGAACTTATATCCATATGTCTTAACATAATAACATTATTATTTATTTTTTCTTTAATAGTTAAAAACGTTTGTTTTTTTTTTTGAAACAGTCTCCTTCTGTCACCCAGGCTGGAATACAGTGACGTGATTATAGCTCACTGCAGCCTTGAACTCTAGGCTCAAGCAATCCTTCTGCCTCAGTCACCTGAGTACCTGAGACTACAGGCATCCGCCACTGCACCTGGCTAATTTTAAAAAATGTTTCGAAGAGATGAGGTCTCAGTATGTTGCCCAGGCTGGTCTCCAATTCGTGGGCTCAAGTGGTCCTCCCGCCTCAGCCTCCCAAAGTACTAGGATTATAGGTGTGAACCACCATGCCTAGCCTTCCTTTTTTCTAGTTTTAATGGCTTTCATCAGCATATCCTTCATTTGAAGTCTCTACTTTTCAGAATTTATTAAAATTTCCACTCTAGACAAATACATGATTAATTTTGGTAAACTTTCCATGGGCATATGAAAAGGATGTATATTTTGTATTCATGGCATTAAAAATTACTATTATTATTATTTTATGAGATGGAGTCTTGCTCTGTTGCCGAGGCTGGAGTGTGGTGGTGCAATCTCGGCTCACTGCAACCTCTGCCTCCCAGGTTCAAGTGATTCTCCTGCCTCAGCCTCCTGAATAGCTGGGACTACAGGCACGCGCCACCATGCCTGGCTAATTTTTGTATTTTTTTAGTAGTGACGGGGTTTCACCATATTGTCCAGGCTGATCTTGAACTCCTGACTTCTCAAACTCTTCACCTGAAGTGATCCGCTCACCTTGGCCTCCCAAAGTGCTGGGATTACAGGTGTGAGCCACTACACCCGGCCAAAAATTCTAAATGTACCTATTAAACTGAGTTTATTGATTTTATTGCCCAATCCTCTATACATGATTATTGTTTGCTTACTTGATTTATCAAGTCTTGAACATGTATATTAAAATGCCCAACTATATTGTTTTATTAATTTTGTCTGTAGTTCTAGGGATGTTTACCTTATATATTTGGCTGCTGTTGTTTGGTACATAAAGATTTCTGGCTCTTCCAAAGGTTTTTCTTTTTTTCTTTTCTTTTATCTTTTCTTTTCTTTCTCTTTTTTTTTCTTTTTCTTTTTTTCTAGACAGGGCCTGGCTCTGTCACCCAGGCTGGAGTGCAGTGGCGCCATCTTGGCTCACTGCAACTTCTGCCTCCTGGACTACAGATGCACACTGCCACTCCCGGCTGATTTTTGTATTTTTTTTGTAGAGACAGAGTTTTGCTGTGTTGCCCAGGCTGGTCTCAAATGCCTGAGCTCAATCAATCCACCCATCTTGGCTTCCCAAAGTGCTGGGATTACAGGCTTCAGTCCCGGCTGCTTTTGCAGAGGTTTTTAAGTTACATAATATACTTCATCCAGTTTCATGCTCCTCCTCTTCTTCTTCTTCTTCTTCTTCTTCTTCTTCTTCTTCTTCTTCTTCTTCTTCTTCTTCTTCTTCTTCTTCTTCTTCTTCCTTCTTCTTCTTCTTCTTCTTCTTCTTCTTCTTCTTCTTCTTCTTCTTCTTCTTCTTCTTCTTCTTCTTCTTCCTCTTCCTCTTCCTCTTCCTCTTCCCCTTCCCCTTCCCTTCCCTTCCTTCCCACTTCCCCTTCTCCTTCTTTTTTTTCTTTTTTTTTGAGACAGGGTCTCACTCTTCACCTAGGCTGGAGTGCAGTGGCGCAGTCACAGCTGACTGCAATCTCCACCTCCTGGGCTCAAGTGATTCTCCTGCTTCAGCTTCCTGAGTAGCTAGGACTACAGGCTCCACCATGCCTGGCTACCTTTTGTATTTTTGGTAGAGACGGGGTTTCACCATGTTGCCCAGATGGTCTCAAACTCCTGGGCTCAAGCAATCCTTCTGCTTTGACCTCGAAATGTGCTAGGATTATGGACCTGGGCCACCATGCATGGCCGTTTTATGCATTTTATCTTGTGACATTGATATTAATGTTGTGATGCTGATTTTTTTTCGTAGGCTGCCTTTGCTTGCTACCTCTTTGCCTATTCCTTTATTTTCAACTTTCCTTTTTCACTTTGTTTTTGGTACATCTTACATTAACCATATATAGCTAGATTCTTTTTCAATGCAACTGACAATCTCTTGAATAGGTGCATAAACCCATTCATATTTGTTGTAGTAACTGAAATACTTTTATTCCTTTCATCATGTTTTACATTTATGCTTTATTTTAGGCAACATGGTTCTTTTCTCTGTATCTCGTTCTTTCCCTTTTTTTCTTGGTCAAATTCTAGAACACCTGCTTTGGAGTTTCTAACCACCTTAATTAAAGTTTTAGTTCTCTAATAATACATAAAATTAAATAGCTACATTTTCCCCAATAAGATATTTTACTTACTTTTTATTTTTCAAGGTAAATAAAATTTTTAGACAGTTTTCTGCCCCCCATTCTCTCCTCTTCTCCACTCAAGGTCCTAGGTTTCACCGATATCATTTAACTTCTTTAGTCCTTGGAGTATTTTTTCGTTTTGTTTGTTTTTCTTTTTATTTTTTGAGATGGTGTCTCATTCTGTTGCCCAGGCTGGAGTGCAGTGGCATGATCTCGTCTCACTGCAGCCTCCGCCTCCTGGGTTCAAGTGATTCTCCTGCCTCAGCCTCCGTAGTAGCTGAGATTACAGGTATGCGCCACCATGCTTGGCTAATTTTGTTTTTCGTGTGTGTTTTTTTAGTAGAGTTAGGGTTTCACCTTGTTGGTCAGGTTGGTCTCAAACTCTTGCCTCGAATGATCCACCTGCCTCAGCCTCCCAAAGTGGTGGGATTACAGGTGTGAGCCACCTCGCCTGGCCTGTTAGTTTGTTTTTAGAGAAACATTGTGTTGAATGGTAAAGCTTAGCACATCCCAGCACCAGGAATGGCATGGAGTTGCAGCAACAGGGACAGGCAGGTGATCCCCACAGAGCCTCACATGGCGAAGAGGATGAGGAAGACAACCATCAAACAGAAGAGCCCCATGGCCTCAGACAAGGGAAGCCCAGAATGGCACAGGAGAAGAGCTGCTGCTTGAGAGATGGGTTCTTGGCATAGCCAATGATCAAGCTGCCAAACACAGTTCCAATGCCAGCCCCTGAAACAGCCACACCAACTGTGGCTGCCCTAGCACCAATCAACTTGGCTGCTGTGTCAATGTCTCCAGAGACAACACTGGTCTGGAACTCCTGTTTGGCCCTTGGAGTTGGGGGCTGCTGTAGGAAGGCTGTTTAGATGAATTCTCTGAGCTGTTCAGGAAGGAGGCAGACACAGGCCCTATTAGACGCCTGGTACAACAGCAGATCAGAGCTGGAGAAATGAGTACTGCCCTGGTGGTCCATATTTTTTTTCAGTCTCCCAGCTTTAGCCCTTGGTCTCAGCTGTCTTGGAGTATTTTTAAATCTGGATTATTTATTCCAAGAATTCTCACTTAAAAATGTATCTATGTCTACACACACGTATACACACACACACACACATTTCATACCCAGTCATGTTATCATAATCCATTTAGGTTTTTTACTTTTTTGTAGAGATGAGGTCTTGGTATGTTGCTCAGGCTGGTCTTGAACTCCTGGGCTCAAGAGATCCTCCCGCTTTGGTCTCCCAAAGTGCTGGGATTATAGGCATGAGCCACCATGCCCAGCCCTAGATTTTTTTAAAAATAAATTTTATTGTGTTTATTTAAGATATACATCGTGATATTATGGGATACATATAGATAATAAAAAGGTTACTATTGTGGAGCAAGTTAACATATCCATCATCTCACAGTTACCTTTTTTTTGTTTTTATGGCAAGAACAGCTACATCTACTCATTTAGCATGAATCTCATTGACAGTACAATTTTATTACCTAGAGCCCTAAGAAATAAAATTAGATCTACATTTTATTAGATCTACCTACATTAGATCTCTAGACTTCTTCATCCCACATGTCTGGTACTCTACTTATGTCTTTCCATTTCTTTCTCCCTGACTCCCAGCTCCTGGTAACCACTGTCTGGTTCTCTATCTTTGTATACTTCAATTTTTAAAAAAGATTCCATATATAAGTGAGATCATATAATATTTTTCTTTCTGTTTGGCTTATTTCACTTAGTGTAATGTTCTCCAGGTTCATCCATGTTGTGGCTAATGGCAAGATCTCGTTCCTTTTTAGGGTTGAATATATGTGTTGTATACATGTACCAGTTTCTTTATTCGTTCATCTGTGGACAGACACTTGGGTTGTTTCCATATCTTCGCTATGGTGAATAATGACACAATGAACATGGGAGTGCAGATATCTTTATGAGGTGGTGATTTCACTTCCTTTGTGTATATGCCCAGAAGAGGGATTTCTGAGTCCTATGGTAGCTGTATTAGTCTATTTTCACATTGCTATAAAGAACTACCTGAGACTTGGTAATTTATAAAGAAAAGAGGTTTAGCTTACCCACAGTTCCACAGGCTGTACAGGAAGCATGGCTGGGGAGGCCTCAGGAAACTTACAATCATGGCAGAAGGCAGAGGAAAAGCAAGCACATCCTACATGTCTGGAGAAGGAGGAAGAGAATTAAGGGGAGGTATTACACACTTTTAAACAACCAGATCTCATGAGAGCTCACTCACTATCACGTGAACAGCAAGGGGAAAACCTGCCCCCATCATCCAATCACCTCCCACCAGGCCCCTCCTCCAATGCTGGGGATTCCAATTTGACATGAGATTTGGGAAGGGACACAAATCTAAACCATATCAGTAGCATTCATTTGGATTTAACTACATCTATTGCTCACTACTGTTTTCTCTTTGTCTTCCCCCATCAGTGGCTCATGTTACGGGATCCTTGAAGGTACCACTTTGCCAACCGGAAACGTCTGTGGCCGGTGGTACCTTTGCCTGAGTTTTACTTGGGCCCACTGGGCTCCTTCTATCTACTTGACCTGGCAGGCTGCGCTTGAGTCACGCTACTGGCCTGGATCCCATGCCTACCAAGGGTGAGCCAGGCACAGAGCGGTAAAGGGTGCATGAGTGAGTGAGCATGGGGTCTGGCCACTGCACACAGTCAGGCATGCCAGCTGTGGTGGGGTAGGCAGCTCCAGGCGCCAGCATGGGTGCTGGCTCCCTGCAAGGCTGCAACTGGACCAGGCATACCACAAGTGGCCTCCAATGTGGGCACCTGGGAATGCAGTGGTGCCCAAAAGATTGGGAAATGCCAAGAACCACAGAGCCCCAAACAGGGTGTCACAGCCCTGTGCTGGGGAGCTCCTAGGTCTAGGATCCCCAAAGGGCTGCAGTTCGTCTCTCCTTCTCGTGGTCCACAATGTGGCAATCCAGCGGGTGGGTGTGTTTCAGCCCTGTTTGTGTTACAGCTCTTTCAGTCCTGCCATTTGGCTGGGTCCTGAGTTCTTGTCCTGTGTCCAGGAAGAATGAGGCACATGGACAATTGGAGGGTGAGCAAGGTGAAGAGGTGCTTTATCAAGCAATAGTGCAGCTCTCAGGAGACCTAAAGTGGGTAACTCCTTTCTGCAGGCAGGTTGTCCTGACAAGTGCAGCTGTCAGCAGAGAGGAGACCTGGAGTGGGTAGTTCCTATCCACAGGCAGGTTGTCCCGATGTCTCTGTGAGTCTGGTTGAGTTTTTACAGGCTTTTTACAGGCTTCAGAAGGGAGGAAGTGTGTGCTGACTGGTTCATGGGCGGCCATGGGTGGGCCTGGAAAAAACACCCTTAAGTTCTCACTCTGGGCTGTGGACTCTACACAGAACTGACAGCCTGGCCCTATGTTTAGGACGTCCCTGGCTTGAATGTGGGGCTTCACCAAGGACCTGCCCCTTTCCACCCAAGAGTCTATATGCCTCGTGCCGCCATCTACATGTCATCCGTGGCACCCAAGCAGTTCCTGCCAAGGCCTGGAAGGCTGGCAGGCCCATGCTGAGCCACCCTCAGTCCCACCTCAGCCTCCCTCCCAGGCTTGTTTGTGCCCAGAGTCAGGAGGGGGCTGAGGCGGCAGGGGGCTGGCATATCAGCACCGTCCCAAGCATGCACACACCCGGTTGGGTCGTGAGAGTACCGGGCTTGGTCACAACCTTGCTCCATAATTGGAGCAGGCGCTGGGGGCAGGGAGAGGCCAGGCAGTGGGAGCAGGCACTTCGAAGCCTGCAGGGCAAGGAGCTTCCTGGGCCCCTGAGAGTAAGGGATGCTTGGGTCTGTAGCTGCGGCTGGGCAGCTGCAGCTGTGCCCAGGATAGCAGGGCTCCCACCCCGCCAACTTGGAAGGAGGTGGGGCTCCCATCTGTTCCTGGCTCCCACCAGCTCCGTGGAGCACGTAGCCCTGGCTGAGCTACAGAGACAGAGTCTCTCTCTCTCTGTAGGCCAGGCTGGAGTGCAGTGGTATAATCTTGGCTCACTGCAACTTCCGCCTCTCAGGTTCAAGCGATTCTCCTGCCTCAGCCTCCTGAGTAGCTGGGATTACAGGCACACGCCACCACACCTGGCTAATTTTTGTATTTTGAATAGAGACAGGGTTTCACCATGTTGGTCGTGCTGGTCTTGAACTCCTGACCTCGTGATCCACCTGCCTTGGCCTCCCAAAGTGCTGGGGGTTACAGGCGTAAGCTACCGTGCCTGGCCGCATTTTATAGTTTTTAAAAACCCAGAAAATCTTATTGGAAGCTTATGTCCCATTGGCCAGAACTGTGTCATCCAGCAAGGGGAGCTGATAATGAGTACATTTTACTCTTCCAGTCTCCATAGTGGAGTCAGAGAAGGGAACGGATGGAAATGGGGTTGACTAGCCAGCCAACATCAGCTGCTACGTTTCTTCATCTTGGATTTCGCCTCCACATCTCTTCTCGTTCCTTTCAGATTCCCACTTCTTTATGTTTTTGCTCTATACTGCAAGATGTCTCTCTCGCAATGTCTTCCGGACCACTGATTCAATTCTCAGCATTTACTGTCTTCTAATGAATTGCTATATTTGAAAGTCATGCATTTTAGTTTGCAAGAATCTTTTTGAGTGTGCTCTGATCACATCTTGAGAGTTCCCATACCCGTTTCCCTCCTTTCTCTTTGGGGTTCTTTTCTGCCTTTCCTACTAGTTCACCTAGGGCTTCCTCCTTCGTGTTACTGAGTCCTCTTAAACAGGTGCAATTTTTCTTTACTTGCTCATGTTTTTTTCCTCTTGGTTCCCCACAGGGACAAGGCTGTTGATATTTCTAGAGTAGGGCAAAACCAGTGAAGTGCTGGAAGATCACGTACTTTGTGTTCTCCTGGGCCCATGGTGAGGGACGGGTCTGGCAAACTGTCACTTCTTCACTCTCTCCTTCCCAGTTGTCCTCAGAGTCTCATGGCCATCTGGGATCCATCAGTCAGCTCGTGCAGTTTCCCCTGCTCCACAGAGGTCAGGTGGGTAGGGCAGGCCCCCAAGGGCCACACACAGCCTGCAGCAGAAGCAGCCCCTCCCTGAGAAGAGTTCTGCTGGTGGGGTCATCTCCAGACACCAGAAATTCCCTGCCATCTGATGCTGAAAGGAGGACATGCCTTCTCTCTGGCCACTGGCCTCTCAGCTCTTGCTCAGGAGACAGAAGCCCCAAACCCGTTCTTGTCCTTGGAGATGTCGGGGCTCTCTGGGCTTCAGGTGCACCTCAGGGCTTCCTGATTATGTTACCCAAAGAGTGAGTGAACTGACAGGGTAAGGGAGGTGAGGAACAGTGGCATTTAACGCTTCATCATGGAACTTTCAGGATCACTGGAGCCATATTTATATAGGTTTGACTGTTGCTTAATACCTCGATATTTGCTGTAGAAACAGATGTTGTAAATCCAAGTGCATCTTTCCTGTTTGCCAAAATGGGCCCAGCAAGGCTTCTCTGGAAGCATTCTGTCAGCAATTTGATTCAATTAGATGAGTGCTTTCAAACAGTGGGTTGTGAATAGAGTTCAAACAAAAGGATGGTATAGGAAATAAAAGAATGCATCACATGGTAAGGGCGAGTTTGTTTCAGGCTCAGTTGTGTGATTTGTATGCACATTGTGCTATAGTATATCATACATTTCCGGGTAATGTTAAAAACATATGAGCAATGCTAAGCTAGAGGACATTCTGGGGGCAGTAGACGTGGCTTCCTGAGAGAATGAAATTGGAGGGAGTTTAGATCCGTTACCAAAAGAAGTCTATGATCCCTCTAGCTCCAGCTGACTTTAATTACAAGGTAGCCTCACAGCAGTTACACTGCACTATAACTAAGCACTAAATAGTAGGTGAAACTGAGCACCCACAGTGAATGTTTCAGCAGCCCCTAGCAGTGGTCTTTCCCCAGACCCCCTACTTCTATCCCCCGGGGCTGACTTGGTTTCTCTGCAGTTGTGAAATGCTCAGGGCTCTATGCTCTGGCAGAGTGAGAAACTTTGGGCAAAAAATCTGAGACTGTCTCCTTTTGGGTAAACCTGGGAGAATCCTTCCTGTCTTTTTCTACACACAGAGTGATTATGATGACCCATGAGAAAGAAAAACAACAGTTTAGTCGACACATGTTGTAATGAAGATTATATTTTGTTAATGAAGTGCCTTCTGTTTTTTCTGAACAAGGCTGAGAGGGATTTGGGTAAGATAGAAAGTAGGTGCTGCCGCTGAGCTGAGCTCAGTGAACAGGAAAGAGGAAGTTAAAATGCCCTGAGGGAAAATAGGAAGTAGGAGAAAGCCAGAAAGTCTGGGAGCAGATAACTGACGCCTCCCGGAGACCCAACAAGATTGTCATCAAATGGTGACTGAATTTCAGGGGAAGTCTGGGGAAGGACAGAATTCTGCGGAATTCAGCAGAAGTCTTCAGCTGCCAGAAGTCTAAGGTGGGGCTGCCGGAGAGTCAGTCCTCATGGCTGAGGGGACAGCTGGCTTCCATGTTTAATGAGCACCTACCTGTGTCCGGCACCCCGCAGGCACCCAGACACCGGAGTGGCATCTGGAAATAAGATGGTTCTTCCCACCCACAGTGCTGACAATCCAGCAAGGAAGGGGGCACTCTCCAAGTAAATCTGCGTGTGGAAAGTGCTCTAATATATGAGGTGGAGGTGCTTTGTCAACTGCAAACTGTAAAATCCACCTTTAAGGGCTGCTGGTGTTCCATAGCAACCAGCACATGGCCAGACGCTGTGGTTCGTTGATTGCTGCTCATGAACCAGCAGATCCGTGTGTGTTTTTGAATGTAAAAGCCTTCCAGCCTTTCTTCTGCCCACCTTCCTCTATAATCACAGGTTCAAGTCCAGACCCCATTTCAGTGTCCCCTACTACTCTATCCTTGGTACCCTCAGGCTGCCCTGGGAGCACAGCTGACTCCCCTGAGGTTCCCCTCCCCCAGAAGCACCCAATCTTTCCCAGAGCAGCTGCCCTGCCCTCCTGAGTGACAGGTGGAGCTGCTCGGGGCATGATGCCCAGGCACCAGGACATCGAACCTCTTCCAGTATGAGTCAGGCAGGCCTGGTCCAACATCCCATCAGCCAATGCTCCCCAGCTGCTTCCCCGGAATGCCTGGCTGAACCCCAACAAGGCCAGGCCCTGCAGGCAGATGGCTCTGAGACTCTTTCTCTGTCAAAGCTCTGCAAGATGTCTGGGTGCGGTGGTTCACGCCTGTAATCTCAACACTTTGGGAGTCCAAGGCAGGTGGATCACCTGAGGTCAGGAGTTCGAGACCAGCCCAGCCAACATGGCGAAACCCCGTCTCTACTAAAAATACAAAAGTTAGCCAGGTATAGTAGTGGGCACCTATAATCCCAGCTACTCGGAAGGCTGAAGCAGGAGAATCGCTTTAGCCCGGGAGGCGGAGGTTGTGGTGAGCTGAGATTGTGCCGCTACTATACTCCAGACTGGGCGACAGACAGAGACTCTGTCCACATCCCCCCCCAACAACAACAACAACAAAAAACAAAATAAAACAAAACAAAAAGCTCTGCAAGACCAGCCTGGAGTCTCCTCATCTAGAAGGGCCCCTCTCCTGTGGCGATAAGAGGTGTGAATGGCATTTTCTCAGCCTGTCAGACAACTGGCATTGGCCACTTACAAGAATCTCTTAATTGGAAAATGTGCAAAGGATAAAAACAGGAAATTTTCAGAAATGTGTGTCCTCAACCTCACTAATCATCATAGACATGAAAATTAAACAGGATATTTCTCATTTAGAAAACATTTTATTGTGCAATACAGCACATAAATAGAAGAGGACACAAACTTAAATATATAGCCGTGAGCAACACGCCACCCTTTTAGCTTGAGTTTCTCTATCCACTCATGTGGATGTTGGACACAATTATGTCTAAGATCCTCCCAGCTCTGGGACCTCTTGAATCACCACTACTGTCAGTCTTGGTTTACTGCTAATTCTCTCAATGACCTGGGGAAATAGTCTAACCTGTTTTCTCATTTGTAATTGGGCATACAAACAGCTACCCACCCTGCCTCACAGCACTGATTTAGGTGACTCCAAAAAGATTTAAAATTTTTTGGGGAGGTATAATAAGCTATCAAGCAATCCAAAAAATTTTGGCAGAGAAAGCCAGCCAGAAGACAGATACCTTACAAGGGCAGATGCCAAGTACAGGGCCAGCCCTGGGCTGTGAGGAAGAGAAGTGGCCCTGGGGGTCTCGGAGGCTTTGCCTCTGAAGGTGAGGGAAGATTTTCCCTCTACTCTCTGAGGGTTTCATATATATATATATGTATATACGTATACACACACACACACATACACACACACACACACACACATACTGCCGAAAAATGAACAAGTCCCAAAAGATGCGCAGTTGCACCTGGGGTCCAGGCTGGGAAACTGGTCATACAGGAGAAGAATGGACATCTGCATTTTTTTTTTTTTTTTAAGATGGAGTCTTTCACTGTTGCCCAGGCTGGAGTGCAGTGGTGCGATCTTGGCCCACTGCAACCTCTGCCTCCCAGGTACAAGCAATTCTTGTGCCTCAGGCTCCAGAGTGAGATTACAGGCACCCACCACCATGCCTGGCTAATTTTTGCATTTTTAGCAGAGGCAAGGTTTCCTCAGGTTGGCCAGGCTGATCTGGAGCTCCTGACCTTAAATGATCTGCCCGTCTCGGCCTCCCAAAGTGCTGGGATTACAGGCGTGAGCCACCATACCTGGCCTGACAGCTGCATGTTTCTATTTGAGAACTCCCTTCCACTTTTTTCTTTTATAAAGGTGTGACCTCATCCTTACGAATGGAGGTACAGTATGTTTTGGGAAATAGTTATTATTATATTGAACTTACTGTTGTGTGTCCTGCCCCACATACCCTCCCCACTACATCATGAAATGGCCCAGCACCCCTATGCTTAGTGACCCACTAGCCTTCCCCAACTCATGCACTGCCATCACCTAAGGGCAGTGCACAATCAGAGCCTGTTGCCTCAGAAAGGCTCACCAGACACAGCAGAACTCTAGTAGGCTCTGCCAGCTCCTGACTGCATTCCCAGCCCTGGGACCCCAGCCTGGAGTGACCATCTCCCATAGCATATACCCACTTGCCAGATTCAGGACCCTCTAGTTTGGTTCTGTCATCTGGCCTAGGCCACTGTCTGCAGAACTCCCCAGATGTCCCCTTCTAAAGGCTGAAGATAGTTCCTCTGTGGGTTCCAAAGGCTTCATACACCTGCTGGTATCACCTCTCTGCTCCCCCTACCATTGCTGGGGATAAAGGCCCAGAAAGCCTGCTGAAGTCTCAGAACTTAAAGAACCTGACTTATGTTCCATTTCCACCCCCAAACACACAGACAGAACCTCAGGGTATGAAGAGCAGTTTCCAGCACACTCAATACCTTTCTACATCACCTCCAATGGCTGCACAGGGCTCACAGCATGGCTGTGTCAATCATCCACTAATAGACACTGTGGTTGGTCAGTTAGGTCATCATGAGGCCATCCACTCTCCCCAGCTGGTGGTCAGGAGCAGTCTTTCATCAGGGGATGGCAGGGGACAGGAGGAAGGACAGGAGTTCTGGGATGGGGGCTGCAAGGACGGCTGTTCAGTAGCCAAGGGTAGGAATGGCCCAGGGATGCATGGAGGAGGATCTGGGCAGTCGGCCTTCTGTGGGGGCAGTGGTGGGGGCTGTGGAGAGGAAGCCAGAAGGAGCAGGGCTTTTAGAGGCAGCTCTCCAGGGGATTTCTAAAACAGGAAGCCGCTGGGGTGACCCAGGCCCTTCTGAGTAATGAGCATTTTGCACGTCCTTGGAGGCTGTTGTCCTGAATCCCCTTGGGCCCAAAGTCACTAAAATGTGCCCATCTCCCATGCAGGACCCTAACACGGGTGATCATAGCCTAGTCTGGTTGTTTGACAATCATTGCAGAATAAGTTGTGTAATTTGCAAAGCCAAGCATAAAACATAAATAATCACTGTTGTCTTTAACTTTCCTCTTAAGTATAGAGCATAAAACTTTGAGGAGGTTGCTTTCAACTTCAAAAGAATTAGGAACTAGTGCCATGGGACAGCATTTCCCGAAGTATGTTTCAAGATATGCTAGTTCCTTGAGATGTTAATAGCTGGTGTCTAGGGAAAATGTTGTGTCCTCAAATACAGTTCAGAGAGGCTACATATCCTTCTTTCCTCTTAGAGATACACAGTACCGTATCCATTCTCACTAAAGGCTATGAAGAAGTCCTGCAGTATTTCCTAGACTTATTTAATGGATCCTTAAAAAAAAAAAAAAAAAACACTTAAAATCTCTTGGAACTACTATTTTGCAGTAACCTGCCTCTCCATGTAAAGCTTCAACTCCAACCAGTATTGAACTGCCAATATTTGAACTGAGTGTATTGTTCCAATTTGCTTTTTAGCCACTTAGTTAAATCATTTTATTCTAATGTAGCTGAGGCTACAACTGCATTGGAGTAAAAAGCACATTGCTTGCTGGGTCAGGGGGCACTTTAACTTTTTTTTTTTTTGAGATGGAGTCTCGCTCTGTCGCCCAGGCTGGAGTGCAGTGGCGCGATCTTAGCTCACCGCAACCTCTGCCTCCCAGGTTCAAGCGATTCTCCTGCCTCAGCCTCCCGAGTAGTTGGGACTGCAGGCACCCGCCACCATGCCCAGCTAATTTTTTGTATTTTTAGTAGCGACAGGGTTTCACTGTGTTAGCCAGGATGGTCTCGATCTCCTGACCTCGTGATCAGCCCGCTTTGGCCTCCCAAAGTACTGGGATTACAGACGTAAACCACCATGCCCAGCCCACTTTAATGGAGAAAAATCAGTTTACTTCTTTGAACTTCAGTTTCCTTATTTGCCAAATTCCATGGGTTGTGAGATTTAAGAGGTAATTATGTGAGAGCCCCCAGCTCAATGCCTGATGCTAAAGAAATAACTAGTAGAGAATGAATATAGAGCCTTGGGAGTTGAAAGACAGGAGTCATGGAAAACCTGGACAACGGTAGTCCTTTTTCTTTTTCTCCTTTCCCTTTTCCTTTCCTTTTTCCTTTCTCTCCTCTCTCCTTTCCTTTCTTTTCCTTTCCTCCTTTCTTTCTCTTTCTTTTTTGAGATGAGGTCTCACTATGTTACCCAGGCTGGTGTCAAACTTCTGGCCTCAAGCAATCCTCCTGCCTCAGCCTCTCAAAGTGTTGGGTTTACAGGCTTGAGCCACTGTGCCCAGTGAAGTCCTTTTTCTTTCCGTCTTTTTTTTTGTTGTTGTGTGTGTTTTGTTTGTTTTTTGTTTTTTTTACTCATCACTCTACTAATGAGGATGAAGTCCCATTTCAAGAATAAATATATAGATTCAAAATTGCAGTATTTCGGGGGAAGAACTAGAGGAATAGGAAAGAAAGGGATGGGTATTTGAGTTCCTTTTTTTTTTTTTTAAGTATCTATGAGGCTGGGCGTGACTCATGCCTGTAATCCCAGCACTTTGGGAGGCCGAGGTGGGTGGATCAAGAAGTCAGGAGCTCAAGACCAGCCTGGCCAAGGTGGTAAAATGCCATCTGTACTAAAAATACAAAAATTAGCCGGGCGCAGTGGCAGGTGCCTATAATCCCAGCTACTCGGGAGACTGAGGCAGGAGAATCACTTGAGCCCAGATAGCAGAGGTTGTAGTGAGCTGAGATCGTGCCACTGCACTCCAGTCTCAGTGACAGAGCAATACTCCATCTCAAAAAAAAAAAAAAAAAAAAAGGATCTATGAATGTAACAGTTAGCTTTTGCTGTAAAACAAATTACCCCAGAATTTAGTGCCTTAGTGCCTTAATACAACAATCATGCATTAGTTCATAATTCTGTGTGTTGACAAACTTGGGCTGGACTCAGCTGGGTGGTTCTGCTGGTCTTGCCTGGATCCACTACATGGATATAGTCAGCGGTTGGGTTGATGGGCTGGATGGGCTAAGATGGTTTCACTCACATGTCAGGCAGTTGGTGGCTGTCAGCAAGGAGCCATGGCTCTACTTCATGTGGTCTCTCCAGCAGGCTAGCTCAGAAGTGTTCTCATGACAAGTCAAGGCATTTGATTCCTAGGCTTAGAACTCAAACCTCACTTCCATCACATTCTATTGATAAAAACAAGTCAGAAGTGCAGCATAGACTCACAAGGTGGAAAAATAGATTCTACCTCTTGATAGAAGCTGTAAGGAGTTCATGGTCATTGAAAATCTCCCAAATAGAGGTTACTTTTGTGTATTTGGTGGAATGGGAAGAAGTCCATGTGCAAACTCCCTTGTGAATGGTTTCACAACTGCTTGAAGGAATGTCTTCTTCCCTGTGTTTCCTGTACTTGCTTCCTCTACTTCTCGCTCTTCCTCTCTTTCATCCATTCTAATAAGGCTTTCACCTCGATGCTCTGTGGAAAGAGCTCTCATCAGGTCATTGTGACTCACATCTTGCAAAGCAAATGGATGATTTTCTGTGCTGCCCCTACTTGACCTCTCAGGACGTAGTGGAAGCCTTGGCACAGGTTGGAAGGGGAGTTGCCAGGACACGTAATCCTTTCCCACATCTTTTCTCCTTCTCCAAGCATCCCTGTGCCCTCACTGGCCTTATTTTCCTTCTTCCTTACTGACTGTACCTTCTCTGTTTTCTTTGCTGCCTCTCTCATTCTCAATGTAGGAGGGCCCAGGGTCGGCCTTTGTCTCTCTTTTTTCTTCTTGCTATACTTTCTCCCTAGATGACCTCATATAGGCCATAAATGGATCAAATGACTCTCAAATCTATATCATCCAACCCAAACCTCACCTCTGAGCCCCCCAGACAGCTGCACCTGGATTTTGAAAAGACATCTCAAAAAATAAAATAGCCAAATAAATTGCATTTTTTTTAAAAGCATATGTGCTGCTGAAACAAGCACAAAAGTAATTCCAGTTTTGGCCTAACCTCCCTTGCCACTCTTCTTGATCTCTCTTGCCTTTGTAAGTGACAGCAACATCTACCTAGTTGCTTGAGGCAAAAGAATTTGGGATCATCCTTGGTTTCTCTTTTTCTCACACTCCACACCCAATGCATCAGTAAGCCCTCCTGGCTCTACCCGTAATGTATATCCCCAATGAAACTGCTTGCCACTATTTCCAGTGCTGTCCTCTTAGTCCAAGTCAAAACTTTCTTGCACTGGGACTGCTGCAATGGCCTCCTAACCAGTCTTCCTCCTCCCTCCCTTTCTGTAGGTTCACCCAACTCCTGTCCATCCTCCATACAGGAGCCTGCCCAAGCACAAATCAGATTCTGTATCACCTTCCTGCTTAAAACCTACCAATGGCCCTCAGTGAAACTAGAAATAAATCTAAACCATTTTCTAAAGCCACAGGCTCAATGTCTCTGACCTTGCCTCCTTCCACTCTCCCAGGAGCCCATTGCATGAGCCACACAGATCTCTCCAAGGCCTTTCCTGCCTCCTGCCTTTGCACTTGCTGTTTCTCCCACTTAAAAGCTTTACCCTCAGATCTTTAGCAGGGATCCATATCTGAAATTATACTTTTCTGTTTTCCTTTATTTATTTATTTATTTTTTTTCAGGCACGGCCTTGCTGTTGCCCAGGCTGGAATGCAGTGTTGCAATCATAGCTCAATGAAGCCTCAAATTCCTGGGCTCAAGCAATCTTCCTGCCAGTGACTCCTGAGTAGATGGAACTGCAGGCATGCACCACTGTGCCCGGACGGTTTAAAACATTTGTTTTTGTAGAGACAGGGTCTCACTTTGTTGCCCAGGCTAGTCTCCAACTCCTGGCCTTAAGCCATCCTCCCACCTCAGCCTCTCAAAGTGCTGGGATTACCAGTGAGCCACTCTGAGGGCTGAAATGATACTTTTCATGTGTCTGTTTTCATGTGTTGCATGTTCCTACAATCCCCCACTCTCCAAGAGAATAGAACAGAAGCTCTTGTGTATCTTGTTTGCAGTTGTATCCTCAGAGCCTGGGCAGGACTTGACTCATAGGAGAAGCTCGTTGTGTATTTGCTGACTCATCTATTGACTGTGAGAATTACAGCTAAGATTGTTAGAGCTGGAAGAGAAACAGGCCAACCTCATTGTTTCACAGGTGGGGAAACAGAGGCACAGACAGAGTCCTTTGCCCAGTGGCATGAATACAGACATACTCAAGTCAAGTTGGTCATGCATAATTTTTAGCTTCTTTTTCACAAACTGTAATAGCCACTAAAGGCAAGGGTTAGTCATTTCCCCCTAAATCTCACTGCCAAGCTAACACGAAAACAGATCTCAGGATGGATTCTGCTGCCCATACAAATGTCTATAAAACAAACATTTATTAGCAAGTAGCCATAAAATTGGTTCATACAACCTCTTCTGTGAAACTCAAGAAGGCCCAGCTTTCTGTCCTTTTAGGAACTTTTCCACCTTGCAGGAAGGGTCTGCTGGAGGAAAATACAATGTTCTAAAGGCAAGATTCAGTTTGACCGATGGCTGCATTGGAATACTTCGAGACAGAAGCACTCTCAAGCCTTTAGCTCAGTATATTATCCATAAGTGAGAATTAGCAGCTTCCCAAGATTCTTTGACACTGTTTGAACAAGGAATGGGTGGTGCCAAAACTATTTTAGCCAATCTAAATATCTTGAATACTGTTAATTTCTCCAAAGGAGACTCATTTCTAATACCTGTTATGCTAATTAATAAGCCCAATTCATTATGCTAATTAGAAAGGCCTTGGGGTAGATTGAGATATGGATATTTGCATGGGATACTGAGCGATTGTTCCAGACTCTGCACGCCTCTGAACTCCCAAGTTCATTGACTTGAAGTTGGTAACTTAAAATCAGACATGGTGGAAGTATTTACTTTATGGAAATTGGAATCCCCCACACCAGCCAGTTTTTAAATATTTACCAGTATATCAGTGGATAGCTGAATAAGTGGCCTCTGGAATGTGGCTTTCTGGTAAGATGTTGGCTGACAACCTTACCCTCATGACTACCTCTGTACCAGTGATGCTTAATTCTGGCTGCACTTTAGAAATTACTTGGGGGAGGCCAGACACAATGGCTCATGTCTGTAATCCTAGCACTTCGGGAGGCTGAGGTGGGCTGATGATTTGAGGTCAGGAGTTCAAGACCAGCCTGACCAACATGGTGAAACCCCATCTCTACTAAAATACAAAAATTAGCTGGGCGTGGTGGTGGGGGGCTGCAATGTCAGCTACTTGGGAGGCTGAGGGAGAAGAATCACTTGAACTTGGATAGTAGAGGTTGCAGTGAGTCAAGATCATGCCACTGCACTCCAGCCTGGGTGACAGAGCGACACTGCCTCTCAAAAAAATAAAAATAAAAATAAGAAATTACCTGGGGAGTTTAAAAATAATACTGATTACCAGGTTCCTGTTGGTGGGGATTTTGACTTGACTGCAGTGGGGCTTGAATATCAGGATACATTTAAAGCTCACCAGGTGCTTTTAATCTGCAGCTAGGGTTACATTCACACCTGTATGTCACACTATGCCACACATTCTAACAGTTCTACAAAAAAGTAATGGCAAAACCAGGATTTGCACCAGGCCGACTGGCCTCTAGGCCAGAGTTCCTGGCTAAAGAAGGAAAAGTGGGAAACAGATGGCCATTTCTTTTGAGGTCTCAGTGTTTGCAAATGTGGTTCAGGAGGAGCGCTAGTGCTTGGGGCCAGGGTCAGGGGTGCAGGTGGGGAGGCACAATGAAGGAACCCAGCAGCCGGGGAAAGGCTGTGCCAGCCCCAAAGAGCTCCAAGGCTCTTTGTAGGGATGGCTCACCTCAAGGGCTTAGGGAGAGCTGAGAGGGCTTGCTAAGAAGCTTGTGTGTCACCAGGGAATATTTGAAAGATGAGAGAAAATGCAGCTGGTTGGAGAAGCCAGAAGGGAAGAATAGAAGTCCAGGGGCAACTAGGAAGGAAACCCGATGGAGGAGGTGTGTGGCAGTTGGGACTGTAGTTTAAATACGGAGAGTGAAAGGGAACTAGGAGGCTAAACTAGCCTTCCAGGGTATGAAAAGGATTCCAAGCTTCTATGGGTGGGGAAGAGACTAGCACCTCAAATAATGGGTGTGAACTTAGCTCTGCAGGGCTGGATGGAGGCTCTAGCCCTCAAAGAGGAATAAAAAGTTAGTCTTCCTCCTCAAAGGACAGAAAGGACAACTTTTTTTTTTCTTCTTTTGGGACAGAGTTTAGGTCTGTCATCCAGGCTGGAGTGCAGTGGTGCGATCTTGACTCATTGCAACCTCTGCTATCCAGGTTCAAGTGATTCTCCTGCCTCAGCCTCCCGAGTAGCTGGGATTATAGGCACCCATCACCATGCCCGGCTAATTTTTGTATTTTTAGTAGAGCTGGGGTTTCACCACGTTGGCCAGGCTGGTCTTGAGTTCCTGACCTCAAGTGATCCCCCTGCCTTGGCCTCTCGAAGTGTTGGGATGACAGGCATGAGCCACTGTGCCCGGCCAAAATGGACAACTTTTAACCCTATGGTAAGCTGTCTTCTTGGCTCTCAGGTAATCATTTGAGGGCAGCTTGCATTCGTCTCTGGTTCTCTTTCCACCTTTTTTTTTCTGTTGTTTTTTTTAAACCAGGATCTGTCTTTGTTGTCCAGGCTGGAGTGCTGTAGCACAATCATAGCTCACTGCAGCTTTGATCTTTCAGGCTCCAGAAGCGATACCCCCACCTCAGTCTCCCAAGTAGCTGGGACTACAGGCACGAGTCACCATGCTTGGCTAATTTTTTTGATTTTCAGTGGAGATGAGGTTTGCTACGTTGCTCAGACTGGTCTGAAACTCCTGCACTCAAGCAAACCTTCCACCTTGGCCTCCCAAAGTGCTGGGATTACAGGCATGAGCCACTGATTCTATTTCTCTACCCCACACAAACATCCTCCCAAGGTTTGCTCGTTTTGTACCAGGAAACTGGTTTCCTTTTACCCTTCCAGGCATGGCACTGCCTCCCTCCCACCCCCTAACCTTGCTTTCTTCCTCCTAGGGCAGAGCCCTGGGGGCTAGAGCCAGCCTGGACTCAAGTCTCTGAGACTGTCCTTCTCTGTTGAGTTTGTGTATGCAGGAGCCTTGGGAACCCAGGACTGGGGACTTGTATAAGAGTGTCATTCCTGAAATCACCACCAGGGACCCCACCCAGCACTGCTTGAGCTTATGACCTCTGTGCCATGGATTTAATTACTGAAGGCCACAGCAGGGATTGTCTGGCTCCCAAGTCCCAGGCTGAGCTAGGCTTGGGGAGACAGGAAAGCAACAGTGAGTAAAACTGGGACCATCTAGCATGAGAGACAGGCTCACAGCCACCTCTGGTCCCAGGCTGAGAAAAGGCCAGGTGGGAGGAGGCTGGGTTAGTGGTTGGCTATGTGCAAGAGAGGGAGCTGCCTCCCTCATCTGTAGTTTCTGTTTGTTTGTTTTTTGTTCTTTTGAGACGTAGTCTCCCTTTGTCGCCCAGGCCGGAGTGCAGTGGCGGGATGTCGGTTCACTGTAACCTCCGCCTCCTGGGTTCAAGCGATTCTCCTGCTTCAGCCTCCTGAGTAACTGGGACTACAGTCGCGTGCCACTCAGCCCGGAGTGCAGTGGCCGCGATCTCCGCTCACTGCAAGCTCCGCCCCCCAGGTTCACGCCATTCTCCTGCCTCAGCCTCCCGAGTAGCTGGGATTACAGGCGCCCGCCACTACGCCCGGCTAATTTTTTGTATTTTTAGTAGAGACGGGGTTTCACCGTGTTAGCCAAGATGGTCTCGATCTCCTGACCTCATGATCCGCCCGCCTCGGCCTTCCAAAGTGCTGGGATTACAGGCGTGAGCCACAGCGCCCGGCCTCTGCCCGGCTAATTTTTTTGTATTTCTTAGTGGTGACGGGGTTTCACCATTTAGCCAGGCTAGTCTCGAACTCCTGACCTCAAGTGATCCGCACGCCTTGGCCTCCCAAAGTGTTGGTATTACAGGCCTGAGCCACCGTGCCCGGCCTTGTTTTTGTTTTTGTTTTGGAGAGAGGGTCTCACTCTGTCTCCCAGGCTGGAGTGCAGTGGCACAATCACGGCTCACTGCAGCCTTGACTTCCCCGACTCAAGCCATCCTCCTGCCTCAGTCTCCCAAGTAGCTGGGACAACAGGCGCACCACCGTGCCTGGCTTTTTATTTATTTTTTAATTATAGAGTCGGGGCTTTGCCATGTTGCCCAGGCTGGTCTTGAACTCCTGGGGCTCAAGCCATTCGCCCGCCTCAGCCTCCTTAAATGCTGGGATTACAGGCGTGAGCCACCGCGCCAGGACTTCAACCTAATTTGAAGATGGGGTTTCCCGGGAGGACCCCTTCCCAAGGCTGGGTTATCACCTGGCAAAAGAAAGGGACTTCCGAGGTCGTTTTGTGAAGGCCTTCAGCAGATCTGTTTCACGAGCAAACCCCAGACTCCAGCTCCATGGGAGCCTATTGGCCCCACCCTGGTCTACCACACATCCCAAGATGCCGTACTCCGCCTCCCTGAGGCCGAATAACTCCACTTCCTTATTCCATTCACGTTTGGCACACTCATTTGCACTTTCAACACCTGGGCGATTAATTCCTGCCCTTTTCCCATAGTTTTCCCTCTTGACAACAGAGGAAAGTTCGCATTTCTAAGTACCCCGATTAGGCACGCTCGCTGTCTCCGTAGAGCACCTCTGGGTCACACTCTCCCACGCCCCCCTTCATTAGCACAGGCGTTGCCAGAGTTGCACTCGAGCTATTTGCAAGACCGTCTCCCGGTCCCATCCCTTCTTGGTCCCCTCTAAGGCCCAGGGCAGCAGCTCCGCCCCTGGCCCGCCCCCTCCCAGAGGCTGGGCCGCCGCGGCCTCCCATTGGCCGCCAGGGCTGGCAGGCTTCCCGGCTGGGGCTGTGATTGCCGCGCGCCAGTGTCAGTCCCGGAGAGAACGCCGGTGGCGGGGCTCGTAGCCGGGCAGCCGCAGGTGGGGCCTCGAGCTCTGGCTGAGAGACCAAGCCGGAGAGCCCCGGAGCCCCCGTAACCCGCGCGGGGAGCGCCCAGAATGCCGCGCGGGGACTCGGAGCAGGTGCGCTACTGCGCGCGCTTCTCTTACCTCTGGCTCAAGTTTTCACTTATCATCTACTCCACCGTGTTTTGGGTGAGTGACCCCAGTAGGGCCCCGGGATGGGGGGTGTGGACCACACTCCGACCGCCGCCTCACTAACCCGGGGTTGGGTCCAGACTTAACCGCTCCAGGGAGTGCGCAGGGGAGCGCGCGCGAACTCCTTGTGTGTTGTTCTACCCGGGAACCGGAAAATTCTGGCGGCCAGAGCTCAGCCTGAATTTTCAGCCGCCCTTTCGGGAGTGTTAGAGCTGGTTGCCGACCGGCCGAGTGCCACCTGGCTCACCTGTCCGCTGGCCGACTGGCTAGGACGAGGTGACCGCGCTGGCCGCACCCACCACGCCTACCCTGTAGGACTGACTTTGCCTCTGCATCGGCCTGTGGAGCTTAAGTAGTTAGGCTTTGCAGTCGGGGTTGGGAGACCTGGATTCCGGGTCTGGTCCCTGCTAATTACTTGCAGATGCCCCTGAGCAAGAAAGACGCTTCCCCGCTGCGTCTTGATTTCCTCTTTGGTGGATGCGCGTGCCTCCTGCGTGGCGAGGAGGATTCCATCAGACGACGTCTCCTGCACTCCTAGGTGCTCAGTTTCCGCTGTCGCTGGGCTTCACCTCCTCCTCTGCCTTGTTAGGGGACAGGATGGTAGGGGTTAGACATGAACCAAGCTTTGAATTTCGTCGCTCCCAGTGGTCTTTTATTTTACATTTTAATTTTTATTTAAAACATTGCTAATCTCTGTATTGTTCGAATTTTAGTTTGTGCATTTCTGAAATGAGCACTTGCTGAGTGATCTTGGGGAGGTTACTTAATCCTTCTCGGCCATGGTTTCCTCATCTGTAAATGGACACAGTAATTATTTTCAACTTGTAGGATACTCGCGGAGATTAAATGAAATAGGCCGGGTACGGTGCCTAGCTAAGAGCTCAAGAAGTGTGAGACATGATTACTATCATGCGCAGGGAATCTGGACACCTGTGGTGTAAGCTGCCCCAAAATACTGGGTTTCTGTAAGGGTGTCTCAGATTAGGCTGGGCCCTGGTCTAGAGATGAAGATATCTTCCTACAGGCCAGCTCTGCCCCGTCACTCCGGGATCACTCCCTGCCTCCAGTACACCAGGAGAGCAGACTTGGCCAGGGACCCCAGGGTGGTTACTGACACCCCATTCCCACCAAACACACACACACTCTCCCCTGTTGTCCTCCTTAACCCCTTGCTGGGTCTCTTCTGCTAGCAGGAGCTGCTGGATTTGCCATCAGGACTGGTTTTGCCTGTGACCCCTTTGTGGGTGGGGCCTTGCCTAGTAATCGGAGATCCAGATTCAGCTCTGTTACTGACTTATGGATATCTTAGGCAAGTCACTTACCTGTTTTGGGCCTCAGAACTGTTCGTTGACTTTTCCATCTATAAAACTAGTCTGAGACCAGTTTCCAATCCAATTCTCTGACTCCAGGTAATGTGGAAGAGAGATGAGCAGTATGTTTGGGGTGGGAGGGTGGAGCAAGGACCTGTTGGTGGAAGCTCCAGGGAGACAGAGGGTCATATGTGGGATGGGAGTGCGGGTGATTTGAGCTAGAAATCAGCGGTTGCATCAGAATCTACAGATTCTTGTGCCCTGGCATAGGTATTTATTTAAATTTACTTAAGCTTAATTCTAGTAAATTACTTACCAGAATTAAGGTAATTCTAGTGTGCAGTCAGTATTGAAAACTGCTGCCCTAGGTGGTCTCATAGGTCCTTTACGTCCCTAGGATTTCTGTGCCTGCCCCTTGTCTGGCCTGTGAGCCCTTCTCTCTGTAGGTCAGAATTGAAAGAGGAGAGCCCAAGGTTGATGGGTAGGGAGGTAGGAAGATGGGAGTTGTATTTCGGGCTTCACCCTTTCCCCAGATGTATAAATTACTAACCAATCTCTCTACCTCCTCACACTTCCATTTTCTCATCTGTAAAATGAATAAGTGAATCTCTGCCCTGCACCTCACTGAATTATTTTAGGATTAGCAATATGGGGAAAGAGTGACATATGAGCAAAACAAGTGCAGTACAAACATACATCATGCAGTTAAATAAAACCGAACTCTAATTTTTTTTTTTTTTTTTGAGATGGAGTCTCGCTCTGTCGCCCAGGCTGGAGTGCAGTGGTGCAGTCTTGCCTCACTGCAAGCTCCGCCTCTTCCCAGGTTGACGCCCTTCTCCTGCCTCAGCTTCCCGAGTAACTGGGACCACAGGTGCTCGCCACCACGTCCGGCTGATTTTTTTTGTATTTTTTAGTTGAGACGGGCTTTCACCATGTTAGCCAGGATGGTCTCGATCTCCTGACCTCATGATCTGCCCGCCTCGGCCTCCCAAAGTGCTGGGATTACAGGTGTGAACCACCGCACCCGGCCCCCGAAACTCTAATTTTTAAGGCTTTGCTCTGTCGCTGTCCTTTGCAGCTCCCAGAGAAGCCCACTCAATGACCCTTGCCTTGCTTCTCTTGGGCAGGGCGGTTCTCAGAACTTGGACTCCCTCCTCTGCCGACTGAGGTTGCCTTACTAATCCTTAACTCCCCTCTGGAGAAGTATTTCTGTTTAAAATCTCCACACTCATGCCAAGAACTCAGCCACCTGCCAGCTCTGCCAGGGCAGCTCCAGGTGCCAGAGTTTGACTGCAGGGCAGGGCCCAGTGTGAGTTAAGTAATTTGTCCTGGACCAGGTTTACTGTTATTTGGAAACCATTTACAGGAAAGCCCATTATCTCTGGGTCCATCTCTGGGGTTGAGGGAAGGGTTACTTGCTTTATAAGTACAAAGTGCTAACAATTTGCATCTGTTTTTAAGTCTAGAGGGTTCATGAGTTTTATGACAGGCTTGTACCTTCTGTAAGACTTTTTGCTTACTTTAAAAATTACTACTGGGGCTGGGCCCAGTGGCTCACACTTGTAATCTCAGCATTTTGGGAGACTGAAGTGGGAGGATCACCTGAGGTCCAGAGTTTGAGACCAGCCTGGCCAACATGGTGAAACCCCATCTCTACTAAAAATACAAAAATTAGCCAGATGTGGTGGCGTGTGCCTGTAATCCCAGTTACTCGGGAGGCTGAAGCATGAGAATTGCTTGAACCCAGGAGGCGGAGGTTGCAGTGAGCTGACATCATGCCATGGCACTGCAGTTGGGAGACAGAGCAAGACTCGGTCTAAAAATAAAAAAAATTACTATTGGCCAGGTGTTGTGGCTGATGCCTGTAATCCTAGCACTTTGGAAGGCCAAGATGGGCAGATTGCTTGAGCCTGGGAGTTCCAGACCAGCCTGGGTAACATGGTGAAACCCTGTCTCTACTAAAAATAAAAAAATTAGCTGGGCGTGGTGGCATGCACCTGTAGTCACAGCTACTTGGGAGGCTGAGGTGGGAGGATCAGCTGAGCTCAGGAGATGGAGGTTGAAATGACTTGAGATTGTGCCACTGCACTCCAGCCTGCATGAGACTCTTGCAAAAAAATAAAAAATAAATTACTATTGATGGAAATGCATGGTTTCCATCATGATGGCTTGGTACAAAATTTAGAAGTAGAAAAGGGTAAGACTGGGTGAGGTGTAATCCCAGCACTTTGGGAGGCCGAGGCAGGTGGATCATGAGGTTGAGAGATCGAGAACATCCTGGCCAACATGGCGGAACCCCATCTTTACTAAAAATACAAAAATTAGCTGGTGTGATGGCGCGTGCCTGTAGTTTCAGTTACAGCTAGAGGCTGAGGCGGAGAATCACTTGAACCCGGGAGGTGGAGGTTACAGTGAGCCTAGATAGCGCCACTGCACTCCAGCCTGGCAACAGAGTGAGACTCTGTCTCAAAAAAAGAAAAAAAAAGAGAAAAGGGTAGTGGTTAGTGAAAAGCCTCCCCTCCTACTCCTCTCTCCTGGCCTGCCCAGTCCAGAGGGGGCCTTTGTTATCAGTTTCCTGTCACTCTTTTCTGAGCTATCCTAGTCAAAGGATGTCCTAGGCCAAACATATGTATATTTAAAATAAGGTAGCACACTATGCACAAAACTATGTACCACTAGAGTGGAATCTATGCCACATTTATTTAATAGTCCCCAGCTGGGGAACTCTTAGGTTGTTTCCAATGTTCATTCGTTCTTTCTCCTTCTTTCCTTCCTTCCTTCCTTCCTTCCTTCCTTCCTTCCTTCCTTCCTTCCTTCCTTCCTTCCTTCCTTCCTTCCTTCCTTCCTTCTTTCTCTCTCTCTCTTTTTTTTTTTTAACTGAGAACAGTGACACGGTGAGTATCTCTGAATGTGTCATTTTGCATGGGTGTATATGTCTGCGGAGTAATTTCTAGGCGTGGGGTTGTTGAGTTAAGGGGTATGTGAATATATGTTATACATGCAGACACACGCCTGTCATCAGTGTATATAGCTTAATAAGTTTTCACAAAGTGAACACACCTGTACAGTGAGCCCCCAGGTCAACCAGCAGAATGGACAGCGGAAGCCAGATACCCCTCAAGCCCTCTTCTAGGCACTATCTTTTACCTTTGGGGGTGGTCACCACTGGATTATCTAGCAGTATAGAATAGCTTTGCCTGTTTTTGTATGTGCATTTAACATTTTGATGTTACTAAATTGTCCTATATAGAGGTGATACCAATTATAATATTATTTACTTAATATGCTTATTTAAATTTACTTTTTTTTTTTTTTTTTTGAGACAGAACCTCACTCTTTCACCTAGACTGGAGTGCAGTGGTGTGATCTTGGCTCACTGCAGCCTCTGCCTTCCGGGCTCAAGCGATTCTGCTGCTTCAGCCTCCCGAGTAGCTGGGACTACAGGCACCTACTAACATGCTGGGCTAATTTTTGTATTTTTGATAGAGACGGGGTCCCACCATGTTGACCAGACTGTCTCAAACTCCTGACCTCAAATGATCCACCAGCCTGGGCCTCCCAAAGTGTTGGGATTACAGGCGTGAGCCACTGCGTCCAGCCTAAACTTACTTTTTAAACTTAAATTTCTTTTTCTTTTTTCCCTTTTTTAAATTATATATTTTTTTATTTTCTAGGCACATAGATTCAAGTTGCCCTGAATATACACGCCTTTAAATTTATTTTTAAAAGAAGGTTTTATGTTAGTATTATGAATGAGAAACCAAGACCCCTCATCATAAATAGCAGGTAAAGTTTTAAAGTAAATATAGTACAGGGAAAACAAAACAATGATACTAAATCCTAGCTAGATGTCGTGGGTGCTGAAGGCTGTGACCCTGATGCCCACCCTCTCTGTTCAAAAGGTAGGTTGGCAAGTCCTTGATGCAATCGGAGGGGTGGAAAGGGCATTGAATGAGGAAAGCTCAGTCTGTAAGTCCCTATGAATATGCCCCTAAACCACTTATGGTTATCTGTCCCACACTCAGGGCCCTCTTGTTTTCAGCAGGGAACTTTGGGGCTGCAAAAGGGTGTGTTTGAGGCTCACTTGGCAGAGCTGGCATATACCCCAGGTCTCCGCATCCTCAGGCCAGTGCTCCTTCGCCCTTCCAGTAAGTCATGGAGATGTCTGCGGGAGAAATGAGCTCACACAGAGGCACTTAGAGCCTCCTCTTCCCACCATACAGGGTGAATCATTCTGACACATGCACCCTCAGCCTGTTGGGGACACACCTCTAATTTTAGCACTGCCCACAGGGTATCTTAGAGATCCGCTTACAGGACTGCTTTCCTTGCTGGACTGTGGGCTCCCGGAGGTCAGGATTGTCGCTCATCCATATCCTCCTCTGAATGCTGGCCCTGGGGCCTGCACACACAGTAGGTGCTCAGGAGAGGCTTGTTGCATGATGGTGATTGAGTCCCACTTGCACCTACAAGGCGGGATCCAACGTGGGGCAGAGGCCTGGCTGGGGGTGTAACCCGCAGTGGTCAGGTCTGCTGAGGCCTTGACTTTGCAAAGTGGGCAGGGCTGATCATGGTGCTATGGGCTCCCCTCAGAGCACCAAGCCTATTTCCTTGATAACAGGGTAGGACTTTCAAGTGGGTAGAGGTGTCATGGCTGGGGAGTGTTGACTAATCAGGAAGAAAAGGACTTGGTGGGAGTTGGGGGCAAGTAGGGAGGAGCTGAGGGTGGATAGGTCGTGGAGGCAGTGAACGCCAGAGGCAATAGAAAGTCTTTCTGGGCCTTCTCCAAGGATGAACCTACTTATCAGAGCTTGGCCTGTGATTTCTTACATTTCTTATAGTTTAATGGTTAAGAGTGTGGATTCTGTACGCTGTTGCCTGGGTTCAAATCCCAGCTCTGAGACTTAAAGTTTAAGTGGCCTAGGCATAACTTCCATGCACCTCTCTAAATGGATATTATGTACCTACCTGAGAGTTGCTGAGAAGATTAAATGGATTAATACATCTGAAGAGCTTAGAGCAGTGCCTGGCACATGACGAACACGCCATCAACTACTCACAGATTAGCCGTTCTTTTCCTGCCTTCCTCTCTGGCCTTGCTGCTCAAGAGCCATAGACTAAGAATGAGAAGGGCTGTTAAAGACACCTCTAGTGCAGCCTTTTAAATTTACCGAGGAGAAATCAGAGGCCTGAAGAGAAGTGAGTTGCTTGAAAGCCCACGGCAAGTTAGTGACAGGCCAAGACCAGACCCAGGTTGCCTGACTCCAGTTTCTTCCTCGGGACCTCATGACCTTTCCAGGCACCGTGTATGTTCCTCCCTGTTGTCAGGGTGACGGTGGAAGATAACCTTTCTGAAAAAGGCCACGTCCCTGGCCTCCCAGTGAAGCGCTAGGTGAAGCCAGGCCGAAAAGAAAGCACTTCTCCGGAGACAGTTTCCAGAAGATTTTTTTTTTTTTTTTTTTTGAGACAGAGTCTCGCTCTGTCGCCCAGGCTGGAGTGCAGCAGGACGAGATTTTTACTTTCAAGAAGAGCTTTCTTGTTTTTGTGAAAATAATACATGTCCATAGCTTAAAAAATTAAGGCATTCAGGAAAGTACAATGAAAACAACAAAAGTCCCCTCTGATTCTACCACTGGGATTCAACCACTGTTATGTGTCAGTAAACATTCATCTGGACATCTTGTAAATATATGTAGACATTTTATTTCTTTAATCATTTTTCTTATTGTGTTTGATTTGTCGAGCAAAGTTCATTTTCTGGCTGTAGATAAGCAATCCAAATACTGAAACTCAAATAGTGAAGATGAAAGTGGAGCAGCCTTCATATTGGAGAAGTGGCCAGCCGTGCCTAATGGGCCGTCAGAGATGATCTCACAGCGTCAGACTGGGCTCAGGCCTCGGGCACAGAGAGGTCCTCCCCTCCCCCAGTCTGGCCACAGAGCCTTTAATATCCAGAGAATCAGGCCTGCAGCCCTGCCCGGGGTGTGGAGAACCTTCCAACACCTTCATTTTATAGATGAGCAAACTAAGGCCCTGAGAAATGTCCTTCGCTCTTAGCCTCGACTTTGTACATGGTCTCCTTCCCCACTTTAATAGGGGAATTGCTTTGTGTCGTAGGACTGGACCTTGCTGCCTTTGGGTTGGTTCCTGGAGAAGCAGGAATAACCACCTGCCCTCCTGCCCGGAGCCCTTTCTTCCCAGGTGATTCACAATGCCACCGTGGGGTGGGGCTCACGGTCAACCTGATAAGGGACTGATAATGAAATTTCTGTACCAACTGGCTCCCCACAGGGGAAAGATGTTTTCTGGGTAAGTCTGGTCAGAAAACTTTGCGGGGGTAAAAAACAAAACAGACAAACAAACAAAACAAAAAAACAAGTTTTCTCAGAGAGAACTTTTAGATGCGAATGGGTTTGACTCGACTTCTTGTTGGAAGGCAGGAGCATTCAGTCTTAACCAGCCGTGCTCTCTGGTTGATTTGTTTGTTCATTAAGTCAACAAATAGTTATTTGATGCCTACTGAGTGCCAGGCGCTGTGATACTGTGATAGGTGTGGGAAACAACTATGAACAAGGCAGGCTTAGTCCAGGCCCTGGAAGACAGACAGAGCAGTAAATAAATATCACTTGGGATAGGTGCTAAGGAGAAAATTAGGAAGCAAGTGGGGAGGGATGGGCGTTTCTACTTTCGATGATGTGGTCAGGAAAGCCTTTATGAGGAGCTGATATTTCAGCTGAAGCTCAAATAGAGAATAAAGACTTGTCCAGAGAATAAAGACTCTGGACAGCCATAAAGACTTGTCCAGAGCATCCCAGGCAGAGAGACCCATGAGTGCAGAGTCCCTGAGGCAGGTCGAAAGCATGGCTGCCACAGATGAGGAAGCCCAGGAAGGGCCGTGCTGTGGGTGGAGAGGGTGGCAGGGGCCTGGTTGTGTGAAGAGTTTGGGGTTCGAGTGACTGAGAAGCAGGGTTTCATTGTCAGGCCCTGTGGTCTTGCCATCCAGAGACCTAGATCAGGTGTTGGCTATTCTGTGTGACATTGGGTAAAGGACCAGCTCTCTGAGCCTCCAAGATGCCTCCTCTGTGGGTACCCCAGAGGGCGATGGGGAGGATCCTGTGAGATGAGAGGTACAAAAGCACAGGGTCTACTCTAGGGACCCCCGCCCACGGAGGGAGGGAGACTCTAGGGCCCCCCGCCCATGGATGGAGGGAGGGAGAGTCACCTGGGAGTCTTGCATTGCCCAGGGGTAGCTGGGGAGATGATGAGATGAGATGAGATGAGATGAGATGATGAGATGAAAACTTCTGGAATCTGTCTTGTCAGAGGAGGCTCCTTTGCCCCTAGGGGTACTCAGCCTGCCTAGAACAGATGGCTATGGAAGCAGCTCCTCCAGTCAGATGGTGTGACCCCTTGGGCGTGCATGTGGTCTTTTCTAGAGGCTGGGCCCCTCCCACCTCTTAGTTTCTTGGCTACCATGGCACACTGTCAGAGGCACTGGGCCACAACAGGCACGCAGGGCCAGGCAGGCTGTCTGAGAAGTGTCCTGCAAGGCTCTGAGAGGTCCTAGCCCTCAGTCAGCATGAGTTGTTTAGCTCCAAGTTAGGCCCCTGAGCCGGTGGAGGTGAGGAAGAGACACCATAGACTTACGGTGTCACCTTCCCCAGCTAGAGGGTCGGCCTGTGAAGGAGATGGCAGCCATCTCTGCCTCTGGTGGTGTGCCGTGGTAACCCAGGAACTAAGGGGTGGGAAGGGCCCAGTCCCTGGAAAAGACCACATGCATGCCCAAAGGGTCAGACCAACTGGCTGGAGGAACTGGTTCCATCAAGGGCCAGTCTGAGCTGGGCTGCGTGACTGTGGTGGCCTGACTGCCACATTTTGCTTCATCTCTTTGGATTCTCAGAGTGACCCTCGAGCTGGGCAGGACAGGGAGTCTTGTCGTGTTTTACAGAGGAGTCCTTGGGAGGACTCTGAGGGCTTCGCTGGGCAGGGAGGCCTCGCAGAGAGGAGTGGAGATGAGTCTTGGGAGAGGCAGGGCGGGCTACAGAATGTTTCTTGGGCCTGAGTGTTGAGGTCAGAAATGCCCTCTGGGAAGACCAGGTCTGGAGGCCAAGCAGAGCTGAGGAGGATGAGCACTTCTTGGTTGGCGGGTGAGGAGAATGTCCATGTGACAAGTCATGGAACACTCTCTGCGCCTTGGTTTTCTTGTCTGCTGGGACGGGATAGCTGTTGTGCTGCCCACAGGGGTGAGGCTTGGATGAGGCAGTGCCCACAGAGCTCTGAGTGGGCATCTGGCTGGGTAACCGTTCATGCAGATGCTGGGAGGAGACGCCATCTGCCGCGTGTCTCGCCACACTTTGCGTCATCTCTCTGCATTCTCAGAATGACCCCGTGTGCCTTGTCCCATTTTACAGAGGAGGAGACTGAGGCCTGAGCATGGAAGTAACTTGTGTGAGAACCATCATTTGCATCTGTTCCTGAGACAAGAACCGTTTCACTGTGGGGAAGGTGCCTGTTGGGTTTTAATTTTTTCCAAAAGGGACTTTCTCGCCAAGACATTTTGCATCTGGGCCTGCAGGGAAGCAAATGTTTCCCTGGAGGGTGGAAGGAAAACAGCCTTGGCCCAGACGGGCTTGTTTTTCCCTCCTCAGAGCCCTCCCACTGCCTGGGAGAGCGGGAACTCCCGATTCCTGGGGCTGCTGGAAGTCCCTCTCAGGATGTTGCCTGTGACCTTATACGAGTGACACAGCACCCCCTACCCACCCAGGCTGTTTCCCATCTCCTACCAGAGGGTTGGCCATGCCAGCCTCTCCAGCTGTGCTGGGTGCAGTGTGGGGAGACTGTGGGTGCTTGGGGTCAGGGTGTTCATTTCTGGGCACTCACCATGTGCCAGGTGCTGGGTGCAGGCATGGGCACACTGTGGCTGGTGGTGGGCTGAGGCCAGCCTCTGGCCCGCCCTGTGGCAGATTGGGACCATCTCCTAGGTGCAGTAGGGTGGGGTGTCGGCTGCTGAGACTGCACAGGATTCTGAGACTAGGTCACTTCCCAGAGTCAAAAGACAGTACCTTCTTGGCCAGTGGACCTCGACTTCATGGCTCAAGGCCTCCTACCCTGGGAGGATTTCACAAGGACACGTGTCTACTCCCGACCCGCCCCCATCACCAGAGCTTCTGATTCAGTGGGTCTGGGCTAGGCCCAGTCACCTGTAATTTAAAAAAAAAAATTATAATTATAATGACAGGGTCTTGCTCTGTCACCCAGAGCAAGTGGTGCAGTCATGATTCACAGCAGCCTTGACCTCCTGGGCTCAAGTGATCCTCCCACCTCAGCCTCCTGAGTAGCTACAACCACAGGCATGTGCCACCATACCTGGCTAATTTTAAAGTTTTGTGTTTTTTTTTTTTTTTTGTAGAAACAGGGTCTCACCATGTTGCCCAGACTAGTCTTGAACTCCTGGTCTCAAGTGATCCACCTGCTTCCACCTCCCATAGTGCTGGGATTACGGGCATGAGCCAACACACCCAGCTTTATCCGTAATATTTTTATTTATTTTTATTTTTTAATTTAATTTTATTTTTGAGACGGAGTCTCGCTCTGTCGTCCAGGCTGGAGTGCAATGGCGCGATCTCGTCTCACTGCAAACTCCGCCTCCCAGGTTTACACCATTCTCCTCCCTCAGCCTCCCGAGTAGCTTGGGACTACAGTCACCTGCCACCACAACCAGCTAATTTTTTGTATTTTTAGTATAAACGGGGTTTCACCGTGTTAGCCAGGATGATCTTGATCTTCTGACCTCGTGATCCACCTGCCTTGGCCTCCCAAAGTGCTGGAATTACAGGCATGAGCCACCGCGCCTGGCCCTACCTATAATTTTTAAACTTCCCTGGGTGATTCTAATCCGCAGCTGGAGGCGAAACCACAGCTCCGGGTGGTATCTGTAAGGGAATTCTGATGGTACTGGCGATTTCCAGGACACCTTTCTCTGTAGGTGAATCCTGAGTGATTTGAGACCTTCTTCTGACCTCTCTTACAATCTGGACAGGTTCTCTGAGCTGGGGAAAGTTAGCAAACACAGTTGGGAGAGGCCCAGAAAGAAAGAGAACACTCTAGCCAGGGGTTTGGGAGAAGAGTAGGGGGAGTCAGTAGGGCCCCATGTGGGTGAGGAAGGGTTGGTGGAGGTATGTGGAGACCACCGGCCTGGGAATGTGGGAGACTATGAGAGCTGGCTTCTCCTGCAGGGAACCGGGATGTATGTTGTGGGAGGGAGAGGAGTCTGTGAGTTGTAGAATTTTGCTTTCCTTTTGGTTATCTTCAAAACATTCTTTTATGTGCTCTAAAGACAAGGTTTCTGTGCGGTTACCTTTGTAACCGAGTAAGTTTCTATAGAATCAGGCTTGAGTTTTATGAGTCAGGGATTCAGAAACTTGTGGGGTGGCTGGTGATAATTCTTCCTCCTTAAATGATATCTCGAGTTTGAGAAGTCTCGATGCAGGATTATCGTGTTGGAAAGCTGGCTGTGATCTCCAGGTCAGTGACCCCAGTTCTGGCCCCCATAGGAGAGATGTGGCAGGCGGTGATCTATCCCCACTTCACAGATGGTGAAAGAGGGCCAAACAGGGGAGAGAACGTTGCTTGGGGTCATGGTGGTAAGCTAGGGGCCAGTTAGCAGAAGGATGAGGCCTTGATTTCTCACTCTGATGGGTGAGCTCTGTTGTGGGTTGAGTCGTGGCCTCATTAAAAAGGTATGTTCTTGGCTGGGTGCGGTGGCTCACACCTGTAATCCCAGCACTTTGGGAGGCTGAGGCGGGTGGATCACTTGAGGTCAGGAGTTAGAGCCCAGCCTGGCCAACATGGTGAAGCCCCGTCTCTACTAAAAATGCAAAAATTAGCCGGGCATAGTGACACATGCCTGTAATCCCTGTTACTTGGGAGGATGAGGCAGTATAATTGCTTGAACCTGGGAGGTGGAGGTTGCAGTGAGCCGAGATGGTGATACTGCACTCCAGCTGGGCATCAGAGCAAGACTCCGTCTCAAAAAAAAAAAAAAAGTATGAAGGTATGTATGTTTAGGTTCTAAAACCTGTGAATGTAACCTTATTTGGAAAAAAGGTTTTTGCAGATATAATTCAGTTCAAAATCTTGAAATGAAATCATCTTAGGTGACCTGAGTGTGCCCTAAATCCAGTGTCAAGTGTCTTTATAAGAGAAAGGCAGAGGGAGATTTGAGATGGACAGAAGAGGAGGCCATGGGCACACAGAGGGAACTGAGTACATGGCCTTCTGTGAGCAGACGGAGGCAGACAAGCCGGAGGCAGACAAGCTGAGCAACTCTGGGAGCCACTAAAAGCTGGCAGAGGCAAGAGGGCTTCTCCCCTAGAGCCTCTGGAGGGAGTATGGCTCAGTAGACACCTTGGCCTCTGGCCTCCAGAACGGTGAGAGATTAAACTTCTGTTTTAAGCCACCCCATTTGTGGTCATTTGTTCGGGCAGCCATAGGAAAATGCAAGCCCTTCTGCCTCAGCAGGTGGCCTTACTAGGGAGGGGCCCAATTGAGCAGGGCCCTGAGAACCACCTTCCTTCTGTGGGTTGTGCTCAAAACCAAGGGGGAAGGAGCAGGGTGAGAACAGGGGGGCTGGGGGAGGAGTGAGACTGTGGGTAGTGAGGTTTCTGGCCCCTCGTCAGGCCGGGGGCCATGCCCTACAGCTGGTTTCTTAGGGCTTCCCCTTTGCAAGGAAAACCTGATGGAAAGAGGTTAAAACTGAGGAGGGTAGATGCGAGCTAGCTCTCGGGAAGGACTTGCCAGTTGTGAAAACAGTTAAATCAAAACTGCTTGCCAAGCTGAGCTGTAAAACATGGGATTCCCTGACAGCTTCAGAACAGGAGCGTCACCCATTGTGTGGGGCAGTTAGTATGTGGCCTGGACTTCCAGTGGGTTGAACTTTGAGGGGCCATAGAGGGCATCTAGTGCTACCCCTTCCTTTCAGAGAGAAGGAAACCAAGCCCCAGTCTACCCAGCATGTGCCCCTGGTTCTAAAACTCTGCCAATGGGACAATCTCTAGTGTGCAGGGGGGACAATGGACACTACTCAGTGGTTTCAAACCAGGAGCTTCCTGTCCAGCCAGGGGGTGGGGACAGAGTGCTGACTTGTGACTTCTCACAGAGAAGAGAAGAATGTTCCCTGCCGGGTCAGAACCCAGGCTGAGGGAACCCTGTTCATGTCTCTGGCTTGGTTCTGACTCAGCCTCTGACCTGGGAGGGACCGGGTCACAGGAACAGATGAGCCAGCCCTGTCCCTGTCCCCTTGAGAAGCTGGCGCTCACTGAGTCCTAGCAGCATGCTCCGACAGCTGCAGACATTCTGTGATCTGGGTGGAGCAAGCAGGCCTGGCCAGAGGCTCCCAGGAGGCTGTGGCAGAGACACTTAGCTTCAGGGTGTTGGGCTCTGGGCTTCCCCTGGGAGTGGCAGTGGCCACTTGGCTTTCCAACCACTAGGCGGGTAGACTCATGTTGAGAGCAGAGACAAGATGAGGGCAGGAGTTGTTCAGGTACCCACAGACCCTGAGATGGAGTGGGGCCTTCTTCTGGCCTGTTTGTTTCTACAGTATCTTCCTTCTCCACTGTGGTCTCCTGGTGCTGGCCTCACATGGAATGAAACTTGACTTTTTTTCAGCCAGGAATTCCCCCACACTCTGTCTAGCTGGGTTGTGCCTTCTGCATCCTCCTAGGTTGTCCTATATTGTCTTTCAAACTAACAGTTAACGAGCTCTTCCTGTGTGCCAGGCTCTGGGCTGAGCTGTTTTCTAGCCATTCTCTCATTTCATCCTCCAGCAGCCTAAGAGACAGCGCTGCTCTTGCCTCATTTGCACTTGGGAAGGAGATGCTCAGAGAGTTAGGTAACTCACTCGTGAGAACTGGAGGTGGGGTGTGAAGCCTCTCTCTCTCGGCAGACTTACCCGCTTCCTTCCTGGCCTAGATGTTTGTTCTTCTTTCTTGGGAGAACTTTTCTTAGAGAGATGGACTTTTTGGGGATGTGTTGTTTGTCCTTTGGTTTGGTCATTTAGTCACTCATCAAACATGTTCTAAGCATGAGGGTGTCTCTGATCCTCCCTGAGGCTCTGCGCTTCCAGAAGGCCATCCTGGCTAGATTAGTAACTTTATGTAGAAGTTACAAGACATTGCTAACACACGGACTGGTATCTCTGCTGGAGTAGCACCAGCTCCCCAGGGCAGGGGCCACAGGCTCTCCCAGGGAGGTGGGCTGGTTGCCACCTTGGGATGGAGGGAGCAAGCTGACCCGAAGTGGCACCAGACGCCAGGGCCCAGGTCCCATTGGCTCTCTGGAGCCGCAGGAAGGCAGAAGTGAGGCCAGCATCACTGTCCTTCAGAAATGCATCCTTAAATTTTTCTTTTTTTGAAGAGGATATGCCAGGGCGTGAGAAGTCTTGTTCCTGATGAGGGAGGGCGGCCTGTGGCGGACAGATCACTGGCCTGGGAGATGGGAGACCCGGGTTGCAGCTGCTGAGTGAGGGCTAATTTGCGGTGTGACCTGGTGGGCGTGCCAGCCTCTCTCTCAGCCTCAGATTCCCATCTGCAAAATCATGGGGTTGGGCCAGATCAGCGTCCCCCCGCTGATTCCTGGTGGTGCACGAGATGATTGTAGGTGGGCTATGGGGGAACATTTAAACATTTTAATGTGCATGTGGGAAGTGTGATGTGTATTAAAAAAATAATTAGTACCTCAAACTTGTGATTGTGTAGGTCTTGATTAGTTTAGGTCAGGACCGTATTTACTTGAGTAAGAAAAGCCAGTGAGGTTTTATTAAAACATTGAGTTAATAATAATGCAAGTAGCTGGCCAACCTGACCACGTGGAGACGTGATAAGAGAATGGCTGGAGTTTGGGAGACACTGGGAGTTCTTAGTAGTTTCTTCCACCTCTTTTCTGAGAATGTAGGCAGTGTGGCATCTCCTGGTCAGGTGCAGGCACTTAACACAGTCTGTGTACTGCTGACTGTTAAGGAAGTGGCTTCTCATTATGGTCCAGCATCTTACATTTACAAAGTAGTTTCGCCACCTCAGAGTCTCCTTCGCGTGACCATTATATTCCCATGTCACAGTGGAGAGGCAGTTGGCGCTCTGAGGGAGATGGTCTGTCCAGCATCACGCAGCTCGTAAGTGGTCCAGCGCCTCCAGCTGGCCTAGGCTCTTTGCTGGGTCGCATCAGCGCCAGCCCTCTGGGAGCCCGTTCCTGACATTTACCTCCTTTCCCGGCTGCCACTTTCTGCACAGGGTTTCACAGTCATATTGGCTTGTTGCATGCATCTTCTCTTGTCCTGATATTCTTAAAGCAGAGGAGAAAAGGATTTAAGATGACAAGCGACCCTCCCTCTCCCTTCCCCCAGGCCTCTTCCCCATGCAGCGAGGAGCATGTTCTAAAGCCCTCGGCACCCTGTTTCCTAATAGGTGCACTTGGATGTGTAATAGGCAGGTTCCCATTACAGCCTGTATTTAGCTCCAGGGTAGCAGTTAGTGAAACATCTGGTTTGGGCATTAATTCAGGCCAGAACAGGCCACCAGACCGAGGCCTCGGTGAGCTCACCCTTGCCTGTGGCCACTGAGACTTTCCTGATGGCATGGAATCTGGTCTGGAGTTTTAGGCAAAGGAAGATTCAAACCTGTAGTAAATAAACCTCTTCCTTTAGCCTGGTATGGTGGCATGTGCCTGCAGTCCCAGCTACTTGGGAGGCTGAGGCAGGAGGATCGCTTGAGCCCAAGAGGTTGAGGCTGCAGTGAGCTATGATCACACCACTGTACCCCAGCCTGGGCAACAGGGTGAGACCTTGTCTCCTCTAAACAAAACAAAATAAAACAACACACACCCACACACACACACACACACACGCACACACACACACACACACAAAAAACTCTTCTTGGAAAACATAGAACTTGCTTGCTATAGACAAGGTAAAAGAATGTTCTTGGATATAGTTATAGCCACACCACCATTGTCATGCCTAAGAAAATACTAAGTTTATGCCAAAGCACACCTAATTGTCCCTAAAACATCTCTCATAGCGCATTAAAAAAAATCAGGACACAGCATCACAGCTTATACATTGCTTTGGGTTTCTTTTTGATAAACAATGGCCCAGTGCATCTGAAACTTGAGGGGTGACCTCTGAGGCCCTGAATGTTATAGGTTCTGGGGTCCTGGTGGGGACTGTTGTGTGTTACTTGCCTACATTGTCCCTGATCCAAGACCTACTGGGGCCAGGTGGTTCCTTTCGTTGCTTAGGGGAAATTCAGAAAGCCAATTAGGAAAGGCTTGCCTGGAAAACTGTCCCCACCCACGAGACTCCAGGCTCCGCCCGCTCCCCCACAGTCTCATTAGTAGAGCTGATCGGTTTCTGGAAGCTAGACCCAAGGCTCCCTGAATCTCCACCCTTAATCACCAGGTGCACACACTGGGCCCCGTGCCAGGCACTGGGGAAAGATGCTCTAAAGGACTGAAAGACCCCCAGCTGGCGGTCCACAGCCTGCCTGGGGAGACCCAGTGTGCCCCGGTGTGACCGGGTCATGGCTCTTGGAAAGTTAGTGCACTGATGTGTGGGGCAGCGGCTCTTTGTTCCTTGGTTCTGATGCTTGGGATAGGCTGGGGTAGGGCCGAGAGAGCCCCCTTCTCTCATACCAGACGGGGAGCATTATCAGGCGGCTGGAGTATCCCCTAATCAATACTTCCTGTATCAAGCTGCGATAGGGGAAATGGACTTTTTTTTTTTTTTTAAGTTAAGCCCACAGAAAAATGGAAGGAAGAATTCAAAGAACATCTGCCCACCTCTGAGTTATCAGTTGTGGACATCTTGCCTTAACAGCTCTCTCTAAATACACCGCTTCTTTTTTTTTGCCAACCTAGCTACAAGGAGACTGCAATCGTTGTGACCCCACTCCTCTAAATACCCCAGCATTCGGCTTCCCAGAAAGGGCATTCTTCCTCACACCACTGCTGTCCATCTGATTAAAAAAAATATCACCATGAAATCAGACTTTTCAGTCCTACATACAGGCCACATTTCTTATGACATTCCTGTGTTGTAAGAAATATGTTTGTTCTTTGTCCCCAGTTCCTGCTGAGAGCTCTTAAAACCCTTGGAATTTCCTGATAAGACTGCCTTTCGTTATTAATAGTGAGCCCATTTTGTCACACCTGAGTTTATGCTGATGAAACGACTTAGGGTAAGGCCCTAGACGGCCTTAGGATGGGGCGAATCACCAGAAACACCAAATAATTAGAGGGTTGGACAGTTCAGCCTCTCCCATAGGCTGGACAGAAAGGGTGTGGGTGGTGGGGGATGGGGGCTGGAGATTGGGCTCTCTGTAAAACTTTTTTTTTTTTTTCCAACTCTCAACCAGTAGAAGAGAAAAACTCTTGAACAATGAGATTAGATGAGCTTCTGGGTTTGGGAACTCACTGAGGTGTTGAGGGGTGGGCGTGGGCCCAGAGTGGGCCTGGGAGCTGCCTGCCCACCTTGCCCAGTGCATCTCCTTCTGGCTGTTCCTGAGTTGTATTCTTTGTATTCTTTGTATTTCTTTGTATAAACTGGTTAATACAAGTAACCCTGAGTTCTGTGAGCCATTCGTGCAAATTATGAAACTTGGGGAAGGGGTTGTGGGAACCCCTGACTTACAGCCAGACTTTGAGTCCTGGACTTGTGATTGGCATCTGAAGGTCAGGCAATCTTGTAGACTTTTTTTTTGCATCGGAGTCTCACTCTGTCGCCCAGGCTGGCCGGAGTGCAGTGGCTTGATCTTGTCTCACTTCAACCTCTACCTCCCAGGCTCAAGCAATCCTCCCACCTTAGCCTCCCAAGTATTAGGTTGGTGCAAAAGTAATTGCAGTTTTTGCCATTACTTTTAATAATACTATATTTTTTTAAATAGCTGGGACTACAGGTGCACGCCACCATGTCCAGCTAATTTTTGTATTTTTTTGTAGAGATGAGGTTTCGCCATGCTGCCTAGGCTGGTCTCAAACTCCTGAGCTCAAGCAATCTGTCCACCTTGGCCTCCCAGAGTGCTAGGATTGCAGGCGTGAGCCACCATGCCCAGCCTAATCTCGTGGGCTTGAGCACGTTAACCTGTGGGATCTGATGCTAACTCCAGGTAAATGGTGTCAGAATTGAATTACATTGTATGACACCCAGCTGGTCTCTCAAGAGAATCAGAGAACTGGCTGACGGTGTTGGAAAGCACCTCATTCCCCAAATGTCCTTTGTGGCTGATATTTTACCCAATCCAGGATCCAACCAAGGTTTGTACATTACTTCTGGCTCTATATCTCTTTAATCTCCCCCAGCCTAGACTATCCTTGCTTCTTTTGAGTCCTTTGAAGCCTCCAGGCCACTTGATGTGTGGAATGTCTGGATTTGCTTCAGAGCTTCACAGCTTCCTCATGATTAGGTTCATGCCACACATTTCCTGCAGGAGCATTTCACAGAGGGGTGCAGCGGGAAGTACGGAATATCCCATTAGGGGTGTGTGGCCACACTGATGGCCACTTTCCCCACTTTCATAGTAATACTAAGCCAGATAGCACACACCATGGTTGGCCATCCTGAACTTGACCAGCCCTCTCCATTGCAATGGCACCTTTCCCCATCATGATGAACACATAGGCTGATGTGAAACACTCTGGTGAAAGAACTTTTAAAAGTTAATCTGAATATGAGACTCCCCTGCTTAAATTATTTCAATTATTTCCCTATTCCAGCCTGAAAATACACTGCCTGCTTCTGGACACCCTTCACATGCCCACTGTGGTCCAGGCCACTGTCACCTCACATTGGTCACCACAGTAGCTCCCTGACCGGCCCATCCCACCTCCATCTCCCAGTTTCTTGGCATAGCAGTCCAAGCAACTCATTTAAAGATCACAGCCAGGCGTGGTGGCAAGCACTACTTGGGAGGCTAAGGCGGGAGGATTGCTTGAGCCCAGGAGTTCGAGACCAGCCTGGGCAACATAGCAAGACCCCCGTCTCAATTATTTAAAATAAAATAAGATCACAGTTGCAACAGAGCACTTCTCTGCAAACTTTCAGTGCCTCCCACCCACTCAGAGCAAAAGTCAGTCTTCTCAGTGGCCTCAGAGTTCCTTCCTGATCAGCCCACTGCCTCATCTCCTAGATGCTCCCTCTCCAGCAGCCCCATCCCCCTTGCTGTTTCTTGAAAACACAGGCACATCCCAAGGCCATGGTGCCTGCTTGGATGCTCATTCACGTATCCGTGTGGCTTGGTGCCTCCTCTGCTCCAAGTCTTTTCTCAAATGTCACCTTCCCTGGCCACACTGATGGCCACTTTCCCCAGCTTCCCTAGCCTTCTTCCCCGTTTTATCTTTCTTGGTAGCACTTATAACCATAGCATAGTAGATATTATTCTTACATATTTGCCTCTCCCCAAGTAGAATGTGAGCTCCACCAAAGCTGGGATTTTTGTGGTTTTCTTTCATTGCTCTCGTTGCACATCCAGTTCTTAAAATAGTAGCTCCCAAAGTGGGTCTAGGGACCTCTGGGTTCCACTGTCAGGTGCTCTTGCATCTAGAACCACTTTCATAGTAATACTAAGACTCCTATTGTCACTCTCTCGGGAGCATGTGATGGAGTGTCCCAGAGGCACCTGAACACTCGATGTGGCAATGGAGCCGATGAGGAGCAGATCTGAGAATCCAGCTGCCTTCTCAGCAGCCAGACGTTAACATTTACAAACATGCAGAGCCCACGCCACTCTGCTCACTCAGTTTTTGTGTGTTTTTTTGGGGGAATTTTTTAAATAAAAAAATATGCTATTTAACATATAAATCAATATTTATTTATTTTTTTCTCTGTCTCTCTCCCTCTCCCTTCTCTCCCTCCCCTCCCTTCTTTCCTCCCCTCCCCTCCCCTCTTTCGACTCTAGTACCCAGGCTGGAGTGCAGTGTTGCAATCACGGCTCACTGCAGTCTTGACCTGAGCTCAGGCCATCCTCCCACCTCAGCCTCCCAAGTAGCTGGGATCACAGAGCCGTGCCACCACACCTGGCTAATTCTTACTTTTTGTAGGGATGAGGTCTCCCTGTGTTGCCCAGGTTGGTCTTGAACTTCTGGACTCAAGTGAACCTTCCACCTCTGCCTCCCAAAGTACTGGGATTACAGGCATGAGCCACTGCTCCGAGCTGTCTCTTGTTATTTCCAAATGAGCTAATAAATATTTAAAATAAGTCTTAGTTTTAATTTATGGTAAATAATTGATGGATATCATCATAAACAAAAGCTCCAGATCTTCAAACATTTTTAAGAATGAAAAGGAGTTTTCAGGCCAAAAACTTTGAGACCCATTGGCTTTAAATAATGCATGGTGTGCAACAACCACTCAGTCAATAGATGTCATATGAATAAATGGACTTCTTGGCTTAACCCATGAGACCTGGCCTTGGTGCTGTGGCTTCTGTGAACCTCCCTGTCTGCCTCCCCTTCCCTCATCCTCTGCCTGTCCTTGATTCCAGCTCTGCTGACCTGACCTGCTGTTCTGTGGTACCTTCATGGGCATCTGGAACTCCTTATCCCTCTTGTCCACCTTAGGAATTCCTGCTTGTCCATTAAATGGACTCAGTTCAAACATGACCTCCTCCAGGAAGCCTTCCCTGATCTTGCCTTTCTCATTTAGTGTCTCCTCTCCGGGGCCTTGGCACACTTGATCCCATCTACCCCAGGGTTTTGATGACTCCCACATGTGTTGATGTGCTGGTAGGTCTCTCACCAGACAGAGCTTCTTGAGGACAGGAACTCATCTGCTTATTCCCAGTGTCTGCTACATAAGAGGTGCTTAATGTATGTGGAATCAGTGAGTGCTGCCTTGGAATTCAGAATAGGGACTCCTCCCTCCCTGGAATTAACCCTGGACCAAAGAGGGTCTGAAGGGGAAATGGTTTCTGGCTTCTGACTTGGGTTTTGAAATGTCAGCATTACAACAGCACTGCATGGTTACTGGGGAAGAAGTAACATTTACTAAGCGCCTGCTGGGTGCCAGGAGCTTTCGCGTGGCATCTGGCTTCAGGACATTGTGGTTTATTTGGCCATTGTGAACAGGCTTGGGCCCTAACCACTTTCTGTCTGGCTTCCATGAGGAGAGTGTGGTCTGGTAACTAAGCCACCAAACTTCTGTGAACTTCTGGGACATCCTAATGCATTTGCATAGTACGTGCAGACTGTGAAGTTGTTGAGGGCAAAGTTGTGTGTGTTGCTGGATCTTGCCACCATGTCCTGCATGCTGTCCATAAGAAATACCTGGAATTCTCTGTCCAAAGAGCATAGTTAATGCTGTCAATGTCACTACCAGCAAGGGCTTCCCATTGTTGGTTTTATAGATATTCAGAAGTGGAGAGATATCCCTGTAGCAGGGGTGATCCAAGAAGGCTTCCCAGGGGAGGAGGGCATTTGCTTGTTTTTAGACAGAATCTTGCTCTGTCACCCAGGCTGGAGTGCAGTGGCACGATCATGGTTTGCTACAGCCGTGATCTCCTGGGCTCAAGCAATGGGAGGAGGGCTTTGAGCTGAGCTTGGAAGATGGGTATGAGCCCCTTTTGGCTTTATTATTTCCAGGAAACCATGTCCTTTCCGAGGCTGCTATGGGAGGCAGTGCTGGAGGTGTGTGCCTTCATCAGGCTGGGGAGGGAAGGCATTGCTGTCTGCTTTAGGGTTTTACCCTTGCAGAAATGTGACATCCTTGGGCTAGGTGGGAGAGCAGAGGGCAGCCCGTGGGGACGGAGTCAGAGCATTGTGTGGGGCGAGAGGAGGAGACGGGCCACCCGCAGTCTGCTTATATGCCAGGATTCGAGGGGAGTTTCCATGGACTCCCAGAGCAGTGGAGCAACCCTGGGGGTTGTCATGCCAACTGGGAAACTGAGGCTCAGAAAAGGTAAGGGACTTCCCCAAGGTCACAAAGAGTTGGTAGCAGAACTGGGGTTGGAGCCTAGGGTGCCCATGTGACCAGCTGCCCAGTGCTCCTTTCCTTTCCCCTTTGTCCTCTTTGGAGACATGAGCCCTTGAACTGGGGCCCTATGTCTTCATTAAGGCCCTGCGCATTCCAGACACTTGAGATCTGATTGCCGCCTCTGCCTTCTATCATAGTTCAGGGGCAAAGGGTACAGTTCAGATGTGGGATTCCATGCAAAGGGGGAAAGAATAAACCAAGGGCCACATATGTAAAAAGCAATTTGATGCATTTCTTTTTTATATAGAGAACTACATCTGACATTAAAAACAAGATCCATGAAATAATCATAAGCCTTAGCACTGCCCAAGTTGTGTAGAGATAGTTTATATATGCCCTACTCAGCCAGGTGTCTCCTGGGAGCCGGCAGTTCTGACTGAGCCTCACATCCTCAGCTCCTGCTGTTGGAGTTCCCTTCATCTCCGCCCACCTCCTCCCCGCACCTGCTCTCCCCACCGCCTGCTCCTTTTCAGATGGCTCTCCCTCATGGTGGCTTCTCGTCTCGGCAGCCCAGAGGGGTCAGGAGAGTGAGACCACAGGGCACTCCCAGACCCCTTCCCTGGAACTCCTGTTGCCCTCACGGTCGGGCCCCATGAGGATAACTTTCAGGCAGTCTCTAGGGAAGACCCTAGGCCAGTGGAGGAACAGGGGATGCATGGAGCAGTTCCCAGACAGGGTGGGCTCTGAAAGGCTGCCAGGACCTTGGACTGGAGGCTGTTGTATAGGACAAAGGCCTCCTGTCATCTCTGTGAGCCCGTGTCTCCTTTCAAAGGGTCTGAGAGAAGGGAGACCTGGGCCATCTTACTCACTCCTGCTGGCGGCGGCCTACAGTTGTGAGTGGTGGAGGCTTAGCTGATTGGGTGCTGTGGGCTGCAGAGGGACACGGTCCTGGCCAGAAGGAGGAGGAGGGGTGACCAGCAATGCTTTGACACAGGAATATACCCGTGAGCGGTTACCCTGGGAGGAAGCAAGCCCCACCCCACCCCACCCCACCCAGCTCTTCATTCCTGGGCTCCCTAAGCCCATACCCAGACTTCCAGCCTCCATTCCCCATTCCTACCCCTCAGCTGGAGCTCCAACCCCAGACAGAGGATGCTGCCAGCAGTGGCCTGAGCTGGGGCTTCCTGTCTCACCACCAGGGCCAGACGTCCAGGGTGCATCCGGGAGCACTGTCTTTGCTCTGATTGACCTCTGGCTACTCAGTCAGCTGGGTCTGCGGGGGCCTGGCCGGAGGTCCACCCGGGGCTGAGATCTGTGAACAAAATCACCAGACACCATTTCCCATGTACGCTGGGGACACAGCCCTGGGAGGCAGGCTCTGACTCTCTTGGTTCAGACACATGGAAGGTGGGGAGAGAGAGACAGAGAGGTCTGGAGAGTAAGGGAGAAAGAAAAGCAAGGCGAGGAGGGTATTGGGTGGAGATGAAGTCGCTCTTGACTCTCCTTCCCATGGCTGTTTCTGTGGTTCTCCGATTAACCATGAGTCATTCTTATCCTTAAGCCTTGGAAGGCTCTGTTCCAGACTGGGATCATCGCAGAGTTCCTTCTTTGGGCTTACAGGCATCTGAAGCCATAAACCATTTCTCAGATTTATTCTTCCAGCAGATATATTAGGCCAGTCCCTGTGTTCAGGGAGGGTCCAGTTGCGTGAAGTCAAACTCCGTGCATCCTTCAGAGTCCTTCTCTGGTTTCCCCAGGAGGAAGTAATTGCTCTGCATCTTGTCTCAGAATGCCTTGGTCACTTATTTGTTCTACCACTTCTACCTGCCTGTCCCCAAACTCTTCCCCCAAACAGCCCAAGGCATGCCACCCCCACTCCCACCCTGTACTTCATTCATTTGTGGTTGTCCTTGATGAGAAATTCCACTCTCTGCCCTGGCTGGATTGAATAACTGGGGTTTGCAAAACTCCCAGCATAGCTCCTTCACAGCCTGGAATGTGCTGTGTGCCTGTGGGAGTCTTAAATCAAGTTTCTGCAACTATTGCCAACAGGAGGGGTAGCAAAACAGACTGGTGTGCCCACTTTGCTTCCTAGAGAGGTTTGTTTTCCAAAGGCCATGTTTGTCACCTTTGAACTGATGAACCCAAGACTTTAGATGTCTTTCTCCAGCTCTGCTCAGACACCATGGAAAGCTTGAGGGAGGCAATGAGAACTGTTGTTAAAGAAGCCATAATTGTTTAAAGAAGACATAAAATAAGAAGGGATTATTATTTAATAATATTAATAAAGGGATAATTTACAAATAATAAATATTTATTTACTATTTATTCCATGTAGGAGCAGGAAGACCTGCTAGAGTAGAAATGCCATTTCTCCCCAAACGGATCTATAGATTCATTGTGGTTCCAATCAAAGTTCAGTTCAGTTGATTTTTTTCCTGAGACTTGAGAAGATGATTCTAAAATGTGTATGGAAGATTCGAGATCTAAGAATATCTACGACACTTCTGAAGAAGACAGGAAGAAGAGACTTGGCCTACCAGATGGCATGATGTGTTGTAAAACTGAAGTTATTACAATAAGGAGGTTTGTTTAGAAACAGACAGAACAACCAATGGAGGAGATAGCCAGAAACAGCCCCAGGCTTATGGAAAACCTTAGAGTATGACAGTGGGGTCATAGCAGATCAGTGGGGACAGAAGGACTGGTTTGATCAATGGTGCTCTGACATTAACAAAAGTAACAAACAAAGTTGGGCATGGTGGTTCACACTTGTAATCCCAGCACTTTGGGAGGCTGAGATGGGAGGATCGCTTGAGCTCAGGAGATTGAGGCTGCAGTGAGCTATGATCACGCCACTGCACTCCAGCCCAGATGACAGAGTGAGACCCTGTCTCAAAGGGTCTCAAAAAAAAAAAAGAGTAACAAAAGAGGCTGTGTCAGAGAATGTCGGGGACCAAGGATTACAATTAACTAGGTTCTCTGTACTTGATGTCCAGTTTTTATAAAGGAAGAAGTCCTGTCCAGAGTCAAGGCAGGATTGACAGCAAAGTACTAGTGACAAAGACAAGTGAATGCGTCTTTGCTGGCGGCAGGAGGCAGCCTCTGCTGCTTTCTCAAGAGCTGACTTTGATTTGGGGTTGTGAGGGAGCCCCGTTCCTCAAGCATAAGTAGGGCCAGGTCAGTGGGATGGAGGTTCAGTGTCCCCAGAGCTTAGAGTACGGCCTGGTGGTCCTGGAGGTGGGGCTGGTGCTCCCTAGGGGAGAGAGAATGGGCCCTATAGCAGTTTGGATTGGGGGCACTGCCAGGACCTCCTATCCTTGGTCTGTTTTGCTTTCCTTACAGGAAAGGGGAGTGGGAAGGCAGGAACCCAGCTGCCCTGGCGATGTAGGAGAGAAGACTGTTTTCTCCTAAGTTGGTGAACACTTGCTGAGCCTTCCCTAGCTTGTGGCAGGAGGGTTGAAGCATGTGCCTTTTTCTTTTTCTTTGAGACAGAGTGTCACTCCGTCGCTAGGCTGGAGTGCAGTGGCGCGATCTTGGCTCACTGCAACCAACGCCTCCCGGGTTCAAGTGCTTCTCCTGCCTCAGCCTCCCAAGTAGCTGGGACTACAGGTGTGCGCCACCACGCCCAGCTAATTTTTGTATTTTTAGTAGAGGTGGGGTTTCACCATATTGGGCAGGCTGGTCTCGAACTCCTGACCTTGTGATCCACCCACCTTGGCCTCCCAAAGTGCTGGGATTACAGACATGAGCCACCGCACCTGGCCACCTTTTTTATAAGGATGGAATCTACCTTCAGAAAGGAACCTTGAAGGAGTGGTGAGGGGCAGCACCAGTGAGAGACGCTCTAGACTTGTGCTGTCCAATATGTGGCCACCAGCTACCTGTGGTCGAATTTAACTTAAAGCAAAATAACATGGAAAGTTCAGTTCCTCAGGCACCAGGGCCCCGTTTCAAGAGCTTGCTAGCCACACGTGGCTCGTGGATACCACACTAGGTGTTGGCATCATCTAGGAAGTTCTTTCAGCACTGCTGCTCTGCTATTGTCGGCTTTGTATTTTGCAAAGGTGTTTCCACCTCTTTCCCCCCAGTTATTCACAAAAGGCCCGTCTGGTAGCCCTAGTGGCTGGCCAGGCAGAGTTTTGGTTGTGAATCCTGACTCTCTCATGGGTTCTGTGCTGCTTAGTCTCTTTGGGCCTAGTCTGTGAAACGAGATTAGTCGTTTCTTGGGTGTTTGAGGGGGTATGTTGATGAAAGGAAATGAGATGATGCAGGTATGACCCCTGACAGGATAGTGGCACAGCATAATCACTATAAGAGCCAACAGGCTTTACTGTTTTACAGGTGAAAAATGAGGCCCACAAGCGGGAAGTGACACGGCCAAGGGTACTGAGCTCACCCATGGAGGCCCAGAACTCCTGCCTCCTCTGTTGCCTCTGCTGCTCCCGCCAGCACTCTGCTCTGGGACAGGGGAAGCTGGGGCAGCAGTGTGCAGAGCAGGTGACTGTCTGCAGGGTGGGCTTGGCCCGGGGCCAGGCAGGATGGGCCTCGGGGCAGAGGGCCTCAGGAAGGGAGGTGCAGGGTTTCTCTGGGCAGGAGGAGGGGGCCCTGCTAGTCTCACTTTATTCAAAACCTCTCTCAAGCCTTGGAGTTTAGCTCTTCCCCACCCCCTTTCAAGCTGGAAAGTCTGAAAAGCGCTTTGTTTTGGCCCGACATGGAGCCCTGGACCTCGATTGCTCCATGAGACGGTTGCAGAATGAAGTGGTTCTCAGGGCCTTCCAGGAACTGCGGGCTCCGACAGGGGGCTCATCCTGAAGTCCCGCACTCTCCCTCTTCCCTGTCCCTTTCATTCAAATTCCTAGAGCCCTCTTCACCTCTCCTGGCAGGAATGATATTTGCTTCCTGTAAACCAGGGGTTCTTACTTTTTGTGTGCCAGGGACCCTTTGGTTCTCTGGGGAAGCCTGTGGATGGATCCTTTTTCAGGACAAGATACTTAAATGCATAAAATGAAATACACACGGTTACAAAAGAAACCAATTATAGTAGGATACAATTATTAACATTTTATACAACCAAATTTTTGATGTAATAATGTGCAACTTTATCAGTGCATTCAATCACAAGATCTAGCAGTGACTAGCAGTGAGTCGAATACTATTGTAAGTTTGAAGTAATGAGGAATGTAAATGACATTAAAGATATGAGATTTCTACTGCTGACAAAATTGCAGGTGCTGTTAATACTACTTCAGTTTGTTGCCACATCCCACATGGAAGGGATATTTCAGTTAAAAGTAAACAAAAGTAAAGATGTGGATTGATTTTTCTCCATCTCCAGTTTGAAAGCTCCCTAAATTCCATCCATGGGACCATCAGTTCCAGCCTCTCTTACCCTCCCTTCTCAATAGTCTTCTGGCCCCTTGTGAGCCTACAGAGAGTAATACAGGGCCTGGAACACAACAGAGCCTAGCGTTTGCCTTTTAGGGCTGAAAATGGGCCTTGCAGGTCCTCATTAAGCACAGATTTGCCCCAGCTGTGGTGAGCCAGCCGGGACGGGTGACCAGATGCTTCCTTCAGGAGGCACAGGTGCTGGAATGCCTCACAGAGTCTCCTGCTTCCCAGCAGCTGCCTGGAGCTGGGCCTCCCCCTGCACAGGGGGAAGCAGGGTTCCAGGATGCAGGGCTCAGAGGGGACCTTCAGGCCTGGTTCATGTGGGGCCACAGGGCTCTTCTGCAGCCTGTTGAAGATGCCATGTGGTTCACAAAGCCTGGGCTTTTGGGCTTGGCTGTGGGCTGCCAGCAGCTCGCATTTTCCCTCTTTGGCCCTAAATGGGCATGGCCATGTGCCCCCCACCCCCAGCCCTGTTTAGCTGAGGCCATCCTGCTTGACAGATGGGCCATTTGCTTCCTGTGCTAGAGCTGAGTGGCCGGCTGCCTAGTGGAAGGCTATAATTAGCAGAGTGGAGCGGATGGGATTGCATGCTGGCATTGACAGATAATTTTATCCTCAGATGGATAAACTGATGTCATCAGAGATGTAAATATCATTTGGAAATTTCGAAGTTCCTGGGAAGGTTTATGCCGGCCTCTCCCCATGCCTGCTGCTCTTGGGGGCACTTGAATGGGGAGGCCAGAGAGGCCTGTGCTGTATGAGGAGCTGCCTGGGAGTTGCCTGCCAGGCTGCTGGGAGGGTTGGGGTGGCAGCTCCTTCTGCTAGACCAGGAGAAATAGGGCCTAGGATGGCTTGAGGGAGTCCTTGGTTTACATTTGCTTTGGGAGCTTTCCCATGGGGTTTATGGTCTGGGAATGTCTCAAGGCTAACTAGCAAGGAAATGGCAATGCTTTATAACAGCAGAGAGTGAGATCAGAGCAAGGGAAGTTTTGTTTTCTGCTGGCAAGGGTGTTCTGGAGTGGGTCCCAGGGCTCTGGGGAGCTTGTAAAAATAGAAGAAGCCACTGACTGCCTTTATGGAGCGGGTTGGGGTCAGTTCTGCTCAGCAGTGGGGCCAGTGGCAGCTCCGGTACTTGGGGGATGGTTTCCAAAGCAGAGTACCTTCACTCAGAAGCACAGCCTCAGGCAGGAAGGAGGAATGGGAACAGGCTGGGGGCAGGGGAACGGGGAAGGATGTCAGCTGTCCCCATCCTGCCAAGGAAGAAAAGGATTTTTTTTCTTTTACAACAGGGAACATAGAACTTCCAAAAGTATATTGGGCCAGTTCTGAAAATGTTAAGATATAATAGTTGTGTTGGTTCCACGACAGGGTGAGAATTATGCTTTTTATCAAAATGGAAGATAAAACCCTACCTCTGCCACCCTCAAGTACCCGAGTCCTTGAATATTTTATTTACTCCATGCCTGGGCTCTGAAAACTTCCATGCTCTATGGGGTTCTTATTTAACCATGATTCTCTGCTTTGAGGTGGATGAGCCTCAGGGCTCTTTTATTTGTCCAGGTTGAGTTTAGTGAGTGATTCCTCACAGGTGGAGTCACTGAGGAGGGGGATTGGCCTTTTTTTTTTTTTTTTTTTGTCTTTTCTTCTTCTTTCTCGAGACGGAGTCTTGCTCTGTCACCCAGGCTAGAGTGCAGTGGCACAATCTCGGCTCACTGCAACCTCCACCTCGCTGGTTCAGGCGATTCTCCTGCCTTAGCCTCCTGAGTAGGTGGGATTACAGGCACGTGCCACCATGCTCGGCTAATTTTTGTATTTTTAGTAGAGATGGGGTTTCGCCATGGTGGCCAGACTGCTCTCGAACTCTTAATCTCAGGTGATCTGCCCACCTTAGCCTCCCAAAGTGCTGGGATTACAGGCATGAGCCACCGTGCCCAATCTGGACTTGGCTTTTTAATGGCTGCTCACCATTGCTCTCCGAGGACCTGGGGTACTTAGGCTGCCCTCGAACAGTGATTTCTCCATGTTCTGAGTTTTGGAGTATGACTGACCGGATAGTCTCTGGTTTACCTTTCTTTACCAAAAGTAAATATTTTCATGGTCTCCATTTTCCTGTAGAGGGTGAGTGTGTGTGTGTGTGTGTGTGTGTGTGTGTGTGTCTTGCCTTCTAAGGCCAACTTGTTAGTAAGTGGCTGGTGGCCGAGCTTGTCAGTGTCTTGAGTCCCTCCTGGCCCATGTGTTGGAAAGGCATCCTTCTAGACTGGGGGAAGGGTCTCACTAATCCTGGATTAACTTTCAAGCCAAGGGGAATGGCACTTAGCCTTGAAACATAGCAGCGTACTGGATCCAAGTGAGATGGTTTCCTGGTAATCCTCTGTTATCCTGTGTTTCTGCATAAGCTCTGTCTGCTTGTTTGACTTCTGGCTTCCCTGTCAGGCATCAAAGCTTACGAGGAAGCAGTCACTTCCCTTTACTCAGGATTTAGCTCTCTTTAGAAGGAGGTCATGGACATCTACTTGAGGACATGATGATCAGTAAGGAGACCCATGAAGTCAGTTTAAGGCTCAGGCAGCCCTGTGAGTGGCTGGAGGGGCAGCCTCCTCGGTGTTCTGCATGGTGACACTGGGATGGCTGTGCTCATGTCACTTCCCACCAACATCTGTCTGTATCATCCCTTCCTTTCCTTGGACCCTAGCTGACAGCACCGTGTCTTCCACTTACTCTCCCATGCTGCCTTCAGCTTAGTGGAGAAGTCCAGTTATCTGATGACTTGTCCCTGCCCTTTGGAATATGTGGCCCAGAAAATCAGAATCCTTGGACAGTCAGGGGACTGGGTAGACAGTGCCTGACTTGAATTCAGAGGGTCTGTTGGAAAGCCCAGATCTTGTTCATTCAGCAGATGTTGATCATAAATGCTGATTCTACTTCCTCAGTGTCAGAATGTCTAGGTGCTGGGGATGTCCAAAGCAATTGAAAAACCCCTCCTGGAGCTTATGTTCTAGTGAGGAAGACAAATTAAAAAAAAAAACAAAAACATAAAAAAACCAACCAGAAATAGTGTAGTATGTTAAATATGGGTAAGTTCTAAGGAGAAAATAAAAAAGAGAAACGAGATCAGGAGTTTCACGGGGAGGAACTTCCCATTTGTAAATAAAGTGGCCCTGAAGGGCCCCCGTTTGCAGGTGGTAACTGAGCAAAGAAGAGAAGGAGGTGGGGGAGTGAGCCATGCGGGTGTCAGGGAAGAGCATTCCAGGCTGTCAGAACTGCCTGTGCCAAGGCCCTGGGGTGAGCACACATGGCAGTTGACAAGCAACAAGAAGCCTGGGTTTTCCTGGTGGAAAGTTACAGGGTGTTCTGTAACAGCATGTCCACTGTTAGAAAAGTTGAGAGTGAGGGATTCTACTTGCGAATTCCCTCAAAATTCTTCCTGCTTCACCCTTTGGCCTTCTCTGTGGTCATCCTGAAAGTAAATTCTGTGTTATGGTACTGTGTGAAATGTCTGTCGCCCTGAGCACTTCTGGAATGTTTTTTGGGTGACCTGCCTGTTTAATACAGGTCACGGCGGCCTCACACTTCCAGGTCTGTAGTGTTTCCACGTTCATTCTCTCACGAGAGCCGTGGTGTGAGCAGTGCAGAAATGAATGTCTTCATGCCTGTCTTTCAGATGAGAACACAGAATCACATGGAAATGCCTGTCCAAGGCCAGGGTTAGCAAGTAGCAGAGCTGGGGCTCGAACCCATGTTCTCTGACCCTCCAGCCAGTGGCATTTCCCCTAACCCATCTGTACTCTCCTCTAAAGTGGCATCTCCAGATTGGGTCTGTATTAGTCTGCTAGGGCTGCTATAACATCAAGTACCAGACTGAATGACTTAAACAACAGACATTTATTTTCTCACAGTTCTGGAGGTTAGAAGTCCAAGATCAAGGTGGCAGGGTTTTTTTGTTTGTTTGTTTGTTTTTTGTTTTTGAGATGGACTCTGACTCTGTCACCCAGGCTGGAGTGCAGTGGCACAATCTCGGCTCACTGCAAGCTCCACCTTTTGGGTTCACGCCATTCTCCTGCCTCAGCCTCCCGAGTAGCTGGGACTACAGGAACCTGCCACTACGCCCGGCTAATTTTTTGTATTTTTAGTAGAGATGGGGTTTCACTGTGTTAGCCAGGATGGTCTCGATCTCCTGACCTCGTGATCTGCCCGCCTTGGCCTCCCAAAGTGCTGGGATTACAGGCATGACCCACCGTGCCCGGCCTGCAGGGCTGATTTCTTCTGAGGCTTGTCTCTGACTTGTAGACGCTGCCTTCTCCCTGCGTGTTCACACGGTCTTCCCTCTGTGCGTGTCTGTATCATAATCTCTTCCCCTTATAAGGACACCAGTCATATTGGATTAGGGCCACCTTAGTGACCTCATTTTAACTTTAATTAGTTCTTTAAGGACCCTGTCTCCAAATATAGTCACATTTCGAGGTACCGGGGGTTAGGATTTCAATAGAGGAATTTTGGGGAAACAGTTCAGCCACTAACAGGACCCTTTATGTGCCGTAACCTGGGGCAAGTCTCCCACGCAGCAGGTACCACAGCCCCAGATGACTGTTTGCTTTGGAAAATCAAGTGACCTTAGTCTCTTTCTCACCCTCTGTTTTCTTGCTGCAGCTGATCGGGGCCCTGGTCCTATCTGTGGGCATCTATGCAGAGGTCGAGCGGCAGAAATATAAAACCCTTGAAAGTGCCTTCCTGGCTCCAGCCATCATCCTCATCCTCCTGGGCGTCGTCATGTTCATGGTCTCCTTCATTGGTGTGCTGGCGTCCCTCCGTGACAACCTGTACCTTCTCCAAGCAGTGAGTGGACCACACCACCCCTCAGCTGGGACTCCCCAGGAGAGCTGCGGCACCTGCCCCTGTGCCCTTGGGCAGCTCAGTTTCTTTGGTCCCTGCCTCAAACCACCTCCTTTAGAGAGCTCCTTAGATCAGCCCATCTGATCATACTGGCCCAAGAGTGCCCAGGCCACCTCCCCTTCTGCATGTTAAAGCTGATTGGAATACTGCTCTTACTTAAACTCTGTGTTCATCTGGATGCTCAGTTGTGAGTAGGAAAAACCACACTCAAATGAGAGCAAGGAAAGACAAAAAAAGGAGGTGGTGAGTCATTAGCTCATGCAACCAGCAAACCCACACTGGGTCCAGGGGTTTAGATGGCGCCACTGGGCAGGGTTGGGCAATCTCCCTAGCCCCTGCCAGCCGGGGCTGCCCCCTTTGCGGTGGTCGCTGCTGGCCTCAGGCCAGCAGAGTCCTTATGGTTCTAGATTTCAGGGAGTCTTTCCTACCAGCTCTGGCCAAAGTCCCAGGACTCTGGTGGGCCTGGCTTGGGCCATGTGCCCATTCTGGGATGGGGCATGGGGAGTCAATCCTATCTGCATCCCATTATTGTGGGGTGAGGGATGACTCCCCAAAGTTGGGGGTAGTGAGTAGGCAGATCCGTTCACTCTGCACTTGTGTGTCTCTTGACCTCATTGTCTCCCCCTATATGGGAAGCCCCTGCAATCCGCTATAAACCGGGTTTGGGTGCTACTTGAGGCTGGAAGTTGCCGAAATCAGTTTGGATAATGCCTGCTCTCTAGTAAAGGGCAGAGGTGGGGGTGCATATCCTCTAAGCTTCAGCCATCCCCCTCACCCACTCTGGGGGATCTGGGAGGTCACATCTGAGGGCTCTCTGTGGGGAGCTGGAAATACTGCCCCAGCCTGCCCATTAAGCCAGGCCCAGCCCCTCTGGCTCAGTGGCAGTGAGGTCCAGCTCTCTTATGGTGGTGGGGGAAGGGTGTGCTCTTCCACATAGACCCCCAAGACGAATGGAGGTGACGATCTGGCTGGGACAGCTGAGTCACTCTGCCTGCCCTCCGGCTCCAGAGACAGATTTTCCTGGGGCCTGCCTGTCCACGTCCACGTTCTCAGGGGAGGAAGGGGCAGAGGCCTGGGAGCTGATAGGAGCTCCCCTAGGGACGCTTCTCCTTGTGCTTGCTGTTGGAGCAGATGGTGCATCCCCTGTACCCCACACATGCCCTCTGCCCCTCTCCAGGTGAGTCTCTGAATTCTGTTTTCCAGTTCATGTACATCCTTGGGATCTGCCTCATCATGGAGCTCATTGGTGGTGTGGTGGCCTTGACCTTCCGGAACCAGGTGGGCCTGTGGATTTGTGTATCGGCCATGTGTGTACGGAGCACCCACTGTGGGTGCCTTAGGCTGTTAACTAGGGGTGCAGCAGTGAGCAGGGCAGATAACCCCCATGGAGCTTTCATTCTGCTAAAAGAGAATGACAGACACTGAACAAGTAAAGCAGTGACTAAGAAAATGAAGCAGGCTGACATGAGAGTGCCTGGGGAGGAGATGGGAGGACCGTGCTGAAATGGTAAAAGGAGCCAGCCGAGTGAGGTCCCAGCAGAGGGAAGCTGAGCAGAAATGAGCTTAGCATGTGAGCAAAACAGCGTGGAGGCCATGTGGCTGAGGATGGGTGGGGTGGAGAGGGGTGGAAGGTGACGTCGAAAGGGCTGGTCAGGCAGGTCACAGAGGTCCTTGTAGGCCATGAGTTAGGAGCTTGGAGTTTTTTCTAGAGGTGGCAGGAGCCTTTGGAGAGTCTTACGTGGGAAGCGATGTGACCCAGTTTATATTTTACCATGGCTGCTGAGTTGGGGAATGGACAGGGAAGAGTTGAAGGTGTACACAGGGGCCCAGCTGGGAGGCTGTGGGGGTCATCCTGGGAATGGGGTAAGATGACTTGGACTGAGGTGGAGGCGGTGGGCCTGGGCTGAAAAGGTGATTTGGTGTGTGTTTTGGAGGCAGTACCGTCAGAGGCTGTTGTGCTGTCTAGAGGAGTGAGGAGAGGGGCAGGTTGACAGGATGATGCCTGGCATCCTGACCCTGGCAGGGTTTGCAGAATCAGGGCGCCTTAGAGCCAGAAAGGTTCTCATGGCTCCCGGCTCTGGCTCCTTCAGGCAGGATGTATGCACTTCATACTAGCTGTGCCACCTTGGGTGAATTGCTTGGCCTCATGGATTATTAGGGGACACCTAGCTCACAGATCTGATGAGAGAATGCATGTGAAGGACTAGTCATGGTTCTGGCACATAGTGGTCAAGTCCCCACAAGAAGCTGGTGGTGGAGCAGGGCTGACTCCAACCCAGGACTCCGTCTTTCCTCCCATAATCTTCTTCCTTTGTCCTCATCCTGCATTGCTGCCATAGGTGGGGCTCGAGGAGCAGGGCGTTTGCAGAAACCCCATTCTCTGTGTCCACTGCCTGGCCTGCACCCCTCCCTGCCCCAGATAGCTTGGTCCTGGTGCAGCTGGACAGTCGCTGCTGGGACATGCATTAGGGCTGTGAGCCAAGTTATCTTTTTTTAAAAAAAATTGTTTATTTATTTTTTTGAGGCAGGGTCTCACTCTGTCACCCAGGCTGGAGCAGTGGTGCGATCATCGCTCACTGCAGCCTCGAACCCCTGGGCTCAAGTGATCCTCCAGCCTTAGCCTCCCAAGTAGCTGGGACTACAGTCATGCACCCCTGTGCCCAGCCAAATTATCTTTGTTGTCAGCAGTTGCTTTTAAGGCAGCAGGTGCTGTCCCACAGCCCGCGTTGTGCAGACCTCTCAGATGGCCCAGGGTCTGGCCCTGTGAAAATGTTCATGGGAGTGTGATTCCAGCTCGGGTGGGAGCAGGGACCACACTAGTTCTGCTGGGACCTCCTGCAGTGGGACCTAACCACAGGCAAGTCTGCACACCTGGAATCCAGGGGCCTTACTGTCTTATGAGCCCCAGGAAAGGGGCTTTATTCCATTTGCCCGTGAGACTGCTTCTCCCTTTTCCTCTTTTCTACCTGCCCCTCCCTTTGCCTCTTTTCTGCTTATCAGAGCCTCTCTTCTGAGCTGGCAGATCCAGCATACTGGTTCACTTTCCAGCAGACTTGAGGGGAGAGAGCTTTATTCCATTTGCCCATGGGGCTGCCTCTCTGTGCAGGCAGCAGAGCTCCTGGCCAGCCTGCGGCTTTCCAGGGGCTACTGGTTAGTGCTTTCCTGGCTGGAGCCCAGGTCCAGTTTGTGGCCAACTAAACAGACTGCTGGATAGAAGGAGGAATCTCCACTAGCCCCTGACCCCAGACAAGGTTTCTGCTGCTAGGCATGGCTTGACGGTCAGACTGGAGCGGCTTCTCCACCCATACAGGGGCAAGTGGCCATCCCATCAATGGAGTCATGGAGGCACACAGAAGTTAAGAATTCCCCTGAGAGCACACAGCAAGGCAGAGGCGCCTCAGGAATGCTTCCCAGTCCTGTCTTGCTACATGCCCCTCCCTGTCTCTCTTTTCTACTTGTCAGAGCCTCTCCTCTGAGCTGGCAGATCCAGGATGCTGGTTCACTTTTCAGCAGCTGTGAGGGGAGAGATCTTTATTCCATTTGACCATGGGGCTGCCTCTCTGTACAGCCAGCAGAGCTCCCGGCCGGCCTGCGGCTTTCCAGGGACTATGGGTTAGCGCTTTCCTGGCTGGAGCCCAGGTCCAGTTTGTGGTCAGCAGCGTGCATGGCCTTCATAAACCATCCTTCCATGATGGGCAGCAGTTCTAGTTTCTAGCGCACTGCTGCAAAGGCCATTTGATTTGTCATTTTCCAGTGCCCTGTAGGTCAACAGAACATCACCTCCTTCTTTCAAGTGATGGAGCTGGGCTGAGATGAAGGCCTTGGCTGGCGGAACGTCCAGGGGCCCTTCAGTGCTCACAGCTTAGGTTTCCTTGGGCCTGAGGTCAGGCCTGATGGTTTCCCGTCATCCCCAGACCTTGCAGGTGCGGTAGCCTGTGAAGGGTGCTCCTTCCCCTTGGGTAGTGTCACCTCATGGGGAGGGCCTTGGTATGCAGCCCAGGAAGGGTCTTCACTGACGCCTCTCCGCTGTTTGGAGGCTCAGGCCATGATTCATCATCTTGAAAACTTAAAAAATGAGATACAAAATTATAAATGCAGTAAGATCTCTACAATGAAAAAAAAATAGGTCTAGAAAAAGACTTAAAGGAATGGAAATATCAGCATGTGAACTCATATTTCCTCTGAGGGATGAGACTAGGGTGATTTTTCTCCTCCCCTTTATATTTTTCCCTAGCTCTCAATTTTTTTTTTTTTAATAATCAAGGGGAAAATATCACAAAAAGAAAAACAATATCCCTTCCAACTCTAATGTGATATGATTTTGTAAAACAGGAGTCAGGCCAGTGGTGGAGATGGGGAAGGAGTAGCCTGGCTGTTGATGATGGTAGGAAGGGCAGTGTAAGATGGAGAAAAAGGTGAGGAGCAATCAAGGTCAACCTCCAGGAAGAGGTGATTTCCCAATTCCATTTTTCCTTGATCAAGAGGATTTCTCTGAGCCACAACGTAACAAGTTCAGTCTCCAGTGCCACGGGCCCTGTTAACTCTGAGTTATGACAAATCAGAACAAGTCATTAGGCTAAGGATTACATGTTGGGTTCTCAGCGAGGTGCACAGACCACAGCCACAGCCAGGCATTGAAAGCTAAACATACTCCTGGATATAAGAAGGAAACTCCCCCAGCCTTTGACCCCAGGCAAGATTTCTGCTGTTAGGCATGGCCTGACAGTCGGACTGGAGCCGCTTCTCCACTCATACAGGGGCGAGTGACCATGCGCTGGGGAGCCGGGCACAGAGCAGGCCTTAGGAGCAGGAGAAGTATGACACCCTGACCCCAGCCAGGGGCCAGAGGAGGACCTGAGTGACTTCCCCAGCTGTCTGGGTCTCAGCCCTCTTGATACTTGCTCTTGTCCCAGCTTGTTCTGGGACTTCTCGTGAGGGTGTCAGGTGTCAGAGGTGGGCAGCTCCTCATGTTCCCAGCCAGGTGCAGCTGAGCATGGACACCTGGAGGGTCCGGGCAGTAGCGGGTGTGTATATCCCCATCCCAGGCCTCCTCTCTCTACCACCACGGTAGGATCAGTGGACACTGTGGTCCTACCTGACACTGTGGTCAGGGAACAGTGGGGAGCACCAGCCTGCCTATTTTATCATGGCACTGGCACAAGCTGGCTCTGGGCACAACCTTGAGGTCAGAGGCAGGAGAAAGTAGGTGGCACCATGGCTGTCTTGGCCAACACCTGAATATATACAGTTGTCCCTTGGTGTCCGAGGGGGATTGGTTCCAGGACATGCCCCCCCACCAAAGGATACCCAAATCCACGCATGCTCAAGTCCTTTACATAAAATGGTGTAGTACTTGAATATAACCTACACGCATCCTCCCGTAAATCACTCCTAGATTACTTGCAAATACCTAATACAGGACCGGGCATGGTGGCTCATGCCTATAATCCCAGCACCTTGGGAGGCCAAGGCAGGCGGATCATTTGAGGTTAGGAGTTCGAGACCAGCCTGGCCAACATAGTGAAGCTCTGTCTCTAGAAAAAATACAAAAAGTAGTTGGGTGTGGTGGTGGGCACCTGTAATGCCAGCTACTAGGGAGGCTGAGGCAGGAGGATCGCTTCAACCCGGGAGGCAGAGGCTGCAGTGAGCCATGATCACACTACTGCACTCTGTCCAGCCTGGGTGACAGAGTGAGATTCCATCTCAAACAAAAAACAAAACAAAACAAAACAACCAAATACCTAATACAGTATAAATGCTGTGTAGATAGTTGCTTATGCTGTATTGTTCTTTAATTTGTATTATTTTTTACTGTTGTGTTGTTATTTTTTATTTTTCCTTTTCCCAAATATTTTCCATCCACGGTTACTTGAATCTGCGGGTACAGAACCCGTGGATGTGGAGGGCCGGCTGTGTGTCTTTCCCACCTACAGCAGAGCTGTTGGCCGTCCAGAAGTAGAGAGTGCTCCTCGCTGGTCTGGCCAGGCTCCCCAACAGGTGTGCCCCACTGTGGACAGCCGTCGGGGAGTGAGGCTGGAGCCCCCAGTCCCAAGGACACTGAAACATAACCCTCCCCTACCATGGAGATGAGCCTGTGACCCCGGCCAGGCTCTGAGGAAGGGTCTGGCAGATGCTCACTCCACACGCCCCTTCCTGCATTCTCTTTTCTTCTGGCTCCCTGGGTTCTCTTCCATTCCTGGTTGTCACATTAGGCTTCTATCGGGACTGGAGCAGAGGCTAGGGTCCAGGGGCAATGAGGACAAGTCCCCATTCTAGAGGGACTGGGGAAAGGCTGAGATGATGGCTTGGCTCCAGGTGCAAATGAAGGAAGAAAATCCTGGGCCAAGCACCTCTCCTCCAAGTGTTTGTTTTGTTTTTGAGACAGAGTCTTGCTGTGTCACCCAGACTGGAGTGCAGTGGTGCAATCACAGCTCATTGCAGCCTCAGCTCCTAGGCTCAAGCGGTCCTCCCACCTTAGCCTCCTGAGTAGTCGGGACTACAGGTATATGCCACCATGCCTGGATAATTAATTGTGTGTGTGTGTGTGTGTGTGCAGATGAGGTCTCACCATGTTGCCCAGGTTGGTCTCGAACTCCTGGACTCAAGTGATCCTCCTGCCTTGGCATCCCAAAGTACTGGGATTATAGGCAGGGACCACCGTGACCAGCTCCTCCTCCAAGTTTGAGAGCTAGGCCCGCACTAGACCAGCAGCAGGGCCTTCCCAGCCTCAGGTCTCAGGTTGACATGGAAGTGGTGTTAGCCAGAGGCAGCCTAGGGGACCCCTAGCCTGCTCCCTCCCCAGAGGGGGTCTTAGTCCTATGCAGGCAGCTGGCCTGGTAGGAGACTCCAGCAGCCGCCCCTTCCACTCCTTTTCCTACCCCTCTGTCCTCTGTGCTGGAGGAGCTGCCGCCACATGCCTCACCTGCCTCAGTTCCTCATTCATTTAAAAACCCTGAGAGAGGGGTGATGTGGAGGCTTCAGATAAAAACTAGGTTTAAAAGACAAAGCTAGAAAGGGCAGTTCTTCATAGCTTTCTTTGGTGCTTTAAACAACATGCTTTCAAACTTTGTGGCCTTTGATGTTTGCTTACTCTTTGCTTAATTTAGCTTGGTTTTCTAGTCCTCACTGGAACTGCTCCTGCTGGCATGGCCTGGTTTGGAGGGGGATGGGGTGGGGGCAGTGGCCCTGCGTATGTTGGGCATCTGAGAATGGCAGAGGAAGCTAGAATTCTCTCTTCCCTGTCCTCTGAGTGGCTCCCCTGGTCTCTCAGAACATTACCAGTACTGTCAACGTGGGCATAAGCACTTTCCAGTTAACAAACTGCACAGCCAGCTTGCCTCATGGGATCTTCTCACACACACCCCCCACCCCGCCATCGCCCCTCACAGCACAGGAACCATCTCAGTGTCCTCCTCGTCTCCCTGGTACACATACACACGTGCACACAAATACAAGTAGTGCACACTTGCAAGAGCCAGCAGGCCCCAAATTGCTCCCTGATGGGTGTTCGGGGCAGCTGCTGTCCATGAAGCCCAGGGACATCTGTTGCTCCTGCAGGGCCCCCCTTCCCCCAAAAACTGGGCTCAGCTTACCAGATGGAAGGCCTAATTTTTCGAGGCCCCTCTTGAAGTCCGAACCTTGGAAAGTGCCCAGGAGCCGGGATGGTTTGGGGATGGTTTGGAGAGGCAGGCTGTGGCTGTTCACCAGAGATGCAGAGCCTTTCCCCACAGCCACAGAGCAGCCTCTACTCTGCCACTTCCCTTCCTTCCTGCCCTGGGCTTCCCACCTTCATCACACCCTGTTGGCAGCCCTGGGAGAGTCCAAACAGCACAGTGGCCAGTGGGGGTGCTGTAAGTGGGCCAGTGGGCCCAGGTAGGTGCAGAGGACATGGTGGGCCAGGACTGTGTCTGTGGTGCCTCGAGAGTAAGGGCAAGCCGCCTGGGAGGAACCTCCCCACGTGTGGCCTTAGGCAAGGCCCTGACCCTGGCGGCACCCCAAGAGTACGTAGCTCAGCCAAGCGTGTCGTTCAATGCTGTAAGCTCATTCCCCTGCCCCACCCTGGATGGCAGACTGGCCCCACCCTGGTGTCCTGTTTTTTAGGCACCCGCAACCACACCCTAGCCAGCTGGCTTGTCCCTTCATCACCCAGAGGAGCAGGCACCCAAGGATGAAAAAGCTTCGTGAGCTGGGGGCCTCTGGGAGGGTGGGCCCGGGGCCAGGAGAATCCTTGTTCTGCTCAGGCTGCTCGGCTGGAAGGCAATGCTCCCACCCAACTTCTGCCCTGGGGGTCAGTGCCAGGCCCGCGAAGGGCCATGGGTTGGTGAGTTGACAGCCGTTCACAGGAGCCTGCATCTCCTCTTTTCTCTTGGGGCTGACTCCAGTCTTCTGCAGTCCCAGGCCTGCTCCAGAGCTGCGTTTATCATCAGCAGAGGACTTTCCTTCTGGCTACAAAGGCCAGTTTCCCCGAGCCCATCTCCTTTTTTTTTTTTTTTTTTTTTTTGAGATGGAGTCTCGCTGTGTTACTCAGGCTGGAGTGCAGTGGTGCCATCGCGGCTCACTGCAGCCTCTGCCTCCCAGGTTCAAGCGATTCTCCTGCCTCAGCCTCCCGAGTAGCTGGGACTACAGGCGCATGCCACCATGCCCCGCTAATTTTTGTATTTTTAGTAGATACGGGATTTCATCACATTGGTCAGGCTGGTCTCGAACTCCTGACCTCAGGTGATCTGCCCACCTCAGCCTTCCAAAGTGCTGAGATTACAGGTGTGAGCCACCGCGCCAGGCCTCGATCTCCTTCTTTACCTTGACTTTGAGCAGAGTGAGGCTCAGGGAGGAGGTGGGTGCTACAGGCTTTGTTCATCTTTTCCTGATCCTGGAGATAATTTTGGGAGATGGCTCCAAACCTGAAACTTGGTTTCTTAGCAAGTTTGTCAGACTGGGAGTTTGACACCCTGGTCCCAGCGGCTCTCTGCCAGTGGCGAGCTGGACAACCTTGGACTAGCCACATCGCTCTATGGGCTGCAGGGTGTTTGTGAGAGTGGGGCTGGCCAGGACTCGACCCTCAGAGGCTGCCTCCATCACAGTCAGTTTTTTGAATAAGAGTTGGAGCCTCGGTTTCCCATGGGATTTGTTTCCCACCGACATGTGGGTGCGAAGTAGTACCATAGAGTATTCGTCTCCTTGAAAAACAGACAAATCTTGAATAATAACACCAGGACCTACGATGTGCCTGGTGTCCTGCTAAACACCTTCACAGCTTTTGTTCATTTAAATCTCACAACATTCCTATGAGGCAGAGAGTGTTTTCCTCCTGATTTTTCAGGTGAGCAAACAGAGGCTCAGAAGTTACAAGAAGTAGCAGAGGCCTGGGTGGCTGTGGGGACCGTGTCCTTGATTATGAGGCTTGACAGCCCCTCTGGGACTTGGTTTTTGATCCTCAGAGCTGGAAGTTACCTTAAAGATAGGCCTACGGGTTTGGCTCACAGTGGAGAAGCTGAGGCCCAGAGAGGAGAAGTAAGCCGTGATGGGGCCTGGAACCAGGATCCTGTTGTCCCAGCGTACGCTGTGGTGCCACCCCCGGGAATTGTCTGGCTCTTCAGGCCGGCAGCGCAGCCGAGAATGCCCCCTTTGTCCCCAGTCTCTGCTGATACTCGACCTCCGTGCTCTGAAAGCTGCAATTGTTACAGTGAGCTGGACTGCCCCCGCTCCTGCCCCCGCCCCTTCCCACTGTGGGGCCCTTTGTGCTCCTGGGTCTCAGCACAACAGCCAGGCTGTTGATCCAGAAAGTGCAGCGTGACTGGGAGAGGGCGGCCTGCCATGTTCCTCCTGGCAGGAATTGTCCCAGCCCCAGCCGAGGGGGACTGAGCGCTGCAGTGATGAAGAGAGCGGTCCATGTGAGGGAGGTCAGGAGACCTGAATTCCAGTCCTGGCAATACCCCACCCAGCCTGCTCTGTGACCTCACTCCCTCCCCAAGTCTCGGTCTCCTCATCTGTAAAACAAGAGGCTGGATAGTGGAGGAGTGTGGAGAGGCGCTCTGGAGGGCAAAGGGAAGATTCCAGTGTGGGCCCATCCCCGGGCGGTAGAAAGAACACTGGGCCTGGGACCAGGACAGCCAGGTCTCAGCTCAGGCATGGCGGCATCAGGGCTGTGTGTCCCCAAGCACAGCCCAGCCTCTCAGGGCCTGGGCTGTCTGGTCTGTAAAGGGAGTGGAGTGAATTACTCCTGCTGGAACATAGCACAGGGACTCAGGCATCAGGTGAACACTGGAGGCACCAGCACATGGCATTCTCTACCCATCCAGGCTTCCGGGGAACCTTGAGTTGGACTCCAGGAGTGTGTGGTTCTTTTTCTTTGTAATTTCTCCTTTTGAATAGACCATTGCCTTCCTTAACGACAACATTCGAAGAGGAATTGAGAACTACTATGACGATCTGGACTTCAAAAACATCATGGACTTTGTTCAGAAAAAGGTGAGCCAGGTGCTTTGGGGTAGAGATGCACCCCCCGTGCCTTTAGCCCCCCATTCAGGCCCCTGCTCAAGAAGATGGGGTGAGGGGCCAGGTGACTTATCCATTCCCAAAGCAGGTGACTGGCCAGGTTGGGAGGCAAGGGTAAGCATGGATGGTCCACCAAGGATGGGGAAGCCAGGACCCAACCTTCTCAGCCAGTCCTCTGCCCACATTCCTGGCCCAAAACCTTGTCACCCTTCTGTCCCTCTCCAGTTACACTGGCTTCCTATCTTCCACCCCCAAATACAAAGTCAGGCGTCGCTATAAGCAACCTTGCGGGGTCCTAGGGTACCACCCTCCAATGGGCAAGGATCCTCCTTCCTTGAGGGTGAGCAACCTCGAGGGGAGAAACCTCCCCCAGTCCAAAGCCCCCTCTGCCAAGTCTCTTCAGTGACAACTCACTCCTTGTCAAGTGAAAGACAGCCCTGATCGGGAGAAAGCTCTTCACTGATTTCAGTTTCCCCCAAATATGGGACACTGAACCAGACTCCTCTTACTTCCATGACACTTCTTGAATGTGATGATGATCCTGTTCCTTTTGGGACACATCTCTCCCCTCTAGGTCCACCCAAATCTGTTGGTGCAATACTACTACCAATAATAGCAGTGGTAGGGCCAGCCGCTGTCCTGGGTGGCTTTTGTACATCAACTTCACTTGGTCCTGAGCCTCAGCTTCCTCACCTGCATAAGGGGAATAATGACAGGAAGCTCTTGGGGCGTCGTCATGAGGATTACCTTGACTTAATTTAGGAGACGTGCTTAGAACAGTGCCAGGCACAGGGTGAGACCACAGCGCCAGCCGCGGGGATCGTTGGTATGTTCTCCTGGGTGAGGACAAACAGAGTGAGGGCCGCAGGACCACTCAGCCGGGGCAGCACTTCCTGGGACATAATCTTGGGGGCCTCAGCTGGCCTGGGCCCCTGTGCCAGCCCTCAGTGGGGACCAGCCTCTCCCCACACGCAGGGCCACTTGCTGTGGCCGCACCCTTGGCCCAGACCTTGTCTTCAGTCACAACAGGTGCAGCCTCTGGAAGGCCTTTTCCTGCCAGGGATGTGCCTGCCAGCTTGGGCCGGGAGAGCTGACTTCTGCTCCGGGTGGAGTGACATGTTTTTATTGGAACCAGCCTTTAGCTGGCTTGGGGATTTCATGTCTCCTGGGGTGGAGGTAGGAGGTGATTAATGCTGAATGAACACTTGCTTGGTGCCAGGCCCAGTGCTGAGTGCTTCCTGCATGGCACTATATGTAATCACAGCTCAGCTGTGCAGAGCTGCCATCCTTATTCTTGCTTTACAGACAACTCTCTGAGGCTCAGAGAGGCTGACCAACTTGCCTGAGGTTGCACAGCAGGGAGTGGTGGTCTGAGGATTTGACCTTGGGTCTGTTCCATTGCAAAGCAAATGCCCTTTGAACTGCATTGCAGAAAGACACTTCCAGGTCCCGAAACCTGATGGCTTAAGGGGCACTGTGGGGACTCTGAAGGGTGTCTGGCTACCAGGACATGTACCACAGCCCTGGTTGAGCCCTCCAGTCCCAGCTCCCTGCTTCAGCTGGCTGGCAAAGCTTTGCATGGTCCAGCCTGTGCTGCCCTCTCAGCCTCATGCTCTGCGCTCTCTCTGTTCCAGGCTTGCTGGCCTCCACACCTGTTGCTGAAATACAAGCTTGTTTCTGTGTGGGGCCTTTGCATGAGTCGGCTGGCTTCTTCCTGTCTCCGTGTTTCAGAGGAAATATCCTCTCTATAGAGAGCCCTTTTGTGACCTTCCAACCTAGAGCCGCCCCTCCCCAATCTTCCCCTGTTTCTCCATTTCCGGGGTGCACAGCACCTTTCCATCCAGTGCTCACTCTGTCTCTCCACTGGAATGTGTTCCACCTAAGCAGGGGCTGCGTTGCTTTTGCTCACCCTGTCTCTCCAGTGCTCAGGACAATGCCAGTCACATACCTGCCATCAGGAGGATTAGCAACTACTTCCTACAGGAGCAAGGAGGGGAGGCAGGGAGGGTTTGGCTAAGGGGAGAGTCCCAGGCAGATTGTGAGGTTCGGGTGCTCTCCTTGCTAAGGGCAGGGCCAGCTGAGCTGGACAGGGTGGCTCCTAGGGCGGGTGCAAAGGTCAGTTGAGGTGCAGGGACTTTCACAGAGTCATGCTTGGTCTCTGGGACTTTAAGGGCCATCTTTTCCAGCCCAGCACCTGCACTTGGGGACACGAAGATGAAGAAGGTAGAGGCCAGTTGTCAAAGAAGCCCCTTTCCTCCCAGTGTCTAGTCTAGTCACTATCCTGATATTCCATCAAGAGGCAGCCCAGCCTTGGCTTCCATACCTCTCCAATGACAGGGGGTTCACTACCATGTAGGCAGCCATGCCACACTTTGACAGCTCTGACTTGAAAGTGTACAGCCTCTCCCTGCACCAGGGTGACCCACATCATGAACTGCGTCCGTCTTCTGGCAGGGCCCTTTCCTGTCGTGGGAGCGGGGCCTGGGTGATGACGGCAGCTCCTCTTTCCTGCTTGCTTCCCTCCTTAGTTCAAGTGCTGTGGCGGGGAGGACTACCGAGACTGGAGCAAGAACCAGTACCACGACTGCAGTGCCCCTGGACCCCTAGCCTGTGGGGTGCCCTACACCTGCTGCATCAGGAACACGGTAGACACTGTTCCTGTGGGGGGTGGGGGGCTGTCAGGGACCCCAGATGGTACAACTCTTCTCTTGTTTCTCTCCCCAAGTTGAAGATGGGTGGTGTGGGTGGATGGCGGGGAAGTAGGAGTTGGTGGCAGAGCGGAGGCTTTCCTGATTCTCAAGGGCTCCTGAAAATGGAGCTTCTAGGGGTTGGGGGTGGGGAGGCCATATCTTTCTTAGTGGTGTTGGTTAACATCTATTGAGCACCTACCTTGTGCAGGCCTGCTCTGGGCACTTTGGTGGTATTTACTCATTTAGTATTCACAACCCTGTGAGGTACGTACTGTTATTTTACCCACTTTACAGATGAGGAAACTGAGGCACCCAAAGGCTGGGTGTCTTGCCCAAGGTTGGCAGGGCTGGGATGAAGTGCAGGCAGCTGTTACCTGAGCTACACTCTGGAGAACTGTGCAGGCCAGGTGAGGGCAGCAGGGAGAGGCGCCTAGGCCAGGGGAGCTTAGCCGGGGAGAGCTGGCTCTGCAGTGTTAGTGGAGCCTGGTAGAACCTGTACCTTGGACATCTCTATTAGTCTTTAGTCTTGAGGTCCTGGTGATCCTCAGCAGCAGAGTGCTTGGAAGGGGGTCTGATGACGTAAATGCCAGCCTCTTCTTCTTCCCAGCACAATCCTCTCGGCTCTGTCACCTTGGTCATTTGGGATAATGTCCTGTGTAGTCAGCGCTTAAGTGAAAGTCTTCATCAGTCCTTGTGTTTGACAAATGTGTCCAGAAACTGTTTCAGGATTGGAACGAGGTGGAGAGCTTTGCAATTACTCATGGGCCAGATAATCATGGAAAGTTTCTCTCCTGACATCCCCACCATTCTGTGCCCACTGCCAGATTCTGTAAACTGAGCAGCTGCGGGTGGGGGCCTCGCCCATGAGTCAGAGAGCCAGTGCCAAGTGCACTAGCTCTAAAAAAGGCTGGGCAGGAGGGAAACTTTGTTTGGAAATGTTAGCTGCCATTTTAGGGTAGTTCTCTGGGAAGGGGGTTGCTGAGGAGGAGCAGAGTTTCCAGAGAGGCCTGCATGGGGCGATCCTGAGCCTCGTCACCCAGGGCAGCAGCATCTGAATACCTAAGCTGAGATGTGGAAGCCGAAGTTGTATTCATTCATTCATTCAACACATTTTGGCTGAGGACCTACTCTATGCCAGACACATTTCCAGGTTCTGGGGGTGTAGCAAACAAAGTCTCTGCCTGCGTGGAGGTGACATCCTACTGGAGAAAACTGACAAACAAAATAAGTAAAAGATAGTTAGAGGGTCATAAATGCTAAGGAGAAAAAGAAAGTAGGGCGTAGAGGATTGCAGTTTGGGATACTGAGAAAGGTGAGATCTGGGTGAAGCTCTGAAGAAAGCGAGGAAGGTGTCTGGAGGAGGGGCATTCCTGGCAGCAAGAACAGCTGTGCCAAGGCCCCGGGTGGGAATCACCCCAGGGCGTTTGAGAAATGCACGGAGTGGCTGGAGCACAGGGAGTTACAGGGGAGGATGGTAGGAGTGGAGTCAGGGAGGAGTGACAGGGGCCATACAGGGCTGCATGGAAGAGCGGCACTCTGACTTGGTTTCACAAGAATCAGCCTGGCTGTTGTGAGGAACATGCTAGATGAAGGGATAGAGTTAGGGGCTGATACGCAGTGATCCAGGGGTCACAGGTCATCTTGTCCAGGAAGGTGCTCTTGGATCAGCACCTGTGGCAGCGGGAGCCAGAAGCGGGACTGGGCAATGAAGGGAGCTGAGCAGTGATGCAGCCTCAGCTCAGTTCGGCTGGAGGCCTCAGCCACATCTACAAGGACAGCTCTTCAGAGTTGTCCCCTACTGGGATGAGGGGGCCAGGCCTTCACACTCCCACCCACATTGACCAGGCATTGCATGAGTCCAGTGGTCCACCCAAGAAGGGACTTGCTGGCTCTGTTCAGCCAAGAACAGACTAATACACCAAGAGCAAAGAGAGGGATTGATTGATAATAAGGAATTGGCTTGTGTAATTATGGAGGCGGGCAAGTTCCAAGATCTGCAGGGTGAGTGGGCAGGCCAGAGACCCAGGAGAGCTGAGGGTGGAGCTCCCATTCAAAGGCTGATCAGGCTCCAAACCTAGGAACAGCCAGTGTTTCAGTTCACGCCCGAAGGTAGCCAAGCAGGGAGAAATCTCTTATGGTTACTGAGGAGAGGGCAGTCTTCTGTTCAGGCCTTCACTGATCAGATGAGACCTCTCCCCCTTGGGCAGGGCCATCTGCTTTACTTAGTCTGCTGATTTAAACATTAGCCTCATGCAGAAACATCCCTGCAGAGACACCCAGGATAATGTCTGGCCAAATATCTGGGCATCCCATGGCCGGGTCACGTTGACATATAAAATTAACGATCACATGAAGTAGTTACTGCAGGGGGCTGACAGCTAAGGGCTGCCCGCAGCATCCCTGCACCAGGCAGGAGAAGACAGATGCTTGGAGCTGGGTGGTGGTGGTGGTGTTGGAAGTGGTGACATTCTGGCTGTATTTTGCAAGTAAGCCTACAGGATTTGCTGGCATAGCAGATGTGGGCGATGAGTGAAAGAGAGAAATCAAGGAGGATACCCAGGTTTTGGTCTGAGCCACAGGAAAGATGGAGCTGCCACTGCCTGAGAGGGGAGGACTGAAAGGAGGCAGGAGGCGACCAGGAGCTCAGTGTGGACATGGGGGGCTTGAGAGCCTGTTCAGCATCCCAGCAGGGATGTCAAAGATGCGGTTGGATATAGGAGTCTGGAGTTCTGGGGACGACTAGGCTGGGGGTATAAACACGGACACCGTCTGCAGAGAGGGTAGAATCTGAAGACAGCATCTGAATGAGAGCACCGAGGTAGGGAGGAGCCTTCCCCTGGCCGGGGTTATCTGACCCTGTGTTACACATGACCATTGATTCTCCCTGTGCCACCACACCTGGATGATTTTCTCTAAACGTGAAACAGGGCATTCCCTTCCTCCATAGAACTGGTTGATTTGTGTCCAAATCTATTTATTTTACACTATACCATTCAACCTAGGATTTGAACAAGTACACAGGAAATATGTAGTGTAAAAAACTAAAATAACATTAAAAATCAGGACTGTGGAAACTGTATTCTCAGATAGGAGGCCTAGATGGTGGAGAAAAATATAAAATCCTGCTATCTAAGCCTCAGGGCCTCATGGACTCACTGAAAAGGAGCTGAGCCTCATTTCTGGTGGCTTGGAGCAGGGCTCCCCCACCTCTAGGCCATGAACCAGTACCGGTCAGTGACTTGTTAGGAACCAGGTCTCACAACAGGAGGTGAGCAGAGGGTGGGGGAGCATTACCGCTTGAGCTCCACCTCCTGTCACATTGGCAGTGGCACTAGGAGCACGAACCCTATTGTAAACTGTGCATGCAAGGGACCTAGATTGCGTGCTCCTTATGAGAATCAAACTAATGCCTGATGATCTGAGGTGGAATGGTTTCATCCTGAAACCATCTTCCCCCACCCCTCCGCACCCCATCCTGTGGAAAAATTGTTTCCCTTGAAACCAGTCTCTGGTGCCAGAAAGGTTGGAGGCCGCTAGCTTAGAGTTTCCTGGCAGCCAAAAGGAAAAGGGAGACATGGTCTGTTACATTGTTACTGTTCAGCAGAACATACCAGTTCTTCAGGAAAAGTAACTTTTTCTCTAACACTCAGCTTTAACAGAAATGTCTTAAATGAGCTTCCAATAGAGGATTTGAGCCATAGAAGTTCACATAGGGCTGTAAAATCTGGTTATAGCAGGGTATATCCTTGGGAGCTGTTGGTGCGGAGGGCAGCGTGCTTCTACATTAAATGGCTCCAGACTGCTGTGCCTGCTGAGCTCTTAGGACAAATTTTCACGAACCTCCCCTTCTTTGTTGTCGGCTACCCCTTAGGGGCCTGTCGTGAAGGCCCCCCTCCCTGTCCCATTAGCTGCTCAGTCTGCTCAGGGTGAGAGGATGCACACACGAACGTTGCTGTGATCTTCTGGCTGCCCAGGAGTCCCCTTTCTGACTTCCTGTCCTGTGGCCCTGTGCAGGATGGAAGAGGCTGCTGGACCCTGGTCTTGGGGCCTGTGAACTTCAGCAGAGCCTCTTGTAGAATATCGATTCTGTGGTCAGGCAGGTAAACCCAGGCAGGCTTTACTTTTGGAAAGACTATGGATGCATCCTCTGGCAGGGCGAGGTGAGTCCCCCCTGGGCCTGGAGAAGGGTTCTGGGCTCTGGCACCAGAGAGGCCTATGCCAGTCGCCTGTCTGCTAAGAGACTTATCACCCCCGGGTCACCAGGGCTGGCCCAGTGAAGTCACTCTTGTCACCTCCTTACGTACCATGCAGCTTACCTATTTGTTATGTTCATTATCTCCCTTTCTGCAGCGTAAGTTCCATGAAGGTAGGGACTTTGTCTTGTTGTTCAAGACTTTTGTATTTCAAGTGACTAGAACTGGGCTTGGCATGCAATAGGTGCTCAGTTAATATTTGTTCAATGAACGAATGAATGATGAACCAACGAGATGGAAAGCATTCACTCCCATCATGTGCCCGTGCACCTGCTCTCCAGGCCTGACCCTCTCCATTGGGGTCGTGTTTATGGCCTGGAAGGGCCAAAAACACTGGCTGGAACTGAGGCTACCTGGAGAACCAGCTAGACCGAGGGAAGTTATCTTGCCTGCACATCAAGCCCTGACATTTAGATTGACCCAGATGACATCTGGAGCCCAACCCTCTTTCTTGGAAGGAGAGAAGACACCCTCCCTTACCTTTCCAAGGGCAGGAATTATGAACAAATCACACCTGCCAGCATTCCTGTGCTTCTCCATGTGTCCGGCCCTATGATAAGCACTTTACATGTGCATCTTACTTTATGTCCAGAACAGCCCTAGGAGGTGGGGTTCTGTGATCATCACAGCCTATTCATTCATTCATTCATTCATTCATTCGCTCAGTTAACAAATATGTATTAAGTACCTCTGCGTGCCGGTTCCTTGGCAGCCCACCTAAGGTTGGTCACAGCTCCTAAGTGGCACAGCAGGATCTGGACCCAGGAAATGTAACACCAGAGGGTACACTGGGGGCTCTGCTGTTGACTCCCTGAGTCATCACTGGCGCCTGTGGCATCCATCCCCCACGGCAGTGTTCACTTAGATGTAGAGCAGCAGGGCTGGTGGGGGTCACGGGCTGGACCAGGGAGTCTCACTCTCTTCCCTGGTGGTTGGAGAAGGAGACCCTGCAGGGCACAGGTGGTGATGGGAGGTGCCCGCGGCAGCCTGTGAGTTAGGGCCTGCCTGGGGAGGGGTTTGACGAGGTCTAGGGCGTGACCACAGCTTTCCCTATGCCTGAATTAATCAGTAGTTGGGAAATCTGGAGAGCACCTCTCTTCCCAAGAAGGAAGTTTTGGTAGCCCTCTCTGCTGGTGGAGCAGTGGTCTATGGAACAGGGAAGTGTGGCCAGGAGCCCTGGCCTGGACTTCAGGTAAACCACAGCTGACCCTGTGCCAGCTGTGGTCTGAGGTTTTCCTCCCCAAGAGCCAGCGGTACAGGAACAGCCCCACCCTGACTTCTGAGACGGTGCATTACCATGTGAGCGAAGCGGTGCTGTGAGGCGGTCATAGCCCAGGAGCCTGGGCAGCACGCCTTTCTCTGGGGTCCTGATCTGCTGCTTGTGGAGGGGCGGTTCTCCCTTGTAAAAGTCATGGAACCTGCGTTCCTACAGTGTTTTCACGGGGCATTTCTCGGAGGAGGAGGTGGTTATGATGGAGACTCAAGCCAGACTGCCTGGGTTGGAATCTCAGCTCCATCCCTGCTGGACAGTGCAACTCTGTGCTTCAGTTTTCATCTGTAAAATGGGTAGGATAATAGTGCCTTTTTGAGTTAGAACCATTATAAATATTAGCTATTATACATTTCCATTTCAGACAGAAGTTGTCAACACCATGTGTGGCTACAAAACTATTGACAAGGAGGTAATGTCTTTGAAACGCCTTTCCCTGGAAATGTTGCTCTTCCTGTTCCACCCTGGGGTGATTGGAGGGGTTTATTGAGGTCGGGGTTCTGGCCACTGAGATTTTCCAACATTCCTGGCTGTGACCCAGAGCCAGGGCTGCTGGGGTTTTCCACCCCCACTCAGACACAGAAGGGCTCAAGGAACCAAGAATTCCCCCAGGCTGGGGGATGCCACCTGTCAGGGTTTACCAAGCACCTACTGTGGGCTGGTCCACATGAAGCCACCACGGCCCTTCCTGGTACCCGCAGTGTGCTGTGCGCTCAGCCATGCTCAGTACCAGCTTGCCTCCACTGGGACCCAGGAGTCCTAGAGGATGGTAACCCCCTCTGGGGGCTGCCCTTGGGTCAGCTTCCTGGGCAACACTCCTGGTCTAAGAGAGAAGCAGGGGTGGTGCTGAGAAGGGACCTAAAAGGAATGGTGACCTGACATGCAGAGCAGTGGCTTTCAAAGTGGGGTCCCCAGTCCAGCAGCAACAGCATCCCCTGGGAATGTGAGAAATGCGCATTCTTGGGATGGGGCTAGTGGCTGATTCTGACACATGTTTGAGAGCCATAGAACAGCAGTGGTTCTCAACCCCTCAGAACCAATGGCCATTTTAATAACAAACAGTGGTAATGTCCTATGTATTATCCCCAAGTGAAATTCACAGATAACCTGCCTACATGCCCGATTCCAAAACAATTAACATAATGATCTGAGATAAAGTAGAAATGAAATACAGCAATTTACAGCTCTTTAACATAGTTCATCATGTAAGTGCTTAGGCAGTGAGGGGTGCAGGAGAAGATACAATGTAGTCAGGTGTCTGCACTGATGTGAGGCATCCCTGAGGCTGCAGTAGCTACAGGGCAGCTGATAGGAGGCATTGTGTTGGCGACTCACATACCATGGGCATCATTTTTGCCATTGGCATGGGCATGGTTTTTAAAAACGGTGAACAACTCTTGATAAAGTTCTGAATTAAATAATGTATAATCGGCCGGGCGCGGTGGCTCAAGCCTGTAATCCTAGCACTTTGGGAGGCCGAGACGGGCGGATCACAAGGTCAGGAGATCGAGACCATCCTGGCTAACACGGTGAAACCCCGTCTCTACTAAAAAGTACAAAAAACTAGCCGGGCGAGGTGGCGAGCGCCTGTAGTCCCAGCTACTCGGGAGGCTGAGCCAGGAGAATGGCGTAAACCCGGGAGGCGGAGCTTGCAGTGAGCAGAGATCCGGCCACTGCACTCCAGCCTGGGTGACAGAGCGAGACTCCGTCTCAAAAAAAAAAAAAAAAAAAAAAAATGTATAATCATTCCTTAATTTACCTAGTAGTAGTTCTGGAAAATTCATGGTATGTTAAAACCAATGCAGAAATGCTTTCCCCCCCCCCCCCCCCCCCCACCTCCGAGACAAAAACGCTCACTGTTGCCTAGGCTGGCCTCAAACTCCTAGGCTCAGGCAGTCCTCCCAACTGAGCGTCCATAGTAGCTGGGACTGCAGGCACATGCCACCATGCCCAGCTCTGCTTTGTTTTTTATATGTACCTGGAGTGGGGCTATTGGCTTGGATAATTATAGACAGGCTTTCCATGTATGGAAAACATCCGTGAGGCTTTTCATGCAGGGATATCTGAGAAACATGCAGGCAGGGCAGTTGTTTGTGGAGTAGGATTACCCTGAGCTCTGCAGTCCCTCAGCCCCCAACCTCGATTGCTGGGGCAACCAAAAGTGCCACCACGGTGTCCCCAGTCCTCTCTAGAGAACAGTACTGTCCATTAAGAACCAGAATCTAGGGCCACCTTCTCATGCTGCATATGGGAAACTGAGGATCACAGCGGTTGAGGGACTAGCCTGGACATTGTGTAACTGGCAGAGTCGGGACTGTGGCTCTTGCCAGCCCAGGTGCTCTTCTGCGCTGACCCAGCTCCTTCCCATGCAGCGCTTCACCGTGCAGGATGTCATCTACGTGCGGGGCTGCACCAACGCCGTGATCATCTGGTTCATGGACAACTACACCATCATGGCGGGCATCCTTCTGGGCATCCTGCTCCCCCAGGTGGGCCGGCCATGGGTTCAGAGAAAGTGTGGCTTGGTGATTGCAGAAGGGCAGAGAAGGTGCAGAGCGGGAGAGCGAAGGGGCTTTTTCCGTAGAAGTCCAGAACTTGCCCAGGGAGGGCTGCACGGCTGGAAGGAGGGGTGAATGGCAATAGCAGTGGTGGCAAAGCTCTTCCAAGTGCTGCGCAGGCACTGCTGCTTCACTTCTTTTTTGTGAGGGAGGCACTATTACGATGCCCATTTCACAGAGGAGGAAACTGAGGAGCCACAAGCTTCAGTGACTTGCCAAGATCCCCTAGATAGTGTGTAACAGAGCTGGGGTGGAGGCAGAAATCCCAGAAGGGAGGGGCCCTTGCTGATCGGGCACAGCGAGGAACTCTGGGATTTCCTGGGAGAGGGAAAGGGGGCCCAGGTGGGGGAGAGGGGGCCCAGCTTCTTGGGCAGTGTGGGTGCTGAGAGAAGTCTCTGCTGTGGGTGTTGCCCAGGTCACACAGGGCCATGAGGGCTTGGGACTGGCTGCTTGGATTTCTGGGAGCCAGGAGCTGCGGGGAGGGCTGCTCTGATGCCCAGCAGGCCCTCACCAGCCCTGCCCCTTCTTCTCAGTTCCTGGGGGTGCTGCTGACGCTGCTGTACATCACCCGGGTGGAGGACATCATCATGGAGCACTCTGTCACTGATGGGCTCCTGGGACCCGGTGCCAAGGCCAGCGTGGAGGCGGCGGGCACGGGATGCTGTTTGTGCTACCCCAATTAGGGCCCAGCCTGCGATGGCAGCTCCAGCAAGGACCGTCTGGGATAGCACCTCTCAGTCAACATCATGGGACTGGACAGGGCTGCGGCCCCTCTGCCCACACTCAGTACTGACCAAAACCAGGGGTGTGTGTGCCTGTGTGTGGGTCCCACGGCCGCTGCCTCCCCAGGGGGCGGAGCCTGGGCCTCCCCTAAGAGGCTTCCTTCAGGCAGCTCCAGAATCTGTGCCCGCCTGGGGCCTGGGGAACAAGGCCCTCCTTTCTCCAGGCCTGGGCCACAGGGGAGGGAGAGCCTGGGGCTCCACTCAGGGCCCATGTCATCTCTGGCAGTGCCTTGGCCGGTGGTATTCAAGGCAGTTTTGTAGCACTTGTAATCGGGGAGAGGGAGTGTGCCCCTCTGGCCGGAGGGAAGGGCATCTGGGGAAGGGCAGGAGGGAAAGAAGGAAGGGCTGTCCCCACAGCCACGCCCATGACCAGGTTGGCCTCTTCTCAGCCTCCCAGGTGCCTTGAGCCCTCTTTTGCAAGGGCGGCTGCTTCCTTGAGCCTAGTTTTTTATGTGATTTTTGTAACATTCATTTTTTTGTACAGATAACAGGAGTTTCTGACTAATCAAAGCTGGTATTTCCCCGCATGTCTTATTCTTGCCCTCCCCCCAACCAGTTTGTTAATCAAACAATAAAAATATGATTTATTTTTATTTATTTATTTATTTGCCTTTCCTGTGTGCTGTTTTGTTGGGGCGGGGGTAAGGAAGGCTGCAACCTGGATTTGGAAACCTCTTGTGGATGCGAGGATGAAGAGGGAGCATGGGATGAAGACTTCGCATAGCTTGGGACACAGGCGGGGGTGGTGGTGGGGGGAAGCCACAGGGCCAGAGGTGACCACGCCTGTTTTACCGAGAACCGAGGGAAAGAGCCTGGGCCAGGTATAGCATGAGACTCCACCTCCAGGAAATGGGGTGAACGGGGTACCAGGGAAGCGGAGTTGCCCACAGGTCCACTTACAGCTCTCCCTGCAGCCCTCAGTGTGCCCAGTGGCTGCCGCGCAACGCATGCAGAGCGTGGTGTCCGTCGACCCCTGCTGGAGATGCCGGGACTTGCGTGAATCAGTCCACCCAAACCTTCCGGCCCCAAGACATGGGATCTAGATTTTTTGTGAGGCTCTTAGTAGCCAGGGCAATAGAAATAAAGTAGCAAGAGGCCGGGCGCGGTGGCTCACATCTGTAACCCCAGCACTTTGGGAGGCCGAGGTAGGCCAATCACGACGTCAGGTGTTCGAGACCAGCCTGACCAACATAGTGAAACCCATCTCTGCTAAAAATACAAAAATTAGCTGGGCATGGTGGTGCACGCCTGTAGTCCCAGGTACTCAGGAGGCTGAGGCAGAAGAATCGCTTGAACCCGGGAGGTGGAGGTTGTGGTGAGCCAAGATCCCGCCACCGCACTCCAGCCTGGGCAACAGAGCAAGACTCTGTCTCAAAAAAAAAAAAAAAAAAAGACAAAGAAATAAAGCAGCAAGAGCCCCAAACGTCCAAACGTGAAGAACTCTAACGGTGGGAACCGTCTATACACCCAGAAGTCAAGTGGTCAGATGCTTGGTCTGCCATGTGTACCAACCCCATGTGTAAGAAGGGGCAGGAGGAGGGTTTTTAAAAGTATGCAATAACACAGCAATAACAAACACACCATAGAGCATACTTTGCCAGGAACAATATTAACTCTAATCCTCACGACTAGGGTAATTCTTATCTCCATTTTTTTAGTGGGAAAATTGGGCACAGGGCAGTTAAGTAACTTGCCCAGGCAGGCAGCTGGTAAGTGACAAAGCCATGACTTGAGCCCAGGTAGCATCTCTTGAGCCATTCAGCCCCTCTGCTGTACTGCCTCTGTTGCCTTCTCTGCACACACGGTACTAGGCGTGCAAAACCAGTGGAGGCTGCAGCTGCCTCTGAAGCTCTGTCCCGGGGATATTCACTGTAGCCACTGCTGCAGCCTCTGTCTTGTCCCAGTTTGACCTAATGAACACAAGGCCAGGTCAAGCTCTGTGTCTGGCTGGAGGACTTGTAGTCCTGGAGACTCTGGCTGTTCTGAGAACCCCTTTTGTGCCCAGAGGGGAGACGGCAGCTGCCTTTAGGGGCAGCAGGATGGCAGGGGCACCGTGGGAGATGGGCTGCTCCGAATCGCTTATCCAAGGTCACCTTACCTGGAACCCGGAACCTGGACCCCCTGTCTTCCCTCTTTCCAGCACCACTCACAGACACCCCTCTACCTCACACTGCTTCTGTGGCCAGCTGCTTCGGTGGACCAGCACTGGTGTCACAGATGGCTAAGCTCCAGCAGACACTCATCTCATCTTTTCCAAACCTTGGTCACTCACCTCTCAATAAATGGAAGCATAAATATCTTCTTTTTTTGAGAAGTGTGTGTTAATATCCTTTGCCCACTTTTTGATGGGGTTGTTTGATTTTTTTTTTTTTTTTTTTTTTTTGGTAAATTTAAGTTCCTTTAAATTCTGGATATTAGCTTTTTGTAAGATGGATAGATTGCAAAAAATTTCTCCCATTCTGTAGGTTGTCTGTTCACTCTGATGATAGTTTCTTTTGCTGTGCAGAAGCTCTTTAGTTTAATTAGATCCCATTTGTCCGTTTTGGCATTTGTTGCCATTGCTTTTAGTGTTTTAGTCATGAAGTCTTTGCCCATGCCTATGTCCTGAATGGTATTGCCTAGGTTTTCTTCTAGGGTTTTTATGGTTTTAGGTCTTACATTTAAATCTTTAATCCATCTTGACTTAATTTTTGTATTAGGTGTAAGGAAGGGGTCCAGTTTCGGTTTTCTGCTTATGGCTAGCCAGTTTTCACTACACCATTTATTAAATATTAAAGAGGCAATCCTTTCCCCATGGCAGGTTTGCCAAAGATCAGATATTATAGATGTGTGGTGTTATTTCTGAGGCCTCTGTTCTATTTCATTGGTCTATATATCTGTTTTGGTACCAGTACCATGCTGTTTTGGTTACTGTAGCCTTGTAGTATAGTTTGAAGTCAGGTAGCGTGATGTCTCCAGGTTTTTTTTTTTGTTGTTGTTGTTTTTTTTTTTTTTTTGCTGAGGGTTGTCTTGGCTGTATGGGCTCTTTTTTGGTTCCACATGAAATTTAAAGTAGTTTTTTCTAATTCTGTGAAGAAAGTCAGTGGTAGCTTGATGGGGATAGCATTGAATCTATAAATTACTTTGGGCAGTATGGCCATTTTCATGATATTGATTCTTCCTATCCATGAGCATGGAATGTTTTTCCATTTCTTTGTGTCTTCTCTTATTTCCTTGAGCAGTGGTTTGTAGTTCTCCTTGAAGAGGTCTTTGACATCCCTTGTAAGTTGTGTTCCTAGGTATTTTATTCTCTTTGTAGCAATTGTGAATGGGAGTTCACTCATGATTTGGCTCTCTGTCTGTTATTGGTGTATAAGAATGCTTGTGATTTTTGCACATTGATTTTGTATTCTGAGACTTTGCTGAAGTTGCTTATCAGCTTAAGGAGATTTGGGGCTGAGATGATGGAGTTTTCTAAATATACAATCATGTCATCTGCAAACAGAGACAATTTGACTTCCTCTCTTCCTCTCTGAATACCCTTTATTTCTTTCTCTTGCCTGATTGCCCTGGCCAGAACTTCCAATACTATGTTGAATAGGAATGGTGAGAGAGGGCATCCTTGTCTTGTGCCGGTTTTCAAAAGGAATACTTCCAGCTTTTGCCCATTCAGTATGATATTGGCTGTGGGTTTGTCATAAACAGGTCTTATTATTTTGAGATACATTCCATTAATACCTAGTTTATTGAGAGTTTTTAGCATGAAGGGCTGTTGAATTTTATTGAAGGCCTTTTCTGCATCTATTGAGATAATCATGTGGTTTTTGTCTTTGGTTCTGTTTATGTGATGGATTATGTTTATTGATTTGCATATATTGAACCAGCCTTGCATCCCAAGGATGAAGCCAACTTGATCGTGGTGGATAAGCTTTTTGATGTGCTGCTGGATTCAGTTTGCCAATATTTTATTGAGAATTTTCATATTGGTGTTCATCAGGGATATTGGCCTGAAATTTTCCTTTTTTGTTGTCTCTCTGCCAGGTTTTGGTATCAGGATGATGCTGGCCTCATAAAATGAGTTAGGGAAGAGTCCCTCTTTATCTATTGATTGGAATAGTTTCAGAAGGAATGGTACCAGCTCCTCTTTGTACCTCTGGTAGATTTGACTGTGAATCTGTTTGGTCCTGGGCTTTTTTTGGTTGGTAGGCTATTAATTACTGCCTCAATTTCAGAACTTGTTATTGGTCTATTCAGGGATTCGACTTCTTCCTGGTTTAGTCTTGGGAGGGTGTATGTGTCCAGGAATTTATCCATTTCTTCTATATTTTCTAGTTTATTTGCCCAGAGGTGTTTATAGTATTCTCTGAAGGTAGTTTGTCTTTCTGTGGGATCAGTGGTGCTATCCCCTTTATCATTTTTTATTGTGTCTATTTGATTTTTTTCTCTTTTTTTCTTTTTTAGTCTTGCTAGTAGTCTATCTATTTTGTTAATCTTTTCAAAACACCAGCTCTTGTATTCATCAATGTTTTGAAGGGTTTTTTGTGTCTCTATCTCCTTCAGATCTGCTCTGATCTTAGTTATTTCTTGTCTTCTGCTAGCTTTTGAATTTGTTTGCTCTTGCTTCTCTAGTTCTTTTAATTGTGACGTTAAAGTGTCGATTTTAGATCTTTCCCGCTTTCTCTTGTGGGCATTTAGTGCTATAAATTTCCCTTTAAACACTGCTTTTGCTGTGTCCCAGAGACTCTGGTACGTTGTGTCTTTGTTCTCATTGGTTTCAAAGAACCTATTTATTTCTACCTTAATTTCATTATTTACCCAGTAGTCATTCAGGAGCAGGTTTTTCAGTTTCCATGTAGTTGTGCAGTTTTGAGTGAGTTTCTTAATCCTGAGTTCTAATTTGATTGCACTGTGGTCTGAGAGACTGTTTGTTATGATATGAACAGACACTTCTCAAAAGAAGACATTTATGCGGCCAACAAACATATGAGAAAAAGCTCATCATTCATCATTAGAGAAATGCAAATCAAAACCATAATGAGATACCATCTCACGCTAGTTAGAATGGCAATCATAAAAATGTCAGGAAACAACAGATGCTGGAGAGGATGTGGAGAAATAGGAATGGTTTTACACAGTTGGTGGGAGTGTAAATTAGTTCAACCATAGTGGAAGATGGTGTGGCGATTCTTCAAGGATCTAGAACCAGAAATACCATTTGACCCAGCAATCCCATTACTGGATATATACCCAAAGGATTATAAATCATTCTACTATAAAAACACATGCAGACGTATGTTTATTGCAGCACTATTCACAATAGCAAAGACTTGGAACCAACCCAAATGCCCATCAATGATAGATTGGATAAAATAAATGTGGCACATATATACCATGGAACACTATGCAGCCATAAAAAGGGATGAGTTCATGTTCTTTGCAGGGACATGGATGAAGCTGGAAACCATCATTCTTGGCAAACTGACACAGGAACAGAAAACCAAACACTGCTTGTTCTCACTCGTAAGTGGGAGTTGAACAATGAGAACACATGGACACAGGGAGGGAAAGATCACACACTGGGGCCTTTCAGAGGGTGGGGGGCAAGGGGAAGGATAGCATTAGAGGAAATACCTAATGTAGACGATGGGTTGATGGGTGCAGCAAACCACCGTGGCACATGTATACCTATGTAACAAACCTGCACGTTCTGCACGTGTATGCCAGAACTTAAAGTATAATAATAAAGAAAGAAAGAAAAAAAGAAATGGATGGAAGCAGAGTACCAGGAGAGGGCTTTGTCCATCCTGTGGTTGGGGACTCCCTGGCCATGACACCCTTTTGTGCTTCAAAGCCAATGACATTATCTTGGCCTCTTGTCTCACAAGGATGGAAGAATGATCCATAAACGATTCCTTTCCCACACCATGACACACATAGAAAATAATAATATTTGTGCAGCCTACATCATTGGTGAAGTTGGGGAGATTTTGGGCTTTGCTTTTCGATTTATTATATAATTATTTTTTGTAAGATGCATTAAGGAAGACTGATTTTGCATAAAAATGTCCAATACAATATTCTTGAAATATATTTTTTAACAATTTATGGAGGTATACTGGATATAAAATAAACTGCATGTATTTAATCTGACAAATGTGTCAGTGGAACCATTACCACAGTCAAGATAATGAACACCTCCATCACTCTAAAAAATGTCCTCTTGTCCCTTTGTAATCTGTTTATTATAACCCTTCCCGCCACCCACACCCTATGCTCAAGCAACTAGAGCTCTGCTTTCTGTCTCTATAAATTACTTGGTATTTTCTAAAATGTTATATAAGTGGACTCATACAGCATGCACTCTTTCTGTCTGCCTTCTTTCACTCAGTAATCATTTTAAGATTCATTCATTTTGTAGCATATATCAGAAGTTCATTTCTTTCTTTCTTTTTTTTTTTGAGACGGAGTCTGGCTCTGTCGCCCAGGCTGGGGCACAGTGGCGTGATCTCTACTCACTGCAAGCTCCGCCTCCCGGGTTCACGCCATTCTCCTGCCTCAGCCTCCCATGTAGCTGGGACTGGGGGCGCCCACCACCGCGCCCAGCTAATTTTTGTATTTTTAGTAGAGACGGGGTTTCACCGTGTTAGCCAGGATGGTCTCGATCACCTGACCTCGTGATCTGCCCATCTCGGCCTCCCAAAGTGAGCAGTATACTGTTATATGGATATACCATGGTTTATTTATCCATTCACCTACTGATGGACATTTGTGTTTCTAGTTTTTGATTGTTAAAAATAAAGCTGCTATGAACACTTGTGCATGTGTCTTTATAAAAACACGTACTTTCATTTCTCTTGGGTAAATATCTAGAAGTAGAATGGCTGGATTATATGTAACTATATGTTTAGCTTTTTAAGAAAGTGCCAAACTATTTTCCAAAGCGGTTGCACAATTTGCACCAGCAGTGTATGAGAGTTCTGGTTTCCCTTCATCCTTGCCAGCAGTTGGTATGGCCATTTTTCTTAGTCATACTAATGGGTGTGTGGTGATATTTTACTGTGGTTTTGATTTGCATTTCCTTAATAATCATGTTGAGTGCTTTTCTTAGACATATTTGTCATCAACATAATTTCTTTGCTGAAATGTCTTTCGAAATATTTTCTTAAAAAATTAGATTGTTTTTGTATTATTGAATTTTGACAACACTTTATATATTCTGGATACAGGTCCTTGATTAGTTGTATGATTGAAAAATTTCAGTCTGTGGCTTGTCTTGTTCTCTCTCTCTCTCTCTCTTTCATGTAGAGATTGGGTCTCACTGTGTTGCCCCAGCTGCTCTTGAACTCCTGGGTTCAGGATCTTCCCACCTAAGCCTTCTGAAGTGCTGGGATTACAGGCATGAGCTACTGTGCTCTGTGGTGTGTCTTTTCAGTCTCCTAATGGTGTTTTCCAAAAAGCAGGAGTTTTTAACTTGATGAACTCCAATTTATCAATGTTTTCTTTCATGCATGATGCTTTTGGTGTCATAGCTAAGAAATGTTTGCCTAAACCAAGGTCACAAAGGTTTTCTCCTACATTTTCTTTTAGAAGTTTTATAGTTATGTTACAATTATGTAAAGCTCTTACATTTAAGTCAAGGATTCATTTTGAGTTAATTTTCTAATATGCTACAAAGTATGCATCAAAGTTAATCTGTTTTGTACATGCATATCCAATTGTTTCAGGACCACCTGTTGAAAGCAGAGGTGAATTTCCACTGAATTGCCTTGGCACCTTTGTTGAAAAACAATTGACCATATATGTGTAGGTTTACTTCTGGATTTTTCACTACGTTTTGGTCAGTGTTGCATAGCAAATGTTGGAGCAGACATCCTTGACTTCGTCCTGATCTTAGGGGGAAAGTGTTCAGTCTTTCATCGTTAAGTATAATGTTAGATGTAGGTTTTTCATGGATATTCTTTATCCAGGTTTACTAAGTTCTCTTGTATTTCTAGTTTACTGAACATTTTTGTTGGGACTAGATGTTAGGTTTTGTCGAATGCCTTTTCTGCCTATTTTAAAATTTGCGAATATGGTGAATTTCATTGATTTTCACATGCTGAATTCCTGGAATAAGCCCCATTCAGTGATGATGAAGTACCCTTTTAATACATTGTTGGATTTGGTTTGTTAAAATTTTGTTTAGAATCTTTGCACCTTTGTTTAGGAGGATTGTTTTCTTGTAAAATCTTTGTTTCGTTTTGGTATCAGAGTCATGCTGGCTTCATAGCATTAGCTGGGAAATATTCCTTTCTTTTCAATTTTCTGGAAGAGTTTGTAGAATCGGTGGTATTTCTTCTTTAAAAGTTTGATAAAATTCACTGGTGAAGCTACCTGGAAAATCTTCTTTGTAGAAAGATTTTAAACTATAAATCTAATTTCTTTAATTGATATAAGATTACTTATTTCTTCTTGAGAGCTTTGGTAGTTTTGTCCTTCAAAGAATTTTATAATTTCATCTAAGCTGTCAAACTTATTGACATAAAGTTGTTCATAACACTCCCTTATTATTCTAGAACCTGTAGTGGTTTCATCTCTCTTATTCCTGGATATTGGCAATTTGTCTTTTTGTCTCTTTTCCCTAATTAGTCTGACTGGGGTTTATGGATTTTAAAGATTTTCTCAAAGGGCCAGCTGGACCATTCTCATGAGCATATAAATAGGCTCTTAGTATTCCCATCTTAAACGAGCACACAGACAAGCAAAGTCTCCTGATGATTTCTCCTCTCCAGCCCCTGCCCTGTCTCTCTTTCCCTTCACAGCAACTGCTTTGAAAGAGGGTCTGTCCTCTCTGTTTCTGGTTCCTCTTCTCCCATCATTCTTGGACGTCCCTAATTAGACTCTTGTCCCATTCACCCCAAATTGCTCTCATCAACATCACCAGTGACCACTGCATTGCCAGGTCCTATGTCCCCGTGGCATTACTCAGCTCCTTGGCTTGTCTGCCACATGTGGCCAGTTGATCATTCTCTCCTCCTTGAAATGCCTTCTTGTTTTTCCTCCAAGACACCAACTTAACCTAGTTTTTCTCTTACTTCTGAGGCCCCCTCTTATGAGTCTCAGTTGTTGATTTCGCTTTCCCAACCTCAGCATTTGAGGGCCTCATCTGTCTTTTCTATCCACAATCCCTGGTTGACCTCCTCCAGCCTGGAATTTGAGGTCCTATCCACCACTCTAGCCTCAGCCCTGGGTCCCTGCTCTAGTCAGCAGGTCACCAGGGCTGACTCGGTTCATTCGTAGTTCACACGATTCCATCTGTCCTCTCACAGGAAGATCTAGCTCCCAACACTTTCACATCCTCCCCCGCCTTCCCATCTCCTCTGAGGCTCATTTCAATTTTGTGTGTGGAGGGACTTCTTTTATGATAACCCATTTTGCAGGAGAGAAAGATAAAGGCCAGACTAGCTTAGTAAGTTGCAGGCCAAGAGGCCCTGCCAGCAATCCCAGAGCCTGGCTCCTTCCAAGCTCTTGCCTTGCCTACCACCTTCCTGGGGCCTGAGAAGCACCTGGAAATATTATGGGGCCACTGGCTCTGGCACAAGGTCCTGGCTTTCTATAGCTTGTGACACCTTGGAGGGAGCCTGATTTGCAGTCCTGAGAGCCCAGGCAGAAGGCACAAGTGTTCCCAGCAAGAAAATGAGCAGAGTTGACTTGGGGGCATGTGGTCGCTAGGTGGCGCAGCTGACCCACTGCTTGGCACCCAGCACTCAGCAACTCCACCCTCTCCACTCCCTAGAGCCTGGGCACCTGCTTGGGTGGCAGCAGGAGTCTGCCTTCCACCCCGTACCCCAAAAAGAGCAGATCACAAGGGGGGGGACCTAAAATACTATAGGTCCTGATTATAGTAGGTGCTCAATAAACAATTGTTGACTAAAAGAGTGATCATTTTGTGAAGCTGGGATAGATGAGACTTTCCTACTCCCATTTCATAGGCTGGGAAACAGGCTGGATACTAACAATAGGGGTAGCAACCAAGGTTACTGTTGTTGGCTCTCATTCGGTCACTATGTACCAGGCATTTGCTTAGCACATTTCATTCTTCATCCCATTTAGTCATCACAGCAAAAAGGCAGGGCCTTTATGATTTGCATTTGGCAAGTAAGGACATAGAGGCTTAGAGATCAGCTGACTTATTCAGGTCATACAGTTAGTGGAATAAATGGAAGAACCAGGATTTGAACTACTCTGCCTGCATCTGAGTAGCTGAGTAGGATCAGGGCCACCTGTTGGCCCAGTGCTGCCTCCTTCCCCCACCAATAGGATCTGAGGTGAAGTCTCCCAGCAGTGCCTCCACCTGGGCATCATGTGGCCACCAGAGGGAGGCCTCCGTCTTTAGACAGCTGCAGAGGGCCCTGGACTGAGGCTGGGGAGGGTGGCCACGACTTAGATGCCAGAATGAGAAGTGGGAGTGCTAGGGTTCTGGAGGGCAGGTTCTTCGTCTGCAAAAGCAAGAGGATGATCCCCAGTTGGTCGGGTCTCTGTGAGGAGGACATGGGATCATGCATGGAAAGTTCTTAGCCCCCGCGAGGGCTCAGCACCCACCCCTCCCCCAGCACTTGCCCTTGCACTGAACAGGCTATAGTAACAGGTCATGATAATAAACCGCAATCACAGGTATCCATTTCACTGATTTGTTTGTGTATGGTCAGTCTCCCCCACTGGGGCATGGGATCGTGACCTGCTTTCTGCTCTGCTGTCTCCCGAGAGATGAAGCTGTGGTGCCTGAGACATAAGGGGTGCTCACTAAGCAGGTGCCAACCCAGGGAACGGAAGTGGCCTGGCACTGTGGCCCCTGCACTGTCTGGGTCCCCAGGACTCAGTGGGCTCACTGGATCCCATGTGTGAGCCCCAGAGGGCCAGGCTCAGTGTGCTGGACTCCTTATAGGCTGTGGCCAAACCTTTGTCCCTCTCTGGCCTCTACCTTTTCCTCTCCAGAAGGGGCATCTAAGGCTTTCCAGGTGTAATGGCTCAGGGAGTGGCTGTGCCAGATGTACGGGTGCCCTTTAATGCCACCTGTCACCTCGCTGGTGGCTGCACTGTCCCGTCCTCTCGCTGCTCCTGTGTGTTCTCCTCCATCTGCCAAAGTCAGCATGCCAGGGCTGCCCCCAGTCCCAATATCCAGTGGAAACACCCGGATAAATCACACAAATAGAAAATATCCACATCAAGTTTGAGAAGCTAAGCCTGCGCTTGAGGCAGTACTTGGAGCAGTTCTAGCAGAAGCCCACACCGACACCATCAGCAAGGAGCTGCCGGGGGCTCAGCCTCCTGAAGGGGGATTTTATGACTGGCCTTAGCTGCCCTCCTGAGTCTGACAAGGGCTCCATTGGGGAACCTCTGGGCAAGTCGGTGGAGGGCCCCTCAGCATCATCTGGGCCTTACTGGCAGCAAAAGTGGGTCTCAGAAACCAACTCCCATGAGAGGAGCCATCTGGACAGAGAGTGGGCAGTGAGAGCAGGACACAGGTTCCACCACAGAGCAGCACAGACATCCAGAGGCTCCTGGCCATGGTGCCTGGGGGATCAGAAGGACTCATACCCGGAAGGGGAATGGGCCTGTGGAGAATGTTACCTTGGCCAGGACCCGGCTGGCACCACACACCCCAATATCCCTGCCTTGGCTCTGTGAGGAGGGCTCTGCCAGGGTTTGAGGGGCCTGCGTGGGAACCAGGGCAACCCATGCATCCAAGGGCCTGTGGAAATAACTCTCCATTAGAGGAGCCACCAGGAGGAAAACTGGGCCCATGGGAAAGGGGGCAGTTACAGGGAAAGGAGAACAAGAGGGCGAGGATTGCGTCTTACGATCACTGTAGCTCCTGCACCTCCCAAGACACGTAGTAGGTGCTCAATAAGTCTTTGTTGACTGGACACACAACTCGGAGTATAACCTTCCTCAACTGAACATTGTATTGGCAAAGACAGAATATGTGTACTTCAGGCTCTATGTAAGGTACAAGAGAGTACTTCTATTAGATAAGGACAATCCGTGGTAGGAGACAGTGATAAAAAATACAGTAACTGACTTCAATTTGCATTGAACGCAACAAATAGCAGACCTGAAAATGTAAAAATCAAATGCAAGATATCAAAGGGCCAGATGGAGAAATGTGCAAAGGATGCAAAGGAAAAGGTTATGGACAGCGCATCACTGAGAACACACAAGGACAAGGGTCACGGAAGTCTCACCCGAGTGCCTGCCATACCCTCCCCCTACCAACACCCCCACCACCCTAGAATAAAGGAAACAGAGGAACAAATAGAAGTTGTTAAAGAAGTAAACTCTTGATTTTTTTTTTTCCTTTTTTTGAGACAGAATCTCGCTCTGTCACTCAGGCTGGAGTGCAGTGATATATGATCTCGGCTCACTGCAATCTCCACCTTGTGGGTTCAAGCAATTATTTTGCCTCAGCCTCCTGAGTAGCTAGGACTACAGGCACGCGTCACCACGCCCAGCTAATTTTTGTATTTTTAGTAGAGATGAGGTTTCACCATATTGGCCAGGCTGGTCTCAAACTCCTGACCTTGTGATTCGCCTGTCTTGGCCTCCCAAACTGCTGGGATTACAGGCGTGAGCCACCATGCCCAGCCATAAACTCTTGATTTTAAAAAGTAAAAGAACTCGTAAAATTAACAATGTGCAACTCCAATGGGGCAGTCCTTCCCAATGTCTTCTATGCTTATAGAGAAACATAATATCTATGAGTTCCCTGGGTAAAGGGAGGAGGCACCCAGGCCCTGGGCTTGGGGAATTAGAAACTCAACTACCTGTGGCCCACTCACTGCCCGCAGATGAGCCCTAGAGACACTCACATAGGTGCTCTAGGAGACCGTCACGAGGGTGCCTGTTGCAGCGCTGTTTGTAATAGTGAAAAATGGGAGGACTGTGGTATGTTCCCGTATGGAATATTATACAGCACTTTAAATGAAGGAACTAAAATTCCATGTATCCATGCTCAAGAACACAATGCTGAGGAGATAAGCTAGTTGCATAATGATACATAGGGCTGGGCGCTGTGGCCCATGCCTGTAATCCCAGCACTTTGGGAGGCTGAGGCAGGTGGATTGCTTGAGCCCAGGAGCTTAAGCCCAGTCTGGGCAATGGGAGACCCTGTCTCTACAAATAATAATAATAAAAACTAGCTGGCCATGGTGGGCTGCGACTTTAGTCCCATGTACTTGGGAGGTTGAGGTGGGAGGATCTCCTGAGCCCAGGAAGTCAAGGCTGTAGTGAGCTATGATCGCACTATCGTACTCCAGCCTAGGTGACAGGGAGACCCTGTCTCCAAAAAAAAAAAATATATATATATATATATATAGCTTCTGGATGTCTGTAAGAAGAAAAGTAAAAAAAAAACTGGAAAGAGATATATCAGATTCATGAGACTCTGTAAGGGGAAAAGGAAATGCGCCTGTGGATCAAATGATATTCGACTTTGTAGGAACAGCTTTATTTATTTTCTTTAAAAATCAGAAGCAAAAATGTTCAAATGTGAATATTTGTTCATTAGGGATATCCATAGATGGAAATGTATGTTATTCTCAGTAGCTTTCTCTACTTTTTGGTGATTTTTAAAAAATTGTGCTAAATATATTAATACATAACATAAAATTTACCATTGTAACCATTTTTTTTTTCTTTTTGAGAGTTTTGCTCTGGTTGCCCAGGCTGGAGTGCAATGGCGCAATCTCGGCTCACCGCAACCTCTGTCTCCTGGGTTCAAGTGGTTCTCCTGCCTCAGCCTCCCAAGTAGCTGGGATTACAGGCATGCGCCACCACACCTGGCTAATTTTGTATTTTTAGTAGAGATGGGGTTTCTCCGTGTTGGTCAGGCTGGTCTTGAATTCCTGACCTCAGGTAATCTGCCCGCTTTGGCCTCCCAAAGTGCTGGGATTATACGCATAAACCACTGCACCCAGCCCCATTTTAACAATTTTTAAGTGTATAATCCAGTGCCATTTAGTGTATTCACCATGTAGTGCAACCATTGCCCCTATACATTTCCGTAACATTGTCTTCATCATAAATGGAAGCTCTGTACCCATTAAGCCATACATCCCCACTTCCCTCTCCCTCAGTCCTTGTAATCTCTATTCTATTTTCTGTCTCTATGATTTTGCCTCTTCTAGGCTCCACACAAGAATGGAATCATATGATATTTGTCCTTTTATGCCTGGCTTATTTCACTTAGCATAATGTTTTCAAGATTCACCCATGTTATAGCATGTGTCAGAATTTCATTACTTTTTATGGCTGAAGAATATTTCTGGATGGGTTGGTGGCTCACACCTGTAATCTCAGCACTTTCAGAGGCAGAAGTAGGTCATTTGAGCCCAGGAGTTTGAGACTGGCCTAGGCAACATAGGGAGACCCCATCTCTACAAAAAATACAAAAATTAGCCAGGCATGGTGGCACATGCCTGTAGTCCTAGCTACTCCAGAGGCTGAGGTGGGAGGATCACTTGAACCCGGGAGGTGGAGGTTGTAGTGAGCCGAGACTGCACCACTGCACTCCTGCCTAGGCAATAGAGCAAGACCTTGTCTCAAAAAAAAAAAAAAAAAAAATTCCATTGTATGCATATACCACATTATGTTTATCCATTTATCTATTGATGAACATTTGGGTTATTTCTACATTTTGGCCATTATGAACAATGCTGCCATGAACGTTGATTTACAAATACCTGTTTGAGTTTCCACTTTTGATTCTTTTTGGGAGTATATATCTAGAAGTGGAGGTGCTGGTTATATGGTAATTCTATCTTTAGCTTTTTGAAGAACTGCTGAGCTGTTTTCCACAGTGGTTGCACTGTTTTACATTTGTACCCACAATGCCTAAGAATTCCAGTTTCTTCACACCCTTGCCAACACCTGTTATTTTCCGTTTTTTTTTTTTTTTTTTTTTTTTGACAATAGCTGTGATAGGTAATTTCATGTGTCAACCTGACTGGGCTGAAGGCTGCCCAGATAGCTGATAAAACATTATTTCTGAGCATGTCTGTGAGTTTGTCGCAGAAGAGATTAGCATTTGAATCAGTAGACTGAGTAAAGAAGATCTCCTTCCTCAATGTGGGCAGGCATCATCCAATTCTTTGAGTGCCTGAATAAAACAAAAAGGCAGAGGAGACAAGGCGTGGTGGCTCACGCCTGTAATCCCAGCACTTTGGGAGGCTGAGGCGGGCAGATCATGTGAGGTCAGGAGCTTAAGACCAGCCTGGCGAACATGTCGAAACCCTGTCTCTACTAAAAATACAAAAATTAGCCAGGCGTGGTTGCAGTGAGCCGAGATCACACCACTGCACTCCGGCCTGGGCAACAGAGCAAGACTTTGTGTCAAAATAAATAAATAAATAATAAATAAATAAATAAATAAATAAAGCAGAGAAAGGGCAAATTTGTTTTCCCTGCTTGAGCTGAGACATCATCTTTTTCTGCACCTGGACATTGGTGCTCCTAGTTCTTGGCCTTTAAGACTTAGAGCAGGACTTACAACATTAGCTCCCTGCTTCTCAGGCCTTCAGACTCAGATTGAATTACATCACCAGCTTTCTGGTTCTTCAGCTTGCAGATGGCAGACTGGGGACTTCTTGGCCTCCATAATGACATGAACCAATTTCTGTAATAGATCTCCTTTAATGTATATCTCTCTATATGTTATTGGTTCTGTTTCTCTAGAGAACCCTTATACAACAGCCAGCCTAATGGATGTGAAGTGGTATCTCCTAGTTTTGATTTGCATTTCTCTAATGACTTCATGATGTTGAGCATCTTTTCATGTGCCTATTGGCCATTTGTATATCTTCTTTGGAGAAAAGCTAATTTGGGGCCAGGCATGGTGGTTCACACCTATAATCCCAGCACTTTGAGGGGCTTAGGTGAGCAAATAGTTTGAACCTAGGAGTTTGAAATCAGCTGGACAAATGGCAAAACCCTGTCTCTACTAAAAATACAAAAAAAAAAATTAGCTGGGTGTGGTGGCAATGCCTGTCATCCTGGCTACTGGGGAGGCTGAGGTAGGAGGATCACTTGAGCCTGGGGAGGTCAAGGCTGCAGTGAGCAGTGAGTGCAGTGGCACGATCCTGCAACAGTACTCCAGCCTGGGCAACAGAGCAAGACCCTGTCTTAAAAAAAAAAAAAAAGTAAATTTAAGTCTTTTGTCCATTTTTGAACCAGATTCCTTTTTTTTTTTATAATTGTAGGAGTGCTTTACATATTCTAGGTATCAGTCACTTATCAGTTTTATCAGGAGTCTCCAACCCCCAGGCTACGGACAGGTACTGGTCTGTGGCCTATTAGGAACCAGGCCGCACAGCAGGAGGTGAGCAGCGGGTGAGCAAGCATTTCCACCTGAGCTCTGTCTCCTGTCAGATCAGTGGTGGCATTTGATTCTCACAGGAATGCAAACTCTATCGTGAGCTGTGCATTCAAGAGATCTAGGTTGCATGCTCCTTATGAGACTCTAATGCCTGTTTCATCCCGAAACCATCACCCTCCACCCCGACCCCATTCATGGAAAAATTGTCTTCCATGAAACTGGTCCCTGGTGCCATAAAGGGTGGGGACCGCTGAGATATATGATTGGCAAATATTTTCTCCCATTCTGCAGGTTGTCTTTTCATTTGCTTGATAGTGTCCTATCACAAAATTTAAAACAAAAGTTTTAAATTTTGATGAAGTCCAATTTATCTATTTTTTTTTTTTGGTCACCTGTGCTTTTGATGTCATATCCCAGAAACCATCACTAAATCCAATGTCAGGAAGCTTTTCTCCTGTGTTTTCGTCTAAGAGTTTTATAGTTTTAGCTCTTACATTTAGGTCTTTGATCCATTTTGAGTTTTGTGTATATTCAATTTTTGTATATGGGGTAAGGCAATGGTTCTTTGCATGTGGATATCCAGTTTTCCCACCGTTTATTTAAAAGACTGTCCTTTTTCTGTTGAATGGTCTTGGCACCATTTTGTTTTGTTTGTTTGTTATTTGCCTTTCCCTTTTAATCTTTTTTCTGCTCCAACTCTCAAAAAATTGCCCCAAAAAACCCAGTAATGAAACAAAAGGGAACTCAAAGAGCCAAAGCAAACCAGCCCAAGAGTAGCAGACTCCCTCCCACAGGGAACAAAGTCTGGATGCTGGGGTCTCCACCCCAAGCCTGGTAGTAAAAGAGGTAAAGAATAAGGTCGTTCGGGAGGCTAGCAGTAACCCAGCCCAGAGGGGCTTTCTGCAAGAGGGCACCCCTAACAGGGCCAGACTGTGTAAGAAGTGGTACTTGTTGGCCCTGTCAAAGAGCTCCTTCCCACAGGCATGTGGGAATTGGGTGTCATGTATCTGATAGGAAGCCAAGCCAAAGGCCCCAGCACTGGACGAGGAACTCACGCCAGTGGAAAGCTGCTCCTGGCCCAGCCATGGCTGTGGATCGTCAGACGCTGGATGAACAAACATCCTTGACACCCTTTTGGAAACTCATTGTCCATAAATAAGTATTATTTCTGGGCTCTGTACTTTAGTCAGTTGGTCTGTATATCTGTCCTTAGGCCAATACCAAATGGTTTTGATTACTGTAGCTTTGTAGTAAGTTTTGAAATTAGGAAGTATGAGCCGTCCAACTTTATTCCTCTTTGCCCAGATTGGATTGGCTATTTGGGGTCCTTTTTCTATACTTTTAGACTTGTCAAAAGAAAGGGGATGGGGTGAATGTGTAGACTCAGGATTCACTCTGTATTCAGCAAAAATTTAAAGAAGGAAATCTACAACTAGATATATATTGACAAATATTTTAACATAAACATCTCTGTTTTATGACGTTTCAGAGATAATTATCTCAGAATATAAGCAGAAAATAAAGGTTACACACAAATTAACAAAATTAGTGTGGCCTTCAGTCCTGATGGTTCAGTATTAGGAGATTTAGTTTTATTGTATCCATAGATCAAATCCGGCTGGGCACGGTGGCTCACACCTGTAATCGCAACACTTTGTGAGGCTGAGGCAGGTAGATCACTGGAGGCCAGTAGTTCAAGACCAGCCTGGCTAACATGGTGAAATCCTGTCTCTACTAACAATACAAAAATTACCTGGGCGTGGTGACGTGCCTGAAATCCCAGCTACTCAGGAGGCTGAGGAATGAGAATTGCTTGAACCCAGGAGGTGGAGGTTGCAGTGAGCTGAGATTGCACCATTGCACTGCAACTTGGGTGACATAGTGAGACTCTGTCTAAAAAAAAAAAAAGAAAAGAAAAAAAATCAAATGCAATACCCATTTCTAGAAAAACTCCTTCTTCGTGAAGAACACAAAACACCCATAAGTCCATATGTGCCAAACTGTGCCGCAGTTAAGTAAGCACAATAACATATTTTAAAGCTACAAACAGAACTTACAAAGTAGATTAAAAAAAAAAAGGAAAACTACAATCATAGTGGGTAATGTAAACATAAATTTCAGAATTCCACAATTCAGTAGACAAACACACACACACACACACACACACACGGAAATTGGGGGTTGAATAATTAAAATAACAAGATTATATATATATATATGCATTTTTTTTTTTTGATATGAAGTCTCACTCTTGTCACCCAGGCTGGAGTGCAATGGCGCAATCTTGACTCACAGCAACCTCCGCCTCCTGGGTTCAAGTTATTCTCCTGCTTCAGCCTCCCAAGTAGCTGAGATTACAGGCGCCTGCCACCACACCCCACTAATTTTTGTGTTTTTAGTAGAGACAGGGTTTCACCATGTTGTCCAGGCTGGTCTCAAACTCCTAACCTCAGGCGACCCACCTGCCTCAGCCTCCCAAAGTGCTGGGATTACAGGCGTGAGCCATGGCGCCCGGCCTATATGCATCTTTTTTAAAAAGGGACAAGTCTAGCTCTGTTGTCCAGGCTGGTCATGAAGTCCTGGCCTCAAGTGATCGTCCTACCTCAGCCTCCCAAAGTGCTGGGATTATAGGCGTGAATAAACACTATTAAATAACCTCTGAATTTTTAGAGTTCATAAAATGTGAAATTTAAAATTATCAAAAGGAGAGCAAATTATATAAAACTTACAGGATGCATTTAAAACTCTTCACAAGAGAAAATATATAGATATAAAGATTTTTATTATTTAGAATAAAAGACTTAAACCAGACTCACGCCTGTAATCCCAGTACTTTGGTGCAACTGAGGTGAGAGATTGCTTGAGCTCAGGAGTTCAAGATCAGCCTTGGCAACATAGCAAGACCCTCATCTCTTTAAAAAAAGTAAAAAAGAAGAAGACTTTAAACCAAGTTAATTAAGTATTCAACCTGGTCAGGCACAGTGGCTCACGCCTATAATCCCAGTACTTTGGGAGGCCGAGACCAGCAGATCACCTGAGGCCAGGAGTTCGAGACCAGCCTGGCCAACATGGTGAAACCCTGTCTCTACTAAAAATACAAAAATTAGCCAGGCATGGTGGCAGGCCCCTGTAATCCCAGCTACCCAGAAGGCTGAGACAGGAGACTAACTTGAACCTGGGAGGCAGAGGCTGCAGTGAGCTGAGATTGCACCACTGCACTCCATCCTGGGCAACAGAGCAAGACTCTGTCTCAAAAAAAAAAAAAAAAAAAAAAAGTATTCAACCTAAGATAAAGATACACAGATGATTAACAGTGATGAACAATATTAAGCTCCTATCTGATGTATCTGAAGAAAAGAATAATAATAAAAGGAATAAAATAGACAAGACAATTAAGGAATATCTAAAAGATAAACATTGAAATAAATAAGTAAAAAGAAATATTGGTGAAAAAATTTAATAAAGCAAAACTGTATCTTCTATAAAAGATAAAACATTCGCCCCAGACAAGCCTGGATAAGATTGAAAGAGTAGAAAAGAAGCTAAAATATACAATATTAGAAGAAGAGATATGATATAACCACAGATATTGAAGAGATGAAAAGAATTATAGGTGAGTATAATGTGCAATTCTATAACAGTAGATTTGAAAAAACTAGAGAAGTGAATCATTTTCTAGAAGACTATGTTACCAAATCTAATTTTAAAAAATCTCAAATAGGTCTATAACCATATGCAAGTTTAAAATGTGATTTAAAATCTATGACTTTGTACAATTCAATAATAAAAAGAAAAATAACTCAATTAAAAATTGGGCAAAGAACCTGAAAAGATATTTTCCCAAGGAAGATAAACAAATTGCCAGATTGTCAACATCATCAGAGAAATGCAAATTAAAACCACGATGAAATGCCACTTCACATCCACTAGGATGGCTAGAATGAAAAAGCCAGATAGCTGGGCACCATGGCTCATGCCTGTAATCCCAGCACTTTTGGAGGTCGAGGTAGGCAAATGGCCTGTGTCCAGGAGTTCAAGACCAGCAAGGCAATATAGTGAGACTCTGTCTCTACAAAAATAAAAATTAGCCTGGCATAGTCCTGTGTGCCTGTAGTCCCCACTACTCAGAAGGCTGAGATGGGAGGATTGTTGGAGCCTGGGAGGTTGAGGCTGCTGTGAGCCATGATTATATCACTGCACCATCTGGGTTACAGAGTGAGACCCTGTCTCAAAAAAGAAAAAAACAAAAGCCAGATTATAACAAGCATTGGTGAGAATATGGAGAAATTGGAACCTTTGTATATTGCAGTTGGGAATGTAAAATAGCGCAGCCACTCTGAAAAACAGTCTGGCAGTTACTCATATGATTAAATATAGAGTTTCCATATGACACAGCAATTTTATTCCTAGGTATATGCCTAAGAGAAACGAAAACATATGTTCACAGAAAAATTTGTATACAAATGTTTATGGCAACATTATTCATGGTGGTCAAAAACCAGAAACAACCCAAATGTTCATCAATGAACAAATGGATAAATAAGTTGTGTTATGTCCATACAATGGAATGTTATTTGGCCATAAACGGTGCTGAAATTCTAATACATGCTAGAGCATTGGATGAACCTTTAAACAGGGGTGTTCAAACCTTTGGCTTCCCTAGGCCACATTGGAAGAAGAAGAATTGTCTTGGGCCACACATAAAATACACTAACATTAGTGATAGCTGATGAGCTAAAAAATTTAAGAAAGTTGGCCGGGCACGGTGGCTCACGCTTGTAATCCCAGCACTTTGGGAGGCCGAGAGAGGTGGATCGCCTGAGGTCGGGAGTTTGAGACTAGCCTAACCAACATGGAGAAACCCCCGTCTCTATTAAATATACAAAATTAGCCGGGTGTGGTGGTGCATGCCTCTAATCCCAGCTACTTGGGAGGCTGAGGTAGGAGAATCACTTGAACCCAGGAGGCGGAGGTTGCAGTGAGCCGAGATCATACCGTTGGACTCTAGCCTGGAACAACAGCGAAACTCTGTCTCAAAAAAAAAAAAAATTTAAAGTTTAGGAATTTGTGTTGGGCCACATTTAAAGCCATCCTGGGCCACATGCAACCTTTTAGCCATGGGTCAGACAAGCTTGCTTTAGGACATTACGCTAAATGGAATAACCCAATTGTAAAAGACCACAGAACTATGTGTTTAGATTCATATGAAATGTGTAGCATAAGAGTTTATGGAGACAGAAAGTAGATTCATGATTGCTTGGGACTGTGTGTGGGGGTAGGAAAATTAGGGGGTGACGCTAAAGGATATGGAGCTGCTTTTTGAGGTGATGAAAATGTTGTAATTTACTTTGATGATGATTGTATATATCTGAATATACTAAAAACCATTGTGTTGTGGGATCTTTGGGGTGTCACTTTTCTGGCTGGAAACCTGTGCGGCCAGTGGTGCCTTTGCCCAAGTTTCGCTTGGGCTCACTTGGCCTGGCACGCTGCACTCACGCTATCTGCCTGGATCCCATGCCTGTCAAGGGCAAATCAGGTGTGGAGCAGTGAGGAGTATGTGAGCGAGCATGGGGTCCGGCCACTGTGCACAGTTGGACACACTGGCTGCTGCCGCAGGGCAGGCAGCTCCAGGTGCTGTCTTTCTGTAACGCTGCGGCTGGACCAGGTACACTGCAAGCAGCTTCCCTGGCTGGCATTAGGGAATGCAGTGTCACCTGGAAGCTTGGAGACACTAGGCACTGCAGCACCCCAAAGAGAGATACACAGCTCTGACTGGGGAACTACCAGGTCTGGGGTCCCCCAAGGGCAGCAGCTCTTCTCTCCTCTTCGCCCACAACATGGTCATGGGCAAGGGGCCCAGCCTGTTGGTGTTACAGTTTCAGCCCTGTTGGTGTTATAGCTCTTTTAGGGAGGCAGCTCTTCTCTCCTCTTCACCCATAACATGGCAGGCAAGGGGCCTGCCTTGTTCCTTGTTGGTGTTACAGTTTCAGCCCTGTTGGTGTTACAGCTCTTTTAGCCCCACCATTCAGTGGGTCTCAAGTTCTTGTCCTGTGACCAGGAAGAATGAAATATGCAGACAAGTGGAGGATGAGCAAGGTGAAGAGGAGCTTTACTGAGCAATGGAACAGCTCACAGAAGGCCCACAGAGGATAGCTACTTTCTGCAGGCGGGATGTCCTGATGATGGTGCCCTGATGAGAGTGTTGAGCCGCTAGCAGAGAGGAGACCCTGGAGTGGACCACCCCTCTCTGCAGCTGGTCACCCAGACCGTCTCATGCTCAGCTCTGGCTGAGCCTGGGGCTTTTATGGGCCTCAGAGGGGAGGAAGTACATGCTGATTTGTCCATGGGCAGTGATGGGCGGGCCTGGAAAAGGCACCAGAAGTTCCCACTCCAGTCGGTGGGACTGGCAACCCAGCTCCCAGATTTCAGACCCTCTCTAGCCTGAAGGTGGGGCCTCACGGGGAATCCACCCCTTTCTGCCCAGGAATCTGTTTGCTGTTCATAGTGCCCTGGGTCTGCCAGACTTTTCTCCAAGATTGGAGTGGGTGCCAACAGCAGGGAGAAGCCAGGCAGTGGGAGCAGGAACTTCTGAGCCTGCAAAGGAAGGGGGACCTTCCTGGGTTCCCAAGAGTACAGTGATACCTGAGTCTGCATCCACCGTTTGGGTGGCTGCAGTGGCACCTGGAGAGCTCCCACCCCAACTCAGAAGGGGCAGGGCTTCTGCTTGTTTTTGGCTCCCACTGGCTCCATGGAGGTGCAACCCCATGGCATGTCCCTGCTGCAGCTGGTGTGATGGCAGCTGGCCCAGCCATCTGAAGTGGCCACTGCCATCAATTGCACAGTACATTTTAAATAGATGAATTGTATGGCATATGAATTATATCTCAATTAAACTGTTAGAAAATCCACGACTTAGAAATGTATCAAGTCTGGATGATTTTACAGTTGACTGTAGTATTAATAAGGTAATGCTAACTTCTGTAACTTCCCTCCTTATATCTCAGGGGCTTAGCACAATGGAAGTTTACCTTCTACTCACATAAAGACCAAAACAATGTTTCTCATTGTTAGGTGACAATCTCCCAATTGTATTTCAAGATTCCATGTTACTTCCATCCTATGTGTCTACTTTCTTTATTTTTTTAATAAGTTTACTTTATTTCAATCATTTTTGGGGAACAGGTGGTTTTTGGTTACATGGATTAATTCTTTAGTGATTTCTCAGATTTTGGTGTACCCTTCATACAAGCAGTGTACACTGTACCCAATGTGTTGTCTTTTATTCCTCACCACTCCCACCCTTACCCAGCAAGTCCCCAAAGTTCATTATCATTCTTATGCCTTTGCATCCTCATAGCTTAGCTCCCACTTTTAAGTGAGAACACACAGCATTTCATTTTCCTTTCCTGAGTTATTTCACTTAGAATAATGGTCTCCAACTCCATCCAGGTTGCTGCAAATGCCATTATTTCATTCTTTTTTATGGAGGAGTAATATTCCATGGTGTGTGTGTGTGTTTATATATATGTATATCACATTTTCTTTATCCACTCATTGGTTGATGGATGTCTACTATCTTTAACAGGTGGTTCCAAGGTCATTGCAAAAGAAGGTGCAAGGAGGATGGAAAATTGAAGGTTCCTGTGCCCCAGGTCTGGAAAGGATCTGCTTCTGCCCTGTTCAATTAGCCAGAACTCAGTCACATGGTACCCTAAAAACAAGAAAAGCTGAGAACTGTAGTCTAGTGTGGGCCCAGGAGATAGAAGAAATGCCGAGTCCTTATCAAATTTTAACAAATGGAAACTTTGTTATTCTTATTATTCCAGATGGTTGAAAAACATTGCTAGACACTTTATAAAGCAAACATGACCTTAACAAAATCTGATGAATAAGTTCCCAGAACATTATAGACCTAAAGTCTGTAAAATGGCCTAAAAAATTATAGACCAATTTTACTTAAGAATATAGATGTGGCTGGGTGTGGTGGCTCACGCCTGTAATCCCAGCAGTTCGGGAGTTGGAGGCAGGTGGATCATTTGAGGTCAGGAGTTCGAGAGCAGCCTGGCCAACACAGTGAGACTCCATCTCTACTAAAAATATGAAAATTAGCCAGGGGTGGTGGTGCGTGCCTGTAATCCCAGCTATTTGGGAGGCTGAGGCTGAAAATGAAAATCTCTTGAGCCTGGGAGGCAGAGGTTGCAGTGCCCAGCCTAGGCGACAGAGTGAGACACTCTCTCTCTCTCTCTCTCTCTCTCTCTCTCTATATATATATATATATATATATATATATGCAAACATTCTCAGTGCACACAATTTAAAAGTAGGAAATCTGTCAACACAAATGAAGGATACTTTAAAGACAAAGATCACATAATTCTGTCAATAAATGCTAAAAATACTACTTACAAAATTCCAAAGTGATCTCTTCTAACAACTCTAACATAGGAATACGAAGATTATAACTAGACATGATTAAGGCTGGGGTTGGAATAAAAACTGCTCGAAACAGGAAAAATAAAGATGAAGTAAAGAGCTGATCTAGGTAAAAATGGGGCAAGGGAAACAGAACTAGGAAATCTGAGCAAGCAAGCCACTATATTTTTAACACTATATAAACACAACAGAAGAGACTTATGTAGTCATAGAAAATATCTTGACTATTCCTTTTTCTAAAAGTTCAGGAAAACTAATTTCACATAAAAATAAACAGGAAATACTGAGGTCAAATCTTATTCAAAAGTATTATAGGCTGGGTGTGGTGGCTCATGCCTGTAATACCAGCACTTTGGGAGGCCAAGGCGATTGGATCTCTTGAGCACAGCAGTTTGAGACCAGCCTGGGCAACATGGCAAAACTCCGTCTCTACTAAAAATACAAAAACTACCTGTGCGTGGTGGTGGGTGCCTGTAGTCCCAGCTACTCAGGAGGCTGAGGTGGGAGGATCACCTGAGTCTGGGAGGTCAAGTCTGTGGTGAGACATGATTGTGCCACTGCACTCCAGCCTGGGTGACACAGTGAGACTGTCTCAAAAAACAAACAACCCCAAAGTATT